>NC_066620.1:85809971-86428282 GCF_025201925.1 Gopherus flavomarginatus
TTGCAAGTAAGAGGTTTTTTAAAAAAACTATACCATTTGACAGTTCTTTAAAATGTAATTTGGACTAGAACAGTTAATTAGAAGTAGCCCTGAATTGGAGCTTCAGAGCTGGAAAAAATTCTACTGAACTTTGGGAAAGTTTGTATCTGAACCTGAACTTTGACTGTGCCTCATCTCTACTATTACCAACACTAGAAAGCAATTAATCTAATGAACATCTCCCCCACCTCCTTTTTATTTTCTGGCTGTGAAATGAACTTTTAGTAGATATCTCTCTCTTAAGCTGTGCAATGTTAAATATAGGATTTGACTGCAGAAATAATATCAGAAATGTCTTTGTTACAATACATCTTGTTCTGGAATATGGTATGGAGTGGGGATGGGAAGGGTTGCACAAGTTTGCTTATGTTTGGGGCTTGGCAGTGTATCTTAGTTTCAACTTCAACATTTGTAATTCAACAGGAGCCTTGGAAGACTCTCAGGCTTCTTTATCAGCCTCCATGCCTACCTTGAATAATAAGATTATTCAGGATTTGAGTGAGTCCTGCTTCAGTTATCTAAAAAGTGCACTAGAAGTACCAAGACACTATAGAAGAACCAATAAGGTCAGTGCTGATCTCATGTGAAAAGAAGTGCTCTCATGAAAGGCTTAGGCCGTGAATACAACCAGCTGGTGTACCACACCTACCTATAACTGCTTGCAAATACCCCTACTTTGTGACTGTTTAATTCCTGCCACCATTTCATTCTTGCCACACTCAAGAGAACTTTTTAATATGGTCTTCAAGTAAAATATCACACTTGGCTCTTGAAGTGTGACAATAGTTGCTAAAACCTGTTGTCACCCTTAGGTGTCCTAAAGAATAGTTGATTTCAAGTGGCAAGTGCCCTTGAGGCAAAACACCACTGCAACTGTTGGGACCATTGTCAGGGCAGATTGGAAACAACATGGAAACTGACCTGCCTCTCATGCTTAGATTTGGTCTTGTTCTCCACAGTCCTTTCACCTATCTCGCCCTAAGTCCAAGTTGTAAACTTTTTGGCTAGGTATGATGATGAAGCTGCTGTTGTTGGAATCTGTTTTGTGGACACAAAGAGAGCTTTAGTAACTGATGCTGTCAAGTCTGTTCATTTCATGAATATATTTTCTTTTGGGTGGGGGGGAAGTTACTGTTAACTGGAGAGGATGTTGCTGTTTAGGCAATAGTTTCACTTAATTAGTTTATTGCAATGGCTACCAGGTATCTTGTTTTTCAGAGACTCGTTTCCTTCATATAAGTGATATAAAAAGAATGTTAAGACTGATTGAAACAACCCTTGCAGTGACCTGGCTGTTCTGTTCTGTTCTGTTAGTATGTATGTATTAGCATCTTTCTGACCTAATGTCATAGAATCATAGAATATCAGGGTTGGAAGGGACCTCAGGAGGTCATCTAGTCCAACCCCCTGCTCAAAGCAGGACCCAATCCCCAACTAAACCAAAGCAAATCATATAGTAGAGGTGCAGTGACTGTGTAGGTTAATGTATTATTTTATTTGTACTGTCTGATTTTTAGTAGTTTTGAACATCTGCAGCTTTCATTGGCTCCAGTGGAAGCTACAGATCTCTAGCACCTCTGAAAATCAAACCCTGAACAGTAACACTCTCTTAGCCTTGGCCACTAAATCCTTACTTTTTAGGTTAAATATTGATCTGAATTCTGGGACTTCAGTTTCCTCTTTTGAAATCTGTTTTGCGATTCCTGGCTTGGGCAAACACCAGAGACTAACAGAAGGAGCCCCTTAATATCTCTTGCCTGAAGAGAAGATGCTTCTTCCAAATGTCCTAGTACTGCATTGCAGCAGTCACTTTGAGTACAAACTTATAAACATCTCGTTCAGAAATTTTGAGTATTACCAAATGGACAATAGAGAGATATTGCTTGAAATCATATTTATTTTTCTGTTGTTCCTCTTTAATTTTATTTCAAAGGAAGAGGTGTGTGTGTGTGTGTATAATATACAAATATATTTTATTATAGGCAGGCCTGGTGGTACCACCTATTAAGATTGCCAGGCACTGCCCATTATAAAACCGTATTTTTAACTAGTTATTACTTTTGTTAAACTTTAAACATTTGGGCTGAAATTTTCCCTGCCAAGTGTCTTTCTCAAGCTGAATTTTGTTTGTTTGTTCAAGTTTCAGCCAAACAAGTTCAGCTGTTTCTGAGAATTGAGGATCGGGTAAAAATAACATTTTGACCATATTGAAAAAAATATATATATGGCCATCTTTTCTTTGTGAAATTCTAGTAGGCCCATGCTTTGGAACAGAAGCTTGAAATTTATCAGGAGGGTGGCCTTTGTGTCAGACACGTTTCTTTTGCTATTTCTGTGAAAATTCACCCAAATTTGGCCAATTTATAAATCTTTGAAAAATCTGCCTGTTATGACACTTTAGAGCTCAGCAGCTAAAATCTCTGAAGGTTATGTGTACACTGAGCATGCTCGAGCCTCTCTCAACTCCTAGCACTGACCAAGCTACACTATGTCATCCCTGCAGAGGGACTGAGCATGGTCAGGATAGTGGTGGCTCAGAAGAATTTTCTCAGTAATTAGTGATCTTGACGAAGGTGAGGGCAGGCACCCGAACTGAGAGCAGGGAGCCTGTCTTTCCTGTGCTCTGTGACCTTTCTGCTGGTACCAGCATGGAAGAGGAAACTGTCTGACTGGAATGAAGAGAGAATGAGAGCAGGACTTGTAGGGGGAGGGAAGGGAGTAGATTGGGACTTGGGAAAGAGGGGGACTGAAATTGAATTGGGGAGGTAGTGGAGGGAGACTGGAGTTGGCTGGAAAGGTGACTGGGAACTACTGGGGCAGGGGTAAAGATGGATCTGGTAAGAACCTGCAGAGCTAGGAGAAAACTGGGACAAGAAGTTGCGGGGAGTGGAAGAGGGTGTGGCTGGAATTGGTGGAGGACTGAGATTGAATGAGGAATCTGGGGAGGAAGATTATATAAGAAGCAAGGAGGAGGGAACTGGGACTGGCTGGGCAAGGAGACTGGGGATGGGGAAGAGACTGGGAATGGGACAGGAAGTCCAGAGGGGAAGTTTGAGAGAGAGGGGGGAAGAAGCCTGATCCAGGGCACTGGCTGGCAGGGTGGATTGATTTAAATCAGCAATTAAATTATTTAATTCACCAAGTGGAAAGCCTCAATTTAAATAATTGATTTTAATCAACTTTTCCATTTGTATTTCAGTTATTTTCTAAAGAGAGATGCATTCTCATTGGTTGGCAAAACCGTTAAAACATAACAACAGCCATATTGGGTCAGACCAAAGGTCCATCTAGCCCCATATCCTGTCTTCCAATAGTGGCCAATGCTGGGTGCTTCAGAGGGCATTAATAGAACAGGTGATCATCAAGTGATCCATCCCCTTATTGCCCATTCCCAACTTCTGGCAAACAGAGGCTAGGGACACCATCTCTGCCCATCCTGGCTAATAGTCAGTGATAGACCTATCCTCCATGAACTTACCTAGTTCTTTTTGGAATCCTGTTAGTGTCATGGCCTTTACAACATCATCTGTTGATTTACTACTGAGTAGAGCCTTCACTATATTTGGTATATCTTTTTGCTGCCTAGGATAGTACTCTATAACGATATACATTTTATTTATTCATGTATATAGCTTATTATTTTCAGATTTTTTTAAATTGTACATTTTTAGTATGTTAGAAAATGGTGAATCATATATTGCTTATTTTTTAGATAATTCAGCTTTTGCTCATGATTTCTGTCAAGCTGCATTAGGATGGTAACTGGAATTTAATTAAACATAAAACAGCATATGCAGTGTATTTTTATTAAAATGTTTATGTAAAATGTTTTGGATCCATGAACTTCTTAACAAAATGTTTCATGTACAGCTAAATGATTTATTAAATAGAGGAGTTAACTGTAATCAGTGAATTACATTGATTATTTCAGGTCAGCCTGGGAAAATTTCTGAATATGCCTAAGTGAAAATGAATGGATCATAAGTTCCTACTCACTCTTGAAAATGACAGTCTCCTAAGTTATTTAATTGCCTTCAGACTTTTAAAACTAGTAAATCTCATTTCCCACCCTCCTTATTTTTATTCATAGACTGAAAGAGAGAGAGAAGTTTTCCTGCTTTTCAACTCCCAAATGATTTTTCAATTTTGAATGGATTAGCGCAAATGAAGAAAATATTCTTTGTGCCATCAGAAGCAGCTACTGTTATCAATAGCTGGTTTATCACTTCCAACTTTGATTCCAGGTGCTTATCGCTGAACTGGAGAAGTCACTAGCTGGGACTTTCTTTAAATTGCAGTCTGAGCCACTCTGAGCTTTTCTTTTTAAAAATCTGATTTAAATAAAAAATTAGATTTTTATTTTAAAAATCAATGATTTTTATCCACCTTGCTAGCAAGAGACTTGGTTTCATTTTCTGTGTGACCTTGGGCACAACATTTAATCTGTCTCAGTTGCCTCTCTGAAAAATGGGGGCTTGCCAGAGGTGGTGTAAGGATAAATACACTAAAAAGTGTGAGGCACTCAGATGCTATGGTAACGGGGGCCGTATAAGTATCTAAGACTAGGGCTGGCTGGTCCAGGAGAGTAGGAGTGGGATGAAGAGACAGGACTGGAACAGGTTGGGGCATGGGGCAGAAGGGATCAGGCCTGGGGAAACTCACAAAATTCTGTGTCTATTAGAGCACACTTCCCTCCAGAGCCTGGAATGGAACCGAAATCCCTGAGTCTCACCATTACGGTGCTGTCAGCAATTATCTGTGAAATCCTCTGGCATCGTCTCTCATCCCCCTCTAGTCTGGTCCAGACTGAGGATGACTGACTACTACTGCTACCTGTCACTCTGTTAGCTCAAGTGGCAGAAGTCTGTGGTCTGGATCTAATGTTGACCCATGTACATGTCAGTAAGATGCCACACGATGGAATTTATTAAATGGTTGCTCCTTAATCTGGGGGAAGATTAATGTGGTGTTTCCAAAGACACGTAGTGGAACAGATACCTTGGCCACCGAAGGAAAAGAAGTGTTCTGGTAAAGTTGCAAATGTGCAGCAGTTTCTGGGCAATTCCTGAGTCACAAGATTGCAGAAGTTGCATGGAGTACACCATCACGTGGGGATTACTCAGTACAGGCTGACTTACCTCAATATGCAAATTGCAGGATATATATATACAACTGCCTAAGTGACTACTGACTCCTGCCAGTTACATCTTTTCCTGTTCACAAAACTAGGAGATTCAATGGCAAAAACTCTGTTAAGGCAGAATGAGGGTTGCTTGGTGATATGTAGTTCCCTTGCAGAACGCTGAGTTGAGCAAAACTCAAACTTCTGAAAACCAGGAAATGCAGAGTTCAAGTTGCCCATCAAGTCTCAACTCTGCCCTCTTTCAGCAATGTCCCAGTACTCCCCATTAACACACACATTTATTCTGCCACCTCGCAGTTGTTGAAATGTACACACACTTCACCTCCCTTTACCAGTTATTCACTCTCACCCGCAGGAATCTGTCTAATGCTATTAAAGGACGAAGAGGGGAGGGGAGGGAAAGGTTGCCTATGCCACTTCCCTTCTGTTCTTCTAGAGTTGATTTTCAGAAGTTTGAGTTTGGTTCAACTCAGCGTTCTGCAAGGAAATGACATATGCCCAGCAGATTAACGTCATTTTTGCCATTGACTATGCTTTGCATTTCACGTATGTGGTATATTTGACATTGGAATTCTTAAATAACAAGATATTTATCTGCTCTTTTCTCCAACTTGCTTCCTACATGATTTACCAGGAGGTGCCAACTAAAGCATCACCTTACGTTGACAGTGCTCTTAAACCTTTCTACCGACTGCAGGATGAGTACAAGGCTATGTTGAAGCAACCCAGGATTCATCAATGGTTGGAAAGCGCCTTATCTGAAAGCACACAAAAGTAAGTGAAAAGATAGTAGAATCATACAGAACAATCTTAGTGTCTGCCAAAACTATTACCTTAACTCACCGGTCAGTTTTTTATTATTTGCAAAACCAAAGCAGGAATGTGTTCCATTGTTAGCAAGGTATGTTCATAGGGAGGTAGTGTGGTCATGTATATACCACATGCAGGACTGGGAGTCAGGAGACCCAAGTTCTGTTCACAACTGTACTAAAGACAAACTGTGTGACCTTGAGTGAAGCACTTAACCTCTGCTGTACTTTCCCCCTCTTTAAAATATATGTAATAGCTTACCCATCTTTTTAAAAAGCTTTTGAGATCTATGAATCAAGTTCTCTGTATAAGAGTTAAGTATTTTTATTGTTTCAGTAATTACTCATAGTTGAAAATAAAAAAAAAATTTAAGTATTGGATTCTTCAAAGTGTTTGAAATCTAGAAATTACACTTATTCTGTAGGTGGGTAGAAAGACTGCTGGATAGTAAAGAGACATGTCTTGTCTTTAACACTGAGTTCTTTTCTCCAAACCTACCCCTATAAATATCCTGATGAGTGTGTGTCTCATTCTTCAGAAGAATACCATATTGTTTTGCATTTTCCTTGGATCAAACGGTGCATTGTCTGAAATCCCTACTTATGCAAGAACTTAATTCTCCATTAACACTCTCTTTACTCAGGTATTATGAAACTGTATCAGATGTTTTGAGCTCTGTAAAGAAAATGGAAGAGAGCCTGAAAAGACTCAAACAGGCCAGAAAAACTGTAATTCCAAACCAGGTTAATTCAAACGGGGGCATGAGCGATGATAACAAAATCAGACTGCAGTTGGCCCTGGATGTTGAGTACTTTGGAGGCCAGGTAAGTTGGAAGAGAGTAGTCTACTTATTAAAGCGTTATCACTAGCTATTTCTTGTGGACCTGTCTTAGTTGTTTACAGTTTTGTTCAGGTCTGCTAGAAAAGGTTGTATGCAAATGCCTGTATTCGTCTGACTTCCATTAAAGCTTATCTCTTAAGCGTAAAGCAATTCTCAATTACCACAAATAAAAACTAAAATAATATATTATACTTTTCCGCTTTATTCATTTAATTATATGGGTTGGGAAGAAGTCTTGCATTTCTTTGTTCAAATTCAATTCAGTGATCTTCAAAACTTATTACATGAGGAGTAGTTAATCTCTTTGAAGGGCTGTGAAAATGCCAGCAAAGCAGGAACTATTACAATGCTTAAACTTGATTCCCTTTTAAAATATCATAATGCCAAATATAAAACAAAAGCTTTCTGCAGTTCCCATTGGCTGGGAATGGCGAACCACGGCCACTGGGAACTGCGGGCGGCCGTGTGCGGACGGTCAATGTAAACAAACTGTCTCGTGGCTCACCAGAGGATTACCCTAATGGGCCACAGGTTGCCCACCACTGCTCTAAAGTTTTACATTGTTTTGTTTTTGAGTGCAGTTATGTAACAAAAAATCTATGTTTGTAAGTTACGTTTTCACGATAAAGATACTGCACTACAGTACTTATGAGGTGAGTTGAAAAATACTATTTCTTTTGTTTTTACAGTGCAAATATTTGTAATAAAAAAATGTGAACACTGTACACTTCGTGTTCTGTGTTGCAATAGAAATCAATATATTTGAAAATAGAAAAACATCCAAAATATGTAATAAATTTCAATTGCTATTCTATTAACAGTGATTAATCGTGATTAATTTTTTTGAGTTAATTAGGTGAGTTAACTGCAATATCATCAGTTTTCACTCTGCCTCTCAGCACAAGCTGAATTCAATTAGGAGTGTTCAGTTCATGCACACAGAGCATGTTTTAGATCAGATCCTCTATAATGATTGAGAAGATCAATTTGAAAATTATCCATTGTTACAGTAGAACAAAATAAGCACCTTAGAAGTATTTCAGTAGTCTAAGTAATAGTTTCTCATCACACAAGGCACACTTGTCAAAATATGTCCTCAGAGAGCTAATTCTCATAAGTGGTAAGTTTGCTAGATAAACTTTATCGTGATCATTAGCAACAGGCAGCCTGGAAAACTGCTAAATATTTGCCTGCAAAACATATATTAAATGAAAAGTCTTAACAAAAGCTGGATAGTCCTCTCTTTACAGAGATGAACACGTGTAATAAAGGACTTCGCTTTGACAGCACACAACAAAACATGAAATGCTTCTTTTCTAGATTTTTACAGTAGAATAATGCAAACAAATAAGATGTCTACCTTATCCTACAAAAAATGTTAGACAACAATTTAACCCTGTCTTCTGTGACTTTGTTTAGATGCAAAAGATGGGATTACAGACAAGCAACATAAAAAGCTTTTCAGCTCTTCTAGAGCTTGTTCTAGCTGCCAAGGATCAGACTACGGTGGAACAACCTTAAATATATTTGACAACGTGATGAGAATGAACCAGGACTCCAAAAACGGGAGGGAATTATTTCCCTCTTCTTTCTTTTACCAAACACTATGTAGCAATGAAGTGCTTCCTAATGCATCTCCAGCAGCAAGTCAATGCATCTTCTGTCAAGATACCCAAAGACTTGTTTCAACAAAAAATTACAAGAGAGCATTCAATGTAGTTTTCCATTGTATGGAAGACAGTTAAAAACATTCGAAACTTTCTACTTGAGATTAAAAGCAAAGCAAATGTTTTTATTTTTATTGTAAATCTTAGTGTGGAAGAACTGACTTAATGATTAAAATAAATATATAATAAATTGTCTTCCTAACCGTATCATTGAGTGGGGGAAGGAATCGTGCAGTGGAGTACATGGATTTAGGGGGTTTTCATCAAAATGTTTAAATTCTGAGTCATCTTCAAACTTAATTTTCAAATGATAGTCCTGTGTGCTGACATCTAGTATAAAAATATGCCACTCGTGGCTACTTTCAGACCTCTAGAACTAAGGGGAAAACTCTCCTGGAATCATGAAACTGTTCACTGGAATGAGAACATTTTATTTCGTGTTATTGCAAAATTGTCACAAGTGTGTATTTTCCCCTCAGAGTTGGATCTTGCTGAGTCCTGTGGAAGAACTGAAAGCTTTTATTGTCCCTTTAGCTGAATTTTTCTCAGCGCTTACTTTGACACTTCTCACCTGGAAGGATCCTGAAGCGCTTCACATGTTATGGATCATTTTATCCACCAATGAAATAATCACATCTGGGATGAAACTCAAACAATGTTAACAGTGCTTAGCCAACACAACACTGCAAAAATTTAAAATGGGAGGTGAAGACTGGTTAGTTGCACCCAGTCTGGAATTTAATCAGGCCACCAGAACGAATGGTACTCACTCATTGTGAGTGAGTAGTAGATCCTTAATTCTAAGAAGCAGCATTTGCTTCAGTATATTCAGTATGCAGATGGTGTTCTGCTCTATAATCCCAGCACATTAGACCTAGCTTCTTCAGTGGAACAAATATATACTTGTGTGAAATCAGGCTTAATATTGATGAACTGGGTGAAGGAACTAGGACAGGCCTGCACAACTCATAAAGCGGCTAGGGCCATATTACTCCAAAGAAAACAGCTGAGGGCCGAAACACCCCCCCAGCACGGCCCAGCCCTCCCCCTGGAACTCATCGCCCGCCCCAGCGCCGCGGAAACACCACCCCTGCCCAAGTATAAAGCCTCGCCGCCACTACCCGCCCGGCTTATCATCCCCCCATGAAATAAGGGGAGGGGAAAAGGGGGACAGTTTGAAAGGATTTTCTGGGGCTATGAACTAAGGAGAGGGGAAAGGGGGGCAGTGTGAAGGGATTGGATGTGGCTGTCCAACACACAAACACAGGGGCCACAGAGAGCCAGGGAGCAGTGTGATGAGGCCAGGGAAGGTCCCTAGACCAGGGAAGGGGTACCAGTTTGGGGCAGGGCAGATGCAACACACACACACAGTTCCCCCGGGAATTTCCTGGCTGCCCACAGACAGTTCAACACCCCCCCCCCCCACCGCCTGCTCGCTACAGAGGCCACCCTGCCCCAACTGAAAGGGGACCTGGGGGAGGATCTCAGCTCAGTTGCCCCCCACCCCCCGAGAGCTGCAGCTTGAGCGCAGGCCAGGCACCCCTCCCCTCGCTTGGCACTTACCGGCTCTGCCTTGTGCCCAGCACTTCCCACCTCTTTTCAGACATCAAGGAAGGCTGAATACTTGTAGCAAAGGAGTTGGAGATGATAGAATGTCTACATGGTTTCTCAGGCTTTGGGTGTTTCCTGAAGCCCTAGCTAGGTCCAGTTTTTTCACATGTAAAAGGCGATAGAGAACAGGGCTTTTTATAGTAGTAGCAGCAGTGGTTTGTTTTGCAAAAATGATACACTAAATATTGTCAAAAGTGATAGCACTGTGTGGAACCAACCATGTGCTTGTCTTGACAAGCAGACTGATAAGTCAGTACCTTTACTGCCCTGGATTGAGGACTTGTAATGCCTTGGACTGAACTAATGCTGGATTTTGTGTGTAAGGTGGGCTGTGCATGGCTGTTTGCTACGCCTGTCACTGTTTTGCCGCCCCAAGCACTGCAGGCAGGCTGCCTCCGGCGGTTTGCTGTGGAGGATCAGCTGATCCCGCAGGGAGGTCCGCAAGGAGGTCCACTGAAGCCGCGGGACCAGCGGACCCTCCACAGGCAAGCCACCAGAGGCTGCCTGCCTGCTGCCCTCGCAGCGCCGGCAGAGCCCCCCTACCCGCCCCCGGCTTGCTGCCCCAAGCACGCGCTTGGCGTGCTGGGGCCTGGAGCTGCCCCTACCTGTCACTTTTCTCAAATATAATCGAGTCCTCTTCCTATCTTTTTAATAAAATGCAGTTTGAATTTTGCTATTCTTAAGCTATAATTGTCAGCTTCCCACTGAGTTTTAAATACAGCATGTAACATCCTGAGTGAACAAAAGAATACATTGAAGTGTATTTTGACAGTGTATTCGGTATATAGTTTGCAGTAAGAATTTGTCACCTGTTCAGAATCCACCTTTTAATTTAAATGTAATAGAATCTGGCCTCTATTTTCTAGATTTACAATATTACTGTCTCCATTTCTGTAAAATAGTGGAAAATCATGTCTGACTGGTAGCCACTGATTGTCATTTAAATTGCAGTCAGCATCTCTACCTGAAAACCACGAATAATGCCTTTGTTAGTGCTGTGGAAGATGGACATTTTTTTTAAGATTCATGGAACCACTTTTTACTTTGTGAAATGCGCATGGATTTAAATTCAACTATATTCCTCACATAGTGAATTCCAAAGCCTGCATGGGCCACTAGGTGCAGATGGAATATTTTGTGCTTTATTTGCCACATTTTTTTCTCTAAACCACAACGTTCTTTCCTCCTCTCAGGACCCCCACGCCCATATGTGTATATAGTTCAATTTCTTTTCTGCTCAAGACCAGCTTTAAATTGAGAAGAGGAAGCAACGACCATATAGCAAACAAGTGAAGACTTAAGGGCTCTTCTGGCTGTTATACAAATGCATATTTACATCTTAGTTTTCTACATCAGTATCCCTAGTCTGTTCTATTTTTGATAAAAAAAAGGAGAGTAGCATTTCAATACCTTTTGGTGAAATTTACAATAACCTCTTACAAGATACCAGATGAGAGGTGAAGTGGTCTCCTCTTTGAAAGCTGTTTAAAAAGGCACACTTTCCAAATAGTTTAGGGGAACTGGAACTTGAGAATCTATCTTGTCTCTACAGTAAATACTTAGATAGAGTGTTTACCTCCTTCCTTCAAAAACTCATTGGATTTTTCAAGCAACATCTAGTTATGAAAGATCCTGATTCTGCACCCTACCTCTAGTCCTCTTCTATCATTTTTCCACAACTGGCTACTCCTAGTAACTGAGCATTTTGTATATAAAGTACGACAGATTCATGGTCTCAAAGGCCTTAATGGTCTTCTTGAAGAGTCTGGCTCTTCTCCCTTTTTAGTTTACAGAAAAGTCTTGAAGTAGGGTTTCTTTTGGTTGCGAGGGGTGGTTGCTGTGAATATCATGGATTATGACTGAAAAGCTTTATTAAAGAAGCTTTTGTAGTATTTTTTAAAGATTGATTGAAGTCTGGGTTCTTCTGATCTCCAGAAGTTTATTCCACAGCCAGATCCTCTCAGCTGAGCGTACTGTTTTCTCATTCTCCTCTTCTATCAGTCACCACAGTTCCACACTTTCTTCAGGTACGAAGAAAGATGGTCTTGTTTCAAATAGAAAATAGCTTACATCCACATTAATATATTAAGTTAATCAATTAGTTCAGTGTTTAACTACTTCATTCTATGGACCATTGTTAGAGAGTCTTCTCCTTTCTCTGCCATATGCCCTATCTGCCACTGCATTGTTCGCTGAATATTTCATTTTGTGAACTATTGGTGAGCCACAGACTTCAGCTGAGAAACCTGAAATCCCACAGAGTAGGGCATTATTGTACTAATCAAAAGGCTTTGAGGAATTTAATAGAAAAACCAGGACTATCAAAAAGTATGAAATGTGAGAAGTAGTATGGCAGTATCCTGAATCTTGACACATGAATGGGAAGTTATAAAGTACCTGTGAGTAATAGAAAAGCTTAATGCCCCAGCTGTCCTTTTAAATAAAATGTTTGTTTTGTTGAGAAATGACAGACCTAAAATGTGACGATTTTGTTTGTGGTGTGCCTTAATAGAATTTATACTGCAGTTGTACACTGTAAAATAAGATTAATGTAAGAACAGCCATACTAGGTCAGACCAAAGGTCCATCTAGCCCAGTATCCTGTTTTCTGACGGTGACCAATGCCAGGTGCCCCAGAGGGAATGAACAGAACAGGTAATCATCAAGTAATCCATCCCCTGTCACCCATTCCCAGCTTCTGGCAGACAGAGGCTAGAACACCATCCCTGCCCAAGCTGACTAATAGCTATTGGTGGACCTATTCTCCATGAAATTATCTAGTTTTTTTTTAATCTTGTTATAGTCTTGGCCTTCACAACATCCTGTGGCAGGGAGTTCCACAGGTTGACACTGTATTATGGGAATAAATAAATCCTGTTTGTTTTAAACCTGCTGCCTAATAATTTAATTTTGTGACCCTTAGTTCTTATGTGAAGGAGTAAATAATACTTCCTTATTTACTTCCTCCACACCAGTCATGATTTTATAGACCTCTATCATATTCCCCCTTAGTTGTCTCTTTTCCAAGCTGAAAAGTCCCAGTCTTAATCTTTCCTCATATGGCAGCCGTTCATACCCCTAATAATTTTTGTTGCCCTTTTCTGAAACTTTTCCAATTCCAATAAATCTCTCTTGATGGGGCAACCACATCTGCACGAAGTATTCAAGAGAGATTTTCTGTCTTATTATCTACCCATTAATGATTCCCAACATTCTGTTTGCTTTTTTGAATCCTGCTGCACATTGAGTGTGGATATTTTTCTGAAAACATCCAATGACTCCATATTCATTCTCTCCATAAGTCCTGCACAAATATGCTCAGTTTAGAGAGCTTTTCTAAATGCCAGCTTTGCAGATTCACCCTTGGGCATGAAAATCAATCTGGATTCTCCCTGGCTTATGCATCATCCCCTGTACTAAAGATCCTGCAGCTTTACCAATTCTGGTGGTGAGCCAGAGAGGATGTGATCTTTCTCTCATGGCTTTATTGACTCTGCAGGGCGAAGGAGAGTAAAAAGTAGTAAACTTTTAAAACTCATAACAGACAATGGGAACAAATCGAAGTACAGTGAATTTTTATATAGTCACCGAGTCTTTACATGCCATGTAAGCTTGCATCTCATCCTCACAATGCTGCAGTGCTTGAGCCAGCATTTACACTTCCTAGCCTTCACTGTTACTCAAAATCCACTCATTTTTGCCTGTAGCAGTGTATCCCTTTCCTCTGGTGCATGTGCTCTTCTTTCCTCCTCACTAAGCATCCACTGCATGGGACCACTGCCACACGCATCTCCCATTCTGCTAAGTGCTCTCATTAGTATTACCTGGGCAAAGCAGGGAGGTCAGACAATATGGAATTCCTTGTCTGTGGATAGTGCTTTCTTGCTACAGAACTCCCTAGCACCACAGCTAGGAGTGTTTTCTGTTTGCTGAATGATGCATGTGGATAATCATCTTCACCAGGAAAATAAAGCCTCTTGTGCTTTGATAATGAGAAGAGACAGGTTTTTAAATCAATACCAGATTTCTGAAAGTTTGGCAGTTGTCTACATTACACTGGCATCTATGCCCATGTACATGGTGTGCTAAGTTACAGCTTAACTTCTGTTGTAAAATGTGAATCTTAAGACTCACAGCAAATCTCAAAAGTGGGAATGAATAAGGGATCCAGATATAAACTGTATGTTAACTATAGTACTGACAAGGCCATTTGTAAATGTTTTGTGAATTTTTCCTAGTTTAAATATTTAAAGTAAAAGTTGCTTATGTATACAATGCAAGCATAGTATTTAAATGTTAGTGTCTTCTGGAATACGTACAGCATAATCAAGTAAATATATAGATAGTGTATTTGAAATCATAGTCTTTCCAGATTTGGCTGTATTAGTTACTCTTGTCTATTAGGATGTGTAAAAGGTTGCATTCTGGAGCATTTTAGCACTATTTGTAGAGTGCCAACAGTGTGTTGTGTGCTTTACAGACAGATTGTCAGACAAGGGGTGAAATCCTGGCTCCTTTGAAATCAATGGCAAAACTCCCATTCACTTCAGTAGGTCCAGGATTTCATCCACAGCTCCTACCTCTACAAATTTACAATCTAAGGGCCTGATTAAACTTTCACTCCCAACAGGGAATCTATTGACTTCAGCGACTTGACTGATTGGGCCCTAAGAGCTTGGTTCTGCAACATTGACTCATATTTAGTGGCACTTACTCATGTCACAAGTCCAAATTACTTCCAATGGGACTACATGCTTGAGCTGGAACTACTGTACTCAATGAGAGTTAAGAATTAGAGCTGGGCCCTAAATAGTAATACAGTAGTTTCTTTCATTAAGGTCATCATAAATGTGTATAATAAATGGTTCTCAGTGTAGATGTCTAAATAATGATGTGTGGTTTTAAAAAAATCTGAACTTTTCTAGTGGAAAAATAAGGCTTTCCAAAGAGGTGTGTGTAATAACATTGGTCTTTCAGTTCATCAGTGCAAACTAACCTTATATTAGCTTCCCAATACAATTAGGAAATACATATTATTTTCCATTCGGATGGGGAGGTGGTGGGGGAGAGAAACATTCCAAAAGCATGCTCACAAGGTATTGTTTTAATACTACTTCTGTAATACAATCTGTGCTGTTCCCACACAACCACCCAACTTTTCAAATGTATAAAAGAGCTGAAGATACCCCTTCTTTATATTTCTCTGCAATAAAACACCAGTTACATTAAGCAGTCAAACTTCACACTGGAATCATCATGTTTTCAACAGACAGACAAAAGATTTTCCTCCCTCTCAGTGGATGACTAATTTTGGGGGGGGGTGAATACACAATTATCACTAGCATTTTATCTTTTAAAAGTTGTATTTGAAATACCAACTACTTCATTTCAAAGCTAACTCCAGCTGCTCAACAGGATCATAGCTAGAAGAGGGAAATGGGGACTAGAAACATGGGATGCTTTGCCCTTCTTTCCACTCCCCCTGCCCCACCCTGCAGCTTTTGGCTTTAAAAACTGTTCAGTGGGTTTGTTACTCTGCCAATTAAAACCATTGCCTTTGAATTCTTCTCATAAACTGCTAGTAGGAACGGTTTGTTCAGTGTTACTTCCAGTGGCAGCGAGCCTCCATTTTCTTCTAAGAGGTCTTCTGGTAGATCTGCTCCGTTCTTCAGTTTGAAAAGGGCCTTATTTATAACCTGAAAAGCAAATACATAAGTGAATCTGGAGTCACCAGAGCATGAAAGTGAAGTGATAAATGAAATCCTATGAAATATTTTCATTTATTTGTAATAACCAGTGACATGGAGATCAGCAGTAAACACATAAGAAGCAATTTATAGATAATTGAAGTGTTTGTTCCAGTAAAGCGCACACACCAAAAAAGAAGCTAGACAACCAGGCAAAGGCTCAGTCTGATTCTACGGGTTAAATATAGAAATCCTATTCACTTTGATGGGGTGAGATTTCACCCTAATCAGTCCATCTACGTAGAAAAATCAGGAGTAAAGTCACACATGCTGTCTCCAAGAACACTTTTCTCCTTTTCATGAATATAAAGACCACCTCCCTAGTCTTCCCCCTCAAGACTGAAGGTTAGGTCTCTGCCCTCAAATAGGTAATGTGTCTCACTTCTTGACAACCTCATTGCACTGGTTTTCTGCACAGACTTATTTCTTTACCTCTGACTTAAGTTCCAGGTGCTGCCTATTTTCTGCTGATTGCACATTAACAGGGTGAGAGAGGGTTCTTGATAGGGGCAGTTTTTATTAAAGTCAGGTTGGCACTTTTGGAGCAACAAAAACCTACCCCAGCATTCAGAAGCTTTCCTTCCATTGCTCAGTGACCATCTCTCAGCTTCTGAGACCTACCTGATTTCCAAAGTTATTTACCTGGGCATTAATTTGCAAAGGATAAACCTTTTAAAGGTTTGAAAGAAGTTTAATTAGTACACATTAAATCAGCCATTGATTATATGGAAATTAGTTGATGGATGGACTAACTGATGTTTGTACCGTGCTTTGAATATGAATAGTGCTACAGAAAAGCAGTGTGTTTCTGTAGTAACTGAACACACAAAAACAAGGTAAAATAAATAACCATCCCGATTCTATGCACAGTTGTCATCTTAACAGTCTAGTGCAGCTGTTGTATCCTTGGGAGCAACAGTTTTAGGAAAAAATCACTGGAGACACAGGGAGCTGTAAACCTTGGAGCAGCCATTTATTGCCACACACAGAACTAACCAACAACCAGCCAAAACTGGCTGGGCTATCCCCTAATAATCTAACTCACTTGCCATAGCAACACAAGATTCTATTACCATGACAACCAAATACGCAAGGGGGATGGGTTTGGGGTGGGGAGGTGTCGCAAGTGCAGGACTGGCATTAGGGGATGGCAAGTAGGGCAACTGATCTCACCACAGAGGGCCCTACAAAGCTAAGTTATATGCTTCAGTCCATGCTCAGGCTTAGGGAGGGAAGGATGAAAAAAAATTAAGTCCAAAGTGAGCTGCCAGCACAAAAAGGTTGAGAAATACTGGTCTAGTGTGTCCATGTTCCAGATGCAGGTTTCAGGTAAGGTAGTAGCTCCAGTGCCCCTTGGGCTTTGGAATATGAATAGCTGAATACCTACAGCCCTCCCTCAGCTACAGAGGTTACAGTTTGAGCTTGCTGAAATATTCATAGTGGAATACCTCTGTCAAACCATGCTCCTGCTCATAAACAAACAAACAAAGTTCTATTACATTACTTATAATTGACAGGGACCCTGTCTCCCTATATTTTTGTACAGTGCCTTATGCAGTAGAACCTCAACCCTGGCTTTTTGATTGTGGTGCAATTTTAATGCATGTGTAGCAATGATGTCTGAACTGTTTATGCAAACAAACTTCAGCCTGGGGGTTGTTCCCAGAGCAGTTACTTTGTTGCTCATGGTCATTCAGTATGGCCCATCCTTCCCCCACCCCCTCTAACACCACTTCTTTGCTGTTTATGTTATATTTTTAGCTGATTTATAATTTGGACAAGATACATGGGTGAAGGTGTTTCTTAATATGGATGGTGTGTACTGTACCTTTCCAACAGTAAGATTGGCATCGCTTATTTTAGTAAGATTTGCTTTCTTCCCCAGCAGTGCAGACAAATTCATGTTCATGAGCAGTTCCTGAAGGTCATACGCGCTTTGTATTGTTAACTCTGGCAAAGATAATTTAATATCTCTATAGAAAATAGATTTAAAAAAAGAAAGGTATACATGATTATTCAACCAATATCTATTTGAGGGAGGCATAAAATGACATTGGATTTTAAAACCAGTGGAGGCTAAACAGAGGAGGTGTGCATATAGGCATACAAGAATAATCACTTTTCAGTGTCACAGACCAATAGAAGCTGTGTGTGCTGTTTCTGAGGGGTAACTTGCCCCCTATTATGGGTGGAGTGATAATGAAATATGGCCGGTAAAGTAATGAAATATGGCCGATCCAGTAAAGTATTTAGGTAAGTGTTTAACTTTAAGCATGAGTAGCCCCATTGATGGGGCCTGTATTACCCATTCTAGCAAGGCTTTTGTTTGTTTTTTGCTTTTTTGGGAAGAGGTAAAATCTTGGCCCCACTGAAGTCAAACTCCAACTGACTTCAATGGAGCCAGGATTTAACCCCAGAATCCTGGTTATCAACACGTAAAGAGAGGGGACAAAATAAGGGTGAAAGGTTATGACTTGAGAACACACATAGTTGTACAAACTGGGATAAATACAAGGGTTAGCTTTCCTCATGCTTCTAGACAACTGATCATCCCCTGGTGTAATGGAGTTGTACAACCAGATGCATTGTTGTGTTTCAGAAGGGTTGTTATGCCTTCCTCGGAAGGACCTGGCTACTGTTAGAGAGAGGAAACTGGCTAGCTATGGGCCATTGGCTTGTTCTGTTTCAGTAATCCCTATATTCTTATGTGAGATTGTTTGTACATTTAAATATACCTTGGGGATAGATTTTGCAGCCAAGTAGAAGATGGATCCAAGGAAAGTTCCGACTCTATCTTGTTCAGGTCATTGCTATTGATGGGCTGCACCAGTACAAGTAAAGCGTTCTCACTGACAGGAACTTTAATTACGGAAAAATTCTTGCTGTCATCCCTCTTGTACTGAAATGTTCCAGTTATGGACATCATAGGTACCAGGATCTTTGTGCTTGAGTCAGTCCAGAACTCCTGAAGCTCTTTCACTTGGGAGGCTTTCTTCACATTGGCTGAAAACCAGATTGAGAAAGGGACGAGGTCCAATTTATTTATGTATTATCACTATTTAATCATTACAAGAGTCACTTTTTCTTTTGAGAATACAAATGTCACATTGTGTAAGAGAATTACATGCCTAATGTTCACTATGTGAGTGTACGTGCTGTGCTGCTGAATGCACCCGGGTAGGCAAAGGCTAAGGTACCCATGGCACCATATGTAAAAGAACCATCAGACTGTTATTGGGACTACTATGGTCATTCAACAGTTTCCTATTGTTGTATTCAAATGTTTTGTATCTGATGAATATTAAAAAGAAACTCAAAAATTGATATAATATTGTTGGAAAGTAGGACTTGTCTTAACCTGAGAGCTAGTCTCCATCAATAATTTAGGCATGGCTGAATTTGATTTTATTTTTTTAAATAATTTTAGATGAATAATAGCAGTTTATTTTTAGGATTTTTTTCTATTTTGATTTATGTAAATTTTCACAATTGCACAAAATTATGATTTTAAGCATTTTTTTTATTTTTATAAATTTAAATTTTCATAGTTGCAGAAAATTATGTGGTGGTTAGACAATTTAATGACAGTAGATGTAGAGATTCAAAAAGTTTCCACTTTATAACCATTAAAACACAAATTTTCAACATTGTGACAAAATATACAAAGTAAATATCCTTAAATCAAATTCTAATAAGTTCTCAAGCTGCATGTTTTTAATTTGCCTACCTGTAAATTTTTATAATCTATTAAACAGTTTTTTCATCAGTTTGTGAGTTCACGGTGAACTTGACATTTACCTATAATCTAGACCTTCCAAGCCTAGATGTATCAATATTTTGAGTGTCAAATATGTTATGAATAATAAATATGGAAAATGAGGCTACTGTGAGCACATGTAATGTACACACTAAGTACATTACTGTACAGAAATTCTTGCTTCTGAAACACACGTGCATGAGAAAAGTATTATGCACAATATTACCTCACCTGAAAGAAGAAATGGATAAGAAGATACATGAAAGAAGTATACACAATAATGAAGGGTAGAGGCGGTATATTGGCCACAGGTATTCACCTCTTCTCATAATATAAGAATAAGGGGACATAAACTGAAATTAAAAGGAAGCAACTTGAAAATGATAAAAGGAAATATTTTTTTCATACATGGTAAAAAAAATAGCCTGTGGAATTCATTGCCACATGATATTAGAGGCCAAGACTACAGCAGTATTCAAAAACAAATTGGACATTTATATGGAAAACAAGCATATCCAGCATTGTAAAAGTAAATATGTTTTTAAGGAGTTTTGGAACCCTCACACTTCAGGCCATACCTTAAACCAACCTCTAACTATTTTGGGTTAGGAGAAAATTTTCCTGGGGTGTGGGGGGGAAGTGGCAGGTTATCCCACAACTGCCTCCTGTAGGGATTCTTTTTCCTTCTTCCTAGGCAGCTAGTGCTGCCTTCTGTGAGAGCTAGGACACTGGATTAGCTGGACATAGGGTCTGCTCCAGCACAGTTCCTATGATCATATTAAATAAACATAACTCTCACTTTGAGTCACCTCACTCTGATCAGAGAGCTAATCTCACTGGGATTATTAAACACAAACCCAAAGCCTGCAATCTGAACACTGAACACAGTTGAGGAACTTCACTTGCTGGTGACATGTTATTTTGCTAAATGCTGTCAGTGAAAAGTCCTTGGTTTGACAAACAAATCAGCAACACTGACATCTGCGAGAGCTTTGCCATTGACTTTGGGTGCAGGGTCAACCTCATTACCATTTGGTAGGCCAGATCCTCAGCAACTGTAAATCTGCACAGTTCCATTGACTACACAGATTTCCCCAGCTAAGTATCTGGCCAACTGTTTTGTAAATCAAGATGGGATGTTTGTCTAAAAGATAAGCCTTAGGAATTATTTTGGGGAAGGTCTATGGCCAGTGCTCTACAAGAGGTCAGACTAGATGATCACAGTGACCAATTCTGGCCTTGGAATTTATGAATACTGTGTGTATTTAATTAAAGGTTCTTTCCCACTTACTCCTGCTGAATATAATGATGTGACAAACGGGCTGGCAAAGTCTCAGTAGCTTGGTGATTGCTTTCAGTAGCTTGGTGATTTTTTGGAGGGTAAAAACTTCCCAGGATAGAATCCCCCCTTGTGTAAGTATGGCCTGCGTTCTCTGTTCCTTTCTCTATACATTTACAGTTAGTCATATTAAAGTGCTTTTTTCTTATAATAGGAAACGAAAGAAAGAAGCAAGTGCCTATATAATAGGAAAAGATCATCTTAGCTGGACAACTGAAAGAAATGCTTTTTTACTGAGAGTCAACTAGTATCAAGTCACTGCCTTTGTGTAACCTGTACACTGCTTTATCAAAGGAAAGAGGCCGATATCAAGAAGGGAAAGAGAAGGGAGGGAGAAAGGCATAGAGGCTAGCAGAAACATGCTGAAACTGTAGGCTGACAAGCTAGGAGAGGACTCTAGACACACACACAGACACACTCCACTGCAGCACCACCAAGAGAGAACTGTTTAGGGTGACCAGATGTCCCAATTTTATAGGGACAGTCCCAATTTTGGGGTCTTTTTCTTTTATAGGCTCCTATTACCCCTCAACCCCATACTGATTTTTCACATTTGCTGTCTGGTCACCCTAGAACCGTTCAAGTAACATTTCCCATACTTAGTAACACAATTTTTGCACCCACCTAGTAAAGCAGGTCAGAAAATGGCTTTTTATTCTGTGGAAAACATTGACCTTTTGTCAAAAAAACAAGCATTTGCCATTGAAAACTAATGTTTTGGGGTTTTCAATTAAGTGTCTGTGGTTTGCAGAAAACGTTGACTTTCTGTGGAAAATGTTCCACTGAAAAACAGTCTGGATGTGGAAAATTTTCACCCACCCTACCATCTGACTGTGCTATTGTAGGATCCAGCTTCTCAGGTTGATTTTTAATTATTTATTTTTGCAACTTTGAAAAACATTTTCTAACCACCCCACCCCATCCCAATAAATTGTGTGTTTAATCAAGTGTGGCCTGCAAGGAATTTCAAAAATGGTTCTTGTTCCCTTTTGTTGTGGCTGTACTATGGTCGACAGTCCCTTTATGAACATGGTGGTTGTACCACAATACATTCTGTAGTGTGGAGAGGGGCTCAGTCTTTATTTAAAATCGCTGTATATAAGTGTGTTACAACTCGGTGGTCTAGAATACTGAAACTTTGGTTTCTAATTGGATCATTACCACCTAGACAGTCCCATGGCTATGGGTAATATCTTATGATCACATGTAATATAGCCTAGAAGAATTTGATATATTTTCCTTTCCTGCGTTTACTGGGAGAAAATGTGAAGCATGTAAGTGTAAGCTAACATGGCTGCTCTTCAGTAAACAGAAGAGCCAAGCAAGATCTGCTGAACCATAGGGATGGGCTGCAGCAATGGTTATTTTCTAATTCCCCCATGTCTGAACTGCTTTTCTCCAGCCCCCATGTGGAATCTGTGGCACGTGTGTGCGTGCATCCTCCTCCTAAGAGAGCAGACGAAATAGAGCTAGACTGGTGAAGCAGAGAGACATGACACACGTACATTCCTAAATCAAACAGTGAGTTTCTAACATGGGAAGGCGAGCCAAAGAAATCTCTTTGTTATAGAAAATGCTACCCACTCACAGCAAAGTTAAAAGGTAAGATTCATCTCGTCATAATACCTGTTATTTCTACAGCACCAACGCTGAGCTAAGCACCTTATAGACCAGTCTGAAGATAAGCTTTACTGCCTCGAAGAGCCAGCGCCTTTCATCTGAGGATCATAAATTAGTTTACGGAGGCCTGGTTTATCCTAAAAAGTTAGGCAGACTCAGCTACATTCCTCAGGAGTGTGAAAAATCCACACCCCTAAGCAATTTAGTTAAATTTACCTAAGCCCTGCTGTAGAGAGCGCTAGGTCTAATTCTTCTGTCCACTTGGCTACTGCCTCTTAAGGAGGTAGATTACCTATGCTGACGTGAGAACCCCTCCCATTGGTGTAGGGAGTGTCTATACCAGTGGTTCTCAAACTTTTGTACTGGTGACCCCTTTCACTTAGCAAGCCTCTGTGTGCGACCCCACCTTACACATTAAAACATTGTTTTATATATTTAACACCATTATAAATGCTGGAGGCAAAGTGGGGTTTGGAGTGGAGGCTGACAGCTCGCAATTCCCCATGTAATAACTTTGTGACCTCCTGAGGGGTCCTGACCCCCAGTTTGAGAACCCTTGGTTTACACTGAAATGCTACAGTGGTGCAGCTGTACCATTGTAGCATTTGATGTGTAGACAAGCCCTAGCATTAAAAAAATTGAAGCTCATCACACCCACAAGAGATAAGGAAGTCTGATCTCCAGCTTACAGGTGGGGAAACTGAGGCACAAAAAGCACCCAAGCTCCATTAGACTTCTAAGTTTCATTGAAGGTCAGTTGGAATTTAGGCACTTTTGAAAGGGGGACTTAAGCTGCTGTCACTGAGGGTTTTTTGTAAATTTTACCCACATGGCTTAAGTGACTCATCCAAGGTCACAAAATGTGACAGTGGCACATCCAGAAACGGGACCCAGTTCTTCTGACTCCTAGGGCTCTAGCTTAGTCACTAGCCCACTATTCCTCCCCAGTTTCTTTTGGCCATTAATACATTGTGCAACGTATTTGACAATAGAGTTCTCGTCATTACAGTTGGTGGTCGCAGCCACTTGACCCCTTGGTATCACTGACCCAATGTTAAAGTGTGCTCTCCACCCTTCTTTAATAAAGACTTAGGATGAGGTTTTCCAAAGCACTCAGCACTTGAACTAACTCTGCTCCCATTGAAAGCCATGGTCAAACTCCAATCAACTGCAACAGGAGCAGAGTAGCCCAGCCCCAAGCCCGTTTTGAAAAGCCTATTAATGGAGACCAGCACCAAAGTGACTGCAATATAACCATTTAATTAAATATTAATATTATTTGGTTCCTGACTGTTGTCCCAGTAGTAGTGCATAACTCTCATGAGAGAGGCTGTATGGAAGTGGAAGCATTCAATTTCAAGGATCCCAGCGTGCCTTAACAGACTGTAGGCGTAGACATTGCTCATCCACCCCTGAAGAGCAGCCACCTCTTGGATGGACTATGGCAGCTCCTGTGTGCCAGTAGCAGCCCAGTATTTTAGAAGGGAATATGGAGGCTAACTATCCAACTGGAGCTACAGGGGGAGTTCTAGGTAAACAGAAAGGAACTATCCTGGTTGGAATTGGCCAGAGCATCAGATTGAGTTCTCCTATTCTTGTGAAACTCCTCTTCCTCTGAAAAATATGCTGGCATTTTTGGGGACCAGGAGCCCTTTCCACCTGTGCCCTGTGAAATGTGCAGGAATGGAACCATTACTTTAGGACTTTGGCAATACTCAGGGACACTTCTGATGTAGCATCTTTGCCCCACCTGGGGCCCACAGAAAGGCAGAACAGGCAGGCAGTGGGTATGATTGGTCTGCTTCATAGGCTGGGGACACAAACCTATGGATCTCTACACAACTGGTCAGAGGAAATCTCCCTCCATTCTCCCCTCAGTCCCCATTACGCATGGCAATGACTCTGTGGCTGGCTGACAAATGTTGCCTGACACAGTCTGTCTGTAGATGGGACACTGATGGCATATGCACCAAGGGAGAAGGATGACCTTGTGGTTAAGGCACGGGAGTGGGACTCGGGAGATCTCGGCTCAGTTTCTGAGACAGACTTCCTGTGTGACTCTGGGCAAGTCATTTACTTTAAATGCAGTTTCACATCTGTAGCAGGGGGACTGTAATACTTCCTTTTTCCCACCCTTTGCCTTGTCTATTTAGACCATAAGCTCTTTGGGGGAGAGTGACTGTTTTTTGTCCAGCACTGAGCACAAAGAGGAACTTGCTCTACCAACAATACAAACAGTACGGCTATTATTATTTATTAAGTGCAGTACTAAGGCCACATCTTGCAGCACTCTAGGGTTTCAGCTGAGGTCATCTAGCTGCTGATCAGGCCTGATCCTGCTTAACCTAAGAAAGCAAAGCTCAAGGTGGTAGAGCTGCAAGGTACAAAATGTGCTGGATTGTAGAAACAGATGAATCTGAGGTCATTAGTTGCCCCCCTGAGATTGCCATTGAAATTCATGCTCGTTGTTCTTACCTTTAAACTGAATGTAAGTCACAAACAGTAGGGTGGTAGAAGGGTCTATATTTGTCAGTACATTCTGGGTTCTGCTGACATCTTTGCCCTTCACAAAGCTTTCGATTAGTTCTGCTGCCTGAGTTGGGTTTGTAAAGTCAACAGCTCGGGCATAGAAATAATCGGCAGAAGAGGCCAGGCTGTGCGCGAGTGATTCGGATAAACGCACATTGGGAGCAGAGAAGAGGCAGGAAAGCTTGGTAAAAAGCAGATCATCAGCTCCGTTTGAGAGGAACAGATCATCCATGGTCTTCAGGGTCAAAAGGACTTTGTGTCCATCCACTTTGGAGGTGCAGTCTGGGTCACCGGAGGGGGGAACGAATCCCAAGAAGTTCTGTAAATCAGCTGCCGTCTGTTCAGAGGCCCCTAAGTAGAACGACAACAAAGACCTGTAGAGATTGGTAGGTGACAGGAGAATGTTTTCACCCTTCAGCGTTTCCTTCAGCGCGCCATAGAAGCGCATACCAAGAACATGCACTAGGTCTTTCAAGTAGCTCAGCCTCTGGTCACGCTTGGTATCCGAGCTTTGTGTTCCCAGCTTGGTTTTGTCTTTCAGGTTCTCTTCGTAGGCAGGGATGGTTTGGGACTCAATGGAAATGGGGACAAACATTTTCTCCTCCTGCGTCAAGTTGTCCAGCTCCTCGCAGCTGCTTTTGTTATAGGAAAACAAATGGAAGGGGTGGACGTAGACCCGGTCACACACTATGGGGCTCAGGCACAGGAAGAAACACAGGAGGCTCACTGCTGGATTCATGTTGAAGAACAATTTCAGCAAAGTCTGTTTAAAAGAAAAAGAAAATGTGGGGAGGGAGGGTTAGCTAATTAACATGCCGTTTACTTTGCTCCTCCCACGTACAGTGTGAGAT
This sequence comes from Gopherus flavomarginatus, assembly GCF_025201925.1. Taxonomy (NCBI): domain Eukaryota; kingdom Metazoa; phylum Chordata; order Testudines; family Testudinidae; genus Gopherus; species Gopherus flavomarginatus. The sequence continues at coordinate 85,835,926 of NC_066620.1, forward strand.
ATTAATATTGCTTTTCCTCACAGATCAGGAAATCAGATGGGTGGGAGTTTTCAGAAGGGTTTAGTATTGGCCTAACTCTGACTGAAAACAATGGTAAAATATCCATTGAGCTCAATGGGAGCAAATGCTGGGTGTTCTTGAAGATCCCACCCGCAGTGTGTGTCACTGGTATTCATATAGCCCCCAGGCACGTAGCATCTGAGTGCCTCTCATTTCAATGGGCATATCTTCACAACACCCCTGTGAGGTAAGGAAGTGCTATTAACTCCATTTCACAGATGGACAACTGAGGCATAGAGAAATTGTGACTTGCCCCAAGTTATACAGGAAGCCTGTGGCAAAGCAGGGAATTGAAGCCAGGTCTCTGAACTCCCACCCTGCTGCCCCCGACCCCATCAGCACTCCTCTGTGTATCTAATCATCATAGTACTTAGCACTTATTTTCAAAATGCAGTACAAACACTCAGTAATTCTCACATGTGGGTTGTGTTCTCTCTCTACCTCTCTCCCTCCTTCCATGGAAACTTCAGCATTAGCAGATATTGGGATATTTTTTTCCACATTACTTCCCTATAACAATTGCTGTTCTAGAAGTCATGAACAACCTTTTGCTATACTGGATTAGCAATTTCCATCTTGTACTGAGACAATTTTTGACTCTCATTTTACTTCTCTAGAAATCCTATTTCACTGTGTGAGTTCAATCTGGATTTCTGAGCGTATCCATGCAGAGAGAGAGACGCATGCATACCCAATACTGATGTGTTCTTACAGATTTTGCATATTCTAATTATCTTTACTGTTATACCAAATTTTGCCTGTTTCTGTATTTTTGGAGCGTCATCTTTAAATTTGAAGCTGTGGATTGGAAACCTGCATGTTTCATATTAAAAGGTATCTTAATTTATGAATTTGCAAGATAGTAACATCCATCGTACTTCAAAATGTGTTTATATAGGGCCAGATTCTGACACCTTTCATCACAATGAGCAGTGCCTTACCCCACTTATCAGGTATAATACAACTTAACGTGAGCAAGGGTATCAGAATTGGGTCTCTCTTCTAGCCCTTTCCTGGCTCTGCAGGGCTCATGAATGATGCAAGATGAGAAAACAGGCTCAGTTTTCAGCTCTGCTCTTCTTTGGTAGTTGTAGAAGGTCTGACTGGCAGCTGCTGTGAATCTGGCAGTCTGACTGAGCCTGCTGAGAAGTGCCCTAGCAACATTCTCTGCAAAATGGGCTGTGTTCCTTTTCACAACCTTCCTTCTTGGTGCTCATTGTTTACACTGATTGGTGGTGTTGTGATCTGAATACATTCTCTGGGTGGCAGGCACTTTCATGGCATGATTTATGATACCCTATTGTCCAGATGGAAGGCACTACAGCTGAGGATCTCAAAGTGCTTTACAGTTAGTAATGCTGGAAACCTCCCAGCACCTGTCTGAGGCATTACCCCATTTTACAAATGGGAAGATTGAGGCACAGAGAAGTTAACTACGAACTAAAATTCACACCATTAGACAGATGCACTATCAGGTCTGCCTGCACACTAACATGTACATTTAAATCCCCAGTTGTGTACACCACTCTAGCCACATGTGTGCAAGCTGGGGATTTGCTCATGCACAATAGAGTAGCTGGAAATTTGGACGCCTGCCTATTAGGATATAGATATTCAAGCCTGTCTGAAAAGGCCTATACTTTAAGAATTTAAGTGTATCCTTATTACTTAGCTAGTTACAGAGGTATAAAAGAAAGAATAAAAAACCACTGTCTGTCTATATAATGGCCTTCTCTTACTGTGACAGTCTGAGGCCTGGTTCTTCAGCTGAGCAGCCATAAACTAGGAAATGTATGGTCACATCCTCACATTCCAAACTAGTCATATTAAAATAAGGCAATCTGGGGCTGTTAGGAAGGTGATTCGATCTATCACCTCCAGAGAAAGGGAAGAGCATAAAACATGTAAAAGGAAATTTAGTTTGATAGTTTTCTGTCTGGTAAGAACTCACTTATCAATAGACAAGCTGGTGAACCCTTATGTCTGTATAGATGTAGTTGTAAAACCCTGATGTCTGTATAGATGTAGTTGTGAAATCCTCACTTCTGTATTGTTTGTATGTTTATTTGCATGGTCTCTGTGTGGTTCTGTGATTGTTTCTGTCTGCTGTATAATTAATTTTGCTTGGTGAAAACTAATTAAGGTGATGGGATATACTTGGTTAGCTAATCATGTTACAATATGTTAGGATTGGTTAGATACATTTTAGTAGAATGATTGGTTAAGGTATAGCTGAGAATATTACTATATAAATTAGAGGTAAACAGGAAGTAAGTTGGGATTCGAAAATAAGGAAAAAGGAACTTGAATTTAAGCTTGCTGGAAGTTCACCCCAATAAACATCAGATTGTTTGCACCTTCGGACTTCAGGTATTGTTGCTCTCTGTCCATGCGAGAAGGACCAGGGAAGTGTGAGGGTGAAGGAATAAGCTCTCTAACATCTTGCTGCCATGACTCGGATGCATCGCATCGGATAGGTGAGTGGCAGCCTGTAGGTCCCCCTCCCCAACAGTCCGCGCAGCTGCTTGGAGGGGATATGGCGAACTCTCGTGATGGTAGTCGTGGGATCTGGCAAGCTGGAATAACGGATTTTTTGAACAAATGGATAAGAAAGAATCAGGGCCCATACCAGGTGCAAGGGTCCACCTGGGATAAGATGGGGGAAGTTTTGGGATACCCCAAGGGAAAGGAGTGTAGGAAAAAGGAAATGGTATTACAAGGTTTGTGCTCTGAGATGGCATACTGGGTAAAAAGGGAAGCTGATCTCCTCCAACATATTAAGGATTTGGAAGGGATTGTGGATCAGCAGCGGATTTTAACAGAAAAATCCGTGTTAGCAGTAGAAGTAGCGGATTTGAAGGCATGGGATGCTGCACAGACAGAAGAGTCTTGTGAGGCAATCTGGAGAGAGAGAGACGAACTGCTGGGGACAGTAGGAGACTTAGAGGAGGAATTGTATCAATGTAAACATGGGAGCAATGGACTTGGGGACCCCAGACCATCCGCCCCACTAATGGACCTGAAGGAGACACCTCCACCACCTTATCCTGAAAACACACTGTACCCACCACTGCCAGTGGACGTTGTAAGCCGGTGATCCACTGTTACAGCCCCTGCAAAAAAGATTACCCAGGAGGAAGTACAGGAGGCAGGAATAGTGGCCTCAGTAGGGTGGGAGAATCATGCCCCACAAGTAATAGAACAGGTAGAAATCCGCCCCTTGTCCCAGAAGGACTGGGAGGCAGTACTGGGCCGTTTGGAAAAGGTACCCCGGGAGGATTGGGATCAGTTTGTGCTGTGGCTAGTAGCTAGTAGAGGTGGGCAGGGAGATAAAGGGTCTAACTCGTAAGAACCAGATGATCATATGGTGTAGTCTTTTGGGATGAGGCACCTTAGAAATCAATGTGACAGAAGTGGCACACCCATTTCTAATCCCTAGACAGGTGGCAAAACAGTTGTTTGGGGTGTACTCTCGTACTGCAGGGATAAATAAAGTAAAGCGAATCCCTGGGAAAACAGGGCGAGGTGCACTTAATTGCATTCAGGCATAGGCACGGTGCTGGGTGGATCCCCTGGACAGTCCTTGGGTGATACCCCAGACAGGGGCACCAGGACCTGATAGGGGTGTGGAGCACGGTAGGAGTGTGGAATTGCTGGAAAAATGGTTGGAGCTGAGCAATCCTCAGTTTGTGGGGCATTTAAGTTTGCAGCACCCTGAACTTGCTCCCAATCAGCTACCCCAGTTTCTGGAACAGGCAAATGTGTGGAGGCAGATGCATCGGGGGGAGAGCCGGTCCATGTTATTACTGAAGGGTATCTGTACAAGGTGGAAAGGGGTGGGTCAGCCCAGAGGGGAGGAGGTAGAGGGCAAGGTCATGGCTTTGGGGGGTAGTCAGGGAAGAGCGGGAAGCTATAGAGCAACAGATCCAGAGACTGCAGGCTAGACTGATTACCCAGGATCTCACCAGATCAGGGGGAACGTGGCCCCGAAGGCCAGGGGACCGGGACTGCCTAAAATGCCAGACACACAATTTTGCTTGGAAACAGGAATGTTTTCAGTGCCAGGACCCCCGCACCCCCCCATGTGAACCAGTGGGAGGGACAGAGGTGGGTGCTGCGATTTAGGGGTGCCTGGGAAGGCATCCTGTCCATGTTCTCAGTTTAGGACAGGATGCATCTGGTCACCCCACGCTCCAGGGGGTGATCAAAAGGAGTCCCATGAGAGATTTTTTGATAGACACTGAAGCATCCATCAGCTTAACCACATGGGAGCAGGGAAGGCCCTCAAAAGGAACTGTGACAATTGTAGGGGCAACGGGAGTGGAGACACAGTTAACCCTAAGGCGAAAACAAATCAAAAAAATCTGGGAAGAAGGGAAAATTATGTGGGGTTGTAATGATGTGCTAGATCTGTTGGGGGCAGGAGATTTACACAAGCTGGAACTTGTACTGAAAGTAGCCAATTAGGGTGTTTACTGGGGCAAATGCAGGACGGTCAGGGCTATACCATTCCTATGGGGATAGCCACTATGACGGTTAAAGCAGTACATGCCCTCCCACCACCCTCGGCTGGATGGGAACACATCCCTGTGTGGGCACGGATAACCTGAATTGTGGTAGGGGCAGCATGAAGGTACTGATAAAGAAAGGGCACCCTCCCCCCCAAAAATAATATCATATTCCTCGGGAGGCATTGGCAAAGGTGGGGGCAACTGTTGGGAAATTGAAACAAAGGGGGCTAATTAGAGCAGTTGCATCCCCTTGCAATGCTGCTGTGTGGCCAGTAAGAGCCAAACGGCATCTGGCGCCTCACTGTGGATAACAGGACACTAAATGCTCTGGCCAATTCACCAGCCTCAGTAGTGGCAGCGTACTCTGAAATGCTAGCCTGCATTGAACCCCAGTTCCGAATTTTCACTGTGTTGGACATAGCAGATGGGTTTTGGTCTCTGCCACTAGCTACCTCATGTCAGTATAAAACTACATTCACATGGGAGGGCAATCAATTCTGCTAAACAATCCCCCAGGGATATCGGGACTCCCCTGCAATTTTTCACAGATACATAAAACAGGCTTTAAAGGGGGTGAATTCAGCAAGGTGCATACAATATGTAAACAACCTGTTGCTAATGTCAAAAACAAAGAAGGAAAACAGGAAACTAACCAAGCAGATCCTGCAAGCTTTGGCAAAAGCAGGGTTAAAGGTCAATTAAAAAAAGGTGCAGATGGGACAAACAAAAGTAACCTACTTAAAAGTAAAAGTGTCCCAAATGAAAAGGAAAATCAATAAAAAACGGGTACAACTAATCCAGTTACTGCCACTGCCTACAAATGTTAAAAGCTTGCAAAGTTTTCTGGGTCTAACTGAATTTTGCAGGAATTTTGTGGCCAATTATGCAAAAATAGCCCAGCCTCTATTTAACCTAACCTGAGCCTCCACTTAAAAATGGTCAAAAAAGTGTACTGAGGCAGTAAGAGTACTAGCCCATATTTATCCACAATTGCAAACACATACCTATCTACCTAAAAAATAACATTCCCAACCTGTGAAAAAGTTCTCATTGTTGCTCTCTGTTCACGCAAGAAGGACCAGGGAAGTGTGAGAGTGAAGGACTAAGCTCTCTATCACTGCCTACTTACTGAAAATCAGGCCTTAAGGGACTTGTTCAAGGTCATGCAAATCTGGGGAAGAGGCCTGGAATAGAACCCAGCTTTATGGACTCCCATTTCTATGCCTAAATTACAGATCTATTCTTTCTCCCCATTTAGCTAGCATACTACCTCCTTTATTAGTCCAGTCATGGACTTCAGCACTACAACATTTCCTTCTTTCCTTCAGCAGCAGCTTTTGGTTTAAATCCATTGGTGGTGCTCAAAGCAAACTTCCCATCCCAGAGTTTCGATCAAGACGCAGCTAAATCTCTAAGGCATCAAATTTATGTTGGGATTATTTAGTAAATTATAGCAGACTGCTTGCAACTAAACTGAGCAAGAAGCTTTTCTGCATAAGATGCTTTCCTGCTCCTCTTCTCATAAAAGGCATAGCTACTCCTCCAGCTGTGCTGAATGTATTTCCGGCCAGATTGTCTCCTTAGCATTTCCCAGATGATCAATAGGCAAATGCAACAGAAAGGCCAAGAATTAAAGGGCACTGCAATTCCATCCCTAGTCCTTATCTCTAATAGGACTTTAGCTCATTAGAAACCAAGTTTTAAGAATCCTTTCCCATTTTGAAAATGATTTTGTCCCATCTACACTAGCAGTGAATCTGTCTTCTGCTTTAGGGCATGTGATTACCAGGCTAGCTGTACTGTGTCCCTTCTCAGCTTCTTTCCACACACGGCAGGCTTCTCCTGGACTGGAATTCTGCAATTCATCCATTCTCGGAACAGGGCCTGAGTTATACGCCCTGTACTAATCATGTCTAATTCTAGGTCCAGCTGTCCTTGGACCCTGCCAGGGTATCTCAGTGGGAGCCTGAGCCAACATGTGCTTACAGAGAGAGAGAAACAACTTCTTTGAAACAAAGCCTGATTTATTTTGCCCCAAAGGGGGACAGCTCTTAAATAAGTAGGTTTAAACCAACATAGAGGCCTGACATATATGCCCTTACCTCAGCTGAACCTCTCTCTTTATCTGTAGCTTAGGTGGCTCTGACTTGGGAGAAGCAGCCTACGCTGCTTGCAACCTTCTCTCTGTCGGCCTTTTCACTGGCACATGCTGGCCAGACAACCTCTCTCACTCATCCAAAACCCCTTCTGCTTTCTAATACCTTTCAAGGTTATTTGTCTCCTTTGATCCAGGCTTAGCCTTGGGGAAGCTACCCCAATTTACCCTGAATGGAGCCAGCTATTGTTACCTTAAATTCTTTGAAGCTGCATACTTGAGGGTAAGTCCACACTGGAATAAAAGCCCCTCAGCACAGCCACAGTTGGTCCCAGTCATCTGACTCAGGTTCATGGGGCTCAGGGACTGTAAAATTCTTGTGTAGACATTTGGGCTCAGGCTGGAGCAGGGGCTTTGGGGCCCTGTGAAGGGGGAGGATCCCAGGGGCCAGGCTCCAGCCTGAGCCTGGATGTCAACACAGCAATTTTACAGCCCTGCAACCAAAACCCAAGGCAGCTGACCCGGACCAGCCGTGAGTGTTCACTTACTGAGTAGACATACCCTGAGAGGCTGTCTTGTCTGTGGGTCTGTTTCACATTTCCTGGGTTTCTTACCCACCCCACTTTACAGCCTCCTTTGATTTTAACTCTGCATTCAGGCAGGTAACTGTCCCAAACTGAACAGGGGGACGGTCACACTCAATATTCATAAAAAACAGCACAGACATTCTCCCGGTTTGTCATAGCTCCATTGCTGGCCACCCTTGTTACCAGCAGGACAGTTTCCTAGTGCAGCCAGATCCATAGCATTACTTCTTCCAGATGAGCACTGAGGCTGTGCCTGTATCTGAAAGAGAAGATTTCACTCTCTGGGGATGCCAGTCCAGACCCTTTCACCAGCACTAAAAAGTCATTTAAAAATTAACACTCAAAGCAAAATCATCTATTCAATCAACAGGTTTGCTAGCCATTGTCCTTAGTCTCACCTTGCCCTCTTAGGGTATCTTCCGCAAACCCGGCTCTCTCAGCACCTGCTGTATCTGAAGCACTCTACCATGACTGCTGGCACATTTATGCCTTTTTGAAAGGGAAGACCCTTTCCAGTGCTGTCTGCAGTGCTGTTCCACAGAGCTACATTGCATCACCAAGTGGAGGGGTGAGTGGAGGCTAGATCAGACCAGATGGGACCAGATGAAACATGAGCGTGGCTGAACACTAGACCTATTGGCGGGTTTACAGATCAATACACAACCTTTAACCAAGCATAGCACAGTCTTCTGTTATACATTCACTGGCCTGGCCTGTGACTTTCTGCTATGCATATAGGCCCATAGTAATGCCAGATAAAAAGCCAGCTCACATTCTTGTAACCTTTCACCCCTTTCTCTTCCCTGCTGACTACAGATACATTGCTACATTTAGGACCAAATTTGTTCCTGGAGTAACTCCACTACAGTGTGACTTTTAAACCATTTTTAAAGCTACCCTGTAAAGACATTCTTCTAATAATTAGATGGCAGCCCTTTGTCGGGTTTTATCTGCACTAGAGTAGGGTTGCCATGGTTTTAGAAATTAATACAGGCCTAGTGATAGAACTTGGGCTTTCAGAAGAAAAGAATCTCTTTCCCATCCTCCATTTTAGGCCATCCAGCAATATAGACTCCAGAGATAGAGGTGGCAGAATTCTACTCAGGGAGAACTCTGACTGCAACCTGTGCAGCCATTAGGATCTCTAGGAAGTTGTTTGCTTTCCTCTCCCTCAGATATTGGTTGTACACACAAAGACAAAGGAATAGGCATGTTTCCCAATTAATCCCACCTGGCGACAGCCACTTGAAGGGTACACAGAAAGCACACACCTGTCAAACCTGGTCACAAGTCAGAGCAGAGGATCCCAGTCTGGTTTCCCACGCTTTGGGTCTGATTTCAAGATGATGATTTGCTTCCTATATTATTCCCACCATTGCCTAATCCAGGTTACACATTAGCTTTCCCTTCTTATCTGATTTCTGTTCAAAATGTTCTGGGATATATTGCTGTGTTTTTCCATTGGTTATTAATCCTCATTGCCTCCTTCAGTGAAGAAGAGCAAATAGTGGCTGAAGAGCTGATTTCATCATCTTCACAGCCATTATTTCCACTGTGTCCTACTTTCTCATCTCTTTGGCAATATTGAAATTAAATCAGTCCTTGCCAGGTATTCTTACTGCCCTGCCGTGCCAACATGGAATCGTTGCTGTCAGATGAACCAATCTCAGTGTGCAAATGTTATCAAATACTCTTCATAAATGTTAACCCTAACAGAGAGACATTGACCTGAAAGCTAGCTAAAAAGTAAATATTAGATACAGAGAATGCAAAGACATTTTAGTCCAGGCACTTGTATCTGCCGATCAGCAGAGGATGTGGCTACTCCTTTGCTAAGGACAGTCTGCACTCTGAATAAATGTCTAGGATGAGGAGGAACGTTCTGGGTAGGACTGAGGGAAATTCAAGCACTTTCCCTTTACACAGAAGTAAATGTAAATAATGTATAGTTAACCCAGATATAGCGAAACTCTCTTGATAATGAAGCAGAGTGACTGTGTTAAACTTCTTTTCAGTGCATAGCAATATGCTAATAACAAGTTTGAGTGTAATGAACCTCTGCTTTGTTCTGTGAATAAGAAGCTTTGTTATAAGAGCTTCCACTGTACAGGTTTTGGAAATCAATACAGGCCTAAAGATAGACCTTTTGGCTTAAAAATAAATAATCTCTTTACCATCTTTCATTTAAGATATCCAACAATATGGACTCCGGAGAGAGAGGTGGTAGAATTCTACTGGATTTGGGGGCTTGTCACTGTTGTCTTTCTTTCTCTTTCTCTCTTTTTCTCTTTTCTTTTCTTTAAAGAATAGGATGCACCTTGAATAGAGCTGTGCAAACGCTGCACTGAATTACTCACAAAAATTAATTTGCTTTCATATTTGTGAGCCTTTTTGTTTCCCACGAATGCTTGTAACCATTCATGTCTTGTTTGCTTTGTTTGCAGAAAGGAAAGTGATGTCTAGGTGTGCATGTGCAGGGAGAATCAGGGGAAAAGGAGAAGCATGTGCGGGGCGAAAAAGAGGGGCAGAGGAAAAGAAAGCATGTGCAAGGATAGAGGAGGAAAAGTTGACATAGTTACAGTCAGGGCCGGCGCTTCCATTTAGGCGACCTAGGCAGTCGCCTAGGGTGCCAGGATTTGGGGGGGTGGCATTTTGTGGCCCTTGGCAGCAATTCAGAGGCGGGGGGTCCTTCCACGCTCTGGGTCTTCGGCGGCAATTCTGCGGCGGGTCCTTCACTTGCTCCGGGACCTGCCTCTGAAGTGCCCTGAAGACCGGGAGCACGGAAGGACCCCCCTGCTGCCAAATTGCTGCCAACCGGGAGTGCGGAAGGACCCCCGCCTAGGGCGCCAAAAACCCTGGCGCCGCTCCTGGTTACAGTGAAAGATGTACAGAAGGATCAGGAGAGAGAAAGGATGGTCATGGGGAAAGGAAATGAAAGGGGACAATGTCATTAATTTTTTTTCCAAAAAGGACAAACATCTATTGTGTTAAAGGCAGTTAAAAATACCTGAATACTTTCCTACTTCCCTTTCCATGGAAGCAGCAGCTGTAGTTGTCACAAGGAGGCCAGGCAGTAGTATAGGAACCGGTCCATGAGATACTTAGGGTAATATTTTCAAAAGCTCCTAAGTGACATAGGTGCCCACGTCCTATTTTCAAAAGTGATTCAGGCACTTCGGTGCCAGGGTCTCACTGGGAGACACCTAAGTGCCTAAATCACTTTAAAAATTAGATGTGGGACCCTACATCACTTAGGTGCTTTTGAAAATTTCCCCCTTTCTCTTTTAAGAAGTCTGCACTATGAATAATGTTGAGAACTCTGCTCCCTGGTGTATATGTTGTATTGGGGCCTGAATGTAATTTCTTCATATCCTACAAAACCCATGTTCTCTATGCTCACTTTGCTGCGCATGAGTGGCCTATTTCAAAGTAAACAGACTGAGGAGGGCAAGTTTTGTTTAAAAAATAATAGATTTATGTACAGAACTAAAAAACTAGTTTTCCCCTTACCCTCTGAGAACTGTTGCAATGCTGTCTCTGGTTTGAGCCTGTTTTATTTATTTTTGTTATCTGTGATGGCAAAAGACTATACAAAGTGATTTTGTTAACTATTATAATGAAATGTCAATAAGAAATAGCTTGGTAAATGGTTTTTTTTCCTGGTTTTTTTTTTTTCTGTATTTATTTACAATGTTGACTTCTGCCCTCAATCTCTGAAAATGCTATTCCCTGAAGGCAGCTGGTGAGCATGGGGCTGTTCAAAGGGCTTGCCAATTTTTGCATTAAAAAAACATTGAATCACAGCATTCAAATACAGATGATAAAACAGGGACATTATGGAATACCTCAACATTTGCTACAAGTTCTCACGGTGAAGAACAGTGGACAAATTTGTGACTAATTGGAGACAATAAGTAAGAAGGAAAGTTGAATAGCTCTGAGGTTTAAAGTTGAAGATTTTTCAGTCACTGTCACCTTGTGTTCAATAATATAGGGCCCCAATCCTCAGCTGGGTATCATTAGATTCTTACTCAGAATGCCTCCTGAAGCCAAGGAAAGGCTGAGTAAGGGCTTCCAGGAGTTTGTCTTGGATAATTGCCCAAAAGAGGGCCAGATCTTCACAAGTCCTGTGACTCACCTATCATGGCTGTCTCCAAAGAAACAGAAGTTCACTGCTTCCTGCAAGAGCTAAAAAAGCACTATTTTAAGAGAATTCACTATGTGTGAGAAAACAGAACTGGGTGTGAGAAAACAGGTGTCAGGGAAAGAGAAAATGAGAAAAGCAAAAACATTATTACTACTTGTTTTACTTTGTATTACGATAGCACCCACAGGCCTGAGCCAGCATAAGGGCCCCACTGTGCTAGGGGCTGTATAGTAGCATACCAAGAGACAGTCCCTGCCCTCAAGGGCTTACCATCTAAATAGACAAGACAGGCAAATGGTGGGAGAAAAGCAGAAAATTGGGACCTGAGTCAGAGAGTAAGTGATTTGCCCCAGGTCACCCAGAAGTCTGTGGCAGAGCTGGGAATCTCCTGATTTCTAACTTCTTCTGAAAAATAAAAATAGAAACTTAGCAACAGAAAGCAAAAAAGAGGAGAGAGGGAAACGAGAACAAGGAGAGCAAATGTACAGAAAAAAAGATGAGCCAAGGTACCTGTATCAGAGCACACACAGCATGGAAGGATGTTGACAAGGGAGTACCTAAGCCCCAGTCTATCACAAATTAGAAGTCCAATGAAAAAAGGATACAAGCCCCTGGGAGGTAGAGTGCTATCACTTTGAAGGGAAAATGCCTGAGCTGCAGCTGCTCATGCATGGAACGGCTTCACTGGTGACGTGTCAGGTATATTAAGCAAAATTCACAGTTGTGGTCCAGCAGTGATGCTGCAGCGCAGATTCTGGATGGGGCTAGCCACAAAGAGGCTAATGCACAATTCCTGATCAGCAAGGATAAATAAGAGTAGGATGTAGAGGAGGAGACAACTGTTTGCCAGCATGGCTCTTCATAGACTTTACCACTGCAGCTATTTCAGGCAGTGTAATAGGCCTCAGGGTTTTCTGCGGGGGTTTTGTGCTACTTAGTTTTAAAAGTATATAAAGGTAGAGCACTCATGATCTGGGATTCTCTGCATCATAACAGCTTTGTCTCTTAGATTAGAACATAAGAATGGCCATACTGAGTCAGACCAATGGTCCATCTAGCCCAATATCTGGTCTTCTGACAGTGGCTAGTGCTGGATGCTTCAGAGGGAATGAACAGAACAGAGCATTTTATTGAGTGATCCATACTCTGTCATCCAGACCCAGCTTCTGGCAGTGAGAGGTTTATGGACACCCAGAGCATGGGGTTGCATCCCTGACCATCTTGGCTAACAGCCAGTGATGGAGCTATCCTCAATGAACTTGTCTAATTCTTTTTTGAAACCAGTTATACTTTTGACCTTCACAACATCCCCGAGTAACAAGTTCCACAGGTTGACTGTGAAGTACTTGTGTTCGTTTTAAACCTGCTGCCTATTAATTTAATTGGGTGACTCCTGGTTTGTGTATTACTTACTTTCTCCAAACCATTCATGATTTTGTAGACCTCTAGCATATCTTCCCTCAGTCATCTCTTTTCCAAGCTGAACAGTCCTAGTCTTTTTCATCTCTCCTCATATGGAAGCTGATCCATACTCCTAAGCATCTTTGTTTTCCTTATCTGTACTTTTTCCAATTTTAATGTATCTTTTTTGACATGGTGGCCTTTTTTGGTCCTCTTACTTTTTTCATTTATTTATTATTATTGTTGTTGTTATTATTTGGGTAGACATTTAATTTGAGCCTCTGTTATGGTGTTTTTTAAGTTTCCATGCAGCTTGCAGGAATTTCATTCTTCCTTTTTATTTCTGTTTAACTAGCCTCCTCATTTTTATGTCATTCCCCTTTTCGAAGCTAAATGCTACTGTGATGAGCTTCTTTGGTAGTTTCCCCTCCTACAAGGATGTTAAATTTAATTCCATTATGATCACTCTTACTGACCAGTTCAACTGTTTCACTTCTCAGACCACATCTTATGCATCACTTAGGACCAAATCAAGAATTGCTGCTTCCTTTGTGGGTTCCAGGACTAGCTGCTTCAAGAAGCAATCATTAATTATGTACAGAAAATGTATTTCTGCATCCCATCCTGAGGTGACATGTGCCCAGTCAGTGTTGGGATAGTTGAAATTCCCCATTGTTATTGATCTTTTTTGCTTTATTGCCTCTCTAATCTCCCTGAGCATTTCACAATCACCATCACCACCTGGGTCAGGTGTTTGGTAGTATATTCCTGCTGCTATATTCTTATGATTAAAGCATGGAATTTCTATCTATAGAGATGCTATTGTACTGTTTGATTCATTTAATATTTTTGCTATATTTGACTCTGTGCTTTCTTTCACATATAGTGCCACTCCCCCACCTGCATGACCTATTCTGTCATTCCCATATATTTTGTGCCCTGGTATTACCGTAACTATCTGATGTCCAGCTGCTATGCCTGCTGTTCCTGAATAATCCCACTCTTTAATGTCATTAAATGATATACCAAATTCTGGCAGTTATTCCCAGTTTATCCATCAATGAGTCATTCAAATTCAAAGCCAAATAAGTCTCCCAAGAGTCTATTGGGCTCCCCCAATCACCCAGCATGAGCAAAGTAAACAGCTGCTTTGTAGGTTACCATGCTGAGCAATTTGTTCAGAATGTACCTTCGTGCTCTTGAACAGAGTTATCCTTTGCTCAACTAAATTAACTCAGTCCTCAAAATGTCATCCTGGCTACTGGTACGTGGAGTGTGGAAAGCTTCTAAAGGAATATTGCCCTTGAGGAAGATCTGCACTGCATTGATATTCTATCTGTGGTGCTCATCTAATGATTTATTACCTACAAATGAGTTTATATTAATGCTAGCTCACTTTGTTCCATCTTACAATTACGTTTGGTTTGATAAGACATCTGTTTGCAGGTCCAGGATATAGAGATTTATCTGCATTTGTATACATTTCTCTTTCTTTTTCCACCCCCTGCTCCCCAGGGAAGATGCATGTTTTTACCAGTGTTTTTAAAATGATTCCTATATAAGGATAAGTAATATTCCTGTGTGTGTGTGTGTGTGTGTTCAGTTTTTCATCCTAAAGTATCTCAAAGTACTTTACAGATGGTGGTTATGACTACAGTAACACACAGAGGCCTAACTTGAGATTGTACTAGGTACAGTACACATACATTGTAAGAGCGTCCCTGCCCCAAAGAGCTAACAATGTAAATAGACAAGACAGACAAAGGATAGGAGGGGCAACACAGACACAGTGTGGAAGTGATTTGCCCAAGGTCACACAGCAAGTTTGTAGCAGTTCTGGGAATATAATCCAGATCTCCTGATTCCCAGCCCAATGCTTTATCTACTAGACCATGCAGCTTCTCTGTCAGCATTGCTCAAGGGAAGGGAAGGAAATACACCGCCTGAGTGGTTGTGCCTGTAGAGTGTTATACATTGGGAGAGCCTGCAGGAGAACACTGGACAGTGAGAATTGCTGCACTGGCATTGCCTGGTGCAAGGGAGGCAGTGCAGCCCTACCCCAATGCTTTCCATCTGAGCAAACCAGCAGTATAAGCTCTGTCAATTTATTGAATTATTGCATCACAAACAAGTGTGGGGGAAGAGGCTTGACTATTGCTTTCTGGGATGTAATGTTGTATGCCCTAGGATTTAAATTCCTACAGTTCCTGGAAGCAAATATCCAAATCTCTTTAACTTTCCAAGGTGAAAAATTAAGTTCCATGCAAACTTACTGTGTGTGTATGTGGTGAGGGTGTCTTTCAGATGAGATCTTTAAAACCAAATCTGGTCCACTTTGCAGGGTTGTTAAAAAAAATCATTGCATTTTTGTTTGTTTGTTTTCACCCTAAGACAAATTGTCCCCCTCTCCTCATCACTGGGCAGTATTCTGGGCACTGGCTGGCTGCTACCTTCCATCCCAGAAGTGGCTGCAATTTAGCAGTGTTACAGATAAATAGTTTGTAAAATGCATTAGAGCCAAATGTGCTAGATAGATGTACATTGGTTTTACTTAAAAGTTTCCCATATTTTGAAAGAGTCTACCAATTTGAGAGAGGCTCCCCATTCTTAAAATGGGGGATACTGGGAGAACTGGAAGTATTACTGTAATAACCTTAGTCCCAGATTTGGACCTTAGCGTCCAAGATATGGGGGTTAGCATGAAAACCTCCAAGCTTAGTTACCAGCTTGGACCTGGTACTTGCTGCCACCACCCAAAAAATTAGAGTGTTTTGGGGCACTCTGGTCCCCCTGAAAAACCTTCCCTGGGGACCCCAAGACCCAAATCCCTTGAGTCTCACAACAAAGGGAAATAATCCTTTTTCCCTTCCCCCCTCCAGGTGCTCCTGGAGAGATACACAGACACAAGCTCTGTGAACCCAAACAGAGTGAATCTCCCTCTCTGTTCCCAATCCTGGAAACAAAAAGTACTTTCCTATTCCCCCAGAGGGAATGCAAAAATCAGGCTAGCAATCCAACACACAAATCTCCCCTTGATTTCTTCCTCCCACCAATTCCCTGGTGAGTACAGACTCAATTTCCCTGAAGTAAAGAAAACTCCAACAGGTCTTAAAAGAAAGCTTTATATAAAAAGAAAGAAAAATAAGTACAAATGTTCTCTCTGTATTAAGATGATACAACACAGGGTCAATTGCTTAAAAGAATATTGAATAAACAGCCTTATTCAAAAAGAATACAAATCAAAGCACTCCAGCACTTATATTCATGCAAATACCAAAGAAAAGAAACCATAGAACTTACTATCTGATCTCTTTGTCCTTACACTTAGAAACAGAAAATAAGAAAGTAGAGCTACTTCTCCAAAGCTCAGAGAAAGCAGGCAGGCAGGCAGACAAAAGACAAAAGACTCAGAGACTAAATTCCCTCCACCCAGAGTTGAAAAAATCCGGTTTCCTGATTGGTCCTCTGGTCAGGTGCTTCAGGTGAAAGAGACATTAACCCTTAGCTATCTGTTTATGACACGCCCCCCAAATTGCAGACAGTGGGGAAGCTCACTGGCGGCGATTTCCTTCTAGAACTTTAAAATAAACAGATTACTACAACACATGCACCTTTACATATACTACTAAGTATATAACTAACAGACTTCTACATTTTAAGAACACTTTTTAACTACTGAATTCTGGGAAACTCTCACGGGAGAGTGCATCAGCTACTTTGTTAGAAGCTCCTGTGATGTGTTGAATTTCAAAATCAAAATCTTGGAGAGCTAAACTCCAACGAAGAAGTTTCTTGTTGTTCCCCTTGGCAGTATGAAGCCACTTTAGTGCAGCATGGTCAGTTTGTAGTTGGAACCGCCGTCCCCAAACATATGGGCGTAGCTTTTCCAGGGCGTACACAATGGCATAGCATTCCTTTTCACTGACTGACCAGTGACTTTCCCTCTCAGACAGTTTCTTGCTGAGAAACACGACAGGATGGAAGTTGTGATCTGTTGCTTCCTGCATGAGCACTGCTCCTATACCACGCTCAGATGCATCTGTGGTTACTAGGAATGGCTTGTCAAAATCCGGGGCCCTGAGCACAGGGTCCGACATGAGCGTTGCCTTAAGTTGGGTAAAGGCCTTTTGACACTCATCAGTCCACTTAACTGCATTTGGCTGGGTCTTTTTGGTCAGGTCGGTCAGTGGGGCAGCGATTTGGCTGTAGTGGGGTACAAATCGCCTGTAGTATCCGGCCAAGCCTAAGAAGGATTGGACCTGCTTCTTGGACCGTGGGACAGGCCACTTTTGGATAGCATCCACCTTGGCCTGTAGGGGGTTTATGGTTCCTCGACCCACCTGGTGCCCCAGGTAAGTCACTCTGTTTTGGCCTATTTGACACTTTTTGGCCTTAACAGTTAGTCCGGCCTGCCTGATGCGCTCAAAGACCTTTTCCAGGTGTAGTAGGTGTTCGGGCCAGGAGTCTGAAAAAATGGCCACATCATCGAGGTAGGCAACTGCAAATTCTCCCAGTCCAGCTAGTAGACCATCTACCAGCCTCTGGAAGGTGGCGGGTGCATTTCGAAGGCCGAAAGGAAGGACATTGAATTCATACACCCCCGCATGGGTGACGAATGCTGACCTCTCCTTGGCAGGTTCATCTAGCGGTACTTGCCAGTACCCCTTGGTTAAGTCTATTGTAGAGATGAACTGGGCACGTCCCAACTTTTCCAATAGCTCATCGGTACGTGGCATTGGATAGTTGTCCGGACGAGTTACAGCATTTAGCTTACGGTAGTCCACGCAAAAGCGTATTTCCCCATCTGGTTTGGGTACCAGAACCACTGGAGATGCCCATGCACTGGTAGATGAGCGGATTATACCCATCTGTAGCATGTTCTGGATCTCCCGTTCTATAGCAGCTTGGGCATGAGGAGACACTCGGTAGGGTGGGGTTTTGATTGGGTGAGCATTACCTGTATCAATGGAGTGGTATGCCCGTTCAGTCCGTCCTGGGGTGGCTGAGAACAATGGGGCGAAGCTAGTGCACAGCTCCTTGATTTGTTGCCGCTGCAGACGTTCCAGGGTGGTTGAGAGGTTCACCTCTTCCACGCCACCGTCTTTTTTTCCCGTCGTAGTAGACACCGTCAGGCCACTCAGCATCATCTCCCTGGACTGTAAACTGACAAACCTGTAAATCTCTGGAATAGAAAGGCTTGAGAGAATTAACATGGTACACTTTAGGCTTTAGTGAGGAATTGGGAAATGCTATGAGGTAGTTTACAGCTCCCAGGCGCTCTTGGACCGTGAATGGCCCTTCCCATGATGCTTCCATCTTATGGGCCTGTTGCGCCTTCAAGACCATAACCTGGTCTCCTACCTTGAAGGAACGTTCTCTGGCATGTCTGTCATACCAGGCCTTTTGCTCTTCTTGAGCATCCTTTAGGTTCTCTCTAGAAAGGGCTAAAGAGTGTCGGAGGGTGCTTTGTAGGTTGCTTACAAAGTCCAGAATGTTAGTTCCTGGAGAAGGCGTAAACCCCTCCCATTGCTGCTTCACCAACTGTAATGGCCCCTTAACCTCGTGACCATACACCAGTTCAAATGGTGAAAACCCTAAACTGGGATGTGGTACAGCCCTGTAGGCAAACAGCAACTGCTGCAACACTAGGTCCCAATTATTGGAGAATTCGTTGATGAATTTTCGTATCATGGCCCCCAAAGTTCCATTGAACCTTTCCACCAGGCCATTGGTTTGATGGTGGTACGGGGTGGCAACCAAGTGATTCACCCCATGAGTTTCCCACAGTTTTTCCATGGTCCCTGCCAGGAAATTAGACCCTGAATCTGTAAGGATGTCGGAGGGCCAACCTACCCTGGCAAAGATGTCTGTTAAGGCCAGGCACACAGTGTTAGCCCTGGTGTTGCCTAGAGCTACTGCTTCCGGCCATCGGGTAGCAAAGTCCACTAAAGTCAGTACGTACTGCTTTCCTCTGGGTGTCTTTTTTGGGAAAGGACCCAGAATATCCACAGCTACTCGCTGAAATGGGACCTCAATTATGGGGAGTGGCTGGAGGGGGGCCTTGACCTGGTCTTGAGGCTTTCCCACTGTTTGGCATACCTTACAAGACCGGACATACTTGGCAACGTCCTTGCCCATCCCCTCCCAGTGGAAGGACTTCCCCAACCGGTCCTTGGTTCTGTTCACCCCAGCATGGCCACTGGGATGATCATGGGCTAAGCTTAAGAGCTTCTCCCGGTACTTAGTTGGAACCACCAACTGTTTTTGCGGCTGCCATTCTTCCCGGTGTCCACCAGAAAGAATTTCCTTGTATAAAAGTCCTTGGTCTATAACAAACCGGGATCGATTAGAAGAGCTGAGAGGCGGTGGGGTGCTCCGTGCCGCCGCCCAAGCTTTCTGAAGGCTGTCATCCGCTTCCTGCTCAGTCTGGAACTGTTCCCTTGAGGCTGGGGTCACCAGTTCTTCCTCAGACTGTGGACTTGGGCTTGGTCCCTCTGGAAGCGATGTAGGTGATGGGGTTGTTTCCGTTGCTGGTGAACCGCTCTCCGCTGGTGCACCTGAGGGTATTTCAGGCTCTGGCTGAGCCTTTTGGGTATGGCTGTCTGTTGCTTCTGCCAGTTTTGGCTCGCTGGCGCCCTCTGGCGTTGAGTTTGAAGATGTGGTTGCACTTGCTGGTGCTGGTTGCTGTTCCAGTTCCGGGCCTGGGACTGGAGATGCTGTGGCTGTTTCAGTGGTAGGCATGGAATCTGGGTCCACTACCTCTGCCTGGGTCTCTGGTAACACAGACGGGGCGTCTGTGGACGGCTCAGGAACAGGAATGGGTCTGGAAGCTTGCCTGGTTTGGCTACGTGTAACCATTCCCACTCTCTTGGCCCGCCTCACCTGGTTGGCCAAGTCTTCCCCCAGTAGCATGGGGATAGGATAATTGTCATAGACTGCAAAAGTCCACATTCCTGACCAGCCTTTGTACTGGACAGGCAGTTGAGCTGTAGGCAAGTCTACAGCTTGTGACATGAAGGGGTAAATTGTAACTTTGGCCTTTGGGTTGATGAATTTGGGGTCAACGAAGGATTGGTGGATAGCTGACACTTGTGCCCCCGTGTCTCTCCACGCAGTAACCTTCTTTCCGCCCACTCTCAAATTTTCCCTTCGCTCCAAAGGTATTTGAGAGGCATCCGGGCCTGGGGATCTTTGGTGTGATGGGGGTGTAATGAATTGCACTCGCATGGTATTCTTGGGACACTTGGCCTTGATATGTCCCAGTTCATTACACTTAAAGCATCTTCCATCTGATGGGTCACTGGGCCGAGGTGAGTTACTGGAGACTGGTGAGGTTGAAGGGTAGGGTATCTGTGGCTTTACTTGGGTGGTATGTGGGGTCTTTGGCTGTCCTCGGTTGTAGGGTTTATGGTCTGTGTGCCCCCTGGGGTAATCGTTCCCCTTGACAGTAGCTTTCTTGCTTTCTGCCAGTTCCATCCATTTGGCTCCAATTTCCCCCGCCTCAGCGATATCTTTGGGATTTCCATCTTGTATGTACCGTGTGATGTCTTCAGGAACACCATCCAAGAACTGCTCCATTTGTATGAGGAGGTTCAGTTCTTCCAAGGTTTGAATGTTATTTCCTGTTATCCAGGCCTCATAGTTTTTTGCAATGTAGTAGGCGTGTTTGGGAAATGACACCTCGGGTTTCCACTTTTGGGTTCTGAAGCGCCGACGGGCATGATCTGGGGTTATCCCCATCCTGTATCTGGCCTTGGTTTGAAAAAGTTTATAGTCATTCATTTGGTGCTTAGGCATTTCAGCTGCCACCTCTGCTAAAGGTCCACTGAGCTGTGACCTCAATTCTACCATGTACTGGTCTTCGGGAATGCTGTACCCAAGACAGGCTCTTTCAAAATTTTCCAAGAAGGCCTCGGTGTCATCACCTGCCTTGTAGGTGGGAAATTTCCTGTGCTGTGGAGCAATATTTGGCGCCGGGTTGTTAGGGTTGGCTGGCACATGCAGCCCAGCTTTTGCCAACTCCAGTTCATGTTTCCTCTGTTTTTCCTTCTCTTCCATTTCTTTTTGTTGCTTTTCCATTTCTCGGCGGTGGGCCAACTCTTCTTCTGCTTGTTTCCTTCGGTAGGCCACCTCTTCTTCTTCTAGTTTTCTTTTGTGTGCTGCCTCCTTGGCTGCCTCTTTGATCTGTTCTTCTCTTTCTTTCATCTCCAGCTCTTTTTGTTTTATTTCCAGTTGTCGCCTGTGTTCAGCTTCTTTGATTTGTTCTTCGGCGTCAATTTTTGCTTTAGAAGTCATGGTTCCTGTTTTCTTGTGTTGGGGTGCCCTCCGGTGTTTATCTTCTGAACTGCAGGTTCTCTGTTGCCTCCTGAAGTCTGCCTAGCAACAGTGCCTTTAGCTAATTTTCCTTTTCTCTCTCTAGCTAATGTTCAATGAAGGGAAACCAGAAAAACCACTTTATTTGCATGCCTATAAGTGCTGGTACTTGCCTCCTAATGGGAGGGCAATTGCATGACAAAAGACCCTTAACATGCAAGCCACAAACTGCGAGAGAGAGCAGAAAAAAAAAATTCTCTCTGGTTCCCTTTTAAAACCAACTGCTTCTCTCTGCTAAAAAGCCCTTAGCAGAGAAAAGAAAAATACAATATTTCCACTGGCTTCTGGATTCTGTCTATCCCGTAACCGCTGCTACACCATGTCATAACCTTAGTCCCAGATTTGGACCTTAGCGTCCAAGATATGGGGGTTAGCATGAAAACCTCCAAGCTTAGTTACCAGCTTGGACCTGGTACTTGCTGCCACCACCCAAAAAATTAGAGTGTTTTGGGGCACTCTGGTCCCCCTGAAAAACCTTCCCTGGGGACCCCAAGACCCAAATCCCTTGAGTCTCACAACAAAGGGAAATAATCCTTTTTCCCTTCCCCCCTCCAGGTGCTCCTGGAGAGATACACAGACACAAGCTCTGTGAACCCAAACAGAGTGAATCTCCCTCTCTGTTCCCAATCCTGGAAACAAAAAGTACTTTCCTATTCCCCCAGAGGGAATGCAAAAATCAGGCTAGCAATCCAACCGCACAAATCTCCCCTTGATTTCTTCCTCCCACCAATTCCCTGGTGAGTACAGACTCAATTTCCCTGAAGTAAAGAAAACTCCAACAGGTCTTAAAAGAAAGCTTTATATAAAAAGAAAGAAAAATAAGTACAAATGTTCTCTCTGTATTAAGATGATACAACACAGGGTCAATTGCTTAAAAGAATATTGAATAAACAGCCTTATTCAAAAAGAATACAAATCAAAGCACTCCAGCACTTATATTCATGCAAATACCAAAGAAAAGAAACCATAGAACTTACTATCTGATCTCTTTGTCCTTACACTTAGAAACAGAAAATAAGAAAGTAGAGCTACTTCTCCAAAGCTCAGAGAAAGCAGGCAGGCAGGCAGACAAAAGACAAAAGACTCAGAGACTAAATTCCCTCCACCCAGAGTTGAAAAAATCCGGTTTCCTGATTGGTCCTCTGGTCAGGTGCTTCAGGTGAAAGAGACATTAACCCTTAGCTATCTGTTTATGACAATTACTCAAACTGGCAGAAACATTTTAAGAGAGAAGGATTTGGAGAAGTGAGCTATGTAGGTGGTTTTCAGAACCCAGGGCTTGGGTTCATGTTCAATAGCCCTGAAATCTTTTGAACAGTTCTTGTGAGATTTCAGTCTCAAATGGCAAAAACCTCATTAGGGCCCTGATCCAGTGTCCAACAAATCAGTGGGAACGTTCCTTTGGGCTTTGGCCCAGGCCCTTACTCAACTGCTCTCACAAGATTTTGGTCATCTCTGAACCAGAACTGACAGACTAGGTCTCTTCCAGTTTGAGATCCTCTCCAGAACCTAACTGGGTTTGGATCTACAGATGGGAATCTGAACTTCCCTGAAATGTCAAGCAATTTGATTCAAAGTTCCAGTCTTGGCTTCATTCTCATAGATATATAGAGAAAGCGTTTTCAAACTGGGAGTTGGGTCCCCTCACGGGGTCGCAAGGTTATTATATGGGGGATTGCGAGCTGTCAGCCTCCACTCTAAACTCTGCTTTGCCTCCAGCATTTATAATGGGGTTAAATATATAAAAAAGTGTTTTTAATTTATGGAGGGGGTTGCACTCAGAGGCTTGCTGTGTGAAAGGGGTCACCAGTACAAAAGTTTGAGAACCACTGATGTAGAGTGAGCTATTAGCATTACTAATGTGTATATCTATATTTCAAGATGAAGGAACAGAAGGAATACTGTGAGGCTGGCCTTAGGTGAGGGCTGTGCATAGACTAGTTACAATAGAGCACACAATTTTTATTTTACTGAGACAATATATCTTAGTGGCCTGGCAGTTTTTTCTGGTTCTTTATCAGGTCTTTTATTTACCAGGCAGACTGGTAGAGCTCTGTGTCTAGCTGCATTCACTCCGTGATCTTATTCTGTATGATGGTAGCTCTGCCTCAGAAGACTAGGGACCTTCTGTTGGCAGAAGACAACATGTCTGCCAATGACTTGCTAGCTACAATCCTGTCAGCATAGGCTCATGGTGAACGCTACTCTGCATAGGAGTAGAAATGCCAGTGTGTAACTATTTGCTGGTCTAAGGTTTGAAAATTCACACCACAGGAAAGAGTGTTATCAGATCCATCTTAGAACTACACTGCCTATTTTCTTAGCTGATTCTGCCCCCTTGTGAAGCTATACAGCTAGATCTCTGATAATCCGTAATGCATAATGTATGTGGGTTTGTGGGTACTATGCTGTATATAATGATCGTAGGTGTGTGTGGCTATCAAATAGTCACTGGGGACAGTGTTATTTCTTTACCTTATTAAGCTTATAATTTTTTAAACAAAAGCAGACAAAGCTTTAGATATTAGCTATATCTACTCTTGTTTTACAGGAAGTAAAACTAGAAGTTGTCAATTTTCTGTATTTCGGAAGTAAATAGCACAGCAGTCGTTTTGAAAATCAGAATTTCATGTTCTTCCATTTTTTACTGGATACTTTGTTAACAAATATTTATTGTGCTGCAGTTTGGGATTCATTTTCATTCTGTTCCAATTTTTTTAATGTAAAGAATCAAAGACATGAAACAAAATGTTACCTTAGTTCTTTCCTTGGTTCAGTAGTTAGGTTTGTAATAAAATGAGTGACATCAGGATTGTTGTGTAGTGGAAAATTTTATCCAAGGGATAAAGATAAGGAAGAATAAATTTGGCCTAGAGTATTCTTAGTGGGTAAGGTATTAAGAAATTCACAGAGTCCTCTCTGTTCCCTGTCAGGACTTTGAAGGACCCAATAATGAAAGTCAAAGAAAACTATTGTGGTACTAAAATTCTGCATGAAATTTATTGTACTTATTAAGACTGATAACTGCTTCTAAGGAGAATAAACTATGCTCAAACTGACAATCTACAGCTTTTTAAATTAAGGATTTTTTGGTGACAATATAAATCACTAAAGTACAGGAGTGGTTAGTATGTAAATATTACATATAAAACTACATTAGATGGATGTTATTTATGTTGCAAATTCAAGCACTTGCAAGTTATGGAATGCCTGAGTTACAGTTGCCTGTGCAACCTTAATTCTGTCTCCTTATGCGTCCTTCCTGTACATTGACCGAGGCAAGGGGCCTGTCAAAAAAGTAGGTTCCTTTGTAAATAAAGACTGTACTATAATGCTTACACACAAGAGGATAGAAGTAATGTTCATGTTTAGTTATTATTTTGTTAGGCTACTAATGTTTTCCTGAGCAACACAAATGAGAAGAAAATGGTGATTTTCAAGTGCTTGTATCTCAGCAAAACCTGAATGAATTTCAGGGACCCCCCTGATGATTGTCAAAGCCCTGCTGCAAACAATGAAGTGGAAAAGCATCTCAAACAAAGTGTCAAGACTCTTTTATAATGGGAAGTGTGAAGCAAGGCAACCTAAATATAGAGGATAGTACCAGTTCCCCCTATAATGAAGTACTGGTACTTAAAACACAGGCTTTGCCTTCAGTGACAAACAAGGTGTGTTTTTTTTACCACAGGATAACTAACGCGTGTTAGCTATCTCAGTGTAAAATCCTAGTGGAGACAAAGCACTGTAGTTTGACTGTGAGGTCGGCTAAGCGGGATTAACAGCAGGCAAGGAGCATAGTTTGACCTCGCCTATCTACATCACAGGAAAAAGGACACACTTATCTTCACTAGGGTTTTGCAGCAAGAGAGCTAACATGCATTAGTTATCCCACAGAACAAACACAAATTTTTGGCTATGAAGATAGCCACAGAGAGTTGGAGTAAAGATTGTTATTACTATTTATTTGTATTACCATAATGCGTAGGAGCCCTAGTCCTGAACCAGGGCCCCATTATGCTAGGTACTGAGCAGGCAAAGACCAATTGTGTACTGTCCTGTGTAGATACCGACAAAACATTTTAGATTGAAATGTCTTTTATATGATGTTTGTATAGTGCCTGCCACAGTGGGTCTTAACGTGGCTACAACCATTTATCACTACCCCAATATAACTATTTAATACTAATAATGAGCATTAATTGGGCTTCCTTAGTAAACTAGAATTTTGGTACCTATTGTTTTTAATGCATTTTTTATTGGATTGAGGGATTTTCACCCTTGATCTTCAAAATCTTTTTTCTCACTGTTCTTCAGACCAAATAGTAAATCTGAAACATTCTGAGCACATTTGGCTAGTGTAGAGCAAGTGATGTCTAGACAGACAGACAGGGTGGTCCAGTGGATAGGGCATAGGAGAGCCAACCTAGCCATGGACTCATTGTGTGAGTTTGATCACTTGACCTGTCTAAGCCTCCGGGTTCACCCCTTGGTAAATTGGAGAAAATAATGCTTACCCACCTATGCAAAGTACTTTATGATCAACAGAGAAAGTGTACTAGGTGTTCTATTATGACTCTGTGCCAAACAAAACTTTCTCAACAAAAACTCTGTGCTGGGAATGATTTCAGCTGGCTTGAACGGTCATTAAACCCCAAAACATGATCCTGATTTGTGAAAGGTTTGCTGCAGCTTGTGATCCTTTCAGTGAACTTGACCCGAGGTATGAGTGAGGTTAGACAGAGTTTCAGACAGAGTTGGGCCCAGTTGAGCAACTTTGAGCCAAACGTTGGCGACCATGAGAAACTCTGTGATTTAATGACTGTGATTGGAACATTTGAACTTAAACCTCAATGTGAAACTCAAATGTAATCTACCGATATAAACTGAGACTAGTGTTTTAACGTAGTAAAAACAAAGATGTCTTGTATCATTTAAAAAAACTAAGAGGGGGAAAGGAAAGAAACAGATATTGAGCTTCATCAGCATATGGATGATATTTTAAACAATTAAATGTTTAATAGTATCCTTACAGACACAAGGGAAATGATAAAATACTCTGGACAAAACCCAGCAGTGACCCTCAAAATACTGCCTACTCGCATGTTAGTGGGATTAGGATAAATTCAAATAACCTGAAACAATCCTTTAGAGAGGGATGAATCATGTTGAGTTGAGCTTATGTGGAAGATAGCCAATGAACAGGAGTCCTACAAAATCAGGCAGGTCAAAGGCTTTGGCTAAACCCAGCAAAATTAAAAATGATGACAGACCAAGAGATTTAACAATGGAAGGGTTATTGAAGACCTTAATCAAGTCTGTTTCATTGGAGTGATCCGCTTTAAACCCAGAATGGTAAGAGTAAGCCAGGTCTGGATAGCAGAGAAATGGTATAAATATGACTAAGAAAAACACACTCAACAAGTTTACTGACCAAGGAAGAGATTCGGTGCTGTGCCTAGACAGAGCACAGAACTCTCAGGCATAGGCGCTGGGTCATATGGGCCTGTGGGGCCCAAGCCCCATCAATGTTTGAGCCAGGGGCACAAGGAGAATTTTGTTAAGAAGAGGGCCCAGGTTACCTGCCCCACCACCTCAGATTTGAGTGGCATTGCAAGCTGGCACGTGAGGTGTGACACCACTAAAATTTGGCCTGTCCTCCCCTCTGTCATGCCATGCCTACCTGTGGTGCTTCACACTTCCCAGATCAACAAGTATAGGTGGATCTGGCTCTTACACCCCTACTGAGGGCTTCAACCTTGACCCCCTGGGCTCGACCAAAAATTGTATTTGTAAGCCTTTGGGAGCTAGGGGCTAAGATGGCTTTAAGTTCTACCTCCTGATTCCGGGCTGCTCTGGAAACTAATGCAACCCCCTGGTATACTTTAGTTATGGCAGCTTGTCTCCACTTCCCTGTGGACAGCAGGACTGTCCAGAATCTCAGCAGTGCTCCATGCTGCAGCCCTGCCTTTGGCACATCCTTATACCAGGACTTGGGATGGCATCCACCGTTCCTGTATTTGGGGTGATTCTCCCCTGGTCAGACCCAAAACTTTCAGGGTCCTTTATGCTGCTGTGACCCTTTTACCAGCTATACTAAGGGTGAAGGAGCAGGTGAGAATCTCACCCAAAGGAAGGCAGAGAAGAGGAATAAGAATTACAGGTCTAAGGCAGGGTCTTTCAGCATTGGTCTCGCTTATAGCACTCTTGAAAAAAACCAACAAACCTCCAAGCAAATCAGAGCTTGTAGTATTTGCCAGTACGACGCACAATGACAGAAATGAGCAGTGGAAGGAAACTCACAAGAAGACATGTAGTAAACTTGATTTTATTAAAGGCAACAAATAGCCTCTGAAGAGCAATTGCAGTGGGAGTTAGGCACCTAAATACCTTTTAAAATCTGGGCTTAGTTGTTCAGATACATTGGAGACACTGATAGTTACTGCCGTGATGGGTGTGTTATAAGACAATAGCTAGATGGATTAGAGAGAGACAAAACTAGAACACTGAGAGCTCTAGGGAAGACGGCATAGAGAAGAGAACCCGGTATGGTACATACATTCCGTTACTGTTGTTTAGTGGTTCCCAGACTGTGGTGAGCAGAGCACTTGCTGATGGACTATGGAGAGCTGGCTGGGCACATAGTGCTGATGCTCCTCCTTGTGGCCACACGTTCAACTGCTTTAACAGACAAAAAATACAGTAAATGCTATCCTGATATTACTCTTCATATGGGTGTTGTATGATCCCCAACGAGACTTGAGGCAGGTCTGTGCAATCACCGGCCAGAGAGGGGACAGATTTGTGCCATCGCCAGTGACAGGGCAGCCATGTCCATGAGATCACCAGGGGGAAGGGAGTCAGATCCGTACGATCACCAGCTAGGGTGACCAGATGTCCCGAATTTATAGGGACAGTCCCTATATTTGGGGCTTTTTAAAAAATGGGTTCCTATTACCCCCCTACCCCCATCCCAATTTTTCACACTTGCTATCTGGTCACCCTATCACCAGCATCTAGGAGACAATCTCTATTAGCCTGTGGCCCACACTATGAAAAAGCATAAGAGCCCTGGCTGTAGGCAACATAAAACTGTTTGCAAGGTATCTTATGAAGAGACATTTAATGTTCCCTGGAGGAAAAGAAGAATAAGAATTCATCCCTAGCATGAACTGCGAGCCTTTACATCACTCATGTTGCAGTGCTGTGCCCTCGAAGAGTACGTCTTGATACGTAGCTCCTATTAAGATATTTACACCCCACAGGAATGAATTACAAAATCAAAGGTTTTTCAGTGGCCTGCAGGAAGTGAGTTTATCTCAGTCAGTGTCCACATCACAGCTGGCAGCACCTTAGTGCCTTTCCTGCCCAGGGCCGCCCAGAGGATTCAGGGAGCCTGAGGTCTTCAGCAGCGGGGAAGACCAGGCACTTCAGTGATGGGTCCCAGGGAGGAAGGATCCCCCGCCGCAGAATTGCCACCAAAGACCCAGCACTTCAGTGGCAGGTCCCAGGGGGAAGGATCCCCCAGCTGCATGTCTTCGTGGCACTTTGGTGGTGGGTCCCGGAGCAGAAGGACCCCCCGCCACCGAATTGCCATCGAAGACCCGCAGCAGAAGAAGCTCCGGGGGCCTGGGCCCCGCGAGAGTTTTCCAGGGCCCCAGGAGCGAGTGAAGGACTCCACTCCATGGGCCCCGAAAAACTCTCGTGGGGGCCCCTGCGGGGCCCAGGGCAAATTGCTCCACTTGCCCCCTCCCCCCCTGGGCGGCCCTGTTCCTGCCAGGCTTAGTGGAGATCAAGGACTGAATTGTCTTCTCACTCCTGGAGTGGTCAGTTCTGATCTTGAGGTTTTAAGTGGGATACTACGGATGAGCGTGCACTGCTGCTACCCATGTTGTACCTGTTCTGTGAATGAACAGAAAGGACGTTGGTATTCCCGGCTATCCCAAGCACTACATTTACTTCCCTTTAATGTCACCATCTGTCCATTCACATGGTCACATTTAGCTATGAACGACTGGCATCACACTGCCTCTCGCAGCTTGTGTTCACTCTGAGAGAGTTTGAAGGAAGGCCACAATGCTAAAAACCAGTGTTCTCTTGCTCAAGAGAGGAATAATAAGTCACAAGGCTTCTTAGTCACCAGTTCAAATCCAGCCCAGCCGCGTTCAAAAGCTGTTAGCAAGTTAGATGAAATGGGTTGTTACTCTCAGTCCAGATGCAAGTATCACAATAATCATTGCTGTAATCTGCATCCTTGTTGTTAGTTTCACCAGCCTGTCAGGAATCTTCAGCACTGTCAATCTGGCACCTATCATGAGCCTGAAGTTCACAACATCATTTCATAGTTTTCTTGCACTCCACTAACCTGACGTGCAAGCTTAGGCAATTCATTTCCCCTATCTGTGCCTCTGTTCTCCCCACCTCCTGTGTCTGTCCTATCTGGTTAGACTGCAAGCTCTTTAGAACAAGGGTTATCTCTTACAATGTGTTTCTGCATAGCTGAGCACGGTGGGGCCCTGAGCTCAGTTGGGGTAGCTAGGCAGTCATAGCAATAATACAATTCTGGGAGGTAAATAAGGAAATATGCACTCTGAAAGTGAAGGGTTTGCTTCCCACATTGTTATGGAAAAGAACAGAACAGAAAGGATTTCATTCTGATTCACCTAATTGATTATTTTAGCAGGAAGATTGACTGAGCTGGCAGAGCACCAATTAACGTGGAAGAAAAGCTAGCAATGTTTGTATGTCAAGGCAGTGTTTTGTAATACATTAACTATATTTTTTGTCAAGTAGTCTGCATCTTCAACCTTTGCAGGCATGGAAGAATGTCCATTCCAACTTTGGCTTTGAAATAATGTTTTTTATTTTTATTTCTTCACAGCACTCACAGAGTGCTAGGCACTTTGCAGATCAGATAGATGGACACACTCTCTAGTGTGAAGATTCTACAGTCTAATGGACATGCTGTGATAGGTGAAAGCTCCAAACAAAAGTTCATGAAATAGAAGGTTGGGTAGACATGGGTCACAAACCACTAAAATTTCCTTTCGGGGCAAAGTGCCCCCTTCCTTACCCCACATTTGCCCCCTCTGTCCAGTGCCCATCTTCCCTCACCATTCAAACCCCACACACATACCTTCCCACACCACCCAGCCATGCTGTGTTCGCACTCCCCCCGACACCCTGGGCAATTCATCCTGTGAGTATTGCACACACACCCCTCATCACCCCTTCCTCATTTTGATATCATGCTCAGCGCTGAAGGTTCTTGGGCCTATGGGCAGTTCCCATCCTTGTCCTGTCCCATGGAGTACATAGCAGGAAGAAGACCCCCCTTGTTCCACTTAGTCTGTGAGCAAGCTCTGGAATTCCTTCTGGTTCTTCTGTTATATGAAGGAGGATTGGGGCTTTGGGGGCCTCCTTGCAGAGGTAATATCAGGTGACCTTTGGCAGAGGCAGCTCCAGACACCAGCATGCCAAGTGCGTGCCTGGGGCGGCAAGCCACGGGGGCGCTTTGCTGGTCGCCGCAAGGGTGGCAGGCAGGTTGCCTTTGGTGGCATGCCTGCAGAGGGTCCGCTGGTCCCGCGGCTTCTGCGGACCTCCCGCAGGCGTGCCACCGAAGCCGCAGGACCGGGGACCTCCCGCAGACAAGCCGCCGAAGGCAGCCTGCCTGCCGTGCTTGGGGCAGCAAAATACCTAGAGCCGCCCCTGACCTTTGGTCAGGGATAGGGAGTGGTGAAAGGAACCTAACTGGTGAGAGCCCATAATTAGGTAATTTTCTGTCAGGAGCTGTGAGAGTTTTTCATGCACAGTAGCATTTCTCAAAGTTATTCAGCCAGGAAAGAAAATAGTTGCACACCCTGGCCATATCATTAGAGCATAAAAGGGTTGGCTGTCTCTTCCTGGGTGCAGCAGGTTCACATCACATGAACAAAATAGAGTTATCTCTTAACTCTTGTTTGTGGTTCCTGAGGCAGTATACCAGAGGGCCTATGCCAAGCAGCTGGAATTCCTAAAAAGGGCAAACAGTTTGCTTTTCTGTTTGCTCTCAGGGCGTTCCTTTCTATTGTTATTTCAGGTGCACAGGGAGGTCTCCCTGTCATTCAAACAGGTGCAAAAGAGGAGGTGGTTAGGCACATTTTTCACTTCCCTGCAGCACACAGGCTCCTTTCATTCTTTCTTGTAGAGAGCATCTTGTCCTTTTCTCTTCTGTTTGGTGGGTGCTGGAGTTTTTCTCTCCTTCCTTCCCTTGACCCTCCACTTCCCATTTATCTCTGTGATCACTGAAGCTTTTGTTACTGTAAGTGGGGCAGAACAATGCCTTACACATACCTGCACTCGAGACCGCAGTCTCCCCCTCTACCTCAGAATGCTCGTGCCACACACTCCTCTGGCCAGACATATGAGGAGCTGAAGCGCCAGTGTCAGCAGAAGGGGACCCTATTTGAGGACTGTGACTTCCCAGCCAATATCTCCTCTCTCTTCTACAGTGAGAAGCCACCCATCCCCTTTGTATGGAAAAGGCCTGGGGTGAGTATGACACAGCTTAGAGGTTGTTTCCACTTTTGCTGTGTGTCAGATATATATCTCCATCTCTCCTGCCAAGAATCAGATGACACTGGACTTCTTAATGAACAATCACCAAAACAAAAAGGAACATAACAGGGACAGAGCACCATACTTGTGTATGGAGCTTTATAGACAAATAAGAGATATGGGGTGAAATCCTGGCCCTGTCAAAGTCAACAGGAGTTCTGCCTTTGCCCTCAGTGGGGCTAGGATTTCACCCATAGTCTCTGCCCCCAAAGAATTTACAGTATGAATCAGGATCTGCTCATGTGGAATAAGAGAGAGAATCTTGACATTGTCTGTGTGTGGAAAGAGATAGGGGTGAATAGATGAATAGATACATTAGACCTCTTGTAGCTTTACATATATGCAATATACATGTGTATGCTGTATGTCTTATTTTTGGTCTGACCCTCCTCTGGTGATTTTTACAGCAGTGTAACTTCATTGTATTCAATAGAATTATTCCTGGTTTGTGCCTGTGTAATCCAGAGTGAACTGAGTCCATGATTTTTAGTAAATTTGTAAGGGCCATATTGTCCATCCCAAGTAAGGGCTGTGGTAGACTGTATCCACAGCAGATTGAATGTTGTTGAGTTCAGTGGCACTACACACATGTTTGAAGTTAAGCACCTGCCTTAATCTTTGCAGGATCTGGCCTAATATAAGACAAGCTGCATAGGTGTGTTGGAGGGGATGAGAAAAATGATGATAACAGTAATCAGATCATACCATGCACAAACAATGTGTGTGCACAATGTGGTGGTTTTGAAACATTTTTTTAAATGGCATTTAAAAATTCCATATCAAACCATAACTCCTGTAACCCCTTCCCATTGCTTCTACACTGCCAAAAAAACTGACTTATTAACTTTAGAATTTTGCATTTAGTTAGTTTTGTTCTTTTGTGCCCCCCTTCTGTAGTCTGTATAGTAGCATGCTGCATAGCAGTCCATATAGACTGCCTCCAACAAGCCCGCTGCTTAGCATTATTCCCAGACAAATGCTAGGTTAAGATAGAGCTAAGAGTGAGAGTACATATGAGTCATTTAGAGTAAAATACATTCCAGGTATATTATAATGATCAAAAAACCTACCGTTATAAACCAGGAAATCCACAATTAAGGTTACATTTAAAAGAAATTCAGACATGTTAAGACCTGGAAATGCAGTTGGGCCACTCAAGCAAC
The DNA here is from genome assembly GCF_025201925.1 of Gopherus flavomarginatus. Classification (NCBI taxonomy): domain Eukaryota; kingdom Metazoa; phylum Chordata; order Testudines; family Testudinidae; genus Gopherus; species Gopherus flavomarginatus. Next base: position 85,868,856 of record NC_066620.1, read on the forward strand.
CTTAGCTCTGCCCTGTCTGTCACACACTCTTCAGTCACTTAAAACTGGCTGGAATCTGGTGTATAGGTTACATTTGAAATATTTGTTAAGGATTAATGCTCATCTTTTCCTGCCATTCTTCACAACAGAAAGTTTCTCCTTCAGCAGGAACTTTAACTCAGCCCAGTAAGGACACGGTGAAGGGGGAAAAGAATGGAAAAATAAAAACAAGTTTGTCTTTAAAAATTGATTTAATCCAAACTGCAGCCACCAACACTAAAATGCCTTGATCCTAATCCTACAGGTGTGGCATGGTGTCACGACAGTGCAGAGTCAAGACTTCTGTCTTTCAGCTAGGAAGAAAAATTGAGGGAAATGCCCTTTGGTCATAAAAATATTCAAGTGAAGCCTATGCACAAGATTTCAGTGAGTTTTAATTATATGGGACATTTGAAGAGCCTGTGTTACTCTGTTACTGAGATTTTAAGAGCAAAACAAGGGTCTGCCAGCGGGTGCTATATTTCTCAAAAGACCCGTTCTTAGTTCATTATAGTTTCTAAACTAATTAACAGATTTACTGGTAAATTCTCAGAAAATTCATTTTGTATCCAAAGTGTATGTGCTGCAATTATGGGAAGGATGCTCTCTAGTTTTCGTACATAACGAAGAGGCTGAATCCCTGCTTTAAGTGAAAAATTCAGCCTTAACTATGGAATTGCTACAGACACTTCTCACATCAGGTCCTACTCCCCAGGCTGCCGAACCCACATGGGACTGAGGCCACCTGAGTGCTGTCTCTACTGCTGCCCAGGGACAGGATGGATCCCTGCAGGTGTTAGGTGCGAGAGGGCATGAAGTCCATTGACTCCATCCAGTTGTGCAACATATGCTCTGAACATAAGCTATAAATTTGAATGTGTGGACATAGTAAAATAATATGGCTATGTGATTCTTACATACTGTATCTGGTACCAAACACAAATATTTGTGAATCTAGGGCAGCAAAAGCCCTGTTTACCTTTCCCTCTGAAACACACAGTCAATAATGGTTTTTCTTTCTACCAGAGGTCTATTAGTATCATTATTGTTTCAAGTCGTTATTTGTAGCAATGGAGAGTGGTCTGTCTTCAGCATCTCTTCCAGATCCAGCCATCACTAGTTTTTGCAAGCTAAATTGGGAAGAATTTCAAGTCAAATAAGTGACTTGACGTGGGATGTGTCTTTAGGCTATGATTTCTGCCATGTGAAAGTGTGTGTGTGTGTGTGAGCAGTGTAGCAAGAAAAGCAGCTAACAGGAGGGGGTAAGAAAGTTTAAGGTACAGCAGCCCACACACTACTTTAAGTTTCACCTTCTTCTGGCTCCTCAGCATGTAAATCAAGCCTGTTTACTCTCCCTTCCATATCAGAAGGACTTTCTAATTTGTCAAAGGTGTGTGTGTGTGTGTGTATGTGTGTATACACATTATAGGCCAGCTGGTGTACATTCGCATAACCTCCCTGAAGACAATGGAGCACTGCTGATTTACAAAAGCTGAGTATCTGGCCCTATATGCCAAATCCCAAATGCTATAAGATAATAAAAGCTATTTAGCAATAGTATCCTGATTTCTCTTTCTTATTTGAAAAGAAAACCTTAAAACTATATCTTCTGACAGATACTTTTAAAATTAATTTTGGAGAACATGTGACCCCTTCCTCATTTTTTCCCTCTTGGCATGATCCACCTCTCTTTTCTCTATACCCTCATGTATTATTTAGATTGTTAGTGGCTAGCCCAGTATAAATATCACATATTCTGCAATAATTACAGTGCCTGGGAATGTTTTTTCCCCATCGCTTGCCAATGCAAATGAATTTGTGGTCTAGAAATGGACTTGAACCAAAACTCTCCCTATCTGAAGAACCCCCACCAACCTCCAGCTCTGGAGTTGAATGTTGCAGTCAGTTTGGGGCAGAGATGAAATGTAAGGTCATGAAAATGAGATTGATTTACACCTGTTCAGACTCCCTCAGACCGGCTTACACACACACTCTCAATATGGAAGGGAGACCAAGTTAATGTAAATCACCCTCTCTTGAGCCAGAAGAAAGCATAAATTAAAGTAGTGTTTGGACTACTGTAAGTATCACCTTCTTTTATCGCTTTGGTACGTAAGTTACATCTACTTAGGGAATGTCAACATGGGGAAAATTGACCTGAATAGCTACTGCAGAACAAGCCATTCCACAATAGCTATTCCAGTCAGATTCCCATGTATGTAGCATATTCTATAGTGTTATATAATGTCAATTCCCAGATTTTGGAGGCGTGTTGGTGTTGGACTGAAACCATATCACATAGTAAGGCATTGCCATGCACCTGTATCTACATTCCATTAGTAAGAAAAATGAAGGTGTGTCTTGAAACTGCATGAAAAAACAGGTTCAGTAAAAGTTCAGTACCTCAAGTACCTTAGTGGATGGATTTTTCAGGTTCTTCATAAACCTGAAGCCTCAGTTGATAGTAATGTGCTCCAGATTTCTAGTTGCCTTTAATTAATACACTAAATATTAGCAGCTTTATTGAATGGATCCAGCCTGGCTAGAAATCTATGGAAATTATAGGACCTGATTCTCCTGTCCATTACTTCAATGTGAATTGATAGTGGTTTCACTCAAGTCAATCAAGATACACAAGAGTTAAACTTGCTCATACTGTCCCACCATGTCCTGTTCCAGCAGGTGTTGGTATTCTGTATTCTTCAGGGGTGATCTCTGCTTTCTTGGTTCCAAAAGAAGCAGAATACAGAGTGGAGTTTGGGATCTCTCCACGGCAATATAGACTACACGACACAATGAGGATTTTAAAGAGGCAAATCTGATGTACATTATGGAGGGCAGGGACCAATGAAGGCAAACTCTCAGCTATGTAATAATTTGATCCAAACAAGGCTTGAATACTGAGTATTTTAAATTATCCACAGCCAAGCTTTATGGACCGGATCCACAAGCCACTGAAGTCAATGAAAGATCCCTGTTGACTTCAGAGGACTATGGATCAGGCTCATGAAGACCAGAAGTCCCCCACAAGATTCTCACCACACAACCACAGGCTCTGCACTGAGAGTTTAAATGTTCCCTGAGGTCCAAGCCCAGTCAGCATGAGAAGCTGAGTCAATGCCTCATCTACTGGAATCTTCCCCATCTCCTAGCCACCTCTGGTTTCAGAGAAGAACGACCACACACCAGTGACTTTAAACTCTGGCTCTTCCACTCAGGAATTTAATTTAACCCTTGCTCCCAGGATAAACAGCTTCTATACAACAGGCTCTATATCTGTTTTATGGGGAACACTCTTTCTGTCTCTCCTTTTATGGTCCATATGCATTCCATGTTTGGTTTGTAAATAGATGTTTGTTCCATAACTATTGAATATGCAATCCAGTTTATAAGCCAAATCAGCAAATTTGCCATGGAGAGCTGTGACAGTCTCCTTCCTGCATAGACTCATAGACTCATAGACTCTAGGACTGGAAGGGACCTGGAGAGGTCATCGAGTCCAGTCCCCTGCCCTCATGGCAGGACCAAATACTGTCTAGACCATCCCTGATAGACATTTATCTAACCTACTCTTAAATATCTCCAGAGATGGAGATTCTACAACTTCCCTAGGCAATCTATTCCAGTGTTTAACTACCCTGACAGTTAGGAACTTTTTCCTAATGTCCAACCTAAATCTCCCTTGCTGCAGTTTAAGCCCATTGTTTCTTGTTCTATCATTGGAGGCTAAGGTGAATAAGTTTTCTCCCTCCTCCTGATGACACCCTTTTAGATACCTGAAAACTGCTATCATGTCCCCTCTCAGTCTTCTCTTTTCCAAACTAAACAAACCCAATTCCTTCAGCCTTCCTTCATAGGTCATGTTCTCAAGACCTTTAATCATTCTTGTTGCTCTTCTCTGGACCCTCTCCAATTTCTCTACATCTTTCTTGAAATGCGGTGCCCAGAACTGGACACAATACTCCAGTTGAGGCCTAACCAGCGCAGAGTAAAGCGGAAGAATGACTTCTCGTGTCTTGTTTACAACACACCTGTTAATGCATCCCAGAATCACGTTTGCTTTTTTTGCAACAGTATCACACTGTTGACTCATATTAAGCTTGTGGTCCACTATGACCCCTAGATCTCTTTCTGCCATACTCCTTCCTAGACAGTCTCTTCCCATTCTATATGTGTGAAACTGATTGTTCCTTCCTAAGTGGAGCACTTTGCATTTATCTTTATTGAACTTCATCCTGTTTACCTCAGACCATTTCTCCAACTTGTCCAGATCATTTTGAATTTTGACCCTGTCCTCCAAAGCAGTTGCAATCCCTCCCAGTTTGGTATCGTCCACAAACTTAATAAGCGTACTTTCTATGCCAACATCTAAATCGTTGATGAAGATATTGAACAGAACCGGTCCCAAAACAGAACCCTGCGGAACCCCACTTGTTATACCTTTCCAGCAGGATTGGGAGCCATTAACAACTACTCTCTGAGTACGGTTATCCAGCCAGTTATGCACCCACCTTATAGTAGCCCCATCTAAATTGTACTTTCCTAGCTTATCTATAAGAATATCATGCGAGACTGTATCAAATGCCTTACTGAAGTCTAGATATATCACATCCACCGCTTCTCCCTTATCCACAAGGCTTGTTATCCTATCAAAGAACGTTATCAGATTAGTTTGACACGATTTGTTCTTTACAAATCCATGCTGGCTATTCCCTATCACCTTACCACCTTCCAAGTGTTTGCAGATGATTTCTTTGATTACCTGCTCCATTATCTTCCCTGGCACAGAAGTTAAACTAACTGGTCTGTAGTTTCCTGGGTTGTTTTTATTTCCCTTTTTATAGATGGGCATTATATTTGCCCCCTTCCAGTCTTCTGGAATCTCCCCCGTCTCCCATGATTTCCCAAAGATAATAGCTAGAGGCTCAGATACCTCTTCTATTAACTCCTTGAGTATTCTAGGATGCATTTCATCAGGCCCTGGTGACTTGCAGGCATCTAACTTTTCTAAGTGATTTTTTACTTGCTCTATGCTTATTTTCTCTTCTAAATCTACCCTCTTCCCGTAAGCATTCACTATACTAGACATTCCTTCAGACTTCTCAGTGAATACCGAAACAAAGAAGTCATTAAGCATCTCTGCCATTTGCAAGTCTCCCGTTACTGTTACCCCCCTCCTCATTGAGCAGTGGGCCTACCCTGTCCTTAGTCCTCCTCTTGCTTCTAATGTATTGATAAAAAGTCTTCTTGTTTCCCTTTATTCCCATAGCTAGTTTGAGTTCATTTTGTGCCTTTGCTTTTCTAATCTTGCCTCTGCATTCCTGTGTTATTTGCCTATATTCATCCTTCGTGATCTGACCTAGTTTCCATTTTTTATATGACGCCTTTTTATTTTGTAGGTCACGCAAGATCTCAAGGGAAAGCCAAGGTGGTCTTTTGCCACATTTTCTATCTTTCCTAGCCATCGGAATAACTTGCTTTTGGGCCCTTAATAGCGTCCCTTTGAAAAACTGCCAACTTTCCTCAGTTGTTTTTCCCCTCAGTCTTAATTCCCATGGGACCTTGCCTATCAGCTCTCTGAGCTTACCAAAATCCGCCTTCCTGAAATCCATTGTCTCTATTCTGCTGTACTCCCTTCTACCCTTCCTTAAAATTGCAAATTCTATGATTTCATGATCACTTTCACCCAAGCTTCCTTCTACTTTCAAATTCTCAACAAGTTCCTCCCTATTTGTTAAAATCAAGTCTAGAACAGCTTCCCCCCTAGTAGCTTTTTCAACTTTCTGAAATAAAAAGTTGTCTGCAATGCAGTCCAGGAACTTATTGGATAGTCTGTGCCCCGCGGTGTTATTGTCCCAACATATATCTGGATAGTTGAAGTCCCCCATCACCACCAAATCTTGGGCTTTCGATGATTTTGTTAGTTGTTTGAAAAAAAGCCTCATCCACCTCTTCTGCCTGATTAGGTGGCCTGTAGTAGACTCCCAGCACGACATCACCTGTGTTTTTTACCCCTTTTAGCCTAACCGAGAGACTCTCCACCCTTCCGTCTCCTATGTCCATCTCCACCTCAGTCCAAGTGTGTACATTTTTAATATATAAGGCAACACCTCCTCCCTTTTTCCCCTGTCTATCCTTCCTGAGCAAACTATACCCATCCACACCAACATTCCAGTCGTGTGTATTATCCCACCAAGTTTCAGTAATGCCAATAATGTCATACTTGTATTTATTTATTAGCACTTCCAGTTCTTCCTGCTTATTACCCATACTTCTTGCATTTGTATAAAGGCATCTAAGATACTGGTTTGATTTTGCCTCCCAGCTTTGCCCTGACCCTCCTTCCTCTCTGCCATTATAGCCCATGCCCCCTCCTGTTTCCAACCCATCTCCCAGGTCTTGTTCCCCACTTACCTGTCATAGAATACTGTTGCACCCAACAGTGGAACTCCTCTCTGTGGAGGACAGGGGGCTTTGTGTGAACTCTGCTGATGGGAATCTCTGGGAATCTCATTACATCAGTGGATTGCCTGCCTGCCCTGGTCACTGTCCCTTTTTCAGCCAATACCTCCCACTTTGGGGACCGAGTTGGGCTCCTTATGACCTCCCATCTCTCCTTTGTAAATTAAGCTGCTGCTACTTTGAACCATTGCAACTTGCCTCTGACCTAGCCCTTGCACCATCATTCATGCTGGATTAAACTGAGGGATCAGGGCCTTCTTTCAAGGTGACTCCAGGATGTTGTGTTGCACAAAACTCTCACAATTATAACACTATAATATGGTAGGGTTGTATACAGGCAGAACAAGAGCAGCTGCAAAGTCACACTCCAGAAGTTTGGAGAGTGCTATGCCAAAATCACAAGGAGATGTGCTTTTAAAATGTAGTGCTCCTGAAAGGTGTAGGCTTGGTAGCCCTGGAAACTGAAATCCGTTAAAGCAGATGAGGGCCACCCATGGTTCAGCTTTCATGTCCATTCATTCCTTGGGACCTGATTCTCCTCCGGGTTACACTGACGTAACTGACAGTCAGGGACATTACCCCCAATTTACACTGTGGTGAGCAAAAGAAAATTGAAGTCTATGTCTCTCATGAGAATGGCCACAAGAGTACTAATTATGATGCAGAGTCAGTTCTCTAGGAGCTGCCATGTGACCACGAACTCATTTTACAACTGCTACCAAACAATCGTCAGACAGTAATACAGTTTGGTTTCTATTAATCTAAGAGAGATTCCCACTAGTGGCCTGGATTTGAAAGGCTCCTTATCTCATTACTACCACAAGCCATTTAGTCTGGTGGGAAGGGTTTCTATACAAGTAGGATATGAAATGCCATTTGTAAAAATGAGCTATGATACCTCAATACCATGCAATTATCCAGAGCTAGCTGGTGTTGGTTACCAACATCCTGGCCTCGGGAAGTTGTGCACATAAAGAGCACGATGGGAGCTCTCTGCACCCAGTATGTAGAGAGTAAACGGTTATTGAGGGGGGTACACAGTTTTAGGGCTTTTGGGGACAGATTACGTTAAACAGCTCTCTTCAAATGTGAGTTTCTTAATCGCTGCATACTTATGTTCCCTGTAAGCAGCAATTCTAAAATAATGCATATTGTTAAAATCACAATCCCCTCACTTTTTCCTCCACTGTAATGTTGCAAGGACTATGAATGGTCTTTTTTTTTTTTTTTATCATTTAGTTACAGGTCACACATTCCAGGGCCCGGGGGTATTTAACAAGCAGGTGGGTCAGGTAATGACAAGTTCTGATTTGACTTGCCTTTGTTTTCTGTAACTGTGACACATAAACCTTACTAATGCTTCTTGCCGGAAGGCATTTGGCTTGAAGGAATGTGGGCAGGTCACTTGCCCTCTGCCACCTCCTTTGAAGCCAGAAAATACTCTAAAGGTACCATCCTCGTCCCTACATGAGCATAAATTATGTTGACTTAATGTGTGACTTGCAGCTCTGGATAAAGACTTTAATTGCCAATGGACATTTCTCATTTGCACCTGTGGGGAGATGTTAATGTCTGTCTTCTCCTCTGTAAGGCTATGCTCTTTTGCCATGCTCGTGTCTATTTCAATAGGAGCAGGATTGAGCCTTTTTGTTACAAAGATGCAGTATTATCTTCCCTAAGGGCTGAATCCTGAAAGGCATTGAATGCTTTCCAAATGAAGGAAGGTGGCTTTAAACCACCTTTGTGCCTCACTGTATTCTTAGCCGGGCATCCTGTGTAAATTAGAGCAGTCTCATGGTTGCTCTAGCTTGTACTCAGCCAGTATCAAGTCTCTTGGGGCTCTTCCTCAGATGAAAATAGCTGCAGGACAGGGATAATCTGAACCTTTCCCCTAGCCATAACCCCTTCACTCTCTATCACGGTGCTGCGAGGGGGATCTGGCACAGAGCCATATGTCTGGCTTTATGCCACTCTGCAAAACCCTTATTCTTGAGGCCAATTCTACCCTCCCTTTGCCACCAGACTACTACAAAGAGACCAGGATGGAACAGAGAATTGGCTCCAATATGCTCAGCGCATTGCAAGTGGGGCACTCAACGTCTTATTGGGTTGGGACATGCAGTTTGATCATTGAGAGGGTGGGTCGCTTTTTTAATCACTTGGCTGCTGCCTCCTGAATTGGGAACTTTGGTCAAAATGCACCTCCAGGGCTACCCTGTTTGCCAGGTCCACTACCAGGTCTTTAACAAGTCAGCATTCAAATGGCATGTTGGCAATTCAAAGGGATGCTGCCGTATCCAGCAGGGATTATCAGCAAAGGGGTTACCTCCAGAACTTGGCAATATTTCAGTGCAACAAGACTGGGTGTAGCAAACTGGCTCATGTAGATAGGAAAGTGAAGGGCTTGCCACGTTATAGGGTTTTATGTGATGTTAGCTACCCACTTTTTAAAAACATGAGTTGTTCTAAAGCTTGTTCAATAGATTCTTCCCACTTCTAATATGCCTAGCACCAAAAATATACACAGTATAATATGTATACAACTTCAGCAACTTATCCCCATTCCCCACCCCAACGTAACACAATAATCACACTCTGTAAATAATATAAAAATATCCCACCCTCGCTAAGCATATTAATCCCCAGCCATCTGCCTCATGTACAAAAGCCTGGCAAAACAGATTCACTTTATAGTGTGCCCTGATAGTCTAAACCTGCAGGCTGTTTAACTTACTCATTTTGGGCTATTGCCAAATTTCATTGCCCGGACCTGGACCTGGCCTTGGTTAGCTATGAAGGAATCAGAATCTCTGACACTACAGAATTATGACTGTTAAATACACTAAAATAAATACAAACTAACTCATTTTCCTTCTAGGGAACTGCCGTGTTTGAAAGATTGCATTTGCTCCCCTATTATTGTTTTGCTGTTGAACTTTCTCCTTTTGCAAAAGCATCAATAAAGGGGCTTCTTGCTCGGCTGCTTAACTGAAATAGTGTGGCCCCCACTTGTGACAGATATTGCAATTGCATGCAGTATCTTTGGGGACCATACCTTATTCAGTTTATAGATCACGATTGGCCAGAGATGCTATGCAACTCCAGGGGGCAAGGTTATCACAGCTCTTCCAAGAACCAAAAACAGTTGAGGGGCGATTAAGGAACCACATAGGTTGTAAACATCTTCAGAGATATACCACTCCTGGGGGAGAGGGCGGGGGTTGCATATTCTGGTTCAAACTGGGTTTTCCAGAGACCAAGAAATAAAAAAATGGCTTTTGCTATAATGAGGCTGGGTTTAAACTGACTGAGGGCCTGCTTTCTGATCCAGCAAATGGACAGGACCTTCTGTCCAAGAGGGCCGCTGGGTTGGAAGAACTTTGGCTTACCTAAGACTGATGGTTGATCTCCGGTAAGCTTTTAGCATGTGTCTAGGACCTTTTGTCGTTTATTATGTTTTCTCTGGAATCCTTTCAATAACTGTGCTTGCTTAGAAAGTGTGGTGCGGTAACTTGTTACTGCTGGCAATACACTGTTCACAGTCCTTGGAGAGAAAGCAAAGCACAAGCACTGGCCATTTGGCAGACTGGCTGGCCGGGGATGTCACATGGCAAAGCAAGAGGCTGTGCAGACTTAAAACCTCCAGTCAAAAGGGCATGGGACAAGGGTCCCTGCCCAGAGACAGATGACAGCTAGCGACCCGAAACCTAACTGAGCACTCCTAGTATGTACCACAGAGGATGGTGCAGGTACCTTGAAACTGTGCTATCACCTATACAACCAGTTCTGCAACAGGATTTCAGGACAGATTGACTGACTGGATTCACAGGACTTAACCATTTTGTTCAGATGAATTCAACGAGGCTTTATCGACATGACAAGCTATACAAATGTTGCCAAAGTGTAAGAAAACAGACAACTTAGGTATGTGTCAGAGGCATGTACAACACCGCCAGGGTAGGGTTACGTATAGTGCTTAGGGTCTGATCCCATGTCCAGTTGTCTCAGGAAAGATTTCATCAGGCAACGAACAACAGACTTCTGGTACAACGTGAACCAGAATTCACTGACCAAGAATCGCTCTTGCTGGGGATATTTAATCAGAGGTGGCTGCCTCTTTTCCATTGGGCTGTCCTTTGGGGGGAAGCAGCTTAAAAATCCTCCAGAGATCCACAGAAGCTGCACTACTACTAACTGCTGCTGTTAGGTGCTGAATCAATGCACCCTGCCTCCTTTTGGACCAGCACCAGCCACTTTTTGGACTGTGCTAGTCTCCTCTAGGCCCCCTGGTGGAAGGGAAATTAGAGATGGCTACTGTGCATCACCATATCATCACTTGGTAGATTTTCCATCTCAGGGACCCTGTGTCTGAGTTTAAGCTAGTGGAAGCTGGCATAGTCCTAGGGCATGTCTACACTACGGGATTATTCCGATTTTACATAAACCGGTTTTATAAAATAGATTGTATAAAGTCGAGTGCACGCGGCCACACTAAGCACATTAATTCAGCGGTGTATGTCCATGGTCCGAGGCTAGCGTCGATTTCTGGAGCATTGCACTGTGGGTAGCTATTCCTTAGCTATCCCATAGTTCCCACAGTCTTCCCCACCCCTTAGAATTCTGGGTTGAGAGCCCAGTGGCTGATGGGGCAAAAAATCATTGTCGCTGGTGGTTCTGGGTAAATGTCTTCAGTCATTCCTTCCTCCTGGAAAGCAACGGCAGACAATCATTTCGCGCCCTTTTTCCCTGGATTGCCCTGGCAGACGCCATAGCAAGGCAACCATGGAGCCCGTTCAGCTTTTTTTTTTTACAGTCACCGTATGTGTACTGGATGCTACGGACAGAGGCGATACTCCAGCGCTACACAGCAGCATTCATTTGCTTTTGCAAGATAGCAGAAACGGTTACCAGGCTTTCTGTACTGTTTGCTGCCAGCTTAATTTGGCAATGAGATGACAGTTATCTGTCCTTCTGTACTGTCTGCTGCTATCATGGGTGCCCCGGCTGAGATCGGCCGGGGGAGCAAAGGCAAAACTGGGAATGACTCCCCTAGTCAATCCCTCCTTTATGGTTTCTAAAAATAGAGTCAGTACTGCCTAGAATATGGGGCAAGTGTACTAGAGAAGCAGTGTATCAGAGAGCACAGCTGCTCCGTGTCAGATCCCGCAGAAATGATGAGCTACATGCCATTCACGGGGGATGCCCCTGCAACAACCCCACCCGTTGCTTCCCTCCTCCCCCAACCTTCCTGGGCTACTGTGGCAGTGTCCCCCCCATTTGTGTCATGAAGTTATAAAGAATGCAGGAATAAGAAACAGTGACTTGTTAGTGAGATAAAATGAGGGGGAGGCAGCCTGTCGGTGCTCTGACAGTCCAGGCAGGACATTAAGCGGTGCGAGGGAGAGGAGCCCAGCATACCGCTGCTATGATAATCCAGGCAGGACAGAATCTTCTCTTTACACAGGAAAGGGAGGGGGCTGATGGAGCTTAGCCCCCAGTTGCTATGATGAAGACGGTTACCAGCCGTTCTGTACCATCTACTGGGAACGACCGAGAATCATTCCTATTTTCACCCAGGCGCCCCCGGCTAGCCTCACCTGAAGCCAGCCAGGAGCTCTCACGGGTTGATAATAAGGACAGTTACCAGTCCTACTGCATCATCTGCCACCGGGGAGGGGAGAGGAGCGGATAGTGCTCTTCACTTCTGCAGCATCACATCCACCTGCAGCATTCAGTAGACATAGGGTGACATTGAAAGAAGTCAAGAAAAGATTTCTTTCCCTTTTCTTTCACATGAGGGGGGCAGAGTAAATTGACGAGCTATTCCCTGAACCACGCCGGACAATATGTTTGAACCTACAGGCATTGGGAGCTCAGCCAAGAATGCAAATACTTTTCAGAGACTGCTGGGGACTGTGGGATAGCTGGAGTCCTCAGTACCCCCTCCCTCCCTCCATGAGCATCCATTTGAGTCTCTGGCTTCCCGTTATGCTTGTCACGCAGCACTGTGTAGCCTGTAGATTTTTTTTTCAAACGCTTTGGCATTTCGTCTTCTGTAACGGAGCTTTGATAGAACAGATTTGTTTCCCCATACAGCGATCAGATTCAGTATCTCCTGTACGGTCCATGCTGGAGCTCTTTTTGGATTTGGGACTGCATTGCCACCCGTGCTGATCAGAGCTCCACGCTGGGCAAACAGGAAATGAAAATCAAAATTTTGAGGGGCTTTTCCTGTTTACCTGGCCACTGCATCCAAATTGAGATTGCTGTCCAGAGCGGTCACAGTGGTGCACTGTGAGATACCGCCCGGAGGCCAATACAGTCGATTTGCGGCCAACTAACCCTAATCCAATATGGTAATACCGATTTTAGCGCTACTCCTCTCGTCAGGGAGGAGTACAGAAACCGATTTAAAGAGCCCTTTATATTGATATAAAGGGCCTCTTAGTGTGGACGGGTACAGCATTAAATCGGTTTAACGCTGCTAAAATTGGTTTAGACGCGTAGTGTAGACCAGGCCCTAGGATGAATTTATTCCATGATGTTCAGCCTGGAATAGAAACAGGACAGTTGGGTGGTATCTAATGGCCACAGTGGGCAGAAATCATGCAGAAGACGCGTTCCCCAATGCTTCAGAATTATTTTCTTCCCTAAGAACAGAGGAATTGCCGTACTGCCTCAGACAAGGTCCATCTAGTCCAATATCCTGTCCCTGATGGTGGCCAGTACCATATGCTTCAGAGGAAGGTATAAGATCCCTGCACTAAGCACATCTCATCACAATCTCTAGTAGTTAGATATTGGTTTAAATCCTGAAACATGAGATTTAATATCCCTGCCACCATTTTTTGTTGTTGTTGTTAATTATATTAATTCTAAACATTCTTGAGATCCATATAAATGTCCAATCATTTCATAAGTTCTTAGCCTCAAAAACTTCAGGTTTAATGAGTTCCATAGGTGCTGAAACAATTTATATAGTGGGGATGCTGAGAAACATTGAACCAAACTGTAAACCCTGGATATGATGGAAACAACTTCAAGCCAGGAGCTGAAGCAGTACCCTTAGTTCCAGCACCTAAGGTGAGTTCCGCAGTTTAATTACACGTTATGTGAAAAAAAATCCTTTAATCAGTGTTGAATTTCCCGCCTATTCATTTCATTGACTGTCCCCTTGTTCTTGTGTTATGTGATGGGAGACCAGAGCTCCCAACCTACCTTGTCAAGACCATTGATTATTTTGTATATTTTTATCATGTCCCCACTTATTAATTTCCTTTCTAAGGTAAACATTCCTCATCTTATCAATCCCTCTTCACAAGAGAATATTTCCAGGCCTAGGATCATTCTCATTGCCCTTCTCTGAACCCCTTTGAATCCTGCAATATCCTTTTAGAAATGGAGGGACCAGCTCAGCCCACAGTCTTCCAGATGAAGCTGTGCCATTGATTTATAGAACTGCATTATAATATTTTCCATATTATTTGCCACCCCACTCCTTATGCGACGTAACATCTTTGCTTCTTTTTTACCCCAGCTGCATATTGAGCAGAGAGGTCTTAACTGAGCTATCCACACACATGCCTGCATTGCTTTCCTGAGTTGATCCAGTTAATTTAGAATGCTGTGAGGCGTTTTAGTGGTTTACATTAGCCCCTCCAGTGTGCATTACTTTGCATATATAGACATTGAATTTCATTTGCCATTGTGTTGATATGCCTCAGAAGATGACATGGCGTCACTGAAAGGTGTTTATTTTTATGGTATTGAAACTGCTACTGGATAGAAATAGAGGGCCAATTTATGCTCTCACTTACACCCCACCATCCCATTAATTTTAGGAGCTCAGCACTTTGCAGGTTTGGACCCATAGCGTAGGTGCTGGAACTAGGGGCCGAGGGGCGGGGGGTCTACTGCTGGCTTGAAGTGGTTTTCATCATATTCAGGGTTTACAGTTTACTTCAGCCGTCCTAATGACACTCCGTATTCCCTATGTAGTCATGAGAGGCAGGATGGCTTTCTAGAGAGAAATGGAGATAGATCGCAAAATGTATGAGAGAACATTTTGTCCATGTTATTTCTTTTCTTTCCCTAGGGCCTGATTGAAAGCCCAGTGAAGTCAATGAGAGGCTTTCCATTGGCTTCAATGGACTTTGGATAAGGCCTTCATTCTGTAACAATCAATTCTGTCAGCTTACATTTATTGTTCAGGATGGTGGGCTAGATGTTTATACTATCATATTTTCTGTGTGTCCTTTCAAAGTTTCTCTTTGTCACTATAGTAGATTTCATTGCTATAGAATATTGAGGTGATTGCTTTCTGGTTGTCCTGAATGAATACTAGCTAGTTCCATTCACAGATGGGCACTAGCATCTGTCTTCATTCTCAAGGGAGACAAGAGAAGGTATTTGTAGCTACCTGTTTTCCAGGGCAAAGGTGAAAGTGCAGGGAGATCTCTTAGGTGTGCCAGGGAGTCTGTGAGGTAGAAAAGGAGAAGGAGGCCTATTCATTGAAAGAAAAATGATCCAGGGGTAGGGCACTAGCCTGACATTTTAAAGGAGTCGGTTCAGGTCAGTGCTCACCACAGACTTCCTGTGCAGTCTTGGGCAAACCTCTCTATGCCACAGTTTCCTATCTGTAGAACAGGGATGAGAGTAGTTCCCTAGCTCACAGGGGTATTGCAAAGATAACTACATCAAAGATTATGAGGCACTACAGTAGGGGGAGCCATATAAGTACCTAAGATATTTAGATTAAAGGGGTACTTCTAGGACAAAGATCAATAGGTGCCCATCATTAAGGCTAAGTTTTCTTCCTGGATATTTTTAGTAAAAGTTAGGGACAGGTCACCTACGGTAGCTGGGAGCTCCGGGGGTCCTTCTTGCCACCCATAGCAGGTGGGAGCAGCGAGGGTCCCTCTTGCCTTCTGCGGATTATGTGACTTCCGTGAACTCTGTGACTAAATCGCAGCCTTACCCATCATACCCCAATGTTCCATTCAAAGAGACACAAGTGCAATTGAGAACCAGCGGCAAAGCAGTGAATGCTTTTTTTTTAAAGTGACAAGTTAGATTTCAAGGGGGGAAATCCCTGACAGATTAATTGTTTTACAGACATAATTTTCGATCCAATGCAGAACATCTGTGATATTTTTAATTGAACTTAAAATAATCAAAGAAATGCCAGTCAACATTGCTTTCCTTTCTACAAGTGTCTTATCGGCTCAGCCCCTCTCAACCTTTGGACACTCAAGGGTGTGGAGTGTTATACTTGAGCCAGCTCCCACTTAAAACTAACATTACTTGGTAAAGCAAACAAAGGTTGGGATCAGCCTCTTTTTTCTTTTTTTTTTAAGGGAAGATGTTATGGTTGCTCACCACTGCCTATGCTATAAATGCTCTGCAAGTAAACACAGGCCTGCACTCTCTCAGGGTTGCCAATCCAGTACCTTTCATCAGCACTCCGTTCATTAGAAAAAATTAGAACAAACGATCATTTCATTGGGACACACTATAATTAGCAACAAAGGCTCAACACAGTGTAACGCAGTGTCTGTATTATTGTGTGGTAGCCAGTTTCTCAAGGCTTGCAGTAATGCATGTAGCATATTGGTGACAGGTTCATCCCCTAAATGTTACTATATTTGTCCAGGCATATTTTAAATGATTTTTTTCTCTCTTACTCTCTCAGGAAATTGTTAAAGACCCACAGTTTATAGTTGGAGGAGCCACAAGAACTGACATTTGTCAAGGGGATCTTGGTGAGTGTTTTCCCTTTACAGAATTATTCCACACTTATCCACGTGCCGTGTTACAGGAGATTCTAGAAGGGGGCGGGGTGGTGGTGGTTATTATCGAATAGTAATTCCTAGCTCTTATGTAGCACATCTCATCAGTGGATCTCAAAGTCCTTTACAAAGGAGTTCAGTATCAATATCCCCATTCTACAGGTGGGGAAACCAAGGCACAGAATAGGGAAGTGATTCACCCAAGGTCACCTAGCAGCAGAGCTGTGTCTAGAGCCCAGTCCAATGCTCTACCCAGTAGGCAAAACTGCCTCTCCAGTCTTTTGTTCCCTAAACTGGTGGAAGAAGTGAAACTCAGAAGTAACGTGTTCTCATTCTAACCCCATACCCATTTCTGGATGCCTCAATAAAGTATTGGTTGCTGGGGAAGCAAACATTCACTTTCTTCCCTCCAAATTAAAGAGACAGAGCTGTGAAAGGCGAGGGAGAAGTTAATGCTGCCAGTTGCGATCCATCATGAAATTCACAGGAGAGTCCCAGGTCTGTGTCCTGTAAGCGCATAATAGCATCTACAGCAATGTAGAGTCTCAAATACTTTCCGAGCAGTCTTAAAGTCATGATGCAGCTATCCTCATGGCAAGGCACTGCACAGCACATACTGATGTTGTGTCCCACCGTGTCAAAGCAACACCACAGGTTGATGCTAGTGTTGTGTTTGACATGAAGCTGCAATATTATGCACTGATGCAACATGGCTGCATAGTAATGCCATGACACATCTACTTGATACTGCAAGATAAAGTCTCTGCCCTCAGAGAAAGAGCAAATAAGAATATAAAAATTCATTTTAAAATGATGAAGGTATTTAGTACAGGCACATAGTGTTATGTGACTAACTTCTAAATTGGTTTTAGCTTCTGACTCATCCCACTCTAAATAACGGGTGCTTTGAATTGAATTTCACTACACTCAAAAAGTACCACAACTATAGAATCGTACAGATTTTTAGAGAATTATATTCTTGCTATGCAACACTATAGGATCATCCAAAAAACATAAAGAAAGTTTGCAGTGGTGTTGTAGCTGTGTTGGTCCCAGGATATTAGAGAGACACAGTGAGTGAATAAATCAAAAATATTACTTCACCCACCTTGTCTCTCAGAAGAAGGTTTATCATTTTCTATTGAATTCTATAGGTTTTAGAGTAATTTCTATTCAATCCTATTACATTTCCATAGAAACCTCTTTATTTAATCCCAGCTGAATTCCATAGGACATTTCCATAAGGTGTACATTGCAAGTTGAATGATTTCCTAATACTCTTCCAAAATGGCTTATAGGTATTTTTCAGACCTTTGTGCCTCCTGTGAGACACTCACTACTCCCTTCACTCCATGTAAATAACCCAGGGCTTGTAGCAGGCCTTCTGGTTTGGAAAAAGTGCACATGACTCATTTTTGTTCTGTTTCATTCTTGAGCAGTTTCCCTTCCTGTGAGTCACTAACACAAAGCCAAGGTTTTGCCTTTGTCTTGAGGAAGAAAAACACACAGAAAAGGGCAAAGCCTGGCCCCGTTGAGGCCAATGGAAACTTTGTCCTTTATTTCAATGAGATCAGGTCTTGGCTCAGATGCTATATGACAGGGGTAGGCAACCTATGGCATGGGTGCCGAAGGCGGCACATGAGCTGATTTTCAGTGGCACTCACACTGCCTGGGTCCTGGCCACCAGTCCAGGGGGCTCTGCATTTTAATTAATTTTAAATGAAGCTTCTAAAACATTCTGAAACCTTATTTACTTTACATACAACCATAGTTTAGTTATATATTATAGACTTATAGAAAGAGAACTTCTAAAAAGGTTAAAATGTATTACCGGCACACGAAACCTTCAGTTAGAGTGAATAAATGAAGACTCAGCACACCAATTCTGAAAGGTTGCCAACCCCTGCTATATGACTTCCAAGGAAGCTGAGAATTGAGTGGTTCCATGTGGCATCTTGCCTGGTTGGTGCCAGCTAGCCAGCCAGTCTTCTCCTGAAGTTTTAAGTTAAACAGAATATTGATGTGTCCTTAGGTGGTGGGCAACCAGCCATCATACTGCTTGCTTATAATAGGAAGTCATGTGAAATGTCACATGTAGCGTCAACAAATTAAGTCTCTTCAGACTTTTTTCCCCCCAGTGGCAAAAAGTACTTCCCAGACTTTGTGAACTTTCACTATAATGAGTTAAAGTCAGTGTAAACCCAAATAACAAGGGACTTTGTAGAATTCATCTGGATTTACAATGAAATAGTAAATAAGAGCAAAATTAGCTCACTACATGGGGGAAAACAGCTGACAGTAGTTGTATTCATAGTCAGTTATGGCTGGTTATAGCTGGTTTGTGTAGCATCTCACATTGCACAGGAAATAAAATGCAAATAAATGAAATGGATGTGAGTTTACTCCACCCAATGAGAACTCTTAATACATAGTTAAATGCAGAACCTGTAATACATGTAGGGCAGGATTGTGATCTTTGTTACAGTGGTATAAATCCAGAATAATTCTACTGACTTCAGTTACACTAGCATAACTGATGTCAGAATCTTACCTGTACAGTTTGAGACAAGGCTGCTACAGTATCTTTTTCCTGTAGATTGTGAATATTTTCACCATATATTATTGGTGATCTGTGTGTTGGTGTTTTCAATTTGCAGGTGACTGCTGGCTATTAGCAGCTATAGCTTCTCTTACACTAAATGAAAAAACATTAGCCAGAGTTGTACCTCAAGATCAAAATTTTGGACCGGGTTATGCTGGAATATTTCACTTTCAGGTAAAACAGCATAAAATGCAAACACTTCTAGGGTCTGGGTAGCTAAATGCATGGTCCATTTAGTGGCAGGGTTGTCCGTTTGCTGTAGAGGTGGATTTCATAGTGTTTAAGGCCAAAAGAGACCTTTAAATCATTTAGTCCAGAGGTTCTCAACCTTTTTCTTTTTAAGCGCCCCCCCCACCCCCAACATGCTATAAAAGCTCCACGGCCCACTTGTGTTGCAACAATTGTTTTTCTGCATATAAAAGTGAGGGCTGACATTAGGGGTAGCAAGCAGGGAAATTGCCCAAGGCCCCACACCATAGGGAGCCTCGCAAAGCTGCATTTCTTAGGCTTCAGCTTCAGCCCCGAGTGGTGGGGCTCAGAGCCCCAGGGCTTCAGCCCCATGCAATGGAACTTTCGCTTTCTGCCGTGGGCCTCAGTGAGTCTGATGCTGGCCCTGCTTGGCAGGCCCCCTGAAACCTGCTCGCAGCCCTCCAGGGGCCCCAGATCCCTAGTTGAGAACCACTGATCTAGTCTGACCTCCAAATGATGACCAAGGCATTCAAAGCAGTACTTGCTAAACTCACCTTAAGTGAGAGTCTTGAGAAGAAACCTAGAAAAATTTTAACTTCCCACAGTCATATACTGTTTTTCTATTATAAAGGGAAATACAGAGTTCGAAATCATGGCATCATCTCAGAAAGGTTTAAATACCTTGGGCCAAATTCTATGCTCATTTATATGTGTCCAATCCCACTGCCAGGAAGTCATAGTTGTAATCAAGAGGAAGACTTGGCCCTACAGTATATGTGGGTTTTTAAGATGGCTTGAGTCACATGATATTTTATATCTAGTTAAGATCAAGAAATATCGAACAGTTCCTAACCACTTTTAATATCCATGTATCTGACTTAGTTCAGATTTCTGCTCCATCTAAATAGTCCAATATAATGTAATAGAGAGTGATAATTTTACACATTTTTAAAACAAACTTCTAGAATGTAATATATAACTATAGGTGCTCAGATGCCATGGTGGTGGGCATGACGTAAGAACATGGATTGAATAGAATAGATCTCTGCTATAGAATTCTCTAGGTTGATTTAAAAATTCTATATAAATGGTATATTCTGTTAAATGTTACAGATTTTTAGAATAATTTATATAGAACTTAACTTAATATCTGTAAAACTCTATTGGATTCTATTGGAGTTTATCATAAGGACTGAAAGAAATTGTGGGAGGATGTACAAAATTCCTGCCTGTTATGAATTCAGTCTGTTACTTACTATTTTGTTGCATAGCCCTCAGTGTCCTTCAGTTTGTAATGTATACGTTAACTGAAGTCTGTGCCAACACCCAGCTCTAATATGAATTCAATATAGTTTAAATAATTTACTACAGTTTATGACACTACAGCATGTATGAAGTCTCTAAGGATCAGGAAATTGATGCATTTCCAGACATGGCAGTTTGTTTCTAAGGAGTTTCGCAGCAGCTGTGTCTTTGTATTAGGGTGACCAGATGTTAAGGGGAAAATATCTGGACCGCCATGGGCGGGGGAAAGGGGGGCTTTTTTTTTTTTTTTACACTCACCCATCCAGGAGTTTGGCAGCAATTCGGGGGAGAGCCCTTCAGTCGCGGACGGTCTTCGGTGGTATTTCGGCAGCAGGTAATAAACTGCCACCAAAGATAGAAGCACCCGCCTCCGAAATACCGCTGAAGACTGTCTGCGACTGAAGGACTCTCCTCCAAATTGCCGCCAAAGACCAGGAAACAAAATACTGGGACAAATGGTGTGCCGACCGTACTCTGGTTGGGATGAGGGACAAACTCCTCAAAATTGGGACAGTCCTGATTTTATCGGGACGTCTGGTCACCCTACTTTGTGTCAGGTTAGAAAATAGAAGCCCACCAGTTTCTTTATTGACTTGATTGAGAAGAGGCTTAATGGGGGAAATGTGGTGCTTACTTTGGGCCAGATTTCACCTGGCTCACAAAAACGATGTGTTTTTAGTCTTATAACAGCCCCCAGATGTTACTGAGATAGTTTAGGAGCATGGGAACATGGTAGTTAGAGAGGCATGCTAGCCTTATGAAATATTACAAGTTATCAAACAATTCTCTCACGCTCCATTCAACACAGTTTTGGCAGCACAATGAGTGGCTGGATATTGTTATTGATGATCGATTACCCACCTTTAAAGACCGCTTGGTTTTTCTACACTCGGCTGAACACAATGAATTCTGGAGTGCCTTACTGGAAAAAGCCTATGCCAAGTAAGTACTACCTACCTTTGGTGCATGCATTGCTCAGTTTGTCACACAATGAAAATGGTCAGCTTTTCTTTGTTCAATGCATTTTCCTCAGCCTTGACCTGGAGATACTATGTCCTAAATTAATCCCCAATGGATTGATTTAACTTCCAGTAATGTCAATGGAGAGACTCCAGTTGGCTTCAGTGAGAATTGGATCAAATCCTAAAACCTGCTCTTTGTTTTTCTGCTGAGAGCGCTAATAATGATGCCAACTCTTATGGCTAAAAACTAGAATAAGACTATCTACTGGTTTTGCATCCAGCAGGCCACTGAACAACTTAAAGTATTGTCACTGCCAGTCTGGGCTGGAATTGAACCAATACTGAATTAGAAATTAGGATGAGGAGGAGGTAAGGGGCTACAATGTAATTAACAAGCTGGGACTGAGATTCTCCTCTCACTGAATCCAGTTTTTACTTGATTGACTTCAGTGGAGTTACTGCTGGTTTACACCAGTGTAAATAAGAGAGAATCAGGCTCCGTGTAACCTAAAAAAGTTTTTAAAAACATTTCTAACTACTGATGTCTATTTTTCAGACTGAATGGGAGTTATGAAGCCTTAAAAGGAGGCAGTACACTGGAAGCCATGGAAGATTTCACTGGAGGAGTTGGAGAAATGTACGAAGTCAAAAAGGCTCCAGAAAATTTCTATGAAATCTTGGGAAAAGCTCTTGAAAGAGGTTCAATGGTGGGCTGTTCTATTGATGTAAGTAAAACACTAGAGAGGATGTCGTTTTGTGGGGGGTATTTTTTAAGTAAAAATTTTTAAAAATCCAGCTGAAATTAATAGCAAATAGTTTGCAATAGTAGCAAATAAGCACTGCAATCATTTATAACCAATAGCTGTAATCTAATGTACATGCAATACCAGTTTAGTCATTATGGCAGCTGCTCAGAAGAAGAGCGTCATTGGATTTCAGCTTCATATGTGCAATTAATTTATGTATGGAATGTGTGTAATAACAGTGAATTTTATTTCACGGACCCAACCACCTGACCTGGGTCAGAGTTAAATCTGTTCACGGCCCTGTCACAGGGTAGGAGTCAGTGTCTACTGGCTTCAATGATTGCTGTTACAATTCTTGTGCTATTATTATTTTTGTCTCCAATCTGGAAGTAAGCTCTGCATGGGCACAGAGGCCTTTGCAGAGTCAGTGCTTGAGTTTGTAAATTAATGTTGTTGTTCATGAAAGATACCGGATTTACAACAATACTGGAGGGTTGGCAACCCTATTTACAACACCATAGAAGAGGTACCACA
Source organism: Gopherus flavomarginatus (assembly GCF_025201925.1). Lineage (NCBI taxonomy): Eukaryota > Metazoa > Chordata > Testudines > Testudinidae > Gopherus > Gopherus flavomarginatus. The sequence continues at coordinate 85,891,462 of NC_066620.1, forward strand.
TGGGCAGCTGCTGTAAGCTTCCTTACACTACTCTGCCAATGTCTCTTATATGTGAGCTAGAGGAACCTACCACAGGGGTAAGAGAAGATAATTCATTCACTATTCCCACTAGATTCTTGGTCTTCCCCCCTGGAACTCTGGGAGCATTCCTACTGATGACAATCTTAGTAGAAAGTCCCATGTTGTGAAAAAATAGAATGATTTTTTGTGTGTGGAGAAAGTGTCTTCCCTAAAAGGCTGTGCCAGTGTGCAGTATCGTAGAAAAGGAAAAGCTATACTGTCATTCACAGTACTTTTTAGTACTGCCGCTGACTTCTTAGTGTATCTAGCTGCGGCGGGCCCCGATACTGACAGAGTGTCACCATGTACAATGTCCTCTCAAGGAAGGGTACGTCAAAGTGTATTTTCATATTTCAGATCAGCAGTGCAGCTGAGTCAGAAGCTCGAACCCCTTTCGGCCTTATAAAGGGTCATGCTTATTCAGTAACTGGTATTGACGAGGTATGTCCCAATTGTTGCTATGTTGACAGTATGTGGTGGAGAGTGGGCTGGCAAGGGGTGCAAACTCAAGTGGTGGAAACCTAGCGCTGGAGAGTGAACTGTCACAAATCCTGTTCTCCACACTTTCTGGATGCAGTTTGTCTGGAGAATTGGAGTGGCTGCACTGTACGAGGAGGGGACAGGATTTTGGCCAGCCACACAGAGCATGCCCCTTCTCCCTCCATCTAAAGTGTTGTGCTCAGCTTCTTGTGCCTAAAGGAACTTAGGGCATGATGCCTGGGAGCCAGAGGACTGTATGTATCCTCTGGTTCTTCCCTAGAGCTGACTGAAAGTTTTCAACTAAAACTCTTTTTTGGCAAAAAAATGTTGATTCTGACTCACTAAAATATCTTACGAATTTGCACTGATTTCACCAAACTGATTTGGTTGGGAAAAAGAATTATGTAAAAACCAACAAGTTTAGTATTGACATTTTGTAAACAAAGCGGGTTGATTTTTTGGCTCAAAACCACTTTTTATTTTGAAATGTCCTTTCCTTTCATTTTTTAGAAATTAAAAATATTTTCAAATGCACAAAATTGAAACGGCATGATTCATTTGGGTCAAAGTGGTTTACTCAACCTGAAATATTTTTTTTCAACTTTTTGAGGTTTGCCAGAAATATTAGACACTTTTATTTTCAGTTCAGCCTGAACATTTCTTTTTTAATTTACAGCAAACCAAAAACTCCATTATTCACCCAACACCACTCTTCTCCCCTATGAAGTGAAACTAGAATCCAACCCCGGTGGGAGGTTTCTCCTTCCTCTCCACCATCTCTTCTACCCTGGGCACATTTACTCCTGCTGAGTTCCCCAGTGCCCAGCAGAGTTATCCAGCCTATTCACTCTGGAGGAGATTGTCTCTTAGTTAATGACAGCAGCCAGCCAGGGATTATTTATTACAGTAGCAATAGTCTCATTATATTTTAAGGCCACTCAGGAGTTTCCCTGTTTTTGTCTTCTTTTTTCTAGGTGAGCTACCGAGGCCGAAAGGTGCAACTCATACGGCCAAGAAATCCATGGGGGCAAGTGGAGTGGAAAGGCCGTTGGAGTGACAAGTTAGTTTTATGTATAATAACTATTTGTATTGCATAAAGGTCAGACTGATGAGGAGGGAAGTCAAGTCAGTGTTCTGTATATAGTCTTCTGCAGTTATTTGCAGCTTAAGCTGGTTTTCGGCCTTTTCTAATTAATAGCCTACACATGCAGAACAGGGCTGTTGTCATAACATCCTGACTTCAGTAGTGTCAAGACTGCTCAGTTAACATTTAAAGAGGCACTGTCAAGATTGTTTAGTCCCAAAATGTAGGTACTGCTAAAAATAGAAATATAATCCATTATTGATATAAATGTCATTATTTTTAAGACAATTCTAGTGGAAAATGTATAATTTGTATTATTTAAACGTTCCCCTGCAGTATTTGCAACACAAACATCCAAACACTGTGCTATTACATGAGAGCTGGAAAGTGCTGAGGTAGTGTATAGGAATTGGACAATATCTCTTTAGATGTTTTGTGAGCCCTCTAATGGCACTCATTGTGTTCTAAGTTTCTGAAGCCAGAGCTCCAAGGTATATATATAGGTTGGCCTTGCATGTTTTGTGTAGCTATTAAAGACCATTGTTTGGACCACACTTGCCTGTGTGGTTCCTTCATATTACATATGCTGTGTAAAGAGCAAAAGACCCAATAAATGCCAGCTGGGAAAAAAGTGAAACTCCCTAGTCTCTTTCACTATCCAGTCTGGATGAAATGAAAATAATAGTCATTTTAAAAGCAAACAACAGAAATGGTAAACAGTAGATTCTATTTTGGAAATTCCTACTAGCTATATTTTTCATGTCTGATTACATTTATACATGGCCTGTTTCCGAGATCACTTAAATTGCTTTACCTCCATTGTCTTCAACTGAGTTTTTCCCGATTTACTCTGGTGTAAATGAGAGGAGATTCAGTTCCATAATATATCCTGACTGCCACTTTAAAAATGGTGAAATAATTAGCAGACTTGATAAATTTCCAGAACTGATTCAAATGTCCCTTCTCTTAAAACTATCAACAAATAAATCCCAGATATTTACATTTCTAAGTGTAGTTACAATTCTTTGTAAATTCCAAAAATGGGAGAATAATTGAGCGGTATAATTAGAGATGATTAAACCTCAAACGATTTAGCAGTTAAGCTTGGAATAGGTATCAGACCATTTGAGATTTTTACCCAAGGTGATGTATATGCCAAAAGGGGCTCTGATTCTCCATGTGGAACTGCTAATGCAGATCACAGTGTCCACACAGAGTCCTATGGAAGCCAGTGGGACTCCATATGGGCATGGGAGTCTACACTAACATGTTGACTTGCATGCCCCCTCCCCAACTCCACCCCTTCCCCAAATCCCCGGCCCGCTTCCTCCCCCAGGCTTGCAGCCCAAAAGTGCTGGGAGGGAGAGATGGAGGAAGAAGCCAGTAGTGGTACTTGTAGGAGGCGGAGCAGAGGTGAGCTGGGGCCCATGGGCACGGGGAGTAACCCGGGGGGGGCCAGGAACTGCTTCCCGCCCCAGCTCACCTCCACTCCACCGCTGCAATCCCCCGAGAGCGCCACATCTCCCCCCTCCCTCCCAGGCTTGCCGCAGGGAAGCAGAGGTGAGCTGACACAGGGTGGGGTGGGGATGGCGGCAATTTTTTGAGGGCCCGGAGCACCAGATTTGTTAATCCACCCCTGACTATGAGAATCATTGCAAACACAGTGGTACTGTTCAATACAGCAGTGTTGTAACCTCAAGATTTTACATGTGATCCTGCTCTGTCTAAGTAGATGGAAAGTTTGCCACTGGTTTTAACAGCAGCAGGATCAGGCTCCTTAAAGGCACCTGTTGCGGCTACTGCTCAAATAAAATCAATCTGAAAGCGGTGTGATCTGCTAACATATCCAGCTGCTGTCTTTGAGCCAAGGGAAATGAAGTGCTTGATAGCCTTGTAAAGCTTGACTTTGTTTCCTTGTAGTTCTTCTGAATGGCAGTCAGTCAGCCCATCGGAGCGAAAACGCCTGTGTCAGACAGTACTGGATGATGGAGAATTCTGGTATGGTACCTCTTTGAATTATAAATATGCTGATGAGAATAAATACAGTCAGCAGGCAGGCCAAGTGAGGCAGAGGAGGATAGCTCTAAACTGGGAAATTAGTGCTTTAAGGGGACTGGTACATTATAACCTGATATAAGTCACTCTCAGTTTACATATTCTTAATAACAGAGTATATCGTTAAGATGTTTATAATGCATACTTAGCAACTGGCATTAATATATTTAAAACATTGTGAATTCTAAACTTCTCAAGATTGAAATGAATGACACCGTGATTGACTTGTTTCCTGAAGGGGTTAATCAGACACAGGTGATTTGCACAATGTAAGGAATGCTTCAAAAACAAGTCTGGCAAGTTTTATATTGTCTAAATACTCCACTCCTGTACATCACATTTCATCTTACTAATGCCATTTGAATTGGGTGATTCTCTCAATGCAGCATTTGCCACATTACTTCTTATGTGCCACACCTGATGAAAGAAAGACTCATGAAGCTACACAAATGCTCTTGGCATATACTATGTGTGCTGTGCATCCTTAAGGACCTGAGAGTAGTGAAATCAGCACAGAGCAGCCTAACAGCTTCTGAAGAGTTTTCAGTTGTTTTTTTCTCATATTTTGCTGTCATTTAAAGCAGTGTGGTCTAGTAGATAGAACACTTGACTGGGACTCAGGGGACCCATGTATTATTCCAAGCTCTGCCACTGGCCTGCTGAAGCTGACCTTGAGCAAGAAATGTCGCCTCTCAGTGCCTCAGTTTCCCATCTGTAAAAGGATGCTGACCTCTTTGTAAAGCGCTTTGAGATCTACTGGTGAGAAATGCTATATAAGAGTTAGGCATTATTTAGAATTCAAAACAGCTTTGACAAATTGGAGAATTAGTCTGAATTCAATAAGATGAAATTCAGTAGAGATAAGCGTAAAGTTCTCCACTTTGGAAGGAAAAATCAAATGCATGGCTATAAAATGGGGAATAACTGGCTAGTGGGGTAGTACTGCTGAAAAGGATATGGGGGTTGTAGCGGATCACAAATTGAATATGAGTCGTCAATGTGATGCAGTGGTGAAAAAGGCTAATGTCATTCTCGGGTTTGTTTATAGGAGTATTGTCTGTAAGGCATGTAAGATGATTGTCCGGCTCTGCTTGGCGCTGATGGAGCCTCAGCTGGAGTCCTGTCTCCAGTTCTGGGCACCCCACTTTAAGATAGACATGGAAAATGTGGAGAAAGTCCAGAGAAAAGCAACAAAAATGATAAAAGATTTAGAAAATCTGACCTATAAGGAAAGGTTAAAAAAAAGTGGGCCTGTTTTGAAAAACAGTCTTGAAAAAAGAAGACTGGGGGCAGGGACCTCATAACAATCTTCAGATATGTTAAGGGCTGTTACAGAAAGGACGGTGATCAATTGTTCTCCATGTCCACTGAAGGAAGGATGAGAAGTAATGGGCTTACTCTGCAGCAAGGGAGCAAGGTTAAATATTACGAAAAACTTTCTAACTATAAGGGCAGTTAAGCTCTGGAATAGGCTTCCAAGGGAGATCATGGAATCCTCATCACTGGACACCTGTCAGGGATAGTCTAGGTTTATTTGGTCCTGCCTCAGCACAGGGAACTGGACCTGATGACTTCTCAAGTTCCTCTACAATTCTGTGATTCTGCTCAACATCTTAAATGTTCAGATTGTGAGCTCTCTGTGTTATGTGTACAGCACCAAGCACAATGGAGTTGAGGGTGTCCCTAGATTCTACTGCATTAGACATAATAATAAGATTTAACCATTATTAATTAATTATTAATTTCAGGGATCTCAACAGATATTTACTTTGCAAGCCATTACATACTGCACCTGAAAATTAAAGGGAAAAAAGGAAACAAACAGCTCGCTAACAGTTTAAAAACCGGAGCTATTCTATAGCTTCTGGATATGACTAGCTTTCATGCATCTCTCAGAGCACATGGATTATGTGCTATGTTATAAATAATAATAGGACCTACATGTGGAGGTTTTTTCTGTCATGTTTTACCAATTTATTCGCATGCATTCTGTGTGGGCTCATCTCAAATAGAAAAGGGAAATTTGTCAAAAAAGATAAGGCAGTTTAAAGCAAGACAAAAGATCAGAGTGGCATAAAGTAAACTACAGAAGGCTTCATGAACTGTGTCAAATATGGATGAAAACACATTTTAAGACATTTTAAATGGGAAATATGTTTTTGATAAGAATTTTTGTCTCTTTTACCCTTTGGGTTCCTGGTAACTAGGAACTAGCAAGACCTTCAGGGTAACATGTTCAGAGCTAGATTCTGATCTAAGTAACTTACAAAGAGTTACTCTGGATTTATACCAAGAGTAACTAAGGTCAATCTTGATAAGGGAGGGTAGAGAGGAGAGGCAAATTCCACACTCATTATTGTGCTTCTACCAGAGGGGAAAGATTAACTCAGGGGCTAGTTAGCAAATCAGCTTCTAATTCTCTGTCTCTGCCTCCCTCCCTCTCTTTCAAAGATGTAGGGCCATATTCTCCTCTCAGTCACTCCAGTGTAAATCCAGAGCAACCCCAACAAAGTGCTGATAAGTACTTCACACGTACATCAGTGTAATGAAGAGCAGAATTTGCAGTACTTGGCCCAAAAGACATAAATTATGCAACACGGCCAGGAAATTTGTGCCAGGTACACAAACGCAAAAGGGGTTGTTATCCAGCCCTTATTCTCAATGTATCAAGGACAGACGTGAGATGCTGGAGTGCGCTCGGCTTGCAGAGCTAGCAACACATTGGAGGGAGACACAATACAAAAAGGGAGACACAGACAGTGAAATCAAACTGTGTCATTTGCTCCCTTATCAAAAATGTGCGGTGAAAAGTTTCTAGGACAACGTAAGTTAAAGTAACCCTAGACTCCTATTACTCATTCCACAGAATATGGAATCTATTATAGCTGGTGGGCCTGTGATGTTGCTACCCCTGTGTGCTATTGTGAGGATTGCATCCTGTCAACACCCACCCATACACATTCCCTGGAGCACACTGGCTTTTTCCTCCTATTCATTTGTGTCATTCAGCCACTAAGGCCCAGATCTTCAAAGGCTGATTTCAATGGATGTTAGAAACCTAAATATCTTTGAGGATCTAGGCCTACCTGCCCAACTTGATACCTGGTTTCCACTACACTGTTTTCCTGCTCTATTTCCCGTGCTATCCAGCAGTGGCTGCTGTGTTGCACACCAATCTCTGACTTGGTAAATACTTCCCCTACTGGTTCTTACTCCAGTTCAGTTCAGGTCTGAGTGCCGACCCGTTCACAGCAAGCAAAGTGCCAGTGGGCCCCTCCAATGTCTTGCTGCACATTGGGCTGTCTGCATGCTTCTTGGTATGTGCTTTGGAATGGTGGCACACGGCGTATTACACTTGGTGATAGTTCAATTTTGCCAGACCTTTTACTCCCTCCGTACTGTTTTTCCACTAAAAAGGATCACTGGGCCCAGGAGTTGTGAGACTAGAAGACTAGAGCCTCCCTTCTTACACCAGCTTTACACTAGTGTCATTCCGTTGGGGTTGATTCTGCTCTCTCCCTGACGCTGGTGTAAATCAGGCGTAACAGATTAAATCAGTGGTGTCTCACTATATTAAGACTGGTATAAGAGAGATCAGAATCAGGCCCATTGGGGCCAATGGAGTTACTTGTGATTACATTTGTGTAACGGAAAAGAGAATCAGGTCTATGGGGAGATATCTTCAACTGGTGTAAATCAGCATAGCTCCAATGATGTCAATGAAGCTACACTAATTTACAGAAACTGATGATCCGTCCTTATATTCTGATACTCTGCATTTTGAATTGGTCTGTGGGAGTAGTTTATGCCTAGGCTGCTGCTTCTGCTCAGTCACTAGTGTGATGCACTGATTGGTTTCCCTTCCCTTTCATTTAGGATGAACTTTGAAGACTTCAAAGCACATTTTGATAAAGTTGAGATCTGCAACCTCACCCCAGATGCTCTTGGGGACAATGCTACCAAAAAGTGGGAGGTGACGGTCCATCAAGGGAGCTGGGTCAGGGGTTCCACTGCTGGAGGATGCAGAAATTTTCTAGGTGAACAGAGATGTCTTTAGAAAAATTTCACACTCCCGTGGAAGCATCCATTATAGACACAGAATTCTTCACCCCTTTGTAACGTCCACAAGCATGTCCTGAATAAAGCCAGAGGAGTCTCAATTAGCTGAAACCCAGCAAAATATCAAAAGAGTCAGCAGATTCCACTAAAGAGAAATAATTTTCTTTGTCTTTCAGTTTTGTACACCTCTTTCTCCTTTCATGTACATTTGTGCAAACTCGGAGTAACTTCACTGAGGTCAGTTACGTTACACCCATGTCAAAGGGCTATAAGTGAGAAGAATCCAGCCCTTTCCATCACATTCTGATCATGCTGGTGTAGACTTGAAGTCACTCCCCTGACTGAATGCAGTTACGCCAAATTTACACCAATATGAATGAGATCAGAAGTTGATCCTTTGTGCTTTTATATTTTCAACAAAACCCCATTTAATTGTCTTGTAACTTTCATCTCCGATTTAAACCATTGCTGTTCAATGAGATATTGGGTCTAAATTCTGCTGTTGTTTATACTAAAATCCAAGTCCCTCAGGATTTGGCTCTTTGTCTGCAGAATTGCACTGAAATCATCAAGATACATAATGGAAAATGGAAAAATAAAACAAGCATAAAACCCCCAAAGCTCAAATTACTCTCTATTGTCCTTTTTGGCTCAGTTTAATTTTTTTTGAGGGGAAAAATGTCTGCGTTCTTTGCTTTGGCAGACACCTTTTGGACCAATCCACAGATCAAGCTGCATTTGACAGAGAAAGATGACAGTCAAGATGAATGCACATTTATAGCAGCTCTGATGCAAAAGAATCGACGTAAACTCAGGAAACTCGGTGCTGAAATGCTGACAATTGGCTATGCTATTTATGAGGTACTTGGTATTTTACGATGTAGTAGCCATGTTTGCTCTTTCTCTCTCTGTCCCTCGTATCTCTGTGTGTGTCAGTCTAGATTTCTGCATCACACCCATTGCTGTGGTATGTAATCACTTGCATTCTTTAAATAATGATGAGAATGGTAGCTTTCCCTTTAAAATGTCCTAATATTGGTGCAGAAGGACTTCGCCAAAATGGATTTTCTTTATCCTAGAGCCCCTGCATATAATGCCTGCCTGACCTTAGAGTCTGAGAGCTAGATTCCCCTGGCATCCAAGCTCCATCCAGCACAAGAGAGTGGGGTGGGAGGAGTGACAGGGGCTAATGGTGACTTCCTGATCCTAAAGCCAGTGAATCATGCATGAATCTATCCCTATGATTCTAGATCAGGAAGGGAGGTGGGAATCTGACATGTCTGAACCACACACTTCAGTTTCTTTGCATACAATAATGAATAAACCTGAAATCCCTGCTTCAAATTCTATTGCAGAGCCCTAGCAAAGATGGACACTTGAACAAAGACTTTTTCAGATACCACCCTTCCAAGGCAAGGAGTAAAACCTACATTAATTTAAGGGAAGTCTCTGACCGAGTCAAGTTGCCACCTGGGGATTATGTTATTGTTCCTACTACTTTTGAGCCACACCAGGAAGCTGACTTCTGTCTGAGAATCTTCTCTGAGAAAAAAGCCATCACCGAGTAAGTAATCAATGGGGAGTGGTCAGTCAAACAGATCTCCTGCAATGTCCAAAACACTCACACACCAGTCATGTTAATTGGGTTTTTAAAGAACCATGAGAGATTCCTGAGGGCATTCTCCCCATCTTACTCCAGGCAAGAGACCCCAAAGATGAAGAACCATCCCTCCTATCCACTTCCTGCAGTGCCCTTGCCTGCTATGTGAGGCTCCCAATGAAATAAATGGAGTTCATTGCCAGAGCAACTCTTGTAATTAACAAAAGTTAACCTGTGGTGCTGTGCACTAGATCTCAGCCAGGGGAATCTAGTAAACTCGGCTTTTCCCCTTTTCTTTTTGTTTGTTATTATAGGGTGTGTTGTTTTTGTTTGTTGGGGGGGTTGTGTGGGAGGATTGGCAGTTTTTTGCAACAAAGTAAGGAAGAAAGAATTAGACAAGTTTTTGAACTCTGGTGAACGCTTCTATTTCAGGAGGTCCTAAATCAGAAACCCCTTTTCCAATACACTTTAAATGTGGTAGAAAAATTCTACCATGACTCCAGACTTAATTTTCCAATTTTTAGCCCATTCTCGCTATTTTCGTGAGTATTAGGAGGTGGGGAAATCAGACTTGTAATGAAAACTCAATTGCAACCTTAACCATGAAGAGTCAGTAGCTGCTCCGTAGTACATATTGTTCTGCACATGTAATAATGTTCCTGTTTGTTTCCTGTCTGAATGAGCATGTTTAATAAAGAATAAGTTATTTTTAACAAGCATTTTCACAACCTATAAAAAGTGAAATTAACCCTTGTACAGATGGCTCACACTAGGCCTAGGAACCACTTAAATTCTCTTTTGAGTTTAAGTGACGCAAAGACCTGACCCTCTGCATGGGGATGAATTTCACTCAAAGTGAATAATTTGTTCAGTAAAAATACTATGTTTGCTTTTACTTCTGGAAAATTTAAACAGAAAGGATCCTCAGCAAAGTCTTTTGTTATTGAGTACGTTTTTGTTTCCCTCAGGGATGTGGATGAAAACGTTGACATTAATCTCCCAGAGGTAAATCTACAGAGCTAAAATAAGGAGTGGATAATTCAGCATAATCCAATATGCTCCATTTGTACTTTTTCATTTTACTTGAATTTTATGAGAATGCCAACCTTGTGTGTGTGAAATCTGCAGTTGTGTTGAGTTTAGTAAAACAACCATAATAATACAATAATAATAATTAATAATTCTTCCAATTGTTTGCTGATAGGCAGCTGAAATCAGAAGGAAATTAAGGGCTGGCTCCTCACCTGGTATAAATCAACATAGCTATTGAAATCAATGGACCTGAGCCTATGTGCACCAGCTGAAGATCAGGCCATTAGCTGTACTGTGCAATATTACACAGTTAGAGGCACAGAATTTATTCACACTCAAACATGCACACATATTCTTAGAACATCTTGGGGTCAGAAGCTTGGTACTGCATTTTCATAACAATGATTAGACAATTTTTGCTGCTGAACATTAAGCTGATTTTTACACTTAAAAAAATCTGACAGGCAGCCCTTGAACCACTTTGTAGTCACTATATTTGGGTGTTGACCAAGCTAGATCTTATTTTCCTTATTCCTGCAAATAGTCCCACCGATTGCAGTGGAGATACTTGTGGAAGGAAAGTAAGCCAAGGTTCAGCTTTGCATCTCTTTTACTCAGTTTTCCCCTTGCTTCCACGGACTGGGTAGCAAATTGAGCTTTACATTTCCAGATTCTCAAAGTCACAGTCATTGGTGATGTATATCTATTCATCTAGCCTAGGTATAAATTAATGGAGATATCCCATCTCCTAGAAGTGGAAGGGACCTTGAAAGGTCATTGAGTCCAGCCTCCTGCCTTCACTAGCAGGACCAAGTACTGATTTTTGCCCCAGATCCCTAAGTGGCCCCTTCAAGGCCAATGCACAAACCACTGAGCTATCCCTAGGCCCTGCCATATGGTATCTGAATGGCAGTAGATAAATGGTGGGCTACGTGTCATGTTGGATGTATATTGGTCAGAAAAATGAGTGTAAGTGTCAAATCAATGTGACTTCCACCATGTTGGCATTCAGTGGATATATAGTAACTTCTTTGTTGGGCACCGTGCGGAACCTTCCTCACTTAGTTGATTCTCCTTCGGTGCACACCCTTCCAGTACATGGGCATGCAAGTTGCACTCATTTTGTACAGCCACTGAGCGTCAAAATAGGGCAAGTTACACTACTTGGCTGCCTACATCTATTTTATGATCAACTTACACCCAGCCTTATATTTCACACAGTAGTTAATATCATCACTGAAATTTGGCCCAGAGACTTCCATGACAGTTGCACCTGTTTATCCCAGGCTTCACTTGGCTAAACGTGGTTATAAAATGGAAAACTGATAGTTTTGAGACAATGTAGCATTGGAGGCCACCAGTGATCAGCTGTTCAGCTCCAGTGCTCTGCCTGCTCCTTAGCCCGTGCTATTGAGTACTCCTATTGGAAATGGAAGGTGAAAATTTCTAAGACTTTGGGTGCTCGGGGAGGTTAAGTTTTTCATATGTAATACAACTTTCAGATTTTGTTATATCTGTTTCAAGATGCATAGCACTCCCAAATGCGCTGAAAGCATGGCTGGCTTGCTTAATTGTTACCCTGCAATTGCAGGGGCCTCAGGCATCAGTGCATCTCAGTTCCTCCCGTTGGCTGCCTGTGACACATCATAATTTAGTTTCCTGCGGGCTGTAATACTTGGGTTTTGTTTCAGTTTTTGAGTTTAGTGTGCGGGTGCCAGCTGTGTCCCTCTCTTATGAGATACAGGAGGCCAGACTAGATGATCTGGTGCTCCCTTCTAGCCTTAAATTGTGTTACTGTGACTGTTGCTCATAATCTGTGTGCAGAAACCAGTGTTAGCACTCCAATAGTTTTCATGTCTCCCTGTTCTTGTAGCCCCCTAAACCAACCCCACCGCAACAAGAAACCGAAGAAGAAAAACAGTTCCGGGAATTGTTTAAACAGGTTTCCGGAAAGGTGAGTGCATACTCAGAACGCTTTTAGCTTTGTCTTATGGTGATGACTTTGATCTAACGTCATGCTTCAGGGCTTTAGCTGGTCCCCTGAGGTGGCCAGTAATTAAATTTTTCCCAATACACACTTGTAATCTGGGGGGAGGGGGCCTCCCCTTCCTCTGACACAGCAGAGATCTACCACAGGGAGAGCCGTGATTCCAGCTGGGGTGGGCCGGTGCTCTAAGGTGGTGCAATCAGGCTGGTGAGTCTTGTTCGTATGATCATCAGATTTTGAGTCAGGAAGGAATCTTCTCCCAGGTCAGATTAGCAAGGAAACTGGGGGAGAGGGTTGCCTCCTCTGCAGCATGGGCCGTGCATCTCTTGCGAGGATCATCGGCATATGTCTCAAACCCAATCAATTCCCTGGTATCACAGGGGCCTGGGGCAGTGGTCTTTCCTGTTCTTTGCTTGTGGCACACAATAGTTTTGTCTCCTGAGGACTAAAATGCTTTAGTTTAACTGACATCATTGGGCTTAACACAGAGGTATTTGGATGAAATTTAACGGCCTGTAAAGTACAGGAGGTCTGATGATCCCTTCTAGCTTTAAACTTTATGAAACTATAAAAATCATGAATGTTTTACAAAAACTGGGATGGGAACAACCCTATGTAGCTGAAAAATATATTTCTGTTGTCACATAAATCCACGTGAAGTGAAAATTCAGGGTTCCATATGTAATATGTTTACTTGCAGTATATATTCAGCCACTAGATGTCTCTGTGTCCTTTATAAAGTTCATAATCATGTGGTCCCTGGTAAACAAAGGAGACAACACTAGAACACAAGCTGTGAGGGAGCCTGTTTCTATCTGAAGCTGCAGTTATTTTGTTTGAATAAACACCTCCTGTTTGAGAAGAACTGTGCTTCCATGTAACATGTCAGTGAGCAGCTCAGTTGTATTTTGCCATCTCCTCCTTTTTTTTCAATCCTTCTGTCTGTGTGATTCACTATTTCTTGGATTTCAGCAGCAAGCTGTAAATCCAGTGACTGTAGTGCAGTAGAGTTTTGTGCTTGTCAGATCGGTGATATTTGGATTCTCTTAGGCTTTCCATATGTCTGATTCTGGACACCCAAAAGTAACAGCTGCTTTAATTTCTCAACTCTAGGACATGGAGATAACTGCAGAGGAACTTGAATATGTTCTGAATGCTGTATTAAAAAAAGGTAAGTGTTAATAAAAACTTTTTTTGCACTTATATAGCAGCTTTCATCCAAGGACTTCAAAGGGCTTTAGAAAAGTGGATATTATCCCCAATTTACAGATGGGAAAACTGAGGCACTGCCTAGTAACTTGCATAATGTCACACAGCAAGTCAGTGACAGAGTCAGGAACAGAACCCAAGTTCCCTGACCTAACCCCAAGCCTACGCTGTCTCCCAACAAAATCCATCTCAGGGCAGTTCTGGAGAAAGAAGATTGTCTTATGGCTAAGGCAGTGGACTGAGACTCATGAGATCCTGCCTCTACCATAGAATTTCTGCGTAACCTAGACTAAATCATTTAATCTCTCAGTTCCCCATCTGTAAAATGATGCCACAAACAAATGATAATAATAGTAATGAAATAGTGACAAAACCAAAGAAGAAATTGTGAAAAAGTACAAAGTCTATTTGCATCCTCCTGAAGAAAACGAGACTCAATGAGTTACTGGGAGCAGAACTGATGTTTTCTGGTTTTCTGGGGTATCTACATTTCATGTGGGTTTCTGATTCTTAAAATAGCCAGAGAAAAGAAAACTCCAAGCCATTCTCCACAACTCAAACAGCAGCTTGTGTTTACATTTGATGGGAGTGTGCAAGAGGCCTGTGTGTGCTCATCTCAGCACGTGCTCCATTCACTGAAAAGCATCAATGCCCACTAAATATCTGCTCATGCACAAGGCATACTGGGTCCACAAAATGAGATCCTAAACACAGCTGCTGTTATTTTCTTCCTACCTGAAATTACCCTGTAGCTTCCAGTGTGACGGTGTTCTTCGCTTTCCCTCCTCAGCTGTTCTGTAGCTCTGCAGGGTGCTGTTACACAGTTGTTTGGTTTCAACCCAGAAGTGGCTTAACTTCAGTTGGACGACCATATTTTCCCAAAGGGAAAATGGGACACCACACTGGGCCAGCCCAAGGCCCGCCCCCACAAGTCCCCTCGTCCAGCCCTCCCTTCCTCTTGCCTGTGTGGGGCTGGCCTAAGGCGGTGCCAGCCCAAGCCCCCTCTGCTGCCCGCCTGCTTGGGGCTGGCCTGAGGTCCCCCTCTACCACTGCCTGCTTGGCACCAGCCTGGGGCCTCTGACCTCCTGCATGTGGGGCCGGCCCAAGACCCCCTGCCACCAACCCCGTAGGACTGGCCTGGCCTGATCCTGAGACCTCCCTCCCATTGCCGCTTGCTCCCCCTCCCCGATTCCTCTGCCCCCTGTTAGGGGTCACACCCCACTAAGGATTGCACCTGCTTTTTTGGCAAAACTGGGCATTTGTCCAGTTTACTTTTGCCAACTGGCCATCAGTTGGCAAGAACAAAATGGACAAATGCCCAGTTTTGCCAAAAAGGTCAGGATGACCATGACAGGGCTTAAAAAAGGGAGTGTTCTGGCCAAAACAGGACATATGATCACCTACATGGGGAGGTGGCAAGGGCTCGTTGTGTTGAGGCTGGTGAATGTCTTGCCATACTCTGCAGTTATAGGTGTAGTTCAGCACATTTCCCCTTCCACTTAACTCAGGATTGAGCCCATACAGCCCAGATCCTCAAAAATACTTAGGCACCCAACTGCCACTGAATTAATGGGAGTTATGAATCCATATTTTTGCAGGTCTGGGCCTGTGACTAACAATAACAAAAGGGCATGCCCATGAAGGTTAAAAACAGAAGAAGAAAAACCTCCCCCTGCCCAGGGTTTTGGTTTGACTCATCAAACAAGTAGCACAAAGGACCTCCAGTTACTTTAGAAATTGTAGACCCTCCTCAGAAGAGTTTGCCTTCAAAACAAAATGGGTTCAGTTGCCTAAAGCATGCCTTGCCCAAACCAGGATTCCAAACTAGTTGCCAGGGAAACGACATTTCCCAGCAATTCCACACCCCTGGATCCCACAGCAAGACCAGTAGGAACTACCCCAGTCCGTTCTTACCACCAAAGGAGAGGAGAGATCAGGCTTCCATCTCAAGGCCTATGCGCTGAGTCAGCAGTGTGGTGTTCTACAAATCCCAGCTCACCTCCCCAAGATAACTTCCCCCCTTCACTGACCATATCCTTTGCTCCATAAATCTTTTTAAAAGTCACAGCTGGGATAGGGTAGTGCTGGCTTACAGGTCTCACAAATCTTAAATGAGAAGTGCATCCTGTTACGCTATTATACTACTATGATTCTCCCCCTCATCATGAAAACACTGGAAATCAAAATGTTTAATATTTGTGTTAAAAGGTAAAATGTTACCTAAAGTAAATTCTAAGGGACTGATCCAACATCCAGTGAAGTCAATAATGGTGGGTCCCATTAGACTCCCAGTGACTGCATTGAGCTTTGGATCAGGCAATAATTTTTAATGGCTAATTCAAGAGTATGTGTAACACCCGTTAAGACAACAATAAATACATAAAATAGATGGACGTGTATTTTTCAAACTGTGAGTCTATCAGCTCTACTGTGCATCATCAGATTGATGAGATGATCAATTCCTGCTTGACTGTTAATAACGTCATTTTATTATATTTAAAAATTTTAAAGGATTTTTACAAAGCTAGTCCTGCAGCTCTTACTGTCTTGAGTAGTCCTATTGAATGAGATTTTAACTGACATCACTGGAGGTTTCTCATATGATTAGAGGCAGCAGAGTTGGCCTCCAAGTGAATTACTCTTTTGGAATTACAGGTAGTGGTCATAGGAGTATCTTTGGAACTATATCTTACTTTTTTCCATTGTTAATTTTTTAGACTTTACGTTTATGCCCAATGACTTAATTTCTTATTTAACTTGATTGTTGTGCTTTTTTCAGCAAAGGACATCAAATTCGAGAAAGTAAGCCTCATGACATGTAGGAACGTCATCTCTCTTATGGATGTATCCTTTCAAATAAATGCTAATGTGAATTCTCTGGAGCACTGAATGTATGCAAGGGCCCTGAAGGATCTTTCTCGTCCCCGATACTAGACATGAATGCAATATTGTGATACAGTGGAGGTACAAGAAGCACAGCAAACAGATAGTGTCAAAATTGTATTCCAGCTTTTATTATAGAAACTTAAGGTGGGACTTTTAAAAACCATTCAGGTTGTACCATAGACTCCAGTGTAGTAGTCCATGGCTGATCTCTTCTGAAAATCTCACCCATTTTATTTATATATAAGATGTTGTTATTTCAACTACTGGGCAGCAATCTGAAAAACCTGGAAATGACTGTCAGTCAGATCCTTGTGCTCCAAAAAGTGGACATTCAGCCCTTTACAACTGCTTGATCACTACTGAAGCTTCCTAGAATAGCTTCTTCCCTTCTATAGGTACTTTGTTGAGCCTGCTCCTCTGGTAGCTGGCCATTTAATATTGCAGCCCAAGCAGACACAGCCCTAACATGGCAGCTGGCTGCTGCTTGCTGTATCTGTCTCCTATCCAGCTAGTAAGTTCTCCTCTTTCTTTTTTGTTTCTCCAGCCCCTGTTATTTGTGGCACCTTCTCATAAATACTTGCAATAAAAGCCCAAACAAAACAAAACAAAACTGCCTCTGGTTTGAGATACAGCTACCAACTCAAAAGTCAGCCCAGATTGGTCAAAGATGATTGTTAAGATTTGTGAGGCTCTCAAGCAAATCTGCCCAGTTTTGAATAAAACCTGGGACCATTTATTCTTTTGCTGAATAGTGGGAAGTACCACTCTACAGAAGATGGCAGCTTTTAAAACTACTCTGGCCTAAGTTTTTAAACCTGAGTGTGTGAAGTTCAGCACCTAAATCCACGCTTAGGCATCCAAGTAAGTGGTTTGATTTTCAGAGGTGCTTGAGCATCTTTACAATCCTGTTGGAGCTGTGGGTGCTCAGTGCCTCTTCAAATCAGGCCACCCACTCAGGGGCTAGTGTGTGTAGCGTGTAGCTGCCAGACTTCAGGCAGACCCAGATTTGAACACTGTGGCCTGTAGGAATGCTTGCTGCATTGGTAGCCATTAGGAGGGCTCTCTCCTGAAAAATTAAGATAAAATGTTGAGACGAACTGGAAGTAGTAGTCATCACTGGCCACATCCTGATGCCCTCACTCATGCAAAATTTCTGAATAAGGGCACCATCCAGTGACAGACTTAGCACCTCTGGGGAGGTTCTTCTGAGTGTCTCAGATCCCATTAAAATCAACACTTTGCAGGATCAGGGCCCTAAGGACTGAGGGAGCCCTGACAGGATTTTCCCACATGTGAGAAAGAAGCATGTTCTAACAAATCGCCTCTATGAAAAGTACCTCTGCTTTCTATAGCAACTGTCCCAAACACCAAGGCCAGGTTCTGCCACTCACAGTACAAGTAGTTCCATTGATTTTTGACTGACTCCGGGTAGCAGAATCTGACCTAAGATAGCAATACTGATAATGCAGTGGGTGAGCAATTCCCGTAAAATATGATAGCATTTTTTATCAGGTAATTTAATTCTCTGAATCATTCCTATCCAATTGGAATCCAAAGCTGCTCTTGCTTTGGGACAGTGTTTTCTCTACATTACTCAGCAGAGATATCACACAACATTCTAGATTTCCAACAGCAATCACTGCAATTGTTTGCTCTCAATACCATCATAGGCTTCCTAGTGTAGATATTGTTATCTGAGTAAAGGAATGACTGGTAGATTTGGACAGAACATGGGATTTCACTTAACCAGTATTTTTCCTTAATGTGGTTTTTACTAGTCCAGTGGTAATGGGAAACTGGAATTTAATGAGTTCAAGATTTTCTGGGATAAACTAAAGAAGTGGCTGGTATGTGACTGTATTCATTATTTTGAGTCTTCAGCATTGGAGTTCTTTAGGAAAATGTCAGACAAACATATTTCAGAGATGGTCTAGATATACTTGATTCTGCCACAGCACAAGATGAACTACTAGATGTCTTCTTATGGTTCCCTTCCAGCCCTATATTTCTATGATTTTCAGAAACAAAAAGCTAATGGCATATGTCTTCAAAAGCACAAAATATTGATTAAAAACACAAGCTCTTAAAATATGTGTTTTCTTCTGGGAAGTATAACCAGTTTTGAGTTTTCCATTGCCCCAAACCAGAATGGTTTACTGGGACTATCAGTGATTTTGGTAAGCTAAGAAACTGTGTTTGAGGTAATGAATTTCAGAAATGTGCTTTAATAGGAGGCCAATCAAAATAACACTTGAGGATTCTATTCCGATTGTTTCACACAAGAAGAAAATGCTGACATGTGGTTAGTGGAAAATAGTCACGTGATAAATTATTGTGTTTCCATTGCTTATCTCCTGAGCAGTAAGCAATACTGAGGGTCTGGAACAATATTAGCCATTAGCCTCCAATTCTGCAAACACTTACACATTTTACTTAACTTTACTACCATGAGTAGTCCCTTTGAAATCAATGACATTATTATAGTAGTGAAGTTAAGCATGTGAATATGTGTTTGCAGGATTGGATATCAAGGCAAAATAATTGTTTCCTCATGGGTCATTAATAATCTCTGAATTTATGCTCCATCCAAGGTGATCATTGCAATTTTCTGCTTCCTGGATTTTTCATCCGAAGTCTGAATTGTTTCTCTGGATCACTTCTGTTCATCAGTCTGTTAATACAAATGTTTGATTTTTTTTAAACTGGTACACTTAAGAAATGCATGATCCTAATGGAGAGATTTCCCGATAGTTCTGATTAAAACATTCAGAGTGAATATAACAATGGATATAAGTAATTCACAGTTGAGTGAAGATCATAGAATATCAGGGTTGGAAGGGACCTCAGGAGGTCATCTAGTCCAACCCCCTGCTCAGAACAGGACCAATCCCCAACTAAATCCCCAAATGGTCCTCTCAGGGATTGAGCTCACAATGCTGGGTTTAGCAGGCCAATGCTCAAACCACTGAGCTATCTCTCCTGCCCATCTCCTCTTATTTTTTGGGGGTGAGTTGATGAAAAAGCACCCCAGTGCAGCACCGCCACAGGGCTCTCCCTCCGTGTGCCCCAGCCCTGAGGGGGTGGAAAGAGAGGACAAGTCAGGGGTGTAACAGCTCAGATATGGAGACCAGCCCTGGTATAGCCTAGAAGTCAGGATGGGGCTGGGAGAATCCACAGGGGCCTCAAACCCTGCCCCTCCAGCCATCCACCATCTTGTAGGAGCAGGCTAAGAGCCAGGGCAGCAGAGAGGGATGGGGTAGGGAGCAGCAAGAATGGGAGGGCAGAGAACGGGCCCCCAAAGGACTCACTGTAGCCCCAGAGAGACCCCCCAACCCCACTGTCACTAGACCCCCATCTTCAAGAGAAACCCCAAACTTTACTTTTACTGCATCCCAAGAGACCTCCAACCACACTGTCACTGCACACCCACCCCTAAGGCCCCCAACCCCACTGAACCACATTGTACCCCATCCTCTGAGAGACCCCCAACCTCGGTGTCATTGCACCCCCACCCCTGAGATCCCCCCAATCCCATTGAATTTCACAGAGCCCCTTCCCTCTGAGAGACCCCTATCCCCATTGTCACTGCAGCCCCATGCTCTGAGAGACCCAGAACCTACTGAATGTCACTGCACACTCTTCCCCTCAAGGCCTCCCCAACCCTACTGACATTCACTGCACACCTACCTTCAAGAGATCCCCCAGACCCACTGTCACTGCAACCCCCCCAGACACCCCCAAGCCCCACTGATTGTCCCCCACTCCCAAGGCTCCCCAACCCCACTCTTACTGCCTCCCCAGTCCCTATTTCCAAAGAGACCGACAACTCCACTGAATCTCACTGCACTCTAGCCCCCTATGCCCAAATAGACCCCACTGAATTTCACAAAGCCCCCAGACCTCCCTACCTCAAACTCTCAGGATATATTTTGTTTTAGTAATTTGCATAATACAAATGGGTATACATACCTTACAGAGCTGAAAATTGCATGTGTTGTATATTATATGTATGCAAAAATTATGAGTTGTCCGTGTCAAGTGCATGAAAATTAACTTTGGCTAAGATTGTGATAAACCTCCCCACCCCCTTACTTCTCTCAGACCACTTTAAGCACTGCCTCTCTCTCTCTCTCTCTCTCTCTCTCTCTCTCTTTCACACACACACACACACACAAATACTCAGCAAAAAGTTTTGGATGGTTTCACGTACTCCTTTTATCTTAGTTAAGGGCTCACCCTTGCAGATATGTTGATTGAAGAGTGAGTTCACACACCTAATGATCTCAATGAGCTTTTAACTAGTCCCAGAACAACTTTCACTGTGCTCATAACAAATATGATAGAGACAGCTTGATCCCAAATATTCCCTCAGTTACACAATCAGATTGGATCCAGACCAAAGTCCCCTCAACTTCCTTAAATGTTTGTGCTAAATCGAGAGTTTTTAAAGATAGGCATCTAGAACATGAAACACCATTGTTTTATGTGCTACAAATACGTGAGATTCGTTAACTTACTAAATGCTGAATGTCTACGTTTTCCCTCACGCAGAGTATCTACGTTCATTTTGATTCTGATCGTTCTGGCACCATGTCCTCCTATGAGCTTCGTAGTGCCCTAACAGATGCAGGTAAAAGAAATATTCTGTTTAGGTTGGGAAAACAGAAAAACTATGGGGCAGATCCTCGACTGGAGACTGAACTTTCACTGACACAGGAACAATTTGTAGAGTGAGAGCTGTCAACATTTCTTATTTCTGAATTCTACGTCTATTTTAGATGAAAACCAGTTTGCAGTCAGCTCAGTTTCTGCTAGAGGCAGGGAATCAGTCCATGGAGTACTTACCCACTAACAGTTTTTCAGCAAATAACTAGATTATTTATTAAAGTCTCACAGATTTCTTTTCAGGTCAGTTAGGTCACTGCTGCTGCTGCTTCTTTATTTGTTTGTTTGTTTGTTTGTTTTTAAAGGATTTCAACTCAATAATTACCTGCTGCAGCTGATTGTCCTCAGATATTCTGATGACCAGTTCCACATTGATTTTGATGACTTCCTAAACTGCTTAATTCGCTTAGAGAATGCAAGCCGTGAGTATCCACTTTTGCTGAAATCATATGTGTAACACATTCACAAAGTTTGGGTTATGTTTCTGGTAAAGGCTGGTCCACTAAAGGATAACAGTCCACTGCTGCAACTAGCTAGTGGAGTTACTTCTCTAGCTCAAGTACTAAAGGTCTGCCCTATGATCTTGAAGGCCCCAATTTCAAATGCTGTCAGTGATCCATGTAAGGGATTGTTAGACATGCACATGTGTTGACATTACTCACTTTTTAACTATTTGTTTGGGTTTTTGACTGAAAAATGTAACTCACTATACAGCTATGAATTCTGGCTCTCAGTTCATTTGCATGCAGGGATCTTTCTCTGTCCAGACAAATAGCAATTAAAAGGGATGGGCAAATCAGCCTCTGATTAAAGTGATCCTCTGACCCTGGCTCAAACCTCAGACCAAACCCAACCCCTTTATGAGGATCAAAAACAATTTCGTTAACTTTTTTAAACAATATTATTAAGTGTTTTGCTTCTTTCTCCTTTCTGGTTCCAGCCTGTGCTGGAAATTGAAGGGTAAAAACACAGAGAGAGAGTAGGTATTTCTGCTATATTCTCACCATAAATTTTTAGAATCAGGAAATGCAGATAGTCTGGATAAAATTCACACGTTACTCCTGGAGGAAGTCTGTGCCATTGCACATGCACAGAATTTATGCCCCTTGCAGGTTTCTTTGCTTTCCCGCAGAAAAATGGCTTTCTGATGGGACAAGCAAAGGGATGCCACAAGAGCAGTCATGTGACCCTCCCCAATAGTATGTTTTGTGTGCCCAGGGCAGCCGTCAGAGAGGTAAATCACTGTAGATTAGGAGGTGGGACTGGGGAAAACCCAGTTGGTGGTTCTTACCTTGTGCCGAGTTCAGTGGCTAGACTGGGCTGGGGAGGATGGGACTGCCTCTTCCCCTGCACGGCATCTGGGGCCAGGTCAGACCCACCTCCAGATTTCTCCCCCAGCTGCAGGAAGCTCTACAAACTCCCCGCCTGCCTTTCTGGCATCCATTGCTTCTCAGCTGCAGGGGGAGGGATCCCTGTAGAGGGAACTGCTCCCCCATCCGTCCAACCCTCGTGCATCCAGATCCTCTTGTACCCAGACCCTCCCACCAAGCCTCATCCCCTGCACTCAGAACCCCCCAGTGAGCCCCACTCCCCCTGCACCTGGTCA
This sequence comes from Gopherus flavomarginatus, assembly GCF_025201925.1. Classification (NCBI taxonomy): domain Eukaryota; kingdom Metazoa; phylum Chordata; order Testudines; family Testudinidae; genus Gopherus; species Gopherus flavomarginatus. The sequence goes on from NC_066620.1 coordinate 85,914,185, forward strand.
TCCCGATGAACCACCCTCACACAGATTCCCACTTCGCTGATCCCCAATCAGTTGCACGTGGATCCCCACCCCACTGAACCCCACTCCCCCAGCATCTGGACATCGCCCCCCAGGTTCCCCGACACCCCCCCCAAGTTCCCCCACACCCAGAACCCACTGCCAAGCTCTATTCCCTCCCCCCCGCTGAGTCCCAGCCATCTTCACTTAGACCCCACTGCAGAGTTCCATTACCATTGCACCCTCAACCCCCAACAAGCCATTGTGCATCCAGATCCCCTCCATACCCAGATACTTCATTGAGCTGCCTGCACCCAGATTGCCACACACAGAACCCTCTCAACCCACACCTGGATCCCTCCACACTAAGCCCCTCCATATTTGGATCCTGCCTTGCTGAGCCTGCCTCCCACACTTGGTGCACCTGGCATGGAGGGGCAGGGCCCTGGGGTGTCTCTGGGAAGGGCCCACTCCTTGCACTATGTCAGGGTTGGGTGCAGCCTCACCGCTGAGTCCGTGTCCTGGGGGGGGGGAGGGAGAGCTGCACAGTGATCTTCCACCTCTGTGCCACCAGTGGGCTGTGCACCCCAGTACCATGCTGGAGCCTCCACATTTATTTGACAAATAAAAATTTACTGAATTTTGCAGAATTTTAAAATATTGTGCACAGAATTTTCATTTTTTTGGTGCAGAATTTTTAATTTTTTGTCGCAGAATGCCCTCAGAAGTAAGACGTGTATCCAAACACCTGGGTGTGTCTCACATCCAAGCGGCCAACTTTGGATTAATTTCTGAAGTCCATACTCAGACAAAAGTCCCAGTGAAGTCAATGGTTGTTTTGCCTTCACAGGGACTTCGGTTTTCAACCCGTTCTAAGGGTTCACTTGTGATCTAAGCCTTTATAGAAAGCCAGATCCTTCCTTTCTATTAAGCAGTCACAAATGGTGCTTCACAGTGGATAAATTGCTCATGTGCATGAATGTGAATGGGAACTCTGTGTAACTGTGAGGTCCTGATGTTTATTTCAGGGGTATTCCTGGCGCTAAGTAAGAAAAACAGAGAATTCATTAACCTGAATATAAATGAGGTATGATCATAACTTCATATAAAAACTGACAACCTGGAAATCTGCTTTAGAACTTCGTCACTTTTTAAAAATTGGGACTAATCCCAGCCCTAGTGAATTCAGTGTGGGTTTTGCCATTGACTTCAGTGGAGCCAGGATTTCACCGTTTCTGCATAACTCTGTCTCCTCCAAGCTGATTTCCCACCTTTTCACCTCATTTCACATTCACTGCTCCCTTTCCCTCCTCTTTCTGGGTTCTCTCCTCCTTACTCTCTCTGGGCCCAGTTCACTGCTGGGGTAAATGGATGATTGGAGCAAAATGCCTCCTGGTTCTTCCTAAGTCATTGAGGATCCATACCACCCTTTACTGTAGGCAGTGCCTGACAGGCACTGCTGCGCTTTGTGCTCTTGTTACTGTGCTGATCCATATCTTCTCATTGTTTCCTTGTGCTCCCCCCTCTGCCTGTTGTGCCATCTGTTCTTCCGCATTTCACATTTCAGTTATGAGTTCTTTGGGGAAGGGTCTGTCTGGTTGTTAGATGGTGGTACATTGCCTAGCACAATGGGAATGGAAGCTTTTAGGTGCTACCACAGTATAATAATAAAAATAAATAATCTAATTCTTAGAGATCTACAATGCATTCCTTTTTTAACTAAAGACCGTAATGTTGAACAAGTTCCATGTTGGGGCAGGGGGGAAGGGTGGCGTTCAACTTCTGTCTCTGCTACTGGGAATTATTACCTTTTCTTTTTTTGGCATCCCAAGATTTCTTTCCTTGTAATAATTGGGCTAAAATGTTACTCTTATTTACACTGTTGTAAATTCAGAGTGACTTCAGCAAAGTCAACTGAGTTATTTCAGATTTACATGTGTAGGTGAGTGAAGAATTTGTCCTGTTGCCTTTCTTCTAGTCATGAAGAAGTGCTTGAATCTTGTCATTAACTTTGCTGACAAAAATTTGTATTAACTACAACTAAACTAGGGCACTAGCTCGTTGGCACAAGAATCAAAATTCCCCTGCATTGTAAGGCACTAACTCAAACCAAGATGGTGCTGTTACAAGGGCCTTTCCTCTGGCACATGGGGTTTGATGGTGGTAACAGGGATTATCAGTCATAACTTTTGGTCTTTATTTCTCTGCTAGTTTATCACCCTGACAATGAACATTTGAAGCTGTCCAACCTGGATTTCAGCAGGATCTCATGATTGTGCCACTCAACCTCCAACCTAAGAGCTGTTACCCTTTCCTCGCAAATGTACACAGGCGCTGTGGTGCAAGGGGAACACTTATTCTTCCCACCCTTTTTCTCCTCCACCCCCATTACATTACCAAATAAGATCTTTATGAGATGAAATTTGTTTTATTTTGTATAAAGGTTAATACTGATTGCTACAGTGTAAATATGCCTTTGAATGAGGCACGTGCACATTTCAAGCAGCCCAAAACTGACAGTGGTGAGTGACCAAGGCCTTTTATGAGATATAATCATGTTCAGCCCCAATATACTTATTCGTTGCACCATGGAAACCTACTCATTAAGAGTCCTCGTGGTTGCTTGTCTACAGGTTAGCAAAATGCTTTTGAAGGAATAGTATCCTGCAGAACTTCATTAAAATGGTATTGACTTCCAAGTGGATTTTGCCCAACAAATGCTGGGCCAGCGTTATAGAAGAGCATCCCAGAGTGTTGCAAACCAGAGAGCACTAGGGGAGTGATAGATTTATTATTAACATTCATCCTGGAACATTTATACCATGGGGGCTGTGATTCTAGCTTCCTCGGAATGATGTTTAATTCAGTGGCTGGCCTGTCTACGACACTCACTGAGAAGCAAATTATTTCCTTTGACTCTCCTCTGCTCCATCCCCTAACACCAGGCAGACCAAAGTGTATCCCACAAGGCAAATAAGTTTCACACCATTCTACAATGCAGCCAGTGGCTGTGTTCATCTTCAGTAGGAATGTGTGGCACCACAGGTGCCAGCATGCAATGCTCCAGCTTGACCTGAGCAGCTAGGACCCATGTTCCACACAGGAAGATAAGTGGCTGCATTCTGCTCCATTATATGAAAACTAGGTCTAGCCAAGGCAGCAAAGAATCCTGTGGCACCTTATAGACTAACAGACGTTTTGGAGCATGAGCTTTCTTGGGTGAATACCCACTTTGTCAGATGCATTCACCCACGAAAGCTCATGCTCCAGAACGTCTGTTAGTCTATAAGGTGCCATAGGATTCTTTGCTGCTTTTACAGATCCAGACTAACACGGCTACCCCTCTGATATATAGGTCTAGCCAGTGCCATTCCCTAGCCTTGCAAGTCTCTGCTCCAGCCCGAACTGTAACTTCAAACTGCTGTCTACACAGCTATTCTTACAGCGCTAGCACGAGCTCTGCTAGCCCAAGTCTGTCAACTTTGGCAGGGAGGCTCATTCCCACACGCTCCAAATTGCTGTGTAGACGTACCATGTCAGTCAGTTTCAGATAGCTTTGATGTCCAGTGTTAATTAGAAAATAATAAAGTCAAAGACCAAGCAAATCTCCATCTGCCCGTTCAGGTTGGTTCCCTCTAGTATATCCATAACTTGTCTTTGCTTTGTAATAAATCATCTCTGCTGGGTTTGTTTTCCAAATCATTTCTTGCGGCAAAAGAAACATCTGTAGAGAAGCTTCTCCTTTCTGAAGGTCCGAGTTTTGTCACACTGATGCAGCCATGGGTTTATTTTTGGAACTGTGAGGTCCTGCAAACCGTTCGGAAAGGGAAATCAAGCTTTAACAAGCATAAGGTTAAAGCAACAACATTGCTAGGAGTGGTGATGTTTAAAACAGCCACTTCTCTGACTTCCAATGAATTGTCCTGTGCCTGGGTAGAAGCAGAAGATGCCTCTGGGGATGCTTACAGAATTCGGTAAACCAAGATATGCAGCCCACGGAGTGTGTCTATTTTTCAAATGGTAAGACTTTGTGCCTCTATGGCAGCCCTGGGAGGAAGTCCTCTAACTTTGGAAAGTTTCAACATTTTTCAGATCTTTGGTTTAATAGGACATTTGGATCTGGAGTTCTAATAGGGACCTTCAGTTCAGGCCCAACTCTAGCCAACATCCATTCACCCCCACAGTTAAAATCAAATCTACAGCTACATGGCTGGCTAGCAAACCTATATGTAGGGTCAGGGCTTTGTTAATATTTATTACTGCCATGTGTAACATTGTTACTGCCACAATAGTAGCAAATGATGCAGAGTAGAGAGAAGTCACACTGAGTGGTATCTTATCTTCACTATATTTGGCTATTTCTCTGCCCGGAGCCAGGAGTGTCTTGGGGAAAACAGGCCTGATATGAGAGATTGAGACATGTCAGGGAAGAGCCAAGGGTGGCTTTAAAAACATCTCTCTCTGCATTTAAAAAGAAAAAAAAAATGGCAAAGTAGAAAGAGACACAAAAAGCTTCCTCCACCCAGTTTGAGGCCACACCTGCTGCTTGAATCAAAAGGCAGCAGAAGAGCTAACAACCAAAACCTTGCTAGTCAACATAGCCTCCCATGCAGTGCGTAATTTGTGCCAGGGTTGAGCCCCGGCACCTCTAAATTTGGCAGTTCCTAGCCCTGACCCCCCTAGGCTTGGCACATCAGTTAGGAATGTAAAAGAATTGCTTGAGCCCTGGCACCTCTTTCGTTACAAATTAAGCACTGCTCTCACACCCAGTTGAACAGACTCAGGATTCCAGCTCTCATGAGTTCTTATCTGGCCCCATCACCAGCACCTCACAGTCTGTATTGTATTTAGCCTCACAACACTGCTGTGAGGTAAGTGTCATTGTCCCCCTTTTACAGAGGAGCACAGAGAAAGACTAAGGCCCAGATCCTTAAAGATACTTAGGAGACTAGCTATCTAGCCCGCTATTTAGGTGCCATGGCTATTTTCAAAGCTGCCACTCAGCTGCCACTAACTTCATAGGTGTCCACATTCCCTAGATGTCTTCATTTCTGGCAGGTGCTGTTTGCAATGCCACCTAAGCGCTGACCCCACCTCACAGCTAGCAAGCTGATCAGAGCCCTAGCTCAAGCCAAAGCAGGATTCTCAAACTAAGTGCCCCCCCCCAAACACACCCCTGTCTTGCCAGCAAGGCCTGATTCCATAGGTGTGCTTAGAGCACACCTGTTACCTGCCAGCCCCTGTATCAGGAGGGCTGGAGGCAGGTCACTGATAGGTGGAGGGGAAGCAAAGCACCCCCCACAAAAGACACACAGGAGTACAGGGCAATGTAGGGTGAGATGAGAGAGGTATTGAGCAGGAGATAGGCAGTTTTGGCTTCTAGGGTGTGGGCTGCCTCAGCGACTGAGCTGGCTTAGGTGCCTTGCTCCACGAGAGGGTTCATCACAGAGGATCCTGAGCAGAGGGAGATGCCTGTCTCAGGCCCATCAACCAGGCACCCTAGGTCAGCTCCTTAGGTGCCTACTCCCATCTTCTCTCCCCCTCTGTCTCAGCATTTCACTCCTGGCTCACTTTGGTGGCTGCCAGCTTCTGAAAACCCCTTCCTTAGATGCCTACATCTCCCTGTGTACAGTACGGGGATCCTGGGTGCCGAACTCAGGGCTGAGACTTCCACTGGCCATCAGGGCACCTGGGCATAGGCATTTCAAGGCTCAGCAGAGCAGCACCTAACTACCTTGGAGGGTCTGGGCCCAAGGTCACCCAAGAAGCCTGTGACAGAGCAGAGAATTCAATCCAGCTCTGCCAAGTCCCAGACTACTGCCCTAAGCACTGGACCATCACCCTCTCTGCATGAGAATGGAGAAGCGACCTCACATGTAAAGCTGCTGAGCATGTGCACGGCAAATTTTGTAGTTCCCCACAGTTCTTATTGTGATGTCAGCTGGGCTGTGAGTGAGAGAGAGGGAGATTGTGAGTCCAGCTCCTGATTTTGCTGGCTTTTCGGAAAGGCAGAGTAAGCACACAGCTCTGGCTCTGGCAATCTACTTTGCATAGCTTTGAAGATAATTTGAATATCTCAGTTTCTAATGTGTCAGACACCCAACTTTTTGGCAACCATTGCCTCATTCTGGTGGCTCTGCCTGTCTGTGGATGAAACTGCCAATGGAACTCATCATAAAGATATTTTTTATAATTATTTGATTAACAATATTCACATAGCTGCAGTGGTTAGTCAGATCAATGAGCCTTCCTCCTCCTGCAGAGAGCCCAAAACCAAACACGTTTATAAAACCTCAAACTGCTGGATGATAGCTGAGCTGCCTGCTGGAACCATCATGAAGAATCCCCTAGCTACCACCTGAGCTGGAACAAGAGCTGTACCAGGGGAAAGAATTGTGCCCAGGCCTGGAAGGTGTCCAATCTGAGGAAAAAACTTACTGAAGCATCTCTGAGGGTGAGATTATCTGTATTCTGTTTGATTAGACATAGATTTGCACATTTTATTTTATTTTGCTTGATGACTTACTTTGTTCTGTCTGTTACTTCTTGGAACCACTTAAATCCTACTTTCTGTATTTAATAAAATCACTTTTTACTTATTAATTAACTCAGAGTATGTACGAATCCCTGGGGGAGCAAACAACTGTGCCAACAGAATTTGCTGTCACCTGATTTCTCATGAGCTGAGTTATGTGGTCCTATCAAGGCACTAAAATAAAATGCCACAGTTCCTAAAGCATTTGCTAATTGGTTTTTATGCAAAGCACACTTCTAAATTGAAAGGCATAGTATCAATCAGAATGACAATCAGTCAAAAAAAAATTAAAAGTAGGTTCTTTCTATTCATGCCCTGGAGTCCCTCTCCCAATTTTGAGGCATTACAATTACCCATTGTCTTAGGTTTTAAAATGCTTTGTCCCTCCCCAATTGGTGTGTGAAAGAACCACGCAAATACTAGGAGAAACTGGCTAGTTAAAAAGACAGTACAGAGGAAATAGTGAAACTGAGTATACTGAAGTGCTCTCTAATGCAAAAAGTAACAAACTGGAAAAATAGAGAAACATAATTTGTTCTAATTTTACAGTTATCATGAACTGTACATAAAAAATGTCAGACTGAAGTATGACTTTAAAGTTGACAGCGCTTCTTTGAGACCTCCAAGTATTATAAAAAAGAGGCCAGAAATTACATTGAAATTGAACACTATAATTGTCATCAGTTATTTCCAATAATTGAAGTGATTAGAGAGGAAGAGAGAATGAGATCACATTGTCTTTAACTGTACACTCCTAGATAAAAAGTAGAATCATTCTGTTTGAAAATAAATAATCTCCCTTCTTCTGGAAGCACACAAAAAAGCAAAAGATGCTTTGCAATGATACCCAGCAATGGCGGAATGCAGGACCTACGGAAATGAAATACTGATGTCTACCAATAGTTCTAAATCCATCAGCTAGCAGTGGTGGTGGCCAGCTAGCTGACCTCTGTGGGCTGTCCTGTGTATAAACATGTTATAACTCCATGCCAAAAAAGTAATACCGATTTTCACTGGCTGATCCTTATGTGAGCCTTCCAGTGAAGTCAACTCTGCATAGGTGCAGGGGTCTGCCTGCATAGGTCAGATTGTAGGAATGGGACCTATATTTACCATTTTAAACATTATACACAAAAACAAAAGACCTTTTCCCTCTCCTCATGTCCCTCCCTGCCCATAAAAAGGCACAATCTCCATATTAGGAAAGTATGACAGAGAGAAATTAGCATTGACTTTTAGCTAGACTACCTGAATGGTCATGATAGGAACAACGGCCATTGCTGCCATTCTAAATAGACAGCTTCAGAACAACCATATGTGATAGAACTAGCAACAGTCCTATTGGAATCCTGTTTGGCAAACAGTCAACCACAGTTTCACCACCACCACTCTTATCAGCAAGGGAATTTCCAGCTATTTTGTGACAGGTGAGTAAGCAGCCAGAAGGGCAAATATGCTGAAAAGTAGTTAACGAAAGGGAAAAGAAACCCCTCTTCAAAACAATGAACTAGAAATTTACATCCTGATGCATTTTACATCTGTCCCACTCTCTGTCACTTGGGTAGGTGGCGGCTCTGCTTGGGTTGCCACCCATCCCAGATTTCACACGGAGGGGGTTAAGTCCCAACCCCTGCAAGCTCTCCTGTCCCAAATGTACTCATTGTATTGATGGCATCCCCATGGTATGACACAGCAGTGCATTGCAATGTCATCTGTGCTGTGCTGATGGAGCATGAGGGCAAAATGAAAAAGTTGGGATGTCCCCCCCGGCTTGCAATGTTTCTTCGGAGTACCCAGGAGTGTGTGGCACCTTGCTCCCACCTGCCCTTAGCTTGAGGAAGCCTTGTCTGTGCCAGCTGTGGGTCAGCTCCCCACCTCCACTGGCCATGGGCCACACAAGCATTAGCCTCTCAGCCTATGCAGGGTCCACTGTCCCTCTGCAGGTTAGTGTTAGGCACACTCCAGTCCTCCGAGCATCTCCTTGGAGCAGCCAACCCCTGTGCCACTGGCTGCTCACAGTCTCCTCGCAATCCCAGATACATCCAAACAGTCATTTGAACTTTACTCATAAACTGGAACACACAAACCCCTCCCACTGCATGTGCCTTTCAGCAGATTTCACAGTCTCATCTCGACTTTTCACTCTTGATTAGTTGCTGGCTCCATAAGCAAATGGACTTGTAGTGTTGTCATAACATTTGTTCCCAGATCTGGACCTTAGCATCCAAAATATGGATGTTAGCATGAAAACCTCCAAGCTTAGTTACCAGCTTGGACCTGATAACGCTGCCACCAGCCAGGGATTTTTTAGGGCCTGATACCCTCTGATCCCCCCATAACCTTCCCTGGGGGACCCCCAGACTCAGATTCCTTGAGTCTCACAACAAAGGGAAATAAACCATTTCCCTTGTTTCCTTGTTACTTCCTCCCAGGCTCCCCTCCCTGGACGACCCTAGGAGATTCCCTGCTTCCAGTCCTGGAAACACAAGTACCGAGAGAGCTAATCTCTCTCCCCCCCCCTCACCCAGAGGGTATGCAAAGTCAGGCTTAGTAAATCTAACACAAAGAGATTTTTCCCCCTGACTTCTTCCTCCCACCAATTCCCTGGTGAGCTGCAGACTCAATTCCCTGGAGTCCCCACTAAAGAAAAACTCCAACAGGTCTTAAAAAGAAAGCTTTATATAAAAAGAAAGAAAAGGACATAAAAATGGTCTCTCTGTATTAAGGTGACAAATACAGGGTCATTTGCTTAAAAGAAAAAAATGAATAAACAGCCTTATCCAAAAGAATACAATTCAAAACACTCCAGCAACTACACACATGTAAATACAAAAGAAAACAATATAAACCTATTGTCTTACTATCTTTGTACTTACAACTTGGAAACAGAAGATTAGAAAGCCTGGAGATAGAAAAATCACTCTCAGAGCCGAGAGGGCACAGACACAAGACAAAGAACAAAGAACTCACACCCAAAACTTCCCTCCACCCAGATTTGAAAAAGTCTTGTTTCCTGATTGGTCCTCTGGTCAGGTGTTTCAGGTTACTGGTGTTACCCCTTTACAGGTAAAAGAACATTAACCCTTAGCTATCTGTTTAGGACAAGTGTGACACACACAATGACCAGCCAGAGAGAGAAGCATCTACTGCCCCCTGCCAGAACAGAACCTGTCTCAGGCATGTCACCTCCTGGTGATGGACAGTGGGCTATTGGCTCTCAGTAAAGACCTTTTATTCCACTTTCTGGTGAATTATTGTCCATATACTTGACCTGGGGGGAACCCCTGTATAACGCTGTGCTCCCCATGCTCTCTGCCAGTTGGCACAAAGAGGTTCCTGGGTCAGGGTGACGTTGCAACTTGATTATTTATCCTGCAGCGCACAGACAGAAGGGTGGTTCTGAGTCCATTCCAGCTTGAAAACAGATTGTCTGGTGTCACAGTGCAATGGATTTGCCATGTTACTTCATATCCTGGAGCATGTTGTGTGACTGAAATAGAAATGGGGTCAGTGATTACTCGGGCAGTTCTCAGTCACAGCCAGCATATGTTGATATGGTGGATGGACGGGTTACAAATATTTATCCTCTGGAAAAGAACTTCTTGAAAGTTCTAGCAGGATACAATTCCCAGGCCAGTTAAAACAAAAGTAACTAGGCATGGACTCTTTCAGAATTGAGTGTGTTCTTTATGGAGGCTAATATTCCTAGCATCCGGCTGTCTGGTCCAAAAAGTGTGTGACTAGATAGTTCTACATCTAAATAAGGGATATGAAGGCTCAGACAATAGTGGCCTGACAGATTTTTTTGTGTCAAGAGTGTGTCACACATGGGTGGTATGGGTGACACAGTGAAGATATTTGAGGGAGAAGGGGGTCAAGCAGTCAATCAAGGCTGGAGGAGCCAATGGGAAAGGCTGACAATGCACTCTGGTCACAGTGGATTGGTCAAGGGGAGCTAAATTGTGAGAGGCTTTGAAAATAAGCATGAGACACTTGCATGTGATCCAGTGGAAAAGGTGGGCGTCACTGGTAGGACTCAAAGATGGGGGTGATCTGGCAGAATGACAGGCTAGGAAGGTGACCTTAGCAGCAGCATTCTGACTGGACCTGGGCCAGGGTGCAAGGTTACAGTAGTTTAAGGCTAGAAGGGAGAAGGTTGCAGTAGGCAAGATGTGAGCTGATAAAATCCTGGTTGGGGTACGGGTGTGAATAGAAAGGAAAGGCTGGACCCGCCCCCTCCCAGCTGTTGTGTAGGAAGATGCAGCAAGATTTAGCAATGGACCAAAAATGTGGGACTCGAGAAAATGGCTGTACTCAGCCTTGTGAAAGACACATTGGAAGATACAGCTCCTGCCCTGCAGTCCCTCACAATATAAACAGGTAGACAAAGACTGGAGACAAAACACACCAGGAATCCCACAGGATGAGGCTAACTTGGCATTTCTTTCTGTTTGGTTGTTCTGCATTTTAATGAAGGGTTGCTAGAAACATTTTTACTGGTATGGTTGATGTTTGTGGGCTTCCCAGAAGTGGGTTTTAAGGCAGGATTTGATTGGTTTGGTATTTTGTCAGTTGATCTGGTTATGGCTGAAGCCTGTGACAGAGGCTGCTGCCTCTGCAGGGTCTCCAGATGTGTGACAAGTTAGATGAGAACAAACACTAAGTAATAAATGACGAAAGCAGCTTTGCAGAGATTCATTGAACTGTGTGGCAAAACCCTTCCTCACAAGAGAGGAAGATTTTAAAGTTCCTTTAAAATTAATCCAGGAGGGTGACCAAAACATACCCACATCTTTCACTGACACTGAAAATCACATTGAGAAAGGGGAGAAATAGAATATACTTGATACTGTCACAATAGCCAACAACTATCCTTAGTCAGGAGTCCAACTTCCCAAAGGGCTTAGACAGGAAACTGTTAACATCTCTCAGCCAGAATATAGTGTACTGTACTACAGAGATGTAATTATTCCTTCCAGATACAGGACATTTCAAGCATACATAAGCCCTTTTCTGAGCCAACAAGAGTTGTGGTAAAAATTTCTGATCAAAAACAGGTTCATGACTGCGTGTCTGAACAAAAGAGTTACTGTACAGTTTGCATAAACCCCAGGAGGGAATAGGAGTAGGGGTGGGGAGTGTGTGTGTATGTACATGTTCAATGCAGAACCAAATTAGTACAGACCTAAATCTGACATTTAAACCCACAAGAAACTGGCCAATTCAAAGATATAGTTCCCTCAGCAATCTAAACGCCGCAAATATTTCTTTACAAGTCTGGGTTGGCTGTGTGGTGGTATAGCCTAGACAATGCCATATAGTGTGCTTTATTATGTAGTTATGTTGAATAAGTGCAAATCATAAATAGCCACAATAGCAAAAGGTGTTCAGTTTGGGTGCCTAAAGTACATCCATCCATATCTAAGCCACTAAGTATAAAAGGCCTGATTTTTTAAAGCTGTCGAGCATCTGCAGGTCCCACTGAAGCCAAAGGGAGTTGTGGATAGTAAGTACCTATGAAAAAATTGGGCATTTAAATGTATGTGCCTAAATATGGACGTTAGGCATAGACATTTAAACACTTGGCCTGTTACCTGGAAAAAGTTACATGAAATGTAAATTGTGTAGGACATTGACAACATATTAAACAAAATCAAAGAATGGGTGTTTTTCCAGTCCATTAATGTCTGCATAAACAATAATCTGATTGAAATTCTATCCCCACTGAAGTCATTGTGACTTTTGCTGCTGGCTTCCATGAAGCTAGGATTTCACTCACTATATATAGTGCTTTTGTTGCTTTTAAAGCAGTAATGGATTCTTAGTATCCCTTAGATGGTGGACAGCTGTGTTCTGCATCGACTGACATCTCCAAAGACTTGGCTTCATTACAATATTCGATTGTGTTTGAACCTGATGTCTGTGAAGAGTCAAGTCAGCTAATACAATGCTAGCAATCAATGTAGAGTCTGGTTGGGGTTTAACAGCTGACACAGGACTGAATACAATGAGCCTGGGTCTATTCTGACCATTAAGGTGTGGTCAACAGTGTGTCTGCAAACTCCACTCTTTACAGCCATGTTTGATCAGGGTAATATCATGGAAGATAGCCAAGCCCCAGGTGGCCCTCACAACCAGGTACAGTGCATTTTAATTTTATTTTAAATGCAGCTTCTTAAACATTTTGAAAACCTTATTTACTTTACATACAACAATAGTTTGGTTATATATTATAGACTTATAAAAAGAGACCTTCTAAAACCGTTAAAATGTATTACTGGCACACAAAACTTTAAATTAGAGTGAATAAATGAAGATTCGGCACAGCACTTCCAAAAGGTTGCCAACCCCTGCACTAGAACATAATGGGTCTTCTCAGGCAGCAAACCCAAATGCTTCAGACCTTGGTTGACCTACAGGTCCAAAAATCCCAGAACTCTCACCCTCTGAGAACTCCATGGTAGCACCACCTCCCAACATACCATGTGGCATCACCAGCAGCATCCTTTACCCCCACCATGCCATGCTTGGGGACAGCAAGAAAAACCACAGCTTCACATGCCCTGCCCTCTGAGAACCATGGTTTGTGTATGTGTAAGCACAACAGCCTACATTTGTGCACTGAAATGGGCAGAAATGTTTGTAGCCTTTCCAATTTTAAAGTTCCGTTTCATTAAGCTACTTTAAAAGTTAGTATGGCATTGCCTGTTGTTTTATGTACTTTGCTTTTCTGCACTGGTTTTGCCACTCAATACATTTCAATACCTTTCTTAGTTCACAACACATACTGCAAGATGCATAGTGGTACTCAACGCACCCACTTCTTGTAACTGTACAGCACCACAGAACTGTTAGGTTCAGGAAAGCACCCAGTCATATTTATCAATGTACAGCAAGAACCATGTAATTCACAGCTTCAGTAACACACAGAGTCTAGTATTTATCAAAGGACAGCAAGCACTGCATAATTCATAGCTTCAGTAACACACCATGGTAATATTTATAAATGTACAGCAAGCACCACATAAATCATAAATCCAGTAAAACACACCATCTAATATTTATGAATGTATGGCAAGAACTGCATAATTCATAGCTTCAGTAAAACACGCAGTCATAATGTACAGTAAGCTTCATATCATTTCTAGCAGCACTAAAGCTTCAGGCCCAGCAAACCGTCCTGCACAGAAAACAAGTGAGGCTGACCAATCAAGTGCTCTTTCAAAGCCTGCCTCAACTGCATAGCTCCACACTGAACTCTTGTGCTGACCCTTGTGTCGGGCTGTTCAAACTCAGCAGCCAGCCACTTCACCTCCACCCTAATGGCAGCTTTCCTCCCTTTGCCTCACAGCTATTACACAGGACACACCACACAGCTATAACCTTTGGGATGTTGTGTTCACTGAGATCCAATCGAGTGATGTAAACATCACAAGTGCCCTTTCAGTCTACCAAAAGCCCATTCAAATGTCATTCGGCAGCTGTTGAGTCAGTAGTTGAATCTTTCCTTGGTGCTGTCGAGGTGGCCAGTGTATGGCTTCATGACCCAGGGAGCAAGGCGTAGGCTGGGTCCCCCAATTTCACTATTAGCATTTCAACATTATCAATGGTAATCCACTGGTCAGGAAAGAAAGTACCTGCTTGAAGCTTTCTGAACAGTCCTTTGTCCTTAAAGATATGAGCATTATGCATCTTCCCTGACCAACCCACACTGAGACTGATGAAGCGCCTTCAGTGACCCACCAACGCTTGCATAACCAGAGAAAAGCAGCCCTTTCTGGTGATTCACTCTGTGGCGAGGTGAGCTGGTGCCAAAATAGGGATGTGTGTGCCATCTATCACCCCATCTCAGTTCAGGAGCCCCATTGCTGGAAGTCCATCCACTACATCCTGAACTTTGCCAAGAGTCACAGTTCTGAGAAGCAGAAGACAATTAACAGCCCCCCACTGTGGAGTCTCCAACTCTAAAATGATTTCCCACTAACTGGTAACAAACTGGCACTACAAGCTTCTAGAATGTGATCGTCGCTCTTTTCTCCACTGTCCATGCAGCTCTCATTTTGGAATCCCTGTGCTGGAGGGCTGGGGTAAGCATGGCAAACAGATCTAGGAATGTTCCCTTCTGCATCCAAAAGTTCTGCAGCCTCTGCTGATCATCCCAAGTCTGATTACAATGGGATCCCACCAGTCAGTGCTAATTTCTTGGGCCCAGACCTAGTGTTCCACCAGCTACAGCTACTCCATGATTGCCAACAACAACTTTGAACTGGTTCTCACTAAGTCCATCAGCAATCTGTCCTAGAAGAAATCCTCATGTCCCCCATTGGAGCAATGCCTCCTGCAGGTCTGCCAATATAGACTTGTGTGTCCTGTATTTGCATTATTCATGGGAATAGTGCAGAGCTCTGTGGGCTCCAAGCTCCTGTCAGAAGTGGCAGAGACCAAAAAGTGCAACAGGAGTTTGTAGGATTTTAAAAAATATATGGGCTATGGATGGTATTATGGGATGCAGAATGATGCATGCTGGGAACTTCACTCCTGGCTCCCAGAGATACCTGCATGACTCATTTCTACCCCACAACACATTGCAAAAATTCCCCAAAAGGCATTGCACCAAGCAGTAGTGCATGGCATTCTGGGATACCTACCCATGATGCCCCATGTGATGGACGCCCCCCCCATCTGGGATGCCACCTGATGTACTGGGGTCCCAGTGGTTTTGCCCATTCCCCCACCCTGGGCTTCCTCATCCTGGTCTTGCTGTGCCAGGCCCTCAAGCCTTCTCTAGCGCATACGCAAGGAAGACCACACCCAGCTGCAGACACAGACTGAAATCAGCACTGTGTAGGAAGAATCAACTCATGGATTTACTCAGCACTCATGTGCACACCTCCTTTGGGGAGTAAACCCAAAATAATATTGTTTTGCACTATATAGAAAAAATCTGCACAGCGCAAGCTCATAAAAATCACCCTCTCCCTCAATGTGAAGAGAGATATGCACAGCTTCTTGCCCCCCAGGTATGAATTGCACAAACTGGGTTATGTTATAAGCAAGAAATAAGTTTACTAACTACAAAAGGCAAGAATCCTTTGTTCCCAGTGGACAAATACCAGCAGTGTCCAAGGTGATATTTTGTACCCGGTGACCTTATCACCTGACCTTGCAGTGTCAAAGCAACCATGAAATAAAGTTTATTTGCAATGTGCACTGGAAGGAACTCCAGGGAAGACGGGAGAGCCACATCTTCAAAGATTCATTGTCTTTTCCTAATGGCCCATTAAGGCTGATTGCTTACTGTCTGGTGGGCATTCCCCCAACTACACACACAGTTGTAATTGTTACATAGTCAATATTCCTAACTTCAGATGCAGAAATGATACAGGCACACAAATTGGATAAACACACTCAGCAAACCAGCCTTTCCAATGGTATTTCACATGACCCATCTTGCATAGAACATATCCCTAGTTAGACCATATTCATATGGTGACAGTATTTCTATGAAGAATGTGGAGTGTAACATCACACCCTGCACTTTGCATCGACACAAGTGCTCCTGGTGAGTACGGGCAGCACCGATGGAAGCAGTCCCAAGTGATATACAAAACTTCAGCAGCTGTGCGCCAATGTAACTTGTGTCAACCAAAGTCTGTAGTGTAGACATGACCTGAGACACTGGGGAATAGAGCAATACAGTTTGAGTGACGGACAGAGAAGCTTTGTAACTGGTGGCTGTACCAGTCTCGCATCCTCTGTGGACTGGGCACAGAGAGGGGCATGTAACACACACGAACTAGCGGGTAATAGCAGGGTTCCATCAGGAAATGTCAATCCCTTGAACATGAAAAGTTTTGTGAAAATGTATCAGGTTTGACAAACTTCAGTGAACCACAGGCAGGGGTCCAATGGGTTCAGACTTCCCTGCTGCCCTGCTAGGTGGACTGCCCCTGGGTTGGGGAGTTCAGTGCTTCCAGGCTGCAAGATGGAAGCCCTGAGAACTCTGGCTCAAGCTGGGGCTCTCCGTGCCTCCAGGCTCCATGCTGGGAATCTGGGAGCCTGGAAGGCCTGGGATGAGCTTCCAGATCCACAGTTCTGTGGCATCCCTTCCATGCAGACTGGCCCAGGCTGGGAACCCCAGGGCTTTCAGACATCTGGTCCCTCGGCCTGCCCAACTCCCATATTTTAACTATTAATAGTGTACTAACAAGGCAAATGAATTACCCTTCACAGCAAAAGAGAGAAAAAGGCACTCAGATCTGATGGCAACAGGAGCCATATAAGTACCATAGATAGGTTAGATTAGATAATCTTGCTTGCTGTGGTCTTGCGAGACATACAATAAACCCATTCTAGGGTGGGGCATGTCACTGCTGCACAGTGCCTGGAAGCCAAAGGGTACCATGCATGGGGACTCCCTTAGGTGCTATCAGCAGACACTGCCCATAACTTGGGACTAGTCTGCAGGCTGGAAAGATGATCTTTCACAAAGGCTGTGTAGTCTCCCATCCTGGCTCCATGGATTTGTGCTAATGGGACTCAAACTAGTGCACTAAAAATGGTTGTGCAGACTTTACCTTGTCATTGTGGCTCAGGCTAGAGCTTGGGCTTTCAAGCCCACCCACTCCCATAGGTTTTTGAGCCCAAACTCCAGCCTGAACCATAATGTCTTCACAGCTCTTTTTAGAGCACTAGCGTAAGTCTGGGGACTTGGGCTGGGAGACTTGCTCTCAGATGCAGCGTGGATGGACCCTTAGTGACTCACCTAGGGTGAAATTCATTCTGGTGCAAAAAGCATCAATTGAGTCCCACTAAATCCTTCTCTCATGAGTGTCATTATATTTAGTGTTTTTCTTAAAGCCCCAGCTCTTGGAGTCATGTGATGATGTGAGAATCTCCATTTTTATTTTTTTTAAAAGTAAGTTTAGAGCCCTCACAGCTGTGGGGAAAAGCTAGAAAAAGTGACCTCAGTGCACCCTAAAGGTTCGAAAACCAGAATGAAAATGAAAGAACCCACAATTTATTATTTTTTAAAGTACTATATTGTGATTTTAAGCCAATCTCATGATTTTGGGACAAACTGACTCATGGTTTTTGAACACCTGGGGTTGGCGATACTGTTTGGGGGGGGGGGACCTTTTCTGACCCTCTGCACAGAGCTGAATATCCCCCACATGAGTAATAAAATTAATTTCTTCCTTCCTTCCTTTTTGGCCTGAGGGCCACATTGGGTTTCATAAATTGTATAGAGGGCTGGTTAGGGGTGGGGGTTGTGGCCCAGCTCTGACCTCCTATCTGCCCCCTCTCCGCCCAGGACTCCTGCCCCATCCACACACCCCCACCCCCACTCCCTGTCCCTGGACCCCCACTGCCTCATCCAACTCCTCCTCTCATTCCTGAGAGCCCCCCCCGGACCCCTACCCCATCCAACCACCCCTTCTCCCTGTCCCCTGAGTGCCCCCTATTGCCCCATCCAACTCCCCCTCTTTCCTGACTGCCCTCTCCAGAACCCCTGCCCCCATTCAACCCCCTGTTTCCCCCTTGACCCCATCCACACCCCTGCCCCCTGACCACCACCCTCGAACTCCCCTGCCCTCTATCCACCCCCTGCCCCACTCCCTGCCCCCTTACCATGCCGCCTGGAGCATCGGTGGCTGGAGGCACTACAGCCATGCCACCCAGCTGGAGCTGGGCCATGCCGTCGCCGCCACCACCACCACCACACAGCACAGAGCACTGAACCAGGCTTGGCTCTGCAGCTGTGCTGCCCCAGAAGCTCACAGCCCCGCCACCCAGAGCATTGTGCTGGTGGCGGAGTGAGCCGAGGCTGTGGGGGAGAGGGGACAGCAGGGGAGGAGCAGGGGCTAGACTCCCAGACCAGGAGCTTAGGGGCTGGGCAGGATGGTCCTGTGGGCCAGATGTGGCCCGTGGGCTGTAGTTTGCCCACCTCTGCCTAGGAGCTTTAAATTACACCAATCCTGCAGAGGGAATTCCACTGAATCATAAATCCCCATCTAAACCTCCAAACAAAAAATCTTCATTGTGTGATACAAAACATGCAAAAAAAAAAGGAGCATAGAGGACCAGGTGAGAGAACACAATAGTCCTGCAACTGCATTGGGAGACAGAGAGAGGACATCAACAGAATAGTAAAAAGCTAGCAGATCGATTCCTCGTCATTCCTCAGTGGCTGCACCTGTGACTCCCTTCCTGGAGGATTTTACAGCACAGTTTCTCACACTGCTCCACTAGCATGGATGTGACACTTCTAGGGGCTTGTCTAAACTTAAAACGCTTCAGCAACAGTTCCATAGGCCACTTCAGTGTAGACCCCGCCTACACCGACAGGAGGCGTTCTCCCATCAGTACAGGTAATCCACCTAGGGTGACCAGAAGTCCTGATTTTATAGGGACTGTCCTGATTTTGGGGTCTTTTTCTTATACAAGCACCTATCACCCCCAACCCTTGTCCCGATTTTTCACATTTGCTGTCTGGTCACCCTAAATCCACCTCCCCAAGAGACAGTAGCTACGTTGATGGAAGAATTCTCTATCCACTTACCACTATCTGTACCGAAACTGAGTGACATAGTTACCCTGATCTAACCCCCAGTGTAGTCAGCGCTAGGTAGCTGGAAGAATTCTTCTGTTGACCTAGCTATCACCTCTTAGGGATATGGATTAACTGCAGTGATAGGAGGCCCCATTCTGGCTCTTGCTTGAACCGCTCAACATCTGCTGCCCTAGTCCTCAGGCGCATTGTGTAACAGCATGTGGAAGGCAAAGCACTTCAGCGCTGTTCAAAGTAACATTTAAAATTCAGCACTTGGCCTCTTCCTTTTGAAAACCATCTTTAGCCCAAGTGGTGTCAATTTAGAAGATTTATCAAGATATGCAGTAGCTTTAGAGGCACTTTCAAGGCTCTTGGGGCTAAAGTTAGAGCCACCAGCTGTGTTTTGGCTTGGGAGCGAATGCAGACGTGGCATTTCGGGCCATTCCTCTGCTCTGCCTAGCTCATGATGCTGTTGAGCAAGCAGGATACTGAAATATACAAAAATTCTGCTCTCTGAGCAGACAGGCAGAGCATAGGGATGATATGGTGGGTGAAATTGACTCCACTGAAGTCAACAGCAAAACTTCTATTGACTTTAGTGGGGCCAGGATTTCACTCATAGTCTCTATACAGACCAGAGATAACAGAGAAACCTAGTAGTACTTGGGACTTGCTATTGGGCAGGAACCCCATGCACAGACTTTCAGCTTAAAGGGGGTGACTCAGGTAGGCAGATAGCTTCTTATTGTTTAAGGATGAAATTTGTCCCCCCCCCCTCAAAATTTTCAAGCCCCCCAAAATGGGGCTTAAGTGAGATGTCAGCAGTGCATAGTACTTGTGCTGATTTGTTGCAGAGGAGTGGATTCACCCTCAATGAACAAAGGGGGTTCAGAGTGAAATGTTAAACAATCAAGAGCCAGCTGTAACTTTTACTGGTCCAAAACTGATTTCCAAAAGATACTAGCATGTGATGATCTTAAGAATTTTAGAAATGCCCCCCATCCCTTTTCTGGAGATCTGGCCACTAGCACAAGTGCAGTAAAAGGTGGATCTGAAAACTGAAGTATCTTGAAGGATGTTAGACGCTGGGTGGATCATAGCTGAGTGAGGAGCTGGCTCACATAACCTGGCTTGAGTAGACAAACTGGGCCTTGTCTCCCATAGCACAGGAATTCACCTCAGGATATGTCTACATTCGCAGAGTTTTTGTGCTGTCAGTTTCACCGGTTATAGTAACCAGTGAAAGAAAAATGCTGGTTTGTGGACTCACTTACTTCCACAGGCATCAGATCGTATTCACATTTGAGAGCAACACACTGAGGGCAGCTATCCCGCAGTGCTGCTATTTCTGTTTTGATAATAGGTCTTGTGGGGGGTGATCGTGGATCATCCTAGGTGCTTGCACAGCCCCCTCTCCCCAAACATTGATCAGCTCCAGTAGCTCAGCACCGCTCATTTGCTCCGTGAAGCAGCCATTGTCACCTGGCCAGATAAGTGAGCACTTGCCAAGAAAACAGGAAGAGGAGTTTCAAAGTTCCAGGGGCTTTACAGTGGGAGAGGTGGATGTCTGTTTGCCTGGCATCAGAGCAGCGGAGTTACTGGCCAGAGTGGCCAGAGTGGAATATCCTCCGCAGGCTACAAGCTGTGTAAACAGGAAGAACGTGTCTTCACTTGCACACCACCACAAACGCATCACTGGTAAGAGCTGTTCACCTCTCGTGGAGGTACTTTTCTTTTTGCCGTGAAAGGTCTGAGTTTCACGGCAAAAAGTCATTGGTAAGTGTAGACGCTCCCACGCAAAAGGGACTTTTTCCACTTTAAATGACAAGTGTAGACATGCCCTCACAGTCACTAAAGGCAAACTCTTTTTATTCCCTGCCCTGAAGGGAGAAAGGTGTCACTGTGGAAATCCTGGAAGGAGAATTAAAATGTATCTCCTGCAAGAGCCAAGTGTCTGCTTTCAGGGGACTGTGACCTTTGTCTAGAGTTACCAGATAGCAACTGTGAAAAAGCAGAACAGGGGGTGAGGGGTAAAAGGCGCCTATATAAAAAAGTCCCCCAAAACGGGACTGTCCCTTTAAAAACAGGACATCTGGTCACCCTACCTTTGTCCATATGCCCTTTGTCCATTTGACAGTATGAGATGTGCATTTCTGTACCCTCTGTTCTTTGTTTTGTGTCTGCACTGCTAAGAGGAAGGATGAACTTGTGGTTAATGCACTGGAGTAAAAGTCAGGAAATTAAAGGCCTGATTCTCCACTGAAATCCATGGTGTTACACTGGCATAAAACACAGTGACAAGCCAGGCCCCAAACGTCCAATTTTAGTGGTGTTGGGGGACGGGGGGGTTCACTCTGCCTTGGCCTTGCGGCATGACCTTGAGCAAATCTCTGGGCATTGGTTTTCCCCATCAGCAAAAGGAGAATAACAATAACAATTGTTTGCCTAATCTCCCGGGGATAAAGGCTTAATCCATTATTGTTTGTAAAGCACATTAAGATCCTTTGGCAGAATATGCCTTAGGAGTGCAAAGTGTATCATCCTCATGGTGCAGAGCCCTGGGAAACTTCTCTTTGCTGGAGACATGGGGTCAGTGAAGTGTCCCTTCCTTCTGCAATATGTTATGTCGAGTAGTGATAAAAGCTGGTCAGGTCCTTCCGTGCTGCCTTTAACTGTTCCATACCAAGCAATCTGCTCCTGATTTTATTGGGCTACAGCACAAATATTCATCCACTGGCTGCTTTCAGGAAGCTCGTCTGCCTGTTTGGGGCCAGATGTACCATTTCCTTCCCTGGGTGAGGGAAGAATACTGTACGTGAAAGATGCTAACTGAGGTATAAGCACTCAGGAAATGTCCCATAGGAAAAGTTGAAGCTGCCATGCAGTGACTGCACCCAGAGGGCCTTTAAGGGCACTGTGTGGCTCAGAGCTCTCTCCTGTGTCTTCACTGGTGCCTGGAGCCAGCCCTGGCTGGAACATGCCATATGCTGAGAGCTTTTCCTGCCTTTAACATCTCTCCAGGCTCCTGTGAGGGTGGCCTGCCATAAATGGCTCTGGCTAGGCCTGCAGGCAGGAGGGATAGGGTGGGGAAGTGGGTATTTTGGTTGTTTATCCCTGATTTTGTTTCCTATTTTCACCTCAGGTTTATTGGGTGGGGATGGGGGGGGACAGGGAAAGGAGAATGATTCTTGCCAGCTCATGGTCACTGAGAGGTGTAAAATGGCCACTGCTCCTACCTCTTCTCCTCCATTTCACCTTCTCTATGGTAGGAAGAGTGAACTGTTTGCAGGCCTCCACTTTCTCTTCTTCCCATTCACTTTGCAACTGGGCAGGTGAAGGAGAGATCTCCTCTTCATCCACCAAGGGTTACGCTTTCAGGCACTTTCATGTTTCTTCTTGCCGAGTTTTGTTTGGGAAATCGGTGGACTTGAGTCAGGGTGAATTCTAATGTCTCTTTCTGCAGCTCCTTGCTCACTGCCACTAGGTGCCCTTGAAAGAATGTCCATTACAGGAAGCTCCTTACCAGGCCTGTATCTGACATTTAACAAGTACTTTGTCCTCTAGCTCTATGTTTATAAATGTATTTTGATCTTATATTTATTTTCAAATTGTGCCCACACTTTTGCCTAACAGTTGTTTTTCTTCTATGTGTAAGCAGAGTCAGGATGAGCCCTACCCTGACATCTGCTGGTGAATTATGGGGAGAGTGGAAAGGAATTTTAGGTATTTGCACTGGCACACCCACCCCACCTAGCATAGCCCATGGCAGCCTGGGATGGTTATTTTGACAGCTCTGGGACCCCCAATTTCTTTATTCCTCCTGCGCCAGTAACAAAGTGTTGCCACCCTGATTATGTGAATGAGGAA
Organism: Gopherus flavomarginatus; assembly: GCF_025201925.1. Classification (NCBI taxonomy): domain Eukaryota; kingdom Metazoa; phylum Chordata; order Testudines; family Testudinidae; genus Gopherus; species Gopherus flavomarginatus. Next base: position 85,937,137 of record NC_066620.1, read on the forward strand.
CTACCAGACTGCTTTATGACAGTGATGTCTCAATATAAATTAAGTTACACTTGCTAGACAAGGGACATGGGTTCCAAACCCCCCCCCCATTGAATGGAGAGAGGCTGGGGGCTGGTGTGTGTACCTGATGGTATGGGCCCCTTTTGAGGGCCTGGAACACCAATTGCACATCCTTCTCTCTCCACTGTTAAAGAGTAGAGCTAATTTTGATTCCATTAGGAGTCCTTCTAAAGGCTGCTGAGCTGAACTCATGTTGGGCTAATGGTGCACCAGCACTGGGCCTCCCTTACTACGAGCTGAAATCACTGAGTGCTGTGTTACCTAGTGGGGGCGCCTGAAGACCTATCGCTAAGCGGCTGGCAAAGCGGAGCAGTTTGCAGCATGTTGGAGCAGCCCATGGAACAGTGAGCGGAATGGAGGGGTTTGCGGAGACAGCTGGAGTGGCTCACAGGTTGGCTGGAGGAGCGTACAGCTGGTGTAGTGGAGCTGGTCGTGGTGAAGGCTGCAGCAGAACTCCACGGAGAGGCAGAGCAGTTGGCCTTGGCCCACATAAGGTGCCCCTTACCACCCTGTGTGGGCCCCACCACCCATTTCCACCCAGGCTGAGGGGGGTAAAACTCTGCAGATAAACTTTTGAACTCTGGGGTGGCACTGACCAGAGACTTTTGGGTTGTTGGACTTTGGGGTGATTGGGCTTAAGACCCTAAGGGGGAAAGGACATTGCCAAGCGTACTTGGAGGTGGATTTTTTTTGTTTATGGTTTAAGTTATAATCTTGTTTGTGGTGTTTCTCCAATGTGATGCCGCATTGTTTCCCTCCTTTATTAAAAGGATTTTGCTACACTCAGACTCCGTGCTTGCGAGAGGGGAAGTATTGCCTCCTACACACGCCCGGGGGTGGTGGTATGTAAGTGTCTCAGGTCACTGGGTGAGGGCTCGAGCTGGTTATGCATTGTGTTATTGAACCGGAACCCCTGGATACTGAACTCGGCCCTTGTTGCTGCCAACTCAGAGGTGCAGAAGGGTTACATATGCATGACACTGCACACCTTGTGCTGGAGACCTTTGTGTTATGCTGTGATTGCTTCCTTGCTTATTTCACTCAAAACTGATATTTGCAGTTTGGTTACCCTTGCATTCTGCTTGTATGCCTTGCCATGCATTTTAATAAGATCCATGTCAATTCCTTCACTGCTTACACTTTCAGTTGGAAAGTTCAATTTTCACTAGTCCTGCATATATCCACCATTCTTTACAAAGTCAAGTCTATTTCTCCCAGTAACCTTGCTCTGAGTTGGTTATCAGTTATCCCACACACCTGATGCGGTGTCTAACTAGTGCATCCATTAGCTGTTCATACTCACATGACTTAGCTTTATTATGCAGCTCTATAACATGATGATCAACGGTCAAGCCTGCAAACTAGTTTCTTGGAAAGAAAATGTGTCTTCCTCAAGTGACATTCTTGCAAGGAACAAAGTATTCTTGAAAGTTCCAAATGTCTTTGTCTAGCAATTTGCAGTCCCCTTCTTCACACTCCCAAAGGAGTATACTGAAAGTCTCCCATGAACTCCTGATACATGCAGGATTTCAACCTTTCCAATTTCTCTTCAGTTGTTTCCAGGACAGTTTGGATGCATTGTAACAACCTGCTCCAGTTCTCTGTGAAGATCCCTTCCAGACTAAGGGATTCAGTTGGTTTCATTTGCTCTCTTTAGCTATAGATTTAGTTTATTCTGATATCGTGAAATAAATGTCTGATCTATGGGAGTGCTGGTACAAGAGACTGAATTGTATCTCCCTGACATAGATCAAGGTTTCAAAAGGCTAATGCTTTTTGCCACACAAGTGAAGGACTGCAAGAGTGGGGGGGCCAAGATCTGCCCCATGTCCCACCCTTCCACCAGCCCCACCCTTTTGGAGCGCTCTCTCTCTCATGCTCTCTCTCTTCCCTCATCTTACTCTCTCTGCTGACCACCCTGAAAGTCCTTGGGTGACAGATCTTTCCTGCTTCCTAGACCCAGTGGGTCCCCAGCACCAAGAGGAGCCTCAGCTGCAGAGCTGATAGTCAACAGGTGAGGACCCAAATGCCAGTATGTAGCTCAATGCAGAGTGGGATGTGGGTGCCGGCCAACTGGGCCAGGTCACAGCATGGTCCCTCCCAGCCAGCTTTTAAAAAGAGGGAGGACAATGGCCCTTCAGGAGCCAGAACCTTTGTAGAAGTGGGAGGGAGAGGGGACAGGACCAAAGTTGGGGAGGAATTAATACCTGACCTATGCGCTCGCTGTGAGATATTTTCTTTGTTAAAATGTGGGGGCTGTGCCTCCCTCACTGTTCCAGCACCAGTGACACAAGGAAAGGTCAGTCTCCACTGACTCAAACTGCTGCTGCTTTTTTACACAGAGTAAAACTACATTTCAAGGGATTAAGTGAGACCTAAAATAATGCATTGAGCTACATGCAGGCCTCCTGCACTAGGATGACTTTTGTCCTATGATAGCAAGACAGCCGTCTGCCACTCTCACTTGGACGCTGAACCTTTTGTAATAACTGGACACATCAATGGATATTTCACTCCATTTTAACCAGACTGCAAGACAGATTATCTAGGAGAAAGCATCCATGCATCCAATCCAATTCTTCATAGGTTACATCTTAACGGCAAAGCCACATAAATACACACATATGTTAATAAATACTATAGTATTAATTAAAAGTATAAAGGGAAACACCACTGTTGCTAGCCTTGTTTATCAGAAAGAGATTGTCTCTGTTATGAAGGGTCAATTATTTCCAAATAATTAAATGTTAAAATGCTAATCAAGCTATGAATGCTAAGATCTGTGAATGGCACACTAAAGCACTGGGAATCAAGATTTGCATTTGATAAAATATGGCACATGCAAAGCAAAGCCCTCTCTGGTATAAATATTGTATCTCGTGAGCTGCATGGTTGAATGAAGTGAATTTTACAGCTTGATAGTACTCAGAGGGTATGTCTACACAGCAAAGGAAAACCTGCAGCTGGCCCAGGCATGGATTTTTCTTGGCTGTGTAGATGTACCCTCTGAGTACTTAAATGAAAACTTGAATGTATTGCTGCATCATAAGCAAGGAAGGTCCTCTCTAAACTGATCTGTAAAGCCACTTCTCTCTCCCAGCACCAAGCTTCCACCAACCAGTGTGAATCTCTCCTCAAAACCCAGGTTCCCATGATGCCAGTCAGAAATCAGCAGGGCAGAGGGGGAGACCTGGTCCTTTTAACCTTTTCGAGTCATAACAAAATACTGAATTGATATGTGCATATATATATTGTGTTGTATTTGGCTGTGTCCCTTCCTTCCTTCCTGTTCTTATCTTACTCAACCCAAAGTCCCCATCCTTCAAGCAGATGATACACATAGATGGCCCTTGTGACCACATGGAGCCCCTTGACTTGTGTGGAGCACTGTGTGGGCATAAATCTGCTCATGCTGCTCTGGTTGTAGGCTCAAGTCTTTCTAGTGGGGCAGTGATCATGTTTCTTCATGTGGGTTTGTACAGTGCTTACCACCAAATGGGTCTCAGTTCTTATGTGGGCTTCTAGGTGCTAGTGTAACATAAATAGTACAGAAATAAGGTAACCCTTCTCTAAACTAAGCTGCAGCAGGACGTATACCGCTTGTCTGTCTAATAGATACTTTTATGGACCCTGGTGCCATAGAATCTAACCACATCATAATTGTCAATGTGATTATTTACACAACACCACTATGAGGAAGGGAAGCACTATTGCCTCCCTTTAACAGACAGGGAGCTAAGGTACAGAGAGACCACATGATTTGCCCAAGTTCACACGGGAAGTCAGTGGCAAAAGCTAGAACGGAACACAGCTCTCCTGAGTCCCAGGCTAATGCCCTAACCACTCAATCATCCTTCCTCTCTTTTCTGGGCCAAATTCTGCCTTTGCTTGTACTCTTGCCACCCCCAGCCGTAAACGTAAGCCAAGGCAGAACGTGTGCTTTCTCCAAGGGTACCTGGCTCTTCATGACTGGCATGGAGACAAACACACACTCTCTGACCCCAACCACAGTAGCAAGCAAACAATGCTACAATCTGTTCTGAAAACAGTGAGTGGCAGATGGAGCTGTCCATGTCCCTAGGAATTTTTCTAAAAGTGGAAGCAGCAGCAGATTGGGTTGTATGATTAAAAGAGAGTTGGCATTTCCATTCTAAATCCTGATTTCCGGGTTTTTGTTTTTTTTTAATATTGTAGCAACTCCAAATTGCATCCAGCTGATACTTGGTCTCCCCAAACGTTGTAGGCAAATTTGTTTTTGTTTCCCAATGTGATTTTGAAAGGCCAGCTGTCTTTTATAGTCACTGAGCAGGGAAGGGTAGGTTTGCTGCCTACTCTGTACCCCAATCAATGAGATACTAGCAGGTCTTGGGGAGGCTGAGTACGTCACCTCTCTCGACCGTATGAAGAGCTACTGGTATATCCTCCTGGCACCTGATTCTAAGGTGTTAACTGCATTTTCCATGTCCTATGGGCTGTATCACTTCCATTTGGATTCCATGGCACATCTGTGACATTTCAGAGACTCCTGGACTAAGCACTTCTGCCCCACAGAGCGTACGATGGAGTGATCTACCCCACCTCCTAGGCAGAGTACTGCCAACACGTCAGAGTAGTACTCCAGTCCCCTAGGGCAGCGGGTCTCACAGCCACCCCAGCCCAGTGCCAGGGTGGCTGCACAGAGATGAAGTACCTAGGCTTTATGCTGGGGAATGGGAGGCTCAGATCCTTGATAGATAAGGTAAAAGCCCTGGTAGAATGTCCTATCACCACCACAAAGCAGCAATCAAATCTTTCCTCAGGCTGGCCAGGTGCTATCAGTGTTTCGTACCCCACTTTTGCATGATTATGGCCCCACTAACAGACCTGTTGTGAAAACCAGGCATCCCAAAAAGTGTGATGGACTTTCATACGTGCAGATGCATTTGGTGTAATAAAATGAATCATCAGCAGTGCCCTGGCACTCTGCAACCCAGACTTCAATAAAGAGTTCATCTGACAGATGGCTGCATTGGAACGGGGACTGGGAGCTGTCCTCCTGTGAGAATTCGAGGATGGAGAGCACCCCATTTTGTACCTGAGTAACTAGCTGCTGTCCTGAGAACAAGAATGTCAGTGGTTGATTTGGGTGCCTTGGGATAAAGTGTACTGTTGAGGCCCCTAGATACCATTTATGTGGGGCACCTTTTACTCTCCTCCCAGACTGTGGCTTCGGCCCTGGGTGGTGGGGCTCAGACTTTGGCTTCAGCTTTGGGCCCCAGCAAGTCTAATGCCAGCCCTGGAGACCCCTTAAAATGGGGTCACACCCCACTTTGAGGTCCTGATCCACAGTTGAGAACCGCTGTGCTAGAGGCAAAGAACTACCATAGCAGTTCCTTTGCCATCCCTCCCCGTGGTAATAGCCTTTTGAGGCCAAGGGCAGCAGGTGTAAATCAGAGCAGCACTCAGGTGCCTCTAACGTATGCCAGGGAGCAGCACAGCATACAACAGTTCAGGCTCGAGGGAATGGTAAAATGGCTTTAAGTCTCCTCTGCACAAACATGACCTCCAGAGTGCCCTGTACGCTCCTCAGCCGCAGTAATGGAGTGTAGCCAATGTCTTTCATCAGTCAGGATAAACAGAATGTTCTCTAATTCCCCATTCAGTCCCTTATGCGGAGGCTTAAGGAATGTTATTTGGTGTTTACATAACATAATTTACTCAGCTAAGAGCTTTGGAGATTCTGGCTTTACAATTCCTACACTGCAAATGCCAGCAAATCTAAAGCATCTATTAAGCCCCATCTCCTATGGAGTAAGCTATGGAGAAAGGTTGCCGTTGCTGGAATTGCTAGGCGGTGTAAATTAAGTGTGTTTCCTAGATAAGCTTGTACACCCTTGCAAAATCTATCCCTCTTGACAGAAGGTAATTCATCTCCCTCCTTGTTTTAAAGGTAACGAAGCTGAAGTTTGAGTTCACAGGGGTGAGGCTTGGCTGTGGAATTTGTCAGATGCCTAAACAGTGAGGGCTTTCTCTTGGCTATTTGAGTCACTTGAGTAGATTGCACTAACTTGGCCTATGTCTCGCTATAAGGGACGCTGGGGAGGTCACGTCCAGTTTTAGAGGGGAGAGTTTTTTATCCAGCCAGTCATGTTCAGCAGCACCATCCTGCTGTTGGTGGAACTGGAAAAAAGTGGGGGAAGGGCTGTTGGTTCAGCATTAGCTAGAAGTCCCTTAAAGTAGGGGAAACTTAGCTTACTTGGCAGGACACTGCACTGGCAGTCAAGAGACCTATTCCTAAGTCTCCCATCAACTTCAATTCTCTGCCTGAGTTTCCACCACTCGTGCCCTTTGACTATTTAGATTGTAAACTCTTTGGGACTAGGACACTCCTTTTTTTTTTAAGTCCCTAGCCCACAGAGGTCCTGATCTCAATTGTGGTTTCTTGGTGTTACCATAATAGAAATAACAATATACGCTGTGCTACATATGCACAACTGCTAACATGTATCCACTGAAGCGGACAGTTCCAAGTTTCTTGAGTGGCTGGTATATGAAGTTCTGCAGTTATGAAACCCTCGATGCATTGTGTCCAACAAAAATATTTTTAAAAATGAAGGTTTAGCCATAGTTTTAGCATTCCTACCAGCCAACTAAAAACATCTGAAATTAGCTTGCCTAGACAAATACACTTATCATGTTTATTACAATCTTGTGGAAATCAAAATTCTGACTAATAACATTCCAAATCAGCTGTTCAGACCAGGTGGGAAGGCACATGGTTTGTTAGTTAGTTTGTTTGATTTTTGGTAACTGTAATACTCTGGTACTGTTTGTGTTGGGATTAATTAATAGTTTTCCTATTCAGCACACTGGACACATCTTTTTTCCATGTTAGGAGAGTGCTGGAGGAAGCATTATGAGGGTCACATGATTAAAAAATGAAACACTTTGCCATTGCAGTTAATCGTAAGTGCTAATGGAACTTCTAGGAAAACACAACCAAGATCAGAATGGATAGAAAATGAACTAATGATCCAGTGCTATTATTTTCATGAATACTCAATGAACTTCTATAGCTGCAGGAGGGTCAATGACACTAAATCTTTATGATTCCAGCCATTAATGATTTGGTGAAAGGAAAATGTGAAGCTAGAATGTGAAGCTTTTCAACCAGTTGTTGACCATGGAGTAATTTCTTTTACTAGGACTGTAGCCAAAAGTTGCCTTCTTTTTGTCTCACTGACTCTGGCTGTACAATGATATAAATCCACTCACTTCAGCGGACTTACTCCTGATTTATGCTGGTGCAAGTGAACAAAGAATCAGGCCCAAAGATTATACAAAAGCATTATGTGCCTGAGCCTATCAGCTTCCTCTGTGCAGAGCTCCCATGAAAGTCAGTAGGAGTTATGTATGTCGAGAGATTGCAGAATCAGGCCCTTTGTAAAGTGATATTTGAGCAGAATCTGTCCTGTAAAAAGCAAGTGTTTAACAGCTACAAAAATAGTGTAGAGTTAAAATAATAACAAATGCAATTTATTTGTAAAGAACAGCCTTTATCACGAGCATTCTTAAGTGTTAGTTTTCAGGCACACCTGAGAGGTTTTTATGAAAGCTGTAATCAAACCAAACCTATTGGTGATATATTTAGAGCTGTGCTATAATAATCTATTAATACTGTATGTTGACCTGATTATTGGGATGTTTATTGTATGAATAGGTTGTTTGAGTTAACTAGGGGCCTGTCAGGGAAAAGCAAGTAGGAAAGGAAGAAAGACTCAAGATAAACATTTTTCTGCAAACACCTGAGGGTTGTTAAGAGACAGTGCCAGGACAGGGAAAAGGCCTGTACACATGGGAGATCAAAAGAACTACTGCAAGGGTTAAAAAGAAAAAGAAGAGTTGTTTTGGGGGGCCAGACAGAGTCACCAGAGACCCATTGATGGTGTCTGACGAAGCTAGGCCTGCTTAGGTTACCATCATGGGATGTGCGCAGACTGTTTTAAAATCCTCTTTATTCCTCTATCTGCTTTGTTCCTACGCAGTGGTACTGGAACACTTTAAACAGTAGAGATGCTGAAAGCCAACCCCTTTACTCTGTCCGCACTCCCTCCTGACCTGGCCCCCTCTCACACTCCCCTGAGCTGTGGCTGGGACCAGGGAGTGTCTCAAGGGACAGGGCTGGCAGCTGATACCCTGCATAAAACCTGGTGGCCCCCGCATCTCTAGTTTCCACGCCTATGTTTCTACCACTAAGATAAATAATACTTTGATTTAAGAAGGCTGGCTGATCACTGTACACTGCTGGTCAGATTCCTGAAGGGAAGAAATGATAGCATCCAACTCAGTCAGGTCTTCCAGGTAAGCAGGGTTGATGCGCTGAGGGCCTGGTTTAAGGCCTTGGCTACAGTGGTCATAGGTGCTGATTCTGTGAGTACTCCGGGGCTGGAGCACCCATGGGGAAAAAAAGGTGGGTGCTGAGCACTCTCCGGCAGCTTCCCCATCATAACCTCCCCCTCTCCCCAGCACCTCCTGCCAGCTGGCAGGCTCCGTGGGTCAGTGCCTCCCCCTCCCTCCCCATGCCTCCCACCTGCCACAGTCAGCTGTTTCACAATGTTCAGGAGGCTCTGGGGGGGGGAGAGGAGTGAGGATGTGGCATGCTCGGGGGAGAGGGTGGGACTGGGTGAGAAGGGGTGGGGTTGGAGCCGGGGCAGGAAGAAGCAGGATGAAGTGGGGCCTTAGGGGAAGGAGCGGCGTGTGGGTGGGGCCTGGGGCAGAGATGGGCGTCGAGCACCCCTTGGCACTTCGGAAAATTGGTACCTGTGACAGTGGTGACGGTGTGTAAGGTTTGTGTGGCTACAAGCCATAGTGAAAAGCAGGCTGCACCTATGCTACAGCGTGTAGCTACACACAGCGCAAAGAAGCTCTGGTAGGTGGGAGGCAACACGGAAAGACCACCCTACAAAGTTCATTCAACATGAGTTATGTTGGCATACGCCTGGAGATGTTTATATATTGGTTGGTCATGTGCAGACCTGGGTGCTTGCATCAGTGCAGTGCAGACTAACCAGGAGTGCGTGTGGAAATGTAAAATGTGGTGCACCATGGTAGGTAACCCAGTGTGGCCTGCACCACTCTCTGGTTCCATGCCGTGGACACGTTCACATTGTTTTGCAGCGTAGTAGTGATTCATTCAGGGATTTCTGAGAGCTGGAGTTCAAGTTTTCACCATGCCGTGGTTCCACATCCCATAGTGCTTTCTACATCCCATAGCTTCCATGCCATTTTTTAAAACTCCCACCGTCCTGCACGGTGTTTGTTCAGTCACCATCATCTCTCTGACAAAAGCACAGACCATGCAGAGCTCAGCACTGTTCTCAGGAGCATTGTTAATACAGGTGCACAATCTTTATGCTGCTTGCACTCCAGGGAGTAAGGATTACTAAGCAAATGTCACCAGTGCTTAGCCTGGGTTAGCCCTAGTGCAGTGGTTCTCAAAGTTGGGCCGCCGCTTGTTCAGGGATAGCCCCTGGCAGGCCAGGGCAGTTTGTTTACCTGCCACGTCCACAGGTTCAGCCGATTGCAGCTCCCACTGGCCACAATTCGCTGTCCCAGGCCAATAGGGGCTGCGGGAAGCAGCGTGGACCGAGGGATGCGCTGGCCACCCTTCCCACAGCCCTCATTGGCCTGGAACTGTGAACTGCGGCCAGTGGGAGCTGCAATTGGCCGAACCTGTGGACATGGTAGGTAAACAAACTGGCCCAGCCCACCAGGGGCTTTCCCTGAACAAGCAGCGGACCTGCTTTGAGAACCACTGCCCTAAAGGACATACATAGTTTGTTTATCATAGCTTCTATTACTTCTTGAAACTTAAGAGTGGAACTCATTTGTGTGGGTGTATATTTACAAAGGTAAATCAGGTAAATACCTAATTCCTTTTCCTAGGTAATTCTTTTGATATTTTTATTATAGGATTGGCTACAAGCATTGTCTTTGGTGTGAGATCCAAAGTGCAATTGATCTGGGGTGAATGACTGGTTCATTCAAACTGGCAGTAACCTGAATATTGGTGTGATCTGTTCATGTAAGGCAGTGGTTCTCAGCGGGGGATATGTGCACCTCTGGGGATACATAGAGATCTTCCAAGGGGTATTCAACTCATCTAGATCAGTGTTTCTCCACCTGAGAGTTGCGACCCTCAGGGGGCTGGAGGGATGGGTTTAGGGGGTAGCAAGCACATGGCCAGCATTAGGGATGGCAAGCATGGCAATTGCCCGGGGCAGGCCTCGTGCCAGAGGGAGCCCTGCAAAGCTACATTACATGCTTCAGCTCTGGGCGGTGGGACTTGGGCTTCAGACAAGGCTCACAAGTGAAAAACAGGCTCCAGTATCACACTGAAATGTAAGTACAATATTTATATTATAAAAATGAGAAAGGAAGCAATTTTTCAGTAATAGTTGCTGTGACACTTTTTGATGTTTTTGTCTGATTTTGTAAGCAAGTAGTTTTTAAGTGAAGTGAAATTTGGGGTAGACAAGACAAATCAGATTCCTGAAAGGGGTACAGTAAACTGGAAAGGTTGAGAACCCCTGGCATAAGGGACCATCTTAGGTAGGCTTACTGGGTGGCAAGACAGATCAGAGTACCTAAGGGGACTGTCTGTGACTCCACATTAAGGCTGTTATAGTGCCAGCAGAGTTTACACGTGATGATTGGTGAAATGTAAGTATGGAACTCACAACCAGTTTGGGGTTTGTGCCCTAACAGTCTGCCCAGAGGTTGATACTCATGCTCTTGAGTCACTGGGACAGCTTAACAGCTTGGCATAAACTAATAAAGAGACTCTGCATTTCCAAAAATAGAACTTTGTTGTGTGCAAACTAAGTTTTGTTTCCTTCAAGTGCCAACAAAAAAAAGGTTAAAACTTTTGCCAAAATGTAACTTTAAAATTCCTAGCAAAAATAAAAGTAAACAGTGAACATTTACATCCCTATTTGTTAAAGCTGCTACACTGTAGTAGGTTGCAGCTGCACATACACTGACCTATGGGGTTTACAGGTAGGTGTATGTGTAGCTAGCTTTGTTGTCCAGCGTGGAATGATGTACAGAGTGGTGCCATGGGGTATGGTGAGAAGTGCAATGAGCACTGTGTAACTCACACACCTCCTGGGGGTGGTGTTCTGTCCTATCTAGTGGTACCAGACCACTTAGCAAGAGAGAAAATGAGTCTGCTCTTCAGCCTTAGCTAAGAAGCTGTTGGCTTTTAGCTCATGTGGTAGAGGCTTATGCTTTAAGCTCCCAAGGTATCCAGTTCAATCCTGCTCAACAACAGCTGGGGTCTGTTGGTGTTACAGCTGCACATGGAGTTCTCCAAGGATTGCAGAGGCTGCTGGGCCTGGGATCTTTGGTGTAGGTCAATAATGCTCTGCAACACTTGAGTTGGTTGCCTGAGCGAACTCATTATGTCCTGGTGCACATCCCAATGCACTTCGCTGTCCTTTTACCTCTCCTGCAGCAATCGCGAACCTCCATTCTCAGCCCTTTTCCATGCTCGTGTTCAGATAGGGGCCTGTGGTGAAATTGCAACTGCAGGCAACATCTTTGGGGACCATGTTGTATTAAGTTTATGAATGGCTTATGTATCTCTGTGGGCTAGGGACTGTATACAACTCTAGGAGGGAGAGTTACCTCCAGGAACCAAAGAGGGTAGTGGTGGGGGGTTTAAGATGAATGACGCTGGTTGTAAACACCTCCGGGGAGATACCACTGCCTGGGGAGGTTTGCATGTACTGGTTCAAACTGGGTTTTCCAGAGACTAGCGAATAAAGGGCTTTTGGTGTAAAAGGCTGAGTTAAATTGACACAGGGCCTTCATTTTGATTCAGCAGATGGTCAAGTCCTGCCCCCTCACTGGGTTTCAGAACCTGAGCTCCAGCCCAAGTGGGAACACCTATTCTGCTGTGGCACAAGCCCATGTCTGTAGACCCAGCTTCTGAGACTCACTGCTGTGGGCGTGGTGATAGTTTTTGTTCTGCAGTGTAAATTAACCCTAAATGGCTAGAGCACGGGACTGCATTTGGAGTGACTTGGCTTCAGTTTCCAGCTCAGCCACAGACTTCCATTCTGACCTTAGGAAAATCATTTCCCTACCTCATAAGGGTGTTGTGAGGATAGGGTACATTAATGACTGGTGCTCAGATACTTGAGTGCATAAAAGTATTTAAAAAACTCATTTCACATAAGCCATCAATAGTCTTTACTCACTGCCAACCTTGGTGAGGTTGAACTGGCTACCGGAAAGGAGAAAAAGCTCATTGGTCCATTAAGGACAATAATCTGGCCTTTACTAATCAACTATCCAGTCCTCCACACATAGTATTGTTAATTAGGCTTATGCTAGGGGGTGGACTGTATTTGCTCCATAGTAAAGGTTGCAAGAAGGTGACTGTTTTAACCCAAATGTTCATGCCTCTCTAAAATCCTCATATAAATGCAGATCATCTTGTAAACTGGCATATCAATTCAGGGCCCAGGGCTGAGTAGGTGGTACAAATTAGGTGTCAATGGGTTTCTGAGATGCAGGCCCCCAAATGACCTGCTTTATTTTTTTCGAATTTCTTTTCCTCCCGTGCCAAGATTGGGAACCAATGGGGACAGTATCTACATGAAACTTAAATCTCAAAATACCCCTCGGTAGAGCTAGTGTCCAATACCAAGAATAAGCTCTGAAAAATCAAATAAGGTTATTTGTAAATACTAGTTTAACTCATTCTTCTTTTAACAGTTACTATGTTTTCTTACAACTTTAAACAATTTATTAACATCTATTAGGCCAGGGGTTGGCAACCTCTGGGACGCAGCTCGCCAGGGTAAGCAACCTGGCAGGCCAGGCCAGTTTGTTTACCTGCTGTGTCAGCAGGTTTGGATGATCACGGCTCCCACTGGCCGTGGTTCGTCATCCCAGGCCAATGGGGGCTGCAGGAAGCAGTGCAGGCCAAGGTATGTGCTGGCTGCGGCTTCCCACCTCCCCCATTGTCCTGGAGCGGCTAATCGTGGCTAGTGCGAGCTGCGATTGGCTGAACCTGCCGACACGGCAGGTAAACAAATTGGCCTGGCCCGACAGGGTGCTTACCCTGGCGAGCTGCGTGTCAGAGGTTGCCGACCCCTGTATTAGGCCATTGAATAACACCTCCTCCCACCACTAGGTAAATGGATAGAAGTTCTTTGCTTTAGTGATTGAGGGTAGCCAGAACAAAACACCAAAGAATATGCGGTAGGGAATAAACCTGATTTCTCAGGGAAATGCCCCTCCCCATTTTTTGTCTATAATTTCTATGATTTTATAAAACTTGCTGGAGACTTTTATTTACTCTTGCATTGTACTGAGGCCTGTTTGAACATTGTGAACTGGAAGTCTGTATCTTACGGTACTTGAACTTTTGAAGGATGTGACAAAGATAACTGGACGTTAATGCTACTTGAACTACTGCCTGGTCAAACAGTTATTTGTTCGAGATAGAAAGCCCCTGCCTCACATGCCGTGGTGGAATGGGTTTTGTGACCAGATATTACAGCTTCATACAGTGTCTTTGTATGAAGCCTATGCATTGCTTTGGGCCAGGGTTGTGTGTATGATTATGTTCTTCAGCTGTGGGGATCCTCCTCCTGAAGCTTCAGGAACTCAAGCAGTGGGGGCTGATTACAACCTGAGAGATTCACCTTAAACACCTCCAGAGAAGGAGTGCCCCCTGGTAGAGGTTTACACATTCTGTTTCAAACTGGGTGAGTGATTCTCCTACAATATTGAACTCCAAGAAGAATGGATGAAAAGGAATGAAAGACACCTAAAAATGTAGACGTTCATCTCAGCCTCAGCCCAGTCACTTATCTTTTGCCTCAGATGTATGTGCAAATGAATGTAACACATCACTTGGATGTCTCAGTACTTGATTGCGCCCTAAAGTCAGACACTTAGACCTGGTCTACACTACAAACTAAGGTTGACATAAGCTGCATTAAGTCAATCTAATAAAGTATGGGTATGTCTACACTACGGGATTATTCCAATTTTACAGAAACCGTTTTTTTTAAAACAGATTGTATAAAGTCAAGTGCACGTGGCCACACTAAGCACATTAATTCGGAGGTGTGCGTCCATGTACCGAGGCTAGCATCGATTTCCAGAGCATTGCACTGTGGGTAGTTATCCTGTAGCTAGCCCATAGTTCCCGCAATCTCCCCTGCCCATTGGAATTCTGGGTTGAGATCCCGATGCATGATGGTACAAAAACAGTGTCACGGGTGATTCTGGGTAAATGTCGTCACTCAATCCTTCCTCCATGAAAGCAACGGCAGACAATCATTTCGTGCCCTTTTTCCCCTGGATTGCCCTAGCAAACGCCATAGCATGGCAACCACGGAGCCCGTTTTGCCTTTTGTCACTGTCACCGTATGTGTACTGGATGCGGCTGACAGAGGCGGTACTACAGTGCTACATAGCAGCATTCATTTGTCTTTGCAAGGTAGCAGAGACAGTTACCATCCCTATTGCACCGTCTGCCATTGTAAATTGGTGATGAGATGATGGTTATCAGTCATTTTGCACGGTTTGCATTTGGAAATTGGCGATGATGCTTATCAATCTTTTTGTACCGTCTGCTGCTGTCATGGGTGCTCCTGGCTAGCCTCGGTGAGGTCGGCCGGGGGCACATGGACAAAAATGGGAATGACTCCCCGGGGCATTCCGTTCTTTATGTTCTGTCTAAAAATAGAGTCAGTCCTGCCTAGAATGTGGGGTAAGTCTACTAGAGAACCAGAGAGTACAGCCGCTCCAGGTCAAAGCCTCAGAGATCCCACTGAAATGATGAGCTGCATGCCATTCTAGGGGGTGCCCCTGCAACAACCCCACCCATTGTTTCCCTCCTCCCTCAACCCTCCTGGGCTACCGTGGCAGTGTCCCCTCATTTGTGTGATGAAGTAATAAAGAATGCAGGAATAAGAAACACTGACTTTTTAGAGAGATAAAATGAGGGGGAGGCAGCCTCCCGCTGCTATGATAGTCCAGGCAGTACAGAATCTTTTCTTTAGACATGAAAGGGTGGGGGGCGCTGATGGAGCTCAGCCTCCAGCTGCTATGATGAGTACGGTTACCAAGCCTTTTGTACCATCTGCCAGGAATGACCAGGAGTCATTCCCATTTTTACGCAGGCACCCCCTGCAGACGTCACCGAGGCCAGCCAGGAGCACTCATGGGATGATGAGGATGGTTTTCCACCATTTTGTACCATGTGCCATCAGAAAAGGAAGGGGAAGGGATGTTGCTGTTCAGCGCCGCAGCACCGTGTCTACCAGCAGCATGCAGTAGACATATTGTGACATTGAAAAAAGGCGAGAAACGATTTTTTTTCCCTTTTCTTTCACAGGGGAGGGAGGGGTGGTAAATTGACGAGATATAACCTGAACCACCCCGGACAAAGTTTTTGACCCTTCAGGCATTGGGAGCTCAGTCAAGAATGCAAATGCTTTTCGGAGACTGCGGGGACTGTGGGATAGCTGGAGTCCTCAGTCCCCCCTCCCTCCCTCCATGAGCGTCCATTTGATTCTTTGGCTTTCCGTTACGCTTGTCACGCAGCACTGTGCTGAGTCCCTGTTGTGGCCTCGATCTATCATAGCCTGGAGATTTTTTTTCAAATGCTTTGGCATTTTGTCTTCTGTAACGGAGCTCTGATAGAACAGATTTGTCTCCCCATACAGCGATCAGGTCCAGTATCTCCCCTATGGTCCATGCTGGAACTCTTTTTGGATTTGGGACTGCATCGCCACCTATGCTGATCAGAGCTCCATGCTGGGCAAACAGGAAATAAAATGCAAAAGTTCTCGGGGCTTTTCTTGTCAACCTGGCCAGTGCATCTGAGTTCAGATTGCTTTCCAGAGCAGTTACAATGGTGCACTGTGGGATACCGCCTGGAGGCCAATACCGTTGAATTGCGGCCACATTAACCCTAATCCAACATGGCAATACCGATTTCAGAGCTACTCCCCTCGTCGGGGAGGGATACAGAAATCGGTTTAAAGAGCCCTTTATATCGATATAAAGGGCTTCGTTGTGTGGACAGGTGCAGGGTTAATTAGGTTTAACACTGCTAAATTCGGTTTAAACGCCTAGTGTAGACCAAGCCTATGTGTCTACACTACCGAATCCCTTCCGCTGACCTAAGTTACCTTTAAAGTTGACTTCTATACTCCACCTCCATGAGAGTCATAGCACTTGATTTGACATGCATGGGTCAACATAGGGATAGTATATACACTGCCTTGTGTAATTCAAATGAATTGGTTTCCAGAAGGTGTCCCACAGTGCTCTGCTGTGACCGCTCTGGAGAGCACTTTCAACTCCACTGTATGTCAGCCAGGTACATAGGAAACAGCCGCTCCCCTGTTAAAGCCCTGGGAACTTTTGAATTTTCATTTCCGGTTTGATCAGCATGGAGAGCTCATCAGCACAGCTGATCATGGAGACTCAAGGCCGCAAATGTGCTCCAGCATGGTGGTGGATCTTAGTGCTGTGGGGGAGGAGATATCTGTGCAGGCACACCTCCGATCAGGGTTGGCTCCAGCTTTTTTGCCACTCCAAGTGTTGAAGAGGAAGAAAAAAAAAGCCAAAATTGGCAGCACTTCGGCAGCTGCTCTACTGCTGCCGTTTCAGTAGCAATTCAGTGGCCGGTCCTTCCTTCTGAGAGGGACTGAGGGACCTGCTGCCAAATTGCCACTGAACACCTGGACGTGCCGCCTCTTTCCATTGCTCACCCCAAGCACCTGCTTCCTGTGCTGGTGCCTGGAGCCGGCCCTGCCTCCAATCCAGTGGAAGAAATGCTGACATCTATGGCAAGATCATGCGGGGCATGGGGGAGAAGTGCTATACCAGGGACACACAGCAGTACCATGTGAAAATAAAGGGGGCTCAGCAAGTCTACCAGAGGGATAGCTCAGTGGTTTGAGTATTGGCCTGCTAAACCCAGGGTTGTGAGTTCAATCCTTGAGGGGGCCACTTAGGGATCTGAGAAAAATCCAGTACTTGGTCTTGCTAGCAAAGGCAGGGGGCTGCACTTGAAGATCTTTCAAGATCCCTTCCAGTTCTAAGAGATAGGATATCTCCATTAATTTAATTTATTTAAAGACAAGGGAGGTGAACAATTTTTCTGGTTCTGCCCCACAGACATGCTGCTCTTATGAAGAGCTGCATGCTAGTCTAGGCGGTGACCCAACCACTACCCCAGAACGCTCCATGGATACTTCCCAGGAGCCCCGGGTGACCCCAAGCAACTTTGTTGACAAGGAGGAGAATGTGAGGCAGGCAAGCGGAGGAAACTGTTTTTAACCCTGGAGCCCATCCCTTCACAGGACCAGTTGGCAGCAGAGAGTAGGATGCCGGGGAAGGCACCTTTGGTGAGCACACATTTCCAATCAAACTGTAGGGGTTACATGCTATTATTTTTTTATGTTCAATCTGAACAAAAAAGGTGCAGTGGGTATCGGTGGCTACTCCTGCTATGCAGACGGCACTCTCCGAAAAAGACTGTTTATGTGCCCGGGGATGGCCTGGGAATCCTCTATAGAGATCTCTAGGAAGCTTTCATGAAAGTACTTTACAGTCCTGGGAAGGGCTGCCTTATTTCATCCAGTCCAGTAAGACACTTTCTTGTGCCACTCCACTAACTCTGCTAGCATCATTGCAGAACACAGTATTTCAGCGTAAGGACCAGCTCAATACCCAGACACTTGCAGCATCTTGCCACCTCTGTTACCCTCAGGAGAGCGATATTGCATAGAGTCACCTAGGGGAAATGGGGAACGTTTTCAGTGCTAGCCCTTTATCTACCAACAATTAAAGAAGTAATCTGCCTCCTGTTTGGTGAAATCTGGGTCACAACCACGCTTTCCCAAACGTGCCATGGTTGTGGTTGGAAGGGATCACCATATATTGCAAGCAGCACTGGGGGAGGAGGAAAAGTGTGTGTGGGGGGATGTGGTAGCTTCCTGTTTGTCTCCCTTCCAGCCCAAACCGGTCCTGCCTTTGTAAAAAACCAAACTATTTGGGGGGCTTTACATTAGTGACTGTCCTCAAGCACCATCCAGGTAATTAGGAGAAAGGGGTTTTTCTCAAGTTCCAACATCTTATCTACTCCAGGGGAAAATCTGTTCTACTGTGTGCATGCATAATTAATGAGCCATGCATATTTTTAATTTTTTTCTCCAGAAAAAAAATTCTGCCAAAATGTTGCTTCAGTTCCACCTTTTGCCCACCAGAGTGTGCTGTGGTGATAGAAAACAGCAGCAGCTCCCAGCCAGCTAGGAAAGAGAGAGAGCTTGCCTTCTTCACAGCACCTGTCAGGCCAGGTCAGGAGACAGGGGGTATGGGGAGACAGACAGCGTGGGGTTCCGGGGCAGAAAACTGATCTCTGCAATAGTCAGCAGTTGTGCTCATGTTGTGGCTTGCAGTGAAGTGTACTGAGGGGTGTTTTTTAATTTAAAAAAAAAATTAACCTTGCACCAGAAACAATGTATGCACTGTCAATGCTACCCTTGTGCTTTGCATTCCTTGCAGCTGAAACCTTGTCTGTCAGCAGATTGTCCACACCAGGACAGAGACTTTCCCAGATTAGAAGGTGGAAAAAGAAGACTCGGGAGGACATGTTCAATGAGATCATGTGGCCTCCAAGAGTGACTAAGACGGAGCTTAGAGCATGGAGGATCACACTGTCTGAGAATCTGGTCAGGGATGACAGGAGAGCATGCAGGGAACATGAGCGTGACACGCAAGATGAGATGCTGTGGATTATGATGGAGCAATCAGACATGTTTGTACGGTTGAGGTTTGAGAAAGGCAGCTGGATGCTAGAGTCCCTGCTGCCATCATCATCCAGTTCTACATTCTCTTCCCCCAAACATCCTATGAGGTGGGGGGAGGGGCAGAGGGAAGGGGAAGAGAAGTTCAGTATCACTTGCACTCAACACCAGGGGAGGATACGGGGACCAGAAGGCGCCCATTTCCACACCTATGATTGTTACTCCAGTGCATCTGTAAGCAAGCTTTCCTTGTTTCTCCCTCCTCCCCCTCACCCACGGTGTTATCAGCCCTTTTGCCCCAGGTTATCATTACTTTTCTTTGCTATCTTTGTGTTTTTCTTTGCATAATAAAACAACGGATTGAGGAGAAAAGGTTTTTTATTCATTCAAGATATGGTGGTTGGTGGCGGTGGAGTTTACAGTGGAGAAAATGCAATGGAGGGGACAGTTTGGTAAGGAACAACACAGATAAGAATCACATTACTCTGGCTCATTGCTGAAACTGGTTTTCAAAGTCTCATGGAGATGCAGAGCCCCTTGATGTGCTCTTGTTATTGCCCTGGTGTCTGGCTGCTCAAAATTGGCTGCCAGGCAATCGGCCTCAACCCCACACCCTGGCAGAAACTTTTCTCCCTTTGTTTCACAGATATTATGGCACACACAACAGGCTGCAATAACAGTGGGGATATTGCTTTCACTGAGATCTAAGCTAGTAAGCAAACAATGCCAGTGACCTTTTAAATGTCTAAAGACATGTTCCACCACCATTCTGCACTTAGTCAGCCTATGGTTGAACTGCTCCTTACTGCTGTCCAGGCTGCCTGTGTACGGCTTCATGAGCCATGGGAGTAAGGGGTCGGCTGGGTCTCCCAGGATCACAATTAGCATTTTAACATCCCCAACAGTTATTCTGCAGTCTGGAAAGCAGCTTTCTGAACAGATGTGTGTTCCTAAAGATGCGTGCGTCATGCACCTTGCCCGACCATCCCATGTTGATGTTGGTGAAACAGCCTCTGTTATCCACCAGCGCTTGCAAGACCATTGAGAAGTACCCCTTTCAGTTTATGTACTCTTTGGCAAGGTGGTCTGGTGCCAAGATAGAGATGTGTGGTCTATCTATCGCCCACCGCACGTAGGGAACCCCATTGCATCAAAGCCATCCACTATGTCCTGCATGTTACCCAGAGTCACTACCCTTCTTAGCAGAAGTCTGTTAATGGCCCTGTTGGATCACAACAGATACCATGGTGGATTTGCCCACTCCAAATTGATGCCCCACTGACCCGTAGCTGTCTGGCATTGCAAGCTTCCACAGAGCTATTGCCACTTTGCTTCTCCACTGTCAGAGCAGCTCTCATTTTAGTATTGCTGCACTTCAGGGCTGGGAAAAGCTCTTCACACAGTTCCTGGAAAGTGGCCTTATGCATTCAAAAGTTCTGCAGCCACCACTCATTTATGAAATAAGGCATGGAAAAGGCTTGGTTTGTTTGCTGTTGATTTCAGGGAAGAAGGTAGGTAAATGCATCATGGGAGGCTAATGCAATGTTCCCATAACTACCTGTGCCAATGCTTTGGTCCCTAAGGCATTGCAAGCCCAACTCAACGTTCCACTCGCTACATGCACTATGGGATAGCTACCCACAGTGCGGTGCTCTGTGCGTTGATGCAAGCTCTGCTAGTGAGGATGCACTCTACCAACACAATGAGCATTGTGCGGACACCCAAGATGGACTTGCTTAAATTGGAGGCTCGATGTTAACTTAACTTCTTAGAGTAGATTGGCCTGAGACGTGAAAATTATCTCAACTGTGCCTGCATAGAATTGTATATGTGAAAAGGGAGACCAGACTTTGAAATTCTGCCAAAAGTATTAATACAGATAGTTGTAAGCAATATTAAAAGTTTTTGTATTTTACAGCAATACAAATATAATGTTATGAAAACTGTAACAAAATACAGTAAGAGGATTTTTCCTTTTGGAACAATATTTAAGGTGAGAAAAGCTGGGGATTTTTTTTTTTTAAAGTAGAGCGGGGGAAGTTAAGAAAGATTTTTCTCTTAAGTGAGCATTCTGAATTACAAGGGGTCACAGCCCTTTTGAAGTTAATGGAAAAACTTCCTTTGCTATCAATAGGCCAGGCTTTTACCTTTGATCGTCTGTTGTCAAAATAACGTACAAGACAACAGTGTATGTGTACAGATGTCTTTGCCTCATCTGGGTATAGCTGTGCAGATTTACCAACTTTCACGGTTCTGCCTATTTCAGGGCAACTGCACCTGTACTTCTCCTCTATGATACCTTGAGGGCATTCACTTTAGGTTTCTAACTCCCAGACAACACTTTTCTTGGATGGAGACATGCATCTCACTCCCTTCTGACTAGGGGATTTCAAGGCTGCACAGCTCCCTGCCTTACTTTCATAACAGCCACAAATCAATTACTGACTTAACTGGCATTGCAGATACATAAATTCACCATGCTGAATTTGTTTCCATTTACTACTAAGCTGTGGTAGCATTAAATTTTAAACGTGTTCTGTAAATTCTTTCAGTTTTGCTTCTTTTAGGTTTAGCTTAGTACCTTTTGCTCTGCAGGAATCTCAAAGGTCTTTATATAAAACATTGTGTCAGACTGAACAGAGATGATTATGTGCTGTCATAAACAGATAGTTAAGGGTTAATAGAACAGGAGTACTTCATGTCTCTTTTGACTGTAAAGGGTTAACAAGTTCAGTGAGTCTGGCTATCACCTGACCAGAGAACCAGGGGACACGATACTTTCAAATCTTGAGGGAGGGAAGTTTTTGTGTGTGCTGTTAGTTTTTGGTTGTCATTCTCTCTGGGTTCTGAGAGTGACCAGATGTGCAACCAGGTTTCTCTCCACTCTCTCTGATACAGTCTCTTCTATGTCCAGAATAGTAAGTACTAGGTGATAAGGCGAGTTAGGCTTATGTTTGTTTTCTTTATTTGCAAATGTGTATTTGGCTGGAAAGATTTTAATTTGTACTTGTATACTTAGGATGGGAGGGTATTCCCAGTGTCTATAGCTGAAAGACCCTGTAACATATTCCATCTTAAATTTACAAAGATAATTTTTACTGTTTTTCCCTCTTTAATTAAAAGCTTTTCTTGTTTAAGAACCTGATTTTTTTTTTTTATTCTAGTGAGATCCCAGGGGACTGGGTCTAGAGCCGCCAGGGAATTGGTGGGGAGAAAGGAGGGAAGGGGGAGAGAAAGGTTATTTTCTCTCTGTGTTAGGATTACTTTCTCTCTCAGGGAGAGTCTGGGAGGGGGAGAGAGAAGGAGGGGGGGGGAAGGTGGATTTTCCTCTCTGTTTCAAGATTCAAGGAGTTTGAATCACAGTGATCTTCCAGGGTAACCCAGGGAGGGGAAGCCTGGGAGAGGCAACGGTGAGGGAAAGGGTTTACTTTCCTTGTGTTAAGATCCAGAGGGACTGGGTCTTGGGGGTCCCCGGACAAGATGTTGGGGGGACCAGAGTGTACCAGGCACTGGAATTCCTGATTGGTGGCAGCGCTACAAGTACTAAGCTGGTAATTGAGCTTAGAGGAATTCATGCTGGTACCCCATCTTTTGGACACTAAGGTTCAGAGTGGGGAATTATACCATGACATGTGCATTCAACAGTACCTTATGCTCAGCCAGATGCTTCAGTGATGACTGCCGTGAGTGGGAAGTTGTTCAGGCCGTTACACAGGAATGGTCTTATTTTGTTGCATTAGATGGTTAGTGGAGGGAAGTCAGGAGAAATGTGGGCTCTGATCTTTCTCTAATGTAGGGGAAATGCAGTAGTAAGCCACTAAACTTTATTTCCTGGCCCCAGGCACATGACCTGGGCCAAGGTTACAAACCGTTAATACCTGTTGCACAGCAGAGATCAGTAGCCACTAATTCCTGCTACACCTCTCTCTTTGTGCTCAGTGAAGGGAAAGTAAGGTTAGGGAATAAGTTGGTAATTCTATGCAGGACTCAAAGGTAGCTGTGTCATTTGTGCTTATCCTGTATTTTTTTTTTTGGGGGGGGGGGTATGTATCTGTACTCTTGATCCTGGCATCTCTTTGAAAAAAGGGCGACATGAAATAGCCCAGCTGGGCAGCCCACACGAGAAGAGGGAGGCGTAACCTCAAACACTAAGGCTATGGCCACTAAAAGGCACACAGTGTAGCTGCTGTTTGTCAGCAGGAGAGAGAGCTCTCCTGCCAGCAAAGCGCTGCTCACATCAGCACTTTTCATTGGTAAAACTCTTATTTGGGTTTTTTTTTTAAAACACCCCTGAACGATAAAAGTTTTGCCGACAAAGTGCCGGTGTAAACAAAGCCTAAGGGGAATAACAGCCCATTGTCCTCTGGGCTTCTGCAGTGGTCCCTCTGTGGCTTGAGATCTACAGATGAACAAGGAATGAACCAACACATCACTCTCTCTCCTCCCCGCATTAATACTGATCACCCCAGCACTCACTTTTGTATAGTACTTGCTCCATGCTCTGGAACCCCAAGGTGGCCTTTTGAGACAGCATTAAGAGGCCTCACCAATGTGACACCATAAACTGAGCCAAGCCACAGGACTTCCATGCAAACTACCCTGGTCCTTGGCATACATCTCCCCAAATTTGAATCCCATGTGTTCTGAAATAGGGGGCTTATTTAACCCGATAGCTTGGACCACAAACTTTCTACTGTATTATTCTATGTGGCCAAGAATCTGTTTGACAAATCTGTCTCCTTTCTGACTGGTACAGCCATCATGCCCTCTGTAAAAGCTAAGTAGGACTTTGAGAGACTATGATGAGTTACCAGCAAGTATTTATCCCTTTTTTCCTTTATATTAAAAAATTTTTAAAAAATGGAACCACCCTCATATACTCACGTACTGACATCCATTCTATCAAACACAAAAGTTATTCTCTTCTATGTCAGGGGTCAGATCTTCAGCAGGTGTAAATTGTCCTAGACCCACTGACTGCACTGGACCTAGGACAATTTATGCCAGCTGAGGCTCTGCCTCCCTGTAACTGTGGAAAGAACCTGCCAGCTCCCTCGGTTTCCTCAATGATTTCTAGAACCCTCCTGATGTTGGTAAAAATTCAGACATTCATTTGTTTTGTAATTAAGTAATCTAGCTCCGAATAGGCATATTTCTGGTAAAGGAGTTGCTGACATGTTAAAGCAGCAGCTGCAGACATAATTGTGTGTCCAAGATGCTTTATTGCATTTCATTGCTACTGCTCATAATGAAAACAATTAAGGGGCATAAGTGATATCTCCGTTTTAATGGGACATGCTTTAGATCTGTATTTAGCCATTCATAATAGTGATGCTTATGGATAAAGTAAGTTATTTTTTAATACAAAAGATTTTCTATCCATCTTTACTCAATATTTTCTCTTTTTGCATAATGCAGCTGCAGTATCTTCATTCAGGCTGCTGATTTAAATGGATAGAATAGCTGCAGGTTTTGGGGTTTTTTTTAAACTTGCTTCGGAAGGCTGTGTAAGTAGCAAATTCTAATCATTTCCATTAGTATTTCAGTCCACATTATAATTAAACTAGATCTGTACTAAACTCTGCATTTAATTATCTTCCTCCCTCATCCTACTGGAGAACATCACAGCTGTTCCTAAAAAGAGGCATCATTCTAAAGTTAAAAAAAACACTTTACTGCTTTTTCTAAATTTTTATTACATTTGTGTAGTATTATATACATACAACAATCAGAAGGATGGCAGGATAAAATACCTATATTTTGAAAGTTCAGAATTTTTCAAGTCTGCTAATTTTAAGTCATCTTCCCCCTACAATACAATGTATAGTTACCAAATACATTCTACTATTCTGCTGGAGGGGAGGTAAGGAGCCAGCAAGGTACAGTAAAACAAGCAATAAAAACATTGTTTAAAGTGGATTTATTAAAGGTTTATTAATATAAAATGTGACCAAGTACAATTTTTTCTGTAAGAATTTTTAATAAAAAAACATATCAAAGAAAGGGAGGAGCACTAACTCTCATCAGAGCACAGCAAGGAAAAACCTATTGGGATGAGCAAATTTTTTGCAGTATGTTCTACCGGCTGGTCCCAAAATGTACAATATGCAGTACACCAAAGGAGGGGAAGAAAGAGCACAGATCAAAGCAGATTATATATTTTTCATCGTTTTAGCAGAGATGTATAAGAATGCTCCTCCCAACATTGTGGAAAATTTCTTAAAGAGCTACAACTATTGAAGTAAAGTTAAAGTTTATGCCTCCTGCTTGGATTTAAAGCACATATTGTGTAGCTAAATATTTCAATGAATAGAAAACACTTAGACTTGAAGTTCTATTAAAACCTGTGAAATGCACGTTAGTGTCATTCAGCAGTTTAAAAAAAAATTCCAAGAACTTAGTCTACCAAAAAAAAAAAAGTACAAATCTGCCCTATTTTAAACATCTGTAGAATTTATGCTCGTCATAATTTTAATGCCAGATGACTGTAACAGCTCCAACAAGAGTCATTTAGAAACATTAAACTGAACAGCAAACGTAAGTCTAATCCAGGATCATAGGAATCTGGCAAAAATAAAAGGAACTGCAGAGTACTAATACAAGACCCATTTTATAGCTTTTTTGGGGGTGGGGGTACATATCAGAGAGGAATGAAAGAAAGTAAAGAAACTTCTGAACTATTATAAGGCTATGCTACTAAATACACTTAACCTAAGTATGTATGGCAATTTGCCACTTAAACAAAATTGAATGAGGTTTCATCTTTAGTTCATTTTATTACTAGAAGTGGGTATTTGTTTTGAACAAGGCTAGATTTTGAAATTAGTCTTCCATTAGGTTGTACTGAATAACTTTTTATTGCTGTTGATACCAACATATGTTTGTCTACAAAGCAAGCAATACAGGAGTACATTAATTTGTAGACTAGGTACTGGAAGAGTTGGAATTTTTTTTTTAAACACTTAGATCATATAGGACAACATTCCCAGAAAGAACCAGTACATTTCAGTCTAACTGCCACTGTTAAAGATTACAAACTGTCAAATGTCAGCCCAAGGGAGGCTTAGGGGAGTTATAATCTATCTGGTAGAGACTACCCATCAATTAGCCTTGATATAGTTTTGGCATGTACTCAGTAAATAAAATGAGTCAGGTTTTGCCAGCTACCGCAAACAAACATTCTGGGAACCACTTACTGAGGTAAAAGTGAAAGGTTGTTAAGCCTTGGGCATCAGAGAGACCATTCACTGGTTGTGCGTAAGGGGAATTAAGGCTTCAAGGCAAGGTAAACACAGTGAGAGTCAGTGTGTAAATTATGCTGCATTTCAGAGATGGCAGTTCAAATGATAGCTACAGTCTGTTTTCTATACTCAACACCAGCTGAAAATCATTCAAAAATAGAACGGGAAACCAGCTTGCCAAGTGCCCCATCTCCTCCCGCCCCAATTCTATTTCTATCTTAGGAGGAAATATCATCTGGATGTTGGACATCAGAGATTGTATGTATCCACAAGGGGAAAGAGCACCAGAAACTAGACTGATTTGTCCTCAAGCGGAATGGCTGCTTTAAAAGAGTACAAAGAGCCTTACTGCTCGGCTTTGCCACAAATTATATCAGTTTACTGAACAAACTTAGGTGGGAGTGTCTACTCTGGAGATACCAACATTTCTGCTAGCAGGAGTTATGTACCGAACCAAGGGAAGTAGTGACCTTTGTAGGTTTGCATTTCCCTGAAGATTTTTTTTCCCACTCTGTAACCCAAACCAAGTAATATTCCCATGTTTTACAAATATCTCCCCCAAAACAGACTTTATTGCACCTCCACAGTACAGCTGCAGTGCTATTTTAGACGAATTCTTGTGGCAAAACCCTTCCCGCTTCTCAAAAATTAGTGGTACAGAAATTACTGACAAGCTAAATATAAAATATACAAAGTTAATACAGTGTTTAATATGCTTATTTTTCCATGCTTTTTTCATTATACAGTTACCTAAAGGAGGCATGACTGTTGTTTTGGTAGCTTATTTAGAGTAATATCACATTTTGATTTTTGTATTGACCTATGGAATTGTTTGAGCCATGCTTGCTAGGTTGCTACTGAAAACAGAAACCTGTTCTTCGTAGATTCACTCTTTTAAATATCGAGGTTTTGATTAGGGGTTTTTTTTGGTCCCTAATACACAAATTGGTAGAAAATTATTCCCCCTCCAAATACAATAACTATTCAACTTGTAACAGACATTAAAAAAATCCAAAATGAGACCACACTTCTATCACTGAATCATTTTAAAATACAAAATTGCATCTGGTCTTATAAAAATGTTTATACAAAGCCAACATGAGTTTGAAACTTTTTTTAAAAAAACACAGATGCTAGTAACTTAACATACAAAGAGTTTTTCTTTCCAAAAATTGATCTGAACTATTTTGGAGTATCTTTACCAGTTGTCTAGAAAATCAAAGCCAGTCTTCAAGATAACATTGCTTGTATTAATCTGTAAGAGAAACACAAAAATTAGATGATTTAAAGAAAATGCTACAATTAACAAGATCTAATGAACTGACTGTCCCTTAGATCTACAAGAGTGTAAATACAATTTTTAAAGCCCATAAATTAAGGCAGAGAGTTTACCACCATTTCACTTTCTTCCCATGTATTCCTGCATGCTTGAAAAGCATCTGCACTGGAAAATACTAGACATATGCAACCCACATATGAATGAGGAGCAAAAAGATATTTCCAATTATCAGAGTAATACTATGTGTTCTATTGGTCAAAGGATTTCTTTATTCCTTCTTGCTAATTCACATGATGATTATTTTTCAGGACAGAAGGGTAGGGGAGGTGAAAACATACATAACCCATCAACAGATTACTTATGTAAGAACAAACATTATCTACTCACCTGTGCCCAAGTTCAGAAGGCCACTACTATGAAATTTAATTGAAATCTTCTGCAGTGTGAAAATGTGTGAGTATTACATTTTTGTACCCCTAAGATTTGCTGCCATTATAAAATGAATTTAGGGTTTATGAAAGTCAATTACTCTGGAGATGTCATCTTTTTCCAAAACAGGTGCAACACAAGATTCCTCACACTGACTTCCCTGTTGATGCACTGAAATTTCGACCAAGAAGAATCACTTTGGGGTCAAGACAATCATATTTGAACCAATTAGGGAAAAAAAAGAATCCAACACAAGTTACTATGATGGGGTACATTATAACTGGCCATTACTACACACTTTTGCCAGTATTTATCTGCAAGGAGACTCCAAGAAACTCCCATGCCTCCCTTTTCAAAAGAAGAAATAGCTTCCTAAACATTTTTCATAACTTTTGGCAGTTGGATAAATATTGAGCAGGGTGTGCAACCTTGACTTTTGTGGCCTCATATCACCTCCCTACAAATTTCACAAATAAAATGGCTTATCTCTGATCTGTTGTAAGGAATGAGGCTGTAAACCAAGTACCTTCACTACCTGAGGCGTATAGTGATGCACCACAAACAAATACTAGAGTGTATTAGTGCATACTCCCTTGAGGCAAGCTGTAGCAAGCAATGAAATAAGCAGTTAAGACATTCATTACCAAATCTACACTCCAGTTTGCCTTCTCAACTTCATGTAAGTCTCCTCTGCCACCCATAGCACACACAACTTTGGGATTACAGACAGGTGGTGGATGGCCATCTGGAAGAGCAGGGGATGGGGTGAAAAAGGATTTAGGCCATGTGAAATGCCTCAGAACCCGGTACTTCAACACCAACTGTGCCACGAAGAGCCCTTAATGCAGACAGCTCAGTAGAGACACTTGGCTTTCCCAACACTGCTGCCTTTGTGCACCCAGGAGAAAAGGAAACAGTGTCAGAGGACCTCTTCCAATACCTTGATGCAAACACAATAGGCTCCTCTCTCAAACCAGCTTCTGAGCACAGCCCTGGTTCTCATCACCCTGGCATTTGCCCATGAGCTTCTTCCCTCCCAGCCTCCCTGCATGCCCCCCCATGACCTCTTAAAGCCCCATCTCTTCCCCACAGAATACCCCCATATCTCCTCTTTGCTCAGCCTGCCTCCCCGGCTCTCCAGCCTCAGATGCAGAGCACAGCAAGTGAGTCATGTCTGGCAAACAGGCCTCCCCAAAAATTCATGAATTTCCCCATCTCGTTTTCCAGACTTGCTTTAAGTCAGTGAGCCAGGCTGGTTGCATCAAAAAACTGCACTAGCTGATAGACCTGAGCAGTTATCTAATTTTGGCTCTCCGAAATAGCTGTTTAAATGTAACGCTTCAAAAGTGGCCTACATCTGAGCTATTATCGGAATGTAAGGTTATGAAGTTTGGAGTTTGTGGGAACTGTAGTTGTTTAGCTAAAAAAACCTAAAGAAATGAGAGAAAACAGGGTGAAATTTCAAGTGAGGGTTTTTACATAGAAAATTCAATTGTCTTCTGAAGAGTTACTGTGTCAAATTTAGAGTCTACATTCAAAAATTACAAATGCAAGATTGGGGTTTTAATCTTGCTTTAAGTACAAATCTCAATGCAACCTTAATTACCGAATTGTTACTAACATCTCCTTAAGTGTGGTTTTTAAAGAAAACTGTTCAGTGCCAAAATAATTTGTTACAGTATTTGTTATATAAAATTTTATATATGTAATATTAATCTGAGGGCCTTCTGCCTTGAAGGATACAAAATTCATTACAATGGTGGTTGAAGTGATTCCTGTACAGTAGAATTTGTATACCTGTTTGTAAAGTAGCCACCTCCAGGGGACATCACCACACACTACACAAAGCAGGAAGAGGTAACAGTGAAAAAGGGGAGGCGTCTTTCCTAGTCTTTGGTTTTTAATTTTCTTATTTTCTTTCCTTCCTCTCCCCATTACTTAGGTTGGATGCTAACCAAAATCATATCCTGCTGTGCCTTTCCTTTTCTCAGACGAGCAGCTGCTTTTTGAATAGTTCCTAGCAGGCAGCTGAGTTGCTTTCAAGATGGTTTTTGAGTTGAAAAGGCTATCACGAACTTGCTCTATTCCTGCTTTAGCCTCTTCAACAGAATGCATTTGAAAGCAGCCCCACTGAGGAAGTGACGGCTGGGCAGCACAGGGATGGGGAAAAAAGTTTTAAAAACAAACCTAGCTGCTTCCCAGCTGCTGCAACTCATCTCTCTATTATATTGTCTATAGTTTAGAGAACTTGCCTTGTTCACTCAAGTACCTCTAACTCCTAGTTTCACTTGGAAAAGCTTTAAACTACAGGAGTATCAAATGAGTTTGAGACTTGCTATTCCAAGTGAAAAATAACCCTAAATGTTCCTTAGTTTCAACTGGTTATGGTAAACTCTCATTTACTGTCCTAACTGTTGTGTAGTTTGTCTTTAATCAGCTGCTGTGTGCTTTTCAGAAAGGGTTGCCATTTCAGAGGTGAATTGGTTTTGAGTGTTTACTGGATAAGAGGCATTATGTAACTATACGATATTAGGTATTACTATATTAAAAATACCCATTACAGAAACAGACAAATTAGTGCATTGGTTGAATGGATTTCTTCAATCCGCAGCATTAAAAAAATAAAAAAATAAAAAAAAATAAAAAATAAAACAAGCTTAGGTAGGGTTTAGTGCTCCATAGAATCCCTAATCTTCTTGAGTGACCTCATTAGACTTATGTTACATACTCTCAAAAATTAAAGATAATGGATTAAATAGTGGTGTGACGTTATTGATATAAACTGGGACCATATAGAACATGGGTTGCAACCAAGGTCCTGTAGTGGAACCAAATCTTATGTAAAGGGGGTCATATATGGTGTCCAAGACCAAGTTATGAGTTACTGATTATGATTATGCTGTCTGTATGTCTGTATCATTTTGTAGTTGAAGTTATGAATATTGGCTGTATACTGTCTATATTTCAAACTTGTGCTGTGTTACTGGGAGAGATCTCAGACAAGTGGGTGTTAGCTCTGCTTAGCCTGCTTGATGGCTCATTAAGGACCATCAGCTACACAACTGACCCATTGAGAGGAGGCAGATATGCCTTGTGACTCAACAGGGTGTGCAGAAACTGGCCCATGTGACTCCAAACTCCATTTTGCTGTAATTTTCCACAGTAAGAACAAAGATGTGTTCTTACACCTGGAATTGCCTATATAAGGCTGATGCCTCATATCCATCTTGTCTTCAATCCTGCTTCTTACCGCTGGAGGGACTTTGCTACAAACAGAAGCTCTGCACAAAGGACTGAATGACCCATCCCAGCTGGGGATGTTCTCCAGAGACTTGATTTGAACCTGCAGTTTACTCCATCACTGCTACAAGCCTGAACTAAGAACTTTGCTATTACTGTATGTAATTGATTCCATTTAACCAATTCTAGCTCTCATCTCTATCTTTTTCCTTTTATGAATAAACCTTTAGATTTTAGATTCTAAAGGATTGGCAACAGCGTGATTTGTGGGTAAGATCTGATGTGTATATTGACCTGGGTCTGGGGCTTGGTCCTTTGGGATCGAGAGAACCTTTTTCTTTTACTGGGGTGTTGGTTCTCATAACCATTCATCCCCAGAACGGGTGGCACTGGTAGTGACACTGGGAGACTAGAGTGTCTAAGGAAATTGCTTGTGTGACTTGCGGTTAGCCAGTGGGGTGAAACTGAAGTCATTTTTGTCTGGCTGGTTTGGTTTGCCTTAGAGGTGGAAAAACCCCAGCCTTGGGCTGTGACTGCCCTGTTTAAGCAATTGGTCCTGAATTGGCACTCTCAGTTGGGTCCCGCCAAAACCGCATCGTCACAAGTGGTCCTTACCTGTCCAAATGTCTGTGGGTCTGAAAGTATCGTGCCATCGGCATCTTCATTTCTTGACCCTGCAGATGCCAATTGTTCCGGTTGCTCAGGAAGAAACATGTCATCTGGAGTGCTAGTAGAGGGCTGATGGGGTTGAGGTTTCTCCCATTCTAGGGATGTGGCAGGAAGGCTTGGGGTGACAAAATTTTCTTGTTTAGTTACGCTGGACTTCTCAGCTTTAGTTGTCAGTTTTGGAGCAGACTCTTGCCTGTAATATGTTGGAAGGGACTTCTCTCCTTTCTCCATAGATTTGATCTGGCTTGGGGTTAAGGACTGGAACTCAGACTGTTCACCTTCAACCTTTGAGCGCTCTGCATTTATCTTCCAGAAAGATGCCTCTTCTTCCTTCCTGGGTGGTATTAGCCCATCAGAGCTAGGTGCCTTATTACCCTGAGAAGATTTGGGGGCCTGGACACTGGGAGCTGCTTTGACTAGTTGCCTCTGTTCATTTTGTGAACCTTGTTCTTGTATAGACAGAGATGCAACACTGAACTCCATTTGACTCTGTAGGGATTAAAGGAAAAAAAATGTATTTCAAATCTCTTTAGAAAGGCAAAAATAATTACATTATGTTTCAGATCAGAGGCGTGTAATTTGCTATATAAAAGTTACTACAAGGATGGTGTGTGTGTAACATTTGCACCCGTGCCAAAGGGCTTTTAGAACAGGACCAACCAACAAAAGGCAGTTTTCTTCCAAGCCTCTACCACCCCCCTCCCCAACTACTGAATGAAGAAACTGACAAAATTAAGTCTTAGAACCCCTTTGCAGGCCACACACTAGAGGGGAAGTAATCACATACATTTGAGTAATCTGATTCTGTTCAAGAATAGACAGTGGCATATGCAGACAGTATAGTCCAATGAAAAAAAGTGTTATAAATCCACATAAAACTATTTAAAGGATAATGGATATGTTTAGAAAGGCACAGAAAGTACACCTCTATCGTGACAGAACTCTGTCCTCAGGAGCCAAAAAATCGTACTGCGTTATAGGTGAAACCTTGAACTTGCTTTGAGAACCACAGCCCTCTCCCCCGCCCCCCGCTTTACGCGTTATATCTGAATTCGTGTTATATCGGGTCACGTTATATCAAGGTAGGGATGTACCTTTAATAGGACTTCTAAGCTGAGAAACTTTATAATTCTGTGTATCAGGCAAACAAGTTTCCATTACCTTCGTTGAAGGTCCAATAATGGGTTAGACATTACAACTTCATCTAATTCTGAAATAGTGGAACATATTTATTTAACTATTTAATGAGCATGTATAGTAACAGGCATTTTATCAGTTCATTGTTTTTACAATTAAGAGCAACAGCTTTATAAAAAGCAACAAATGTACACTTATTTCAGTTACAACATTTTGTAACTTTGTAGTTATATTGTTTTGTACTACTACCTTCAGTGTAATTAATTCCCAAGAGATCTCATTTTATCAATGGATAAAGAAAACACAGCTATAGTTGGTGTGACCAGTGATCTTTCAAAAATAATGTAGATTGTTAGCAGTGATTTGACTTTGAAAAGCAACAATCGCATTAGTTACTTTACATATGAGTAGTTTATTACTGTAATATGTTGCTGGTACCCCGACAGTACTCCAGAGGGCACAAATAATTTGAGAGAAACAATTTAGATTTTGTAGAAGACTGGCTTTACAAAACTTACACATTAAAATGCTTTCATGTCATGTTTCAGTGAACATGTTTTTACTTAAATATTTCTTTGCAGTGCTATGATCCAGAACACAACAGTACTGTAATGAGTGCCAGGAAGAGAAACAAGTCTAGTTATATTATCCAACGCAAACAGTAAACAAACAGCAAAAAAAGTGAAAAGTAAATTAGATTTATAAAATCATTACAAACCTAACACTACATCGTCTTAATAGAAAAAGTAAGGAGTTTTGTAAAATGAGTTTTTAGAAAAGCATGGATGGTATCCCACTTCCAACACGAACCTTCTGTGACAAATCTGCTAAGCATTAGACTAACATTTCTACCAACCCCTACCCTACTGCACATTTGCTGTCTTCTGGCCAGATAAGTAAAGAAAGCAGATTCAGAAACTCCAAGAAAAGACCATGAACCAGGAAGTGACTGGACACTTTTGGGAAGCAGCAGCATGGCTATCCAGGAGCTGCAGGGAATGGACGTGCAGGGTGAAACAGAGGGAGCTGAAGCCAGAGTAAGGCCAGAGTAAGGCCTGGTCTGGTTGTTTGAACTCAGACAGCCACTGGACCTCTGCCTTCCACTCCGGCAGCAGCTTTTTCTCCTTTGCCTCATAGATATGATACAGGACACAGCAGGCAGCTATAACCACTGGGGTATTTTTCTCACTGAGATCCAATCTTGTAAGTAAACACCAGCCTCCCTTCAATCTTATCTACCAAAAGTGTATTCAACTGTTATTCTACACTGCTGAGCTGGTAGTTGAATCTTTCCTTGGCGCTGTTGAAGTGGCCGGCATATGGCTTCATGACCCAGGAGAGCAAGGGGTAGCCTGGGTCCCCCAGTTTCACTATTGGCATTTCAACATCGCCAATGGTAATCCACTGGTCAGGAAAGAAAGTCCTTGCTTGCAGCTTTCTAAGCAGTCCCGTGTTCTTAAAGATGTGAGCATCATGCACCTTCCCTGACGAGCCAGCACTGATGCTGGTGAAGTGTCCCCGGTGAGCCACACTTGCATAACTATAGAAAAGTAGCCCTTTCTACTGATGTACTGTGGCAAGATGGGCTGGTGTAAAAATAGGAATATTTGTGGCTGTGATGGGTTCGGTCACAGAGATCCCCTTGGGACGGTCACCTGACACACTGAAATTACCCCTGAACCTGCTTTTCCTGCCAGCTTGGGACTTCCAGAACCTTGACTTGTTAAGCCAGGCACGCTAGCCTGCTGCAACACAGACCCAGGGCCTGGGCCACGCCCCCAAAGCTGCAGGTTTTAAGTGAAAACAGCTCTGTCTACCTGACTCCAGCACCCAGACACCAAGCTCCCAATGGGATCCAAACCCCAAATAAATCTCTTTTACTCTGTATAAAGCTTATACAGGGTAAACTCAAATTGTCCGCCCCTCTAAAACACAGAGAGAGATATGCACAGCTGTTTGTTCCCCCAGGTATTAATCACTTACTCTGGGTTCATTAACAAACAAAAAAGTGATTTGATTAATTATAAAAAGTAGGATTCAAGTGGTTTCAAGTAATAGGGCATCAACTACTCCATTGCAGTTGCTGTAAATCCATCCACCATCCTATGCGTTGCTGAGAGTCACAGTCCTACATAGCAGGAGACAATTAAGGCTCTGCACACTTGCATGACAAATGGACTACACAATGGATTTTCCAACTCCAAAATGATTTCCCACTGACAGGTAGCAATCCAACACTGCAAGTTCCCACAGAGTAATCTCCCCTCACTTTTCAACCATCAGTGTAGCTCTCATTCTTGTGTTCCTGCCCTGGACAGCTGGGGCGAGCTAAGTATACAGATCCAGGAATGTAACCTTGCACATCCAGAAGTTCTACAGCCGCTGCTCTTCATCTCAACCCTGAATTACAATGCGATCCCACTAGTCAATGCTTATTTCTTGGGCCCAGAAGTGGTGCTCCATCACCTGAAGCTGCTCCGTGAACACTAACAACCACCTTGAACTGGTTCTCACTATGTTCCACAGCCATCTGTCCTCCACAAAATCATCCTGTGGCTCTTTCTACTGCTTTGCAAATACTGGAGGATCACGTGTCCTGTGTTTGCAATACTCATGACAATAGTGCAGAGCTGTGTGGGCTCAATGCTTCTGTCAGAGATGGCAGACAGCAGACAGTGCCATGCAGGTTTGTGGGATTTAAAAAAAAAACAAAAAACACAAATTATGGGGTGGAGACTGTTATATGCTGGGAAGTTGACCCCTTGCTGCCAGTCATACTTGCATGACTCATTTCTGTCCCACCACAAATTGCCATCATCAAGCGCACTGTATTTTGGGAAATTTTGGAAAGTTGCACACTAATGGTACATTGCACTGTGCATTGACACAAGCACTCCTGGTGAATATGCATGGCATTAGCGCAACATGCCAAGAATGCACATGCATGAGCGATATACTAACTGCAGTGGCTTTATGCCAACGTAACTTGCGTCGACCAAAGTCTGTAGTGTAGATATGGCCGAGGCTGCATCAGAAGCCAGGGAAATGCTGTGAAGCAGGGTGTTGAAAATGCAGCCAGGACCATGTCTGTGTGGGATATATGGGCAAGAGCAGAGGCTGGGCAAGAAGCTGGTACAGAGATCTCTCAATGAGGATGCACAAACAACTGATCCTGGCCTGGAAACGTGCAAGCTCCTATTTGCTCTGAAGAGAGACTGGACTGGAGAGGACACCCTAGGCACTAGCCATGAAGAGCCCTAACCTCGACTGGACTGCCCCAGAGGCCAAAACAAGAACTGCTACTGCTTACTGTGACCCATCAGGGCTAGTGCCTACAATGTCTAGCAGCTGAAGTGCCTTCAGCCCTTTACACCTGTCACACTACTGATTACCCATCTCTGCTTTAGGTTAACTACGCCCCGTGGGCCACATCTGGCCCGCGGAACTGTCCTGCCCAGCCCTTGAGCTCCCGGCCAGGGAGGCTAGCCCCTGGCCCCTCCCCCACAGCCTCAGCTTGCCATGCCGCCAGCGCTCTGGGTGACTGGGCTGCGAGCTCCTGCTGGGGAGCGTAGCTGTGAGAGCTGCCGGGCGGGCAGTGCGGCTGCCAGTTCTGGTGCTCTGAGCAGCATGGTAAGTGGGCAGAGAGCAGGGGGGTTAGATAAGGCGCAGGGAGTCCCAGGGGGCAGTCAGGGGACAGGGAGCAGGGGGCTTGTCAGGGGGTGGGGGTGTGGATAGGGATCAGGGCAGTCAGAGCACAGGGAGTGGGGGGGTTGGATGAGGATGGAGCCCTGGGGCGGGGGGAGGTTAGGGGATGGGAAGTAGGAAGGTTTGGATAGGGGGCAGGGGCCAGGCTGCTGGGGGAGGCACAGCCTTCCCTACCCAGCCCTCCAGTTTCAGAATCCAATGTGGCCCTCAGGCCACAAAGTTTGCCCACCCTGACCTAAAGATTTGGTGTACCAGAGCGCTGATCAGCTATTCCAATTACATTTAAGTCTTACTTTTGAGGCTAACTAAAGATTATATGCATTAACATTATTCCCATTGTACGTCACGTGTCAGTCTATCTTTTTTAAATACATGAGATGGTGTCCTCAGGCATAAATATAATCCCATAAAATCTCATTTTCACAGGGAATGTGCTGGGATGCAATTCTGCACTCCTTGTACACATGAAATTTCCCTGGAGGTCAAAGGGAGAGTGTGTTAGTTTTGTGCAAGAAATGCAAGATCAACTCCTATTTTTCAGAGATCTGTAAAATTAAAAGTGTGAATCTTAACTAGGGATAACTAATTGTCACAATAGTGCACATTTTGCTTTGCACTGGTCAGCAGTCTACTATACAGAACTGATTCATGAATTAGCATCTGAACTCTCCAGAGAACTGGATCAATTTAGTGGCTTTACATATCCTACACAATTTACATGCAGGTGAGCAACACTTAACTGATAGCCTCAGTCTTGTAGTTCCACGATTAATTCATGGACCGCTCTGTCTTATCAAACGATGCAGAACACAATCAACATGGGACTAACTATAGAACAGTTACCATGGGTGAGAGTGAAATGACATAAACGGCTCTGATCGTGCCACTTGAACAAATATCTCAATGAAAAAGCAAAAGAACAAACAAAAAAACTTTTGTTTTGTTGTTGTTTTTTTTTAAAGGCACATCACTGTGTTATTAGTAAAAGATTTCCCCCCATTAATAATAAAGGTAAAAGCTGCAGAAGCAGATTGTTACTGACATAGCACTGAGGATATTCACCTTGTGTGCCTCTACAAAGTCACTTAGGAATACTGTCCTGGAGAGATTCTACAATCCTGAATCTGAGGTTCATGTTTTATGATTTTGTTTTCTACAGTAATCATTTGTTTCCAGGTAACTCTCCATTCTTTTCTTAACTAAAGCTACTTTTGTTTTACCATGAGTACTCACAAGTGGTGTGAGACTTTACAGTATTGGTTTCAGAGTAGCAGCCGTGTTAGTTTGTATCCGCAAAAAGAACAAGAGTATTTGTAGCACCTTAGAGACTAACAAATTTATTTCAGCATGAGCTTTCGTAAGCTACAGCTCACTTCTTCAGATGCATATTTCCTGTCTGTGTGTTCCATTCTGTGCATCTGAAGAAGTGAGCTGTAGCTCACGAAAGCTCATGCTGAAATAAATTTGTTAGTCTCTAAGGTGCCACAAGTACTCTTGTTCTTTTTACAGGATTGGTGATTTAAAGTAAAACTAGTAAACTGAGGTACACTACTCTGATGGTAGAGATCAGTGAGTAACCCATGTCACGGACTGCATACTACAGGGGAATGATTCAGTGAGACTCGGGGACTAGGTTGCACCTATTGTTAAGCTGGGCATAGCCCAGAGGAGAGTGCTTGAGTGGTTAAAAGGATTGTGGTGTTAGGAAGCTGATGCCCAGGCAAGACCCCCTCATGCTGGAGGCAGGAGGTAACAACATGACACACAGTCCTGCATACCCCAAGAACTGTCACACTCCTCTTCTTTCAAGTTTCAGGAGATCAGGTTTCTGGTTTAAAACCCATCACTTTGAAAACCAGAACAAAAGTTATAGAAGGATTTTAAAAACAAACAAAAAAACCAAGACTATTTTCCAGCTATGCATTTCATTTTCATATCTTTTGCAATTCAGCTCTGCCAATCCTGTAATGCAAACATCATGACTAGGGCCCTACCAAATTCATGGTCCATTTTGGACAATTTCATGGTCACAGGATTTTAAAAATAATAAATTTCAGATATTGTAACTGTGGGGGTTCTGACCCAAAATGGGGTTGGGGGGGAAAGGTTATTGTAGGGGGCCTGTGATACTGCCACCCTCACTTCTGTGCTGCTGCTGGTGGCAGCACTGCCTTCAGAGCTGAACTCCCGGTCAGCAGTTGAGAGAGGTTCCCAGAAATGAGTCTGATCCAGCCTCAGGAGCAACCTGTGGTTCTGACCCTCCCCAGCCCATCTGGGACAAGCTGCTGGAGCCCGGCACACAGTAGGAGCCCCCAGCTGGGGCACCCCCAGCTCTGCCCCTCCTCAGCTCCAGACCCAGCACTTCATAATTAAAGGGGCCCTGACCATGGGGCACTGGCGGTTGCCCACTTGCCCACATCTAAGGCCATACCCCCGCCTCCATCCCATGCCACCCTCACTTCTGTGCTGCTGCTGGCGGTGACGCTGCCTTCAGAGCTGGGCTTCCCTATAGCAGCCACTGCTCTCTGGCTGCCCAACTCTATAAAATCTGGTCTCAGGGTAGATCAGATTTCACGGTCCAGGATGTATTCTTCACACCTGTGAATTTGGTAGGGCCCTAATCATGACTAAGGCTAAGATTTAGTCATTGGTATTTTTAGTAAAAGTCATGGACAGGTCACAGGCAATAAATAAAAATTCACATCCCATGACCTGCCCCTGAATTTTACCAAACACACCAGTGTTTAAAACTCTACTTCTGGGGTCCAGCTGCTCAGGGAGACCCCTATTGGGACAGCGCCCTACTCCAGTGCTGGCGGTTGAGTTACCCCTCGCCGCTGCTCCCAGGAACCACTCTCGGATGGCCTCTGGGTGGTCCCTGGAGCTGGGTGATCCGCTCAGACACTCCTTGGGGGTGCCCCCACGACCACTGCTTGGGTGGTCCGCAGGACCAGCTGCACTGATCTCTGCTAGGGTGGTCCCCAGAGCCAGTTGCCCATGGCCTCCTGGGCACTGGTTGGCCCTGGGTGGCTCCAGGAGCGGCTGGTGCAGCTGGCCATGGGGCACCCGAGCAGCTGGCCCTGGGGTCAGCTGCTTTGGGGGCCTTGAGGTCAGCCACACCAGCTGCTGCGGAAGTCACGGATGTTGTAGAAGTCAGAAATCCGTGACTTCCGCAACCTTCATGAAAGAATCACAGCCTTAATGACATGAGAAATGGCTCTTTACTACATTCAATCAAGTTTCCTGTAGTAGAACATCTGCAAAAGAGGACACTCTATGTTTGCCTTTCTTAGTTTTGCAAGACAGACCTACTGTGCATTTAGGTTTGTGTTAAACACTTTGGAGGCCAAGCCATTCTCAACAAGATGTTTTTACAATGAAGGACTGGCACATGTAAAGTCATTATGCTAATGGCCATCTTTCTTTCTTCTAGTAAACAATGCAGGATGTTAGGAGACTTGGCTTCAGAGAAGGAAGTTTTATGCCTAAGGCTACGTCTTCACTACCAGCCATTGGGTAGCAATCGATTTCTCAGGGATCGATATATCGCGTCTCATCTAGACACGATATGTCGATCCCCGAACGAGCTCCTGTCGACTCCGTAACTCCACCAATGCGAACGGCGGTAGCGGAGTCGACAGGGGGAGCCGCGGAAGTCGATCCCGCGCCGTGAGGACGGTAGGTAACTCGATCTAAGATACTTCAACTTCAGCTACGCTATTCACATAGCTGAAGTTGAGTATCTTAGATCGATTTCCCCCCCTAGTGTAGACCAGCCGTAAGGCACAGGGCTAGTCAGGAAGCCTGGATTCATTCCCCAGCTCTGCCAAAGATTCTGTGTGACCTTGAGCAAGTCAGTCTCTGAGCCTCAGTTCCTCATCAGTAAAATTGAAAAAATCCTTCCTTTCTTCCATCCTTTGTCTTTTTGCTTATTTTTGTAAGCTCTTCTGCCTGGGGACAGTCTCTTGTTACATGTTTGTACATGCCTAACACAATGGCATCACAATCTCAAGTTGGGGACTCTGAATGCGATAATCATTCAAATAATAATAATAAATAATCTTATGCATGCACAGATGTGACAATGGAAAGCTTAATGTCACCAAGTGTAAGAATAAAAGAAAATGGACTGAAGCAAATATGTTATAATTAATTCATATTAAAAGCAAAGTATAAAATATGGCCACATATGGAAAGCAATGGCTTTACAGCAGCTAGAGCAGAGACTGGAAGTCAAGATTCCTTCACTTTATTCCTATTTCCACCGCCAAATCATGATGTGATTTTATACCAGTCAACCTATCCAGGCCTCATTTTCTTGGTACAGCTGAATACCACCTTTTGTTTCCCAAGAGTCTGGCAAAGATTAATACTTGTAAAATATTTTTTAATCCTTGCATGAAAGGCAATAAAAGTGCTCAGTATTAGTACAAAACGCCTGGATTTTAAGTTAGAGTTTTCCAAAGAAGTTGAAAGTGAAATTAAAGTTCCCCAGAATTTTAAATAAAGAAAGAAAGAAGCAAGCAGACCTTAAAAGGGAGGCAAGAATCCACATAAGCCCAATGCAGCCATAAGCACAAGGTGATAAACACCAGTTTTGGTGGTGAGATTATCAGGCACATAGTGTGCATGTTAAAAGTGCACCATACCCTTATAGACCCTGACATAATCTTACTGTATAAAACTAGATCTTGGTTCATAGAATCTATACTAAAAATGGAAAGGCTAAAAGACACCTAAGAGCTATTTTTACATCTTATTCACTTACCAGAAATGTGTAGGATTTTACTAAACAGATGAGCACATCGCCAAAATAAACTGTTTACCTTAGCAGTCTCAAGATATCTAAGTTGTTGAGAGAAAGGCTTCAGAAACACTGTCAAAGAAAGCTCATTTTGAGCAGTGCCTAGTATATTAAGAAGCAAAATAATAAAGCTCAGTTTACTCAAAAGACAACAATAATTAAATTAATTAAAATAAGGACTTCAACTTGCTGAAGAAACAGAACAAACATGGAACCAAAATAGCACAGCCGTGCACAACAGCAATGATATAAAGGTTAAGGATTAAAACCTCTAAGCCAATAAAGAATCAACAGGTTTTAAAAAAAACTCCACAGGAAAAAAAAGAAAAACAAAAAAACAAGCAACCAGTCATTCAAGACTAAAAATACTTTGAGTCTATATCCAAAACAAAATACATGAGATGCACATTACATAAACTTCAGAGATAGCTGATATTGCAAAATATGAAACAGCAAAGTCACCAGCACAAATGTGTCTTTGACTTATTATCAATTACAAGTATGATCTCAATCCAAATATGTCTTATGTCCATATTGCTAGTATCTAGTAAAAATACAGTCCTAGCAATAAAGAATATCTGGCCAACATCTAACTTGGACAATTATATTCTGCCTATCAAAGGACCTAACTACATTGAGACTAAAATTGCTATTTACAATCAAGTTTGAATACAGCTATCACTACCAAGGTACTGAAAATGAATTCCATCACCAGTGCAGACAGGAATTTTTTGGCCCAAGAACCGTTAGTCTAAATCTATAGCATGACTTTATAGCACTGTTTTAAGTAGTCTATGGTAAGATTTTATAGGAACAAAGTTGCTACCACATTGATCATGGAAACAGTGCTATTCATGACAACTTACTAGCAACAACAATATTTAAAAGCAGCAAAGAGTCCTGTGGCACCTTATAGACTAACAGAAGTTTTGGAGCATGCGCTTTCGTGGGTGAATACCCACTTCGTCGGATGCATGCAGTGGAAATTTCCAGGGGTAGGTATATATATGCAAGCAAGAAGCAAGCTGGAGATAACGAGGTTAGTTCAATCAGGGAGGATGAAGCCCTCTTCTAGCAGTTGAGGTGTGAAAACCAAGGGGGGACAAACTGGTTTTGTAGTTGGCAAGCCATTCACAGTCTTTGTTTAATCCTGAGCTGATGCTGTCAAATTTGCAGATGAACTGAAGCTCAGCAGTTTCTCTTTGAAGTCTGGTCCTGAAGTTCTTTTGCGGCAGGATGGCCACCTTAAGATCTGCTATTGTGTGGCCAGGGAGGTGTCCATTTATCCTTTTCCATAGAGACTGTCCAGTCTGGCTGATGTACATAGCAGAGGGGCATTGCTGGCATATGATGGCGTATATTACATTGGTGGACATGCAGGTGAATGAACCAGTGATGGTGTGGCTGATCTGCTTAGGCCCTGTGATGGTGTCGCTGGTGTAGATATGTGGGCAGAGTTGGCCTCGAGGTTTGTTGCATGGATTGGTTCCTGAGTTAGAGTTACTATGATGCGGTGTGCAGTTACTGGTGAGAATATGCTTCAGATTGGCAGGTTGTCTGTGGGCAAGGACTGACCTGCCACCCAAGGCCTGTGAAAGCGTGGGATAGTTGTCCAGGATGGGTTGTAGACCCCTGATGATGCATTGAAGGGGTTTTAGCTGGGGACTGTATGTGATGGCCGGTGGAGTCCTGTTGGTTTCTTTCTTGGGTTTGTCTTGCAGTAGGAGGTTTCTGGGTACCCGTCTGGCTCTGTTGATCTGTTTCCTTATTTCCTCATGCAGGTATTTTAGTTCTGAGAATGCTTGGTGGAGATTTTGTAGGTGTTGGTCTCTGTCTGAGGGGTTAGAGCAGATGCGGTTGTACCTCAGTGCTTGGCTGTAGACAATGGATCGTGTGGTGTGCCCAGGATGGAAGCTGGAGGCATGAAAGTAGGTATAGTGGTCGGTAGGTTTTCAGTATAGGGTGGTGTTAATGTGACCATCACTTATTTGCACCGTGGTGTCAAGGAAGTGGACCTCCCATGTGGATTGGTCCAGGCTGAGATTGATGGTGGGGTGGAAGCTGTTGAAATCGTGGTGGAATTTTTCCAGAGTCTCCTTCCCATGGGTCCAGATGATGAAGATGTCATCAACGTAGCGCAGGTAGAGAAGGGGCATGAGTGGACGAGAGCTGAGGAAACGTTCCAGGTTGGCCATAAAAATGTTGGCATATTGTGGGGCCATGTGGG
This sequence comes from Gopherus flavomarginatus, assembly GCF_025201925.1. NCBI lineage: Eukaryota > Metazoa > Chordata > Testudines > Testudinidae > Gopherus > Gopherus flavomarginatus. Next base: position 85,980,752 of record NC_066620.1, read on the forward strand.
TGCCCACAGCGGCGCCACTGATCTGGAGATATATATTGTCATCAAATTTGAAATAGTTGTGTGTGAGGATAAAGGCACAGAGCTCAGTAACCAGTTGTGCTGTGGCATCATCAGGGACACTGTTCCTGACAGCTTGTATTCCATCTGTGTGTGGGATGTTTGTGTAGAGAGCCTCTACATCCATGGTGGCTAGGATGGTGTTTTCTGGAAGGTCACCAATGCATTGTAGTATCCTCAGGAAGTCAGTGGTGTCACAGAGATAGCTGGGAGTACTGGTGGCATAGGGTCTGAGTCCACATATCCAGACAGTCCTTCAGTGAGAGTGCCAATGCCCGAGATGATCCAGGATTTCCGGGTTTGTGGATCTTGGGTAGTTGATAGAATAACCCTGGTCGGGGCTCTAAGGGTATGTTGCTTTGTTCCGGTGTTGGTGTAGGGAGTGTCCTGAGTAGATGGTGCAGTTTCTTATTGTATTCTTCAGTGGGATCTGAGGGAAGTGGCCTGTAGAATTTGGTATTGGAGAGTTGTCTGGCGGCCTCCTTTTGGTAATCAGACCTGTTCATGACGACAACAGCACCTTCTTTATCAGCCTCTTCGATTATAATGTCAGGGTGGTTTCTGAGGCCGTGGATGGCATTGCGTTCTGCATGACTTAGGTTATGAGGCAAGCGATGTTGTTTTTCCACAATTTCTGCCTGTGCACGTCAGCGGAAGCATTCTGTGTACAGGTCCAGACTGTCATTACAACCCTCAGGAGGAGTCCATGTGGAGTTTTTCTTCTTGTGCTGTTGGTGGGAAGGTAACTGTGTATCAGTGGGCGGTTCAGTGTCATCCTGAAAGTATTCTTTGAGTCGGAGACGGCGAAAGTAGGCTTCCAGATCGCCGCAGAACTGTATCATGTTTATGGGGGTGGCAGGGCAGAAAGAGTCCCCGAGATAGGACAGACTTTTCTTCTGGGCTGAGTGCGTGCTTGGATAGATTGACGATATAGCTGGGTGGGTTAGGCGTACCACGGTTGTGGCCCCATGTGGCAGGTAGGAGTTTAGACAGCTTACAGTCCTTTTTCCTTTGTACAGAGGTGAAGTGAGTAATGTAGATCTCCTGTCTTACTTTAGTGAAGTCCGTTTGTATGGAAGTTTGGTTATTTATGAGAGTCTCCAGGTTGAACAGCTCTTTTTCGATGTTTTCCTGTTTGCTCTATAGGATGCTGATCAGGTGGTTCCTCAGTTTCTTTGATAGAGTATGGCATAATCTCTCACTGTGGTCTGTGTAGTATGTAGATAGCAGTGGATTTTTTATCTTTAGTCCATTTGGTATGATGTCCATCCGTTTGCATTTGGAAAGGAAGATGAAGAAACTTACACAAATACAGACAGATATCATGAGGTTGATGGATTTCCACTCCATACGGTTAAATGCAGTGCTCTGCATGGTGTCAAGTATCAGAGGGGTAGCCGTGTTAGTCTGGATCTGTGGCACAGGACTCTTTGCTGCTTTTACAGATCCAGACTAACACGGCTACCCCTCTGATACTTAACCAATATTTAAAACATTGTTTGTAGCTGGCATTGTTCTAATACCAGCAGGAAAGGATCAAAGCCAGCCCCGACCACTACCAAAAATACCATCTTCATCATCTATTTTTTAAAAAATTATTTCAGCCAGTCTGGTTTTAGCTCCAGTGTACAAGAGTACAGTTTGTGGACAATGCATAATAATAATAATAATAATTTGGTTAAAACTGTTTTTTAGGATTAGGTCATTGCCTAGTTGTGTATTAACATACTCTGAGATCCTTATAACAACATAATAAATAATAACTTTCTTGTATAGTGCTTCTCATCAGCAGATCTCAAAGTGCTTCACAATGAATTTAATGTATGTTTCTCCTCTTTTACAGATGGGGAACGAAGGCACAGAGAAACTAAGTGACTTGCCCAAGGTCACATAGGAAGTCTGTGGCAGAGTAAGGAATGGAACTTGGATTTCCCCATTTGCTAGGTCAGTGCTCTAGCCACTGATCCACACTGCCTCCAGAGGAGGAAAAGTGGTATGTATCCTACTGAAATTGCTAATATTACTTCTATACACCTAGAACAGTTTATTTTTAAATAAAGAAGAGGTCTGGAATGTGCATGTAGAGTAATAGGGGAATGACAGAGGAAAGAAAGACTCAAATCTGGGTACAAAAAAGTGACAACGTCCTTCCATTTATTATCCATCACTGATGTTCATTCTACATGCAACACTTTCAAATTTGCACATCCTATCACCAACAGCAACGATTCTGGAAACGGACTAACTTGTTTTTTTAGCTGACAATGCAGATGGCAAATATATTGGGATGGAAAGAGCAAGGTGGAATGTATTAAGTCAACATGGCAGACAGAAGTAAAAAATGTTTTTTGACAGTAAGCTAATCAAGTATGACTCAAAACACAGAATTAAGGTAAGAAGTTACGAAGTTGGCACTTTTCTATCCACAACTACATTGTTAAATCAGGAGGCCTATGGGCTCAGAAACAATACAATACACAATGTTACTTTACAGAGGCTCACATGAACTTGTTCTATTTACATTCTCATGAGTTTATGCTCCCTGAATTTCACTATGAATTTTAAGTTCAGACAAAGCAAAAAACTCAAAGCCAAACTCAGTCAAAACTTCACATTTTTGTCTGGATTCCTCCTGAAACATAACAGACTCAAATTCACAAACTTGACCTGAGTTTCAGTTTTGTAACAAAACCAATATTTCAAGCTGCATATTGAAGTTTCACATGGGCCATGACTCAATTCACCCCACATAAAGCAGGCAATTTTCACCTGTAAGTGTCACTACATAGTTTGTAATGATACAGCAGGTAAACTATATAGGAGCACATATTTCTTCTTTAGTAGTGTTATTGTTCTCTACTAAGAGGATTATTATATAAAAGCTTCCAAGTGTTGCTATGATCAACCTTCTTTACTATGTACATTGCAGTTTCGCTTTGGTAGCCAATAGAAGTTTTAAAAGACAAGGCAAGAACTTAACTAGTTTTTGGGTAAACACACATAAAAAACATAGCTAAAAATGGCTCAGACATTTTCACAAACTTCAACAACTTCTGAAGCTGTTTAATACTTAACATTCATTTGCCTTGACAAGAAAAAAGTTGTTTTAAACACACACACTTCCACACCAGTTTACTTTTGAAAACAGGTACATCTATCAAGTCTTTCACAAAATTCTCTCTGAAATGAAAGCAAAAAGTATATCTCTTCATAAACGCTAGGGTGACCAGATAGCAAATGTGAAAAATCAGGACAGGTGGGAGGTAATAGGCACCTATTTAAGAAAAAGACCCAAAAATCAGGACTATCCCTATGAAATCAGGACATCTGGTCACCCTAATAAATGCTGTTGTGGTTGAAATTAGTACTGATGGAATTATAGCATTAATAGTTATGCTATTATGAGGTATAACATTGACAAGTGCTGTACAAGTCTCCCTTATTCAGCTCTTAGAACATGACTTGCTCCCAATATGCAATGATCATCCTTTTCCAGCCTGAGACCTCAGGAGAGAGAACTATTCAAACAGTGTATCATACAAATACAGGCTGAAATGCTGAGAACTTTTAATCTATTTTGGTGCCCTCTACTGAAATTTTGAAAGACAATTTTATAAAACCAGAAAAATCATATAAAGGCAAAATATAAGTGACAGGAAAGGATGGTTATATGATTAAAAACTTCCTCACGATTTCCAATGTCTTGATAATAATCATCATGCTCTAAGAAGGGTTTGTTTATTTTCAAATTGCTTTACAAACATTAGTCAATTCTTACAAAAACCTTTGAGAAAACAGAAGGACAAAATTTTCAAACTTTAATTCCTAAAGACAGGCACCTAACTCCATATTTGGGCACTTCAACTGGCTGTGCCATACGCCTGTGGGAAAAAAAAAATCAAGCTACATATTTAAGTGCATAAATATGGATTCAGATACCCGTTTTAGCACCCATGTTTGAAAATACTGGCATAGTCACTTTCCCAAAACCACAAAAGGAAGCCAGAAAGTCAGAGCCTGGATTTAATCTAATGAATTTCTACTTCCCAAGCCTGTATTCAGACCACACAATTGACAGAAAAAAAAGCTTTCTGTTCTCACAAACAAGAGTGTAGCTAACAATGAAATTTGCCTGGTTACTGACTAAACTTTTGTTCCACCATACCACAACCTACAGTATCCTCATAGCCTGCTGGGCTAAGCCTATAAAATGATTGCTAAATTACTAGGTGCAGTTAGATAGAGAGATCTAGAAATAGAAAGGGTCTTAAAAAGTTTCCAAATCATTATATACACTGGCCTCAAAGTTAAATTATATTATGGTATTTGCTTGCCTACAACCATGTTTCAAAACTGGAAACATCATACTGTAACCTAAGGCCTGAGGGAAATCACCATTTACTCCAATTCCTTCTGAGATAAAGCAATTCCTTCCAACTTTTTCCCTACTCTCTTAGGCTTGGTCTACACTATGACTTTAGGTCGAATTTAGCAGCATTACCTCTATTTAAGCCTGGACTCGTCCACACAACGAAGCCCTTTTTTCGACTTAAAGGGCTCTTTAAATCGATTTCTTTACTCCAGCTCCGACGAGGGGATTAGCGCTGAAATCAGCCTTGCCGGGTCAAATTTGGAATAGTGTGGATGCAATTCGACGATATTGGCCTCCAGGAGCTATCCCAGAGTGCTCCATTGTGACCACTCTGGATAGCGCTCTCAACTCAGATGCTCTGGCCAAGTAGACAGGAAAAAGCCCGCAAACTTATGAATTTCACTTCCTGTTTAGCCAACGTGTTTGCAGAGCTCATGCAGAGCTCATCAGCATGATGTGCACATTGCCGGGGCACATTGCCCGGCCCGTACTTTGTGACAAGTCTATGACCATGTCCTTCTCATCACTGCACTGCCGTCGCCTCCTTACCTGGCAAAATGATTGTCTGCCATTGCTCTGATGGAGGGAGGGGCGACTGATGATATGGCTTACAGGGAATTAAAATCAACAAAAGGGGTGGTTTTGCATCAAGGAGAAACACAAACAACTGTCACACAGAATGGCCCTCTCAAGGATTGAACTCAAAAGCCTGGGTTTAGCAGGCTGTTGATTTCACAAAACAAATCGGGTTAATTTCTTGTTTTGATCCATCTATCTTTTAGATCTTAGGCTGGCAGCAGACGGTGCAGTACGACTGCAAGCCATCGTCATCTCCTGGGTGCTCGGCAGAAGATGCTGCATTATGATTGCTAGCCATCGTCATCTCCTGGGTGTTCAGCAGAAGATGGGAATGACCTGGCTAAGTCACTCCCATGTCTGCCCAGGCACCCCTGACCAATCTCACTGAGGTTGGCTAAAAGAGCACCCAAGAGTACTATGACGATGGCTACCAATCGTAATGCATCGTCTGCTGCCAAAAGGCAATGCGCTGTTGCTGTGTAGCAATGCAGTCCCACGTCTGCCAGCACCCAAGAGACGTACGGTGATGGTGAGCTGAGCGGGCTCCATGCTGGCCGTGATATGGCATCTGCTCAAGTAAACCAGGAAAAAAGGCGCGAAAAAATTGTCTGCCATTGCTTTCACAGAGGGAAGGAGAGGAGGGCCTGACAACATGTACCCAGAACACCCACAACACTGTTTTTGCCCCATCAGGCATTGGGATCTCAACCCAGAATCCCAATGGACAGTGGAGACTGCAGGAACTGTGGGATAGCTACTCACAGCTACCCACAATGCAAGGCTCCGGAAGTCGACGCTAGCATCGGTACTGTGGACGCAGTCTGTCAACTTAATGCACTTAGAGCATTTTGTGTGGGGACACGCACAACTGACTGTATAAAAACGATTTCTAAAAAATGACTTCTATAAATTTGGCCTAATTTCGTAGTGTAGACATACACTTAGTATCCTTCTTAACAAACAGGCTTGGGAAAAATAATTTTTACATTATTTCAATTGATAATATTAGTTTAATTTTTTTATTTTTATGGATTCAACTTTTACTATTGCAGGAAATTATGTGAGGGTCAGTTAATAATTTAGTGACAGGAGATGTTGAGACTCAAAGAGTTAAAGCTTTATAACTGTTACAACACAAATTGTTTACATCACATATCAAAATATACAAAATAAATATTCTTAACTCTAATAAATTGTCAGGCAGCATTTTTCTTACTTTACCAATCTGTAAATTTCTATTATCATTGATGGAAGTACTTTTTCCATCGGTTTGTGTGTACAAACTTGACAGTTATTAACATTTACCGATAAAAATCTAAATCATTCCAAGTTTATTAATAAAGGTTATGATGACTGTTGATAAGACTACTTTATAATTTCTTTCACACAGTTTGTATTATTTTTATAGTATATGCTTAAAGAAAAAAAATCAGTACTTTCCCCCCTTAAACATCAAACTAAGTTTATCACATTATTCTCCTCATGTAAACCAAGGCCCACTCACATCAAGCAGAAATGATTTAAGAATGCCATTCACCACAAAGCTCTAAAAATAACTGCGACAGGAATGAGCAGGCAGGGGGACGTCTGAATAGAAATGAGGAATGCAAGATGAAATATGGATTTTTTTTTATTCTTTTTAAACACAAGCAACTCAGAATGAGACAGAACTAATCACATAAATAAGTCACAGTTTAAACCAGCTAAGAAAGCAGGACTGATTCACAAGAAGCGAGATTCAAATATATATGAATTGGAACTCACACTGTTACTCTGCTCTCCAGGTATAAACCTTCCATTACTGCACAGATAAGTAAGGCACTTACAGCCTCTTCAGTTACATTGTTACCCACACAGTAAAATAGAGAAATTTCATCTCAGTAATAAATTATGAAGAGATTGGTTAGAGAGGCAATAAAATGACTCCTTACAATCGAAACTCTAGGGGGCGGGGAGAGAATTTAATGTGTATGTCTAGGATTTGGTAATAATGGAGAATTTCACCTATTACACATGGTAGGAGTGCCGGTTCTTCAACATGCCTCCTAAAATTCAGAGGCAAGAAACTATGTATCTTTTATATTGTATTACAGGCTAAGAAAGAGCCAGACACTCTTGTGTGGATTTTAATTTGATTTTCCTGTATATATTACTCATAGTGGAACAAGAATACCGTATTCATATAGTGTCTGATTCTAGATGTACATAGGGATACAGTGATAATCCTATGTCCTCATTTAATTTTATATGTAAATCCTTCTGACGGAATTAAAAATATCCTTTTATGTCTGTTTTTAAATATAAACTATTTGCAGATGAAAGACTGAACACTAAACAAACAGACTCAAAAAAGTCTAATGAGTCAGCTGAAGGAAGGAACCTGACAAAATGCAAGGTGTAGGGAAAATGCCGCATGAGGGGAAAACAAAAAAATCCCAGAGTTGGAAGAAAGGGACTCTGATCTGATGCTTCATTCAATTTTTCACTTAAGAGCAATCTGCTCTCTCTCAGCAACTAAAAAATAAATTTAGTATTTCATAATATAGTGGATAAAAAGATTTTTTTTTTAAAAAAAAAGTGGGATAATTGTGAAAATTTGTGTGTAAAAGTCATCCTTTTTTGATCAGTGATAGAGCAGGTCGAAAAATCTTGAATTTAGAAAAATGCTGATGGGAGGCGGGCAGAGAGAGAACAAGTTTTTCTAGAAAATTTTAACAAGAAGTTTCCCCTGCTCTTTTTTTGGTAAACCAACTCTTTTTGATAACAATTTAATCAAATCTTAATAAAACTCAAAAAACAGACAAGCAAAAACAGTTGAAGAGCTGCTGTTACAAAGGGGGTGGGGGGGAGTTTGAATCAGTTCAGATTATTTTTTTCAAAGCAACTTGTAGCCCAGTAATTATTTAACTTGTATTATCATAGTGCTTAGGATCCTTTGTCATAGACCAGGCCCTCATCGTGTTAGGTGCTATATAAAACACAAACTAAAAAGATGTAAGCTCCTTGGGGAAGAGACCAATCTACACAGTATTCTAACATTTTAACATGCTGCAAATAAGTGTGCAAGAAAGGACAACTGATGTGCCATCACTCTGGTTAACTGAAGGAAACTAATATTCCTTAAAATTTGGTAGATGACAACCTCTCCTCTCTTAATCCTCTCCAGCAAAAATAGGCATTTCCACTTCATTCTCAGATCTTCCTTTTGCCAGAGATAGAAGTTTCTTGAAGAAAAAGACGAAGGATGCTAACAGACAACACTGTAAACAGATACAGTAACTTAGGTAAACACTTTATTTTAGTTAAGTTGACACATTCACCCAGACTCACTAGTTTATTGCTCCCAACATTTTAGTAGTTTCATCAGTGGATAATCGAAACTTTAATTACTAGATATACAGGAACATTCAGAACAAAACAAAAAGTGTCAATTACTTTTAAACTGAGATTCTCTTCCCTAGATTTACTGTGCAACCATCATGGTTTATAAGTTATCTTGACTTTAAAAACAGACAAGATACCACAAGATGTAGTTTATTTCAGGAAGCTGGTCATAGATATAAACAGATATACTAAGAGGTATCAAGATAGAGCCTACAAACATTATCTTATGAAACTGTAAATGTAACATACCCCCATGAAGACCACATTCACTCTTTATTTCTGCTGTCTGTGATTGTACCACCAAAAGTAAAGGTCAATGGCAGTACAATTTATTACTGATTAACAGTAAGGAGAAGCGTTCACCATTCTCTGTATCATTGCTACTCTTTTCTTGACAGCCACACCCCAATTTATGCATAATACCCACCAACTAGGCCCATCCAAACTAAAGGCCTTTTCTGAATCAAACAACAACTTAGTGGTTCCTTCCTAGAGGGGGCCGACTAGAGTAAATTAATCTGAGGCAACTGTTCCCTGCCATCCCTGTATAACTTCTGCAGTACTTGATCAATATTGCATTTTAAGCTTATGGATGGCTTCCATCTGGGTAGCTCCAGGTCCCCAGCATTTGTGAAATGTCGACTCCCCTTGCAATCTACCAGCAGCCAGAGGACAGATGTCTGAATCTGTGCCTAACTTTACTTCTTTTTTTGTTTGTTTGTTTTTTAAGCATGAAAGAGATACACAGTCAATGTGTTTGTACCTGTATTTTCCAAGATGGGAAATTAAAATAGCTTGCCATTAGGGTTCACCATCAGAAACTAAAACTAAAACACCCTGACAAACATGATATTTCTGAATTGTGTCCTCACGCTGCAGTTGCACAGAGAAGTTGGTCACTAGCTTTATTTTAGTATTGTGGGAACCACAGCGTAGCTAGTACTTTTGCCACAATTTTGACATCTTCAATAAGCAGAAAAAATCCAACAGAGTGTAAGATACTTAACAATGTACTCCTTCTTTTGGGGAAGAAGGGAGACAACCCCTGGGCTTCATACAGAAGCAGCAAGTTCAAAAGGTTTCACCACAGCCTGGTGCGCTGGACACCAGATAAAGTCTAAAAGAGGCTTTATAAAATTAACTGGGGTTGCCAACTACTTGCATGCTTCTCTCCTCACCACAAACCACTTGCAACCACCATAGAAATATATTTTAAATGAGACCCACCTCTTTACCTACACGGTAGGTAATTCACATTTATTTAATCCTATTGTTTCTTTTCTTCACTAAACAGAGAAATTTGATTTTCTGTCCCGATTTGATTAGAAATTTTCTAAACTATGAAAATCTGGTACATTTGGAAGCTAAGTATTAGCTCAGGAAGGATATGATCCTGCTTCTATTTAAGTCAATGAAAACATACTTAGTCTATTTTTTATTTATGCTACGGGTCACTTTACACTGCTCTCACAGTGTAAAGACACCTTAAATGTATCAATTCTCAAATGGAGTAGGATCAATTCCAAGGGAAACTGACATTACAATAAAAATAAAGATGTAGCAAACTTACCTTCGTTTCCCAAGAGAAAGGAGCAGAGTGTTCATCTTGCCAAGTTATGTCCTGAAATGAAATTCAAGAATCTCTCTAAAAATCAAAAAAGCAGCCTTATTTAATAAAAATATCAAAGAGATGTGCTTATATTGCATAGTGAAGTTGAAGTGTATCAAAACAGTAAAACAGTAACAATATCAACTTTGAACCAGCCAAAGAATGACAGACAGACAGAGGTCACTGAGCGAATGAAAGCTCTTTTAGAATGTAAATTCTTAGGGGCAAGGACTGTCATTTATTATATTTTTATACACTGCCCAGCAACATGGGGGTATTAACCTGGTCTAGGCCTCTACATGCCATTGCTATACAAAGAAGAATATTAAAAATGTACCGTATGTCTGATCTTTACCAATTACGTTATTAAGACACAATAGCCAAATATTTTTATCTACTTGAATGGCTATCAGACTGAAATCAATATCCTATGCAGTGTAAGGAACTATATAATGTCAAAAGTTAAATGGCGATTATACTCTGAGAAATGAAACCAAAAACTGCAAAGGGGGGTTCCATAGTTAATTGCTACTTAGGAATTCCATTTTTAATTTGCTCAGTTTAGAAAGAAAAGTGTTTTTTAATAGCGACAGTCCTGCAGACTCAACCTGGGGTCTGACAATCAAGCTAGGCTCTTTCTGGCTCACACTCCACCAACAATAACAAATATTTTTCATTTGGAAGCTAGTTATCAATCCTGATGTTGATGCAGCAGAATCTGTCTTCCTTTCCAACAGTTGTGCTGGCTCTGCAGTGCAAACAGGAATATATATATATATATATATATATATATATATATATATATACACACACATACACACACACACACACACACATATATGTATTTAAAGAAAGCTGAAATCACTCAAAACACAAACACTTTCTAGAGTAACGTGCCATTTTTAAACAATTACTTATCTGAGCATAACTCCACTTTAATAAAGTTGCTACCTGCATAATCTACATTTGTACATGCAATTGCTAGCAAACCTAGCACAAACATGTACCACACGCACCAAGACAGGAGGGGCAAAATGAGAAAGTATGCTTTTCCTATACCATAAACAAAATATTTTCAAAATTTGTTCATTCACACTGATGTTTTGGGAAATAAACAATATTTACAAATAATAAATTAATGACAAACAAGCCTTATGTTGGGCATATGTGGTGCTAGCAACTGATCGGTCCCATTTTATATTAAATACATTAAAGTGAATGGCTTCTGTCCTAGACAAATAATGCTCCTTACATTTTGTACTTTTTAAGTCTGGGAAACTCTCCTGTAAACACATGGCAGAGGCTTTTATGCTATAAACTCACCACACTATGTTCTCCTCACAATCCCCTTTTTACCCCACCCTAGGCCAACATAATTTTTGGCTTAGAGCCACAACAGAGGTTTAAAACAAAGAAAGCTTAGAAGCTAACTGATAAACTCAAAGCTCTGTGACAATCTCAGAACTGAAACTATTTTTCCTGAAATATGTCCTCAGCCCCCAAGCTACTTACTATACTGGAAATACATCAGTTAAGTAACCATGTCTTTCCTATATGATCACTAAATTCTTGCATGGCCGTCACCCATGAGGGAAAAGGAAAGGGGAATAAAATTATGCTCATAATACTGCTTTAAAAAATATTAACACAGAACAAAAGCTTTAAGGTTATTTATCATCAACATGAATAAGCATTGATCCACATTTGGTCAGCTTGTGTTTTCAACAAGCAACAACAAATGGAGCTTTCTCCCAAAAAGAGGTAAATAGCCTTTTGTTCCTCCCACTAAATAACTGATGTAAGAGACAGATACTCTGGCTTGTGGGAATTCTTGGCCCAAGACAAAAAATTAAAAACAAACAAGAACTCAGTCACACAATTGACTTCAGCAGCCAGCTGCAGAATATCAAAGACAAAAGAGAAGCATGTAACTAAGTTGTTACATTCAGGCAGCTTGTTGCAAAATGGCATCAGATTTTCAAAATGGAAGACATACTAGTATCTTTCTTCTGTGCTCCTTGTTCTCTGTACATGATATAAACATTGTGCAGAGCATCTGACGGCAACTGTCCAGTCACAAACCCACAACAAAAGGGCTCCTGTACTCGTAACTGAATATCTTACTGTAGCAAAAATGAACAGCAACACTACATCTTTTATAAGTACTATTGAGGGGAAAGGGTTGGAGTCGGGGGACAGGGTTAACTCTAGTGAAAATCTGCAGTGCATTTTCAGGGCTCTTGATAACAAATCTATAGCAGTTCAACTTAAAAAGCTTTTAAAGCACAAAATTTTGATTATAATAATTACTTGTAAGCAGGAAAAAAAAAAAGATCAGGTGGTCAATTGCTTCACATCACCAAGCCAAAGACTGAAGGCTGATACAAAACAGAAAATATTGCAGGTATCTATGGAAAAGTCAGACATCCTCCATGTTAAACGCTCATCATATCACCAAGCCAACTGGACGTTTCAGCTGTTCCCCTTAACCCCAATTTAACAATTTTCCAAGTTACATGATGATAATATATCTGAAACATACATTTGATTATTATGAGTCCAATCCAGCAAGGTTCTCAGCTCCCAGGAGCTGTCCAACCCCGTTTAAAAATCAGGCCTTAAGCGAGTCACATTTTTGTTTGCCTTTTTTTTTTAAGCTAAGTTTTCACCTAAAAAAATTATAATAAAAAGTCTAAACCAACTCCCATTGAAGTAAACTGAAAGATTCCGCTAATGTCACAGGAGTTGGAGCAGGCCCTAAATATTTGGCAGAGCGCAAGATGACCCTAGCAGAAATCAAGGCATCCCCAAAGGATGGTAGCATCACCACACATTGCCATTCCTGAAACGCCAGCTCTCCTTTAACTTGATCTAAATTCATTCCAAAATAAAAATAATGCATCTTGCATTGGTTAATTCCAAATGATTCTCTCTTTGGTGATATATTGTACAATGTGAGCTAGTTTAACATATGTTTCTATAGTGATTTCCATTTGAGGAGCACAAAGGTCTTATCCACATTAAGGCTTCTGTGAAAATTCTAAGTGATTTGGAAACCTAACTCCACTTATAGGCTCTTTTGAAAATCCCAGACTAATGAATTATGCTTTACTTAATTCACTCTTAGAGGTATTATTTATTCCCATTTTACAGATGGAGATACTGAACCACAGAGAATACAAGTGACATTCTCAGGGGAAGTCGATTATTTTTTGTCAAGGTCCAAATCCGTTGGTCAAGGTACACGCCCTGGGGGGGGTGGGGGGGAGACAACAATGGTCATACAGAGCCACCATCCATTTGTAAAGGGAAAATGTTTCATTTGTTTTTATATGAGGCAGGAATGAATGGTAAGTAAAAGGAACTGGAATAATGAAGACTAGATTCTTCATACAAAATGCCTCCTTTTAGGGACAATTTGCTTTTTTTAAACAAAAACCTACTGCAATATATTAGCCCTGTTTAGACAGAAAGTTTCCATAATTGGAGAAACACTTTTGCAGTTCAGCTGAGATTTAATGCTAATGATTTAACTCTTGGGCAAGTTTCACAATGAATGTAAACAATTAAAATCTTTGAGGCCACTATAAATCGCTGAAGAATTCCTCACCCTTAGAATTGCACAATGTCTTTTTGCTGGATTACTATGAAAACAGCTAAAGAAATGTTGTGTTTCATTTAAAATTAAAACTTCAAATGAAGTGCTAGAGAGGAAAATTTCACTATCCTATTATTTTCCTACAGACAAGGGCTAGCTTGGGAAGATAGATAGAGATGCAACCCTTGTACTAGAGCTAAAAGAGATACAATGAATTTAGAAGTGATATGGATGGGGTTTGTTTTTTTCCAGTTACCTAGACAGCATCATTTTCACATAAGAACACCATTAAAATCTTCAGCACCAAGAGTAAATGATTGCAGTAAATCTTCCTATCTACTGTGGAAGAAGCAGAACTGAATGCTGCACTTATTAAAACAATAGCCCTGTTTCATTTTTTTCTTTAAAAGAGACTTATTAGAAAAATTTTGCTATGCAAATTCACGCTATTCATTCCCTCTGCACGCTTGAAAACTGTCATGGAGTTCTCAGATGCATGCTAGCTGGCAAATGGAAGGGAAGAATCCCTTCATGTTGTGCCTGTTAGGGAGTGAGAGAGACGAAGGGAAGGATGAGGTGCCAAGTGTGAAGCATTTTAGGGATCTATTGTGCTGTCAATGCAGAGTTGCAGTAGTACAGCTGAGCAAGAGTCAGACCAAGAGAAAACATGAAAGCCCAGTAGGGTGAGGCTTTCACCGACCTGGAAAGTTGAACTGCAACAGCAACAGACTGGCTCGAGCAGAACAAAGTGGCTCTGTTGCAATAGGAGAAGAAAGAGAAATTAGGGAGACATGGAAAAGGTCCAGGACTCAAGTTTGGCACCAGAAAGAGAGGCTGGGAGAGAAAGCCAAGGAATGATGAGCCAGGAAAGGCCCCTAAGGCTTGGTACTGCAGTTGAAAGACTAAAGTGGAACAGGAGAATGCCAGAAGAGAGCAGGACCTCTTTTTCAGGAAGATAGTTTATATAAACTTTGGCTGGAAAGTGAAAAAGGAAGTCAGTTGATGCATATGCTTTATAATCTAAATTTAACTCTCTATACCAAGTCATTTGATTAACTGTGTTTATCAATTAAACACACAGTACCATTCCTCTTTGTTGCTTTTTTTGCCAAATGAGGGAACAAATATTTGTCAAACCTCAGAGGCATTTTGCCTGTCACTTTGTGAAGCAGGAAAAGATATTGTCCTTATGTTGCAACAGAACAACCTCTGGCACTTTCCTTCTGGTCCCAAAACAATTCAGAACAGCAAGCCCTCACAATCTCAAAACAGTGAAAGTAAAACATGTAGTCTCAGGAATGGGGAAGGCTAAAATGCCCAAAATAAACAGTTTTCAATTTAGATACCGTCTCCACCATCCTCCAAAAACTGACAGTCTGTTTACTGATGAAGACTAAATGTTCAGGACTTCATCAGCACTATCTAAGAGTCAAGTTGACCCTATGTTTTCAGATCAAACTCCAGGTATGAAACATGTATGCTGCTTAACCAGACATTTCCCTTACACAGAGGATGCAGAATGAAGGTCTTCTATAACACAACCAGCTCTGAAACACTATGGTGATTAGTTAAGTCTTCAAGCAGTGCTTACAAATCCTATGTATGGATATTAGTAGGAGGTTAACACGAGCCCTAGCCACTTCAAATTAAATTGGTGGTTACAAGTTCAGAAGCAGATTGTGTGACTAGAGAACCAGGAAAATAATTTGACAGTAGTTTGCCTTAAGAATTTAAATTAGGATAACAAATTATATTGATGTTGTGCAGTGCGTGTGCTTGCATAGCCTGAGACTTTTTTAAAAAATTGGATGGCTGTGATTTGTTACATTCATTTAAAAACTAAATAGAATAGAACCTTGTATGCAAGCAGAGATAAAAAATGTGGTCAACTAAAAGGGGGGCTTCAGAGGTTTACACATATTTGTTTACAGGACTTTAATTTGAAAGGCAGCTACTTCATACTCCGCTACCCAAGTACCTATGAGTCTCTCCAAGCACATTTTAGTGTTAAAGGCAAGAACAGCAAAAGCTTCAAAACCTATATTTTCAACTGTCTAACTTTCCACAGCCTTGCTTTTTCCTGGCACTGCAATAGCTGTGGAAAAGACTGATTAAGACTTTTTAAAAAAGGTATCTAAAAAAAGGACCAGAACTTGGGAATATTTTCAACACTGTACTTATGAGCAGAAAAAGGAAAAGATCTGATGCACTGTAAACATTGTCTCAATTCTACTTTTAGTGATTATTTCTCCACTATTCAATTATTTTAAAAATTAGTTTCTACAAAATCCTCTTTGTAATCCATACTACTTGCACAGATGAACTTTTCCACTGACCACCTTATTTTGAGTTATTAATAACTGCAATCACATATTTTGTGAATTGATTCACAAATTTTCATTCATTCACACTATGACATCTCTCCATTCTGCATCTACACTAGGAAACTGGGATCCATAACTCACCACCAACCAACTCTGCTGATGATAGCCATAGTGTTGACAATGATCAGGCATTTGTCACAACTATGTTGGCTAACCCTATTCAGTGCATTGCTGCACAACACATTGGTAAGAACACCCTGTGCCCTGGCTAGTTCCACAACTTCTACCATTGCTGCCACCAGCCGAGAATCACAGGTCTCCATTCTCTTAGAGCAGACAAGACCACAGGTCCCAGAAATATAGGGAGAGGACTCATAACTGCATTTAACACAGTCTTCATATTTGGCAACAGCATGAAGTGTTGAAAGACGATATCACGACAAAATTAACAACAGCACAGCTTTGGCCACTACCATCTCTGCTGACATTTCTTTATTAATAATCCCCACTAGGCTCCTTCCCCCTGGGGCCCCCTTTCCACAACTCCCATAGCTTCCAATGTCCCCAACCTTATCTCCTGTTGTACCTCCCAATACCTGCACACCATCCTTCTCCCCCACAATGCCCTCACTCTTTGCCCCCATTCCCCAACACCACGTTTCTATCCCACCCCACTCTACCCTACCCTTTCTCCTCCACACCACCATTCTCCCCATAGTGCCCCGCTCCTCATTCTTTACCCCCTACCCTCAATGCCCTCAACATTGCCCTTCTCCCCTCAGTCCCCGCCCCTCCCCTCACTCTTCCCCCATACCCTCCACATTGCCCCCTCCCCCCAGCCTCCTCCCCTCACTCTTCCCCCCCATACCCTCCACACTGCCCCCTCCCCCCCTCACTCTTCACCCCCATACCCTCCACACTGCCCCCTCCCCCCAGCCTCCTCCCCTCACTCTTCCCCCCCCATACCCTCCACACTGCCCCCTCCCCCCAGCCTCCTCCCCTCACTCTTCCCCCCCATACCCTCCACACTGCCCCCTCCCCCCAGCCTCCTCCCCTCACTCTTCCCCCCATACCCTCCACACTGCCCCCTCCCCCCAGCCTCCTCCCCTCACTCTTCCCCCCATACCCTCCACACTGCCCCCTCCCCCCAGCCTCCTCCCCTCACTCTTCCCCCCATACCCTCCACACTGCCCCCTCCCCCCAGCCTCCTCCCCTCACTCTTCCCCCCATACCCTCCACACTGCCCCCTCCCCCAGCCTCCTCCCCTCACTCTTCCCCCCATACCCTCCACACTGCCCCCTCCCCCAGCCTCCTCCCCTCACTCTTCCCCCATACCCTCCACACTGCCCCCTCCCCCCAGCCTCCTCCCCTCACTCTTCACCCCCATACCCTCCACACTGCCCCCTCCCCCCAGCCTCCTCCCCTCACTCTTCACCCCCATACCCTCCACACTGCCCTCCCCCCCAGCCCCCGCCCCTCACTCTTCCCCCCATACCCTCCACACTGCCCCCTCCCCCCAGCCCCTACCCCTCACTCTTCACCCATACCCTCCACACTGCCCCCTCCCCCCCAGTCCCCGCCCCCGCCCCTCACTCTTTACCCCCCACACCCAGCTCTTCTCCCCCTCACCTTCCCACCCCCCCCTTCCAGGGCCGAAGCCGATACCTCGTCCCCGAAGCGCACCACCTTCTGGCCGGTGTTGAGGCGCAGGCCGGGGTAGCAGGCTGGGGGCGCGGCGCGGGCGGCCCCGCGATGCGCCGCGTAGCGGGCCTGGACGTGCGGCTCCACCAGGCACTTGTCGATGATCTCGTCCTGCTGGCGGGGCGGCAGCCGCTCCCAGTCGGGCCCGTAGCGCTCGCGGATCCGCTCCTTCTCCGCCATGATCTTCCGCGCCATCGGGCTCAGCGAGGAGAAGTAGCTGAAGCGCTTGCGCTCCCGCTCGTCCAGCGGCCGGTTCCCGTTCAGCACCGCGGTGCGGGAGGCGGCGATCGCCGCAGCCATGGAGGCCATAGTGCCCCTGCCCCGCACACACCGAGCCCCGAGAGACGCCGGGAAGAACCGCCTCCTCCGGCCTTAGCAGCGCCCTCCTCTTACTCAGCACCCTTCGCTGCTCCCTGCACTGTCTAGTCCCTCACTCCTCCCTACCCACTCCCCCTTTCCTCGTCTCCTCCCTGCATATTGCCTGTTCCCTCTCCTCTCTACACGCCCCCTTTCTCTCACTCCTCCTCTCCCTTTTCCTTGCTCCTCCCTTCGCTCACCTCCTGTCTGTTGCTCCCAAGTAGGGTGACCCGACAGCAAATATGAAAAAAGGAGACGTGGGGTGGGGAGTAATAGGAGCCTATATAAGAAAAAGACCCAAAAATCAGGACTGTCTCTATAAAATCTGGACATCTGGTCACCCTACTCCCAAGTCAAAGTGTTTTGTGTCAGCATGACAAGCCCTGCAAAAATAAAATGCAGAAATCTCTGGTCTCCTCTCTCTGGCGGAGCATGGTTGCTTCAAGCCCTACCCCAGGGCTTCCCAGTCTGTCTGGGTTTTAGCGCCTATTCATCTTTGCCATCATTGCCCTTGGGTTGGTTCAACGGCAGGTCTCTTTCCTTTCTTTTCTGCAGTTTTTCACTTATTTGTTACTAGTAAATTTGACCATTTCTGATAATCTGAGGAAATGTTTCTTGCACATCCTCTGTATTTTGAAGTATACGCTGCTCTTTTTTTTTACTTCTCTGTCACACTGGTCACCCCCTACCCTTAGAATTTACCCTCTGCTTCTCTCTTTGGTAGGATTTTACATTAGTTTTCCACATTTCATTTTGGAAGTGTGTTCAGGGATATGGGGCTAGCTAACATTTTTTTTATTTCATCCAAAGTGACTTGTAGAGTGTGGTTTTAGTCAGGCTCCTGAGCATGTCTCATGTACTTTTCATGATTCTATTTCAGTATTACTTTATTCAGTGCAAGAAACATATTGGAGGAAACCCAATGACTCATGGAGGAGGTGTCATCCTGAATCAGGTAGTCTTAGTGCTATTGCTTTTTCCACAGTAATTATTAATAATACCCAGTGCTTTCCAAAGGAGGTAATTACTGATGGGGACACTGAGGCATGGGGCAATTACTTGCCTAGAGTCACCCAGCAGGTCAGTGACACAGCAAGAAATAGAATCCAGATCTCCTGCCCCCTAATCAATTTACCCTTCTCACTTTGTCCCCCCCACCAGTAGAGAGATTTAGTAAGCGCTTACTAGTTGAGTTATGCTGTGTGGAATTGGTTACTTCAACATATTAAAACAGACTCAGTAGTAGTGTTTGAATTTTTTTTAAGATAAGTGAAAGTTCAGTAGCTTGACTGTAAGTGGGCAATCTATTAGAATAATTATATTTTATTGCATAAATATATAGAAGTATTGGAAAGTATTTCTATTATTGTGAAAGTACCCAGAGCAATGGATGAATGATTTTTCTACAAACAAATACAGTAAATAAAACTTTTGCTCAGCTTGGTGTGGTTCAAGAGGAATGTTTCCAATAGCACAAAGTCCTACAGGTTAAAAAGTGCAGGAGAATCCTGTTTCATTAAAAATAAAAGAGGTACTAGTTGCCAGCACAGAACTCACATCACTAGAGCTCTATCTGCTATAGATACTGATTGCAAGGTAAACACATTAATTCTAATCAGTATCCATATGGGTTCATGCATATTGTTGATGATTACAGGCTGATGATTCTCTGCTACTGCAAGGGTTTGGGCTGTCATATCCAAATGTACCAATCTCTGAGCTGAAAATGATATTGCCACAAAACCCACCTTGTCTGGACTGATAGAGGAAAGGAGGGAGGTTAACTTCTTACCATATAATAGGCTTCTTCCATTAGCCCACTCATTGTGTTTGTTAAACTAGTTTGGAAGCATCTGACTAAAGCTCACTCTTCATTAATCCGCCTCTGTATATCACACCCAGAGAAGGAAGTTGACACACCACACCTGTCTATTCATTTTCAATTAATATAATTTTTCTTCTAGATGCCTTTATTTTGAAAGAAAGGGTGGGCATAAAGTCAGAAGAGTGGAAGAAAGAATGGTAGATAAAAATATCAACAGCAGGAATTTGTTTGTTGAGGCAGCCAGGGAAATGTTCCTGCCCGCTCCCACCTCAAAATTTTTTTCCCTTTAACATAAGAACAGCCATACCGGGTCAGACCAAAGGTCCATCTAGCCCAGTATCTGTCTACCAACAGTGGCCAATGCCAGGTGCCCCAGAGCGAGTGAACCTAACAGGCAATGATCAAGTGATCTCTCTCCTGCCATCCATCTCCATCCTCTGATGAACAGAGGCAAGGGACACCATTCTTTACCCAGCCTGGCTAATAGCCATTTATGGACTTAACCACCATGCACTTATCCAGTTCTCTTTTAAACACTGTTATAGTCCCAGCCTTCACAACCTCCTCAGGTAAGGAGTTCCACAAGTTGACTGTGCGCTGCATGAAGAAGAACTTCCTTTTATTTGTTTTAAACCTGCTGCCTATTAATTTCATTTAGTGACCCCTAGTTCTTGTATTATGGGAATAAGTAAATAACTTTTCCTTATCCACTTTCTCCACATCACTCATGATTTTATGTACCTCTATCATATCCCCCCCCCCCGTAGTCTCCTCTTTTCCAAGCTGAAGAGTCCTAGCCTCTTTAATCTTTCCTCATATAGGACCCTCTCCAAGCCCCTAATCATTTTAGTTGCCCTTTTCTGAACCTTTTCTAGTGTTAGAATATCTTTTTTGAGGTGAGGAGACCACATCTGTATACAGTATTCGAGATGTGGGCATACCATGGATTTATATAAGGGCAATAATATATTCTCAATCCCCTTTTTAATGATTCCTAACATCCTGTTTGCTTTTTTGACCGCCTCTGCACACTGCATGGACATCTTCAGAGAACTATCCACAATCTTTTTCCTGACTCGTTGTTAAATTAGCCCGCATCATATTGTATGTATAGTTGGGTTTATTTTTTCCAAAGTGCATTACTTTACATTTATCCACATTAAATTTCATTTGCCATTTTGTTGCCCAATCACTTAGTTTTATGAGATCTTTTTGAAGTTCTTCACAATCTGCTTTGGTCTTACCTATCTTGAGTAGTTTAGTATCATCCGCAAATTTTGCCACCTCACTGTTTACCCCTTTCTCCAGATCATTTATGAATAAATTGAATAGGATTGGTCCCAGGACTGACCCTTGGGGAACACCACTAGTTACCCCTCTCCATTCTGAGAAATTACCATTAATTCCTACCCTTTATTCCCTGTCTTTTAACCAGTTCTCAATCCATGAAAGGACCTCCCCTTTTATCCCATGACAGCTTAATTTACGTAAGAGCCTTTGGTGAGGGACCTTGTCAAAGGCTTTCTGGAAATTTAAGTACACTATGTCCACTGGATCCCCCTTGTCCACATGTTTGTTGACACCTTCAAAGAACTCTAATAGATTAGTAAGCCATGATTTCCCTTTACAAAAACCGTATTGACTATTGCTCAACAGTTTATGGTTTTCTATGTGTCTGACAATTTTATTCTTAACTATTGTTTCGACTAATTTGCCTAGTATCAACGTCAGACTTACCGGTCTGTAATTGCCAGGATCACCTCTAGAGCCCTTTTTAAATATTGGTGTTACATTAGCTAAACTTCCAGTCATTGGGTACTGAAGCCGATTTAAAGGACAGGTTACAAACCTTAGTTAATAGTTCCGCAACTTCACGTTTGAGTTCTTTCAGAACTCTTGGGTGAATGTCATCTGGTCCCAGTGACTTGTTAATGTTAAGTTTATCAATTAATTCCAAAACCTCCACTAGTGACACTTCAATCTGTGACAGTTCCTCAGATTTGTCACCTACAAAAGACAGCTCAGGTTTGGGAATCTCCCTAACACTCTCAGCCGTGAAGACTGAAGCAAAGGATCCATTTAGTTTCTCTGCAATAACTTTATTGTCTTTAAGCGCTCCTTTTGTATTTCGATCGTCAAGGGGCCCCACTGGTTGTATAGCAGGCTTCCTGCTTCTAATATATTCACAAAACATTTTGTTATTACCTTTGGAGTTTTTCGCTAGCCGTTCTTCAAACTCCTCTTTGGCTTTTCTTATTACACTCTTGCACTTAAGTTGGCAGTGTTTATGCTCCTTTCTATTTGCCTCACTAGGATTTGATTTCCACTTTTTAAAGGAAGTCTTTTTATCTCTCACTGCTTCTTTTACATGGTTGTTAAGGCACAGTGGCTCTTTTTAGTTTTTACTATGTTTCTTAATTTGGGGTATACATTGACATTGGGCCTCTATTATGGTGTCTTTAAAAAGCGCCCATGCAGCTTGCAGGGATTTCACTTTAGTCACTGTACATTTTAACTTTTGTTTAACTAACCCCCTAATTTTTGTATAGTTCCCCCTTTTGAAATTAAATGCCACAGTGTTGGGCTGTTGAGATGTTCTTCCCACCACAGGGATGTTGAATACTCTTGTATTATGGTCACTATTTCCAAGTGGTCCTGCTATAGTTACCTTTGGCTTTATCATCATCATAGCACCTAGCAGCCCTAGTCAAGGACCAGGATCCCATTATGGTAGGCACTGTACAAACACAATAAAAAGACAGACTAAGCACTTCGGGGGCAGGGACTAAGTATCAGACAAGAGACAACTGATGGACACAGAAAGACAGCCATGTGAATATAAGGAAATGTTAAGACAGTACTGGTCAGCCCACCAGCAACCAAGTTGTCAAGCTTTTTGTAGGCATCAAAACAGAGAAGGGTTTTAAAGAGGGATTTGAAGAATATTGAGGTAGCTTTGCAGATGTTTTATGAGGAGTTCCTCCCAGGCATGAGGGACAGAATAAGAGAAAGCACAAAGGTAACTTCCCAGCCAGCCAGCCCTAGTATATGTTTCCCTCTTCTGCCTAAATGATACAATCATAGGAAAACTTACAATCTGGAAGGAAAGATATTTTATGGCTATAATAAAGCCACTCCAGAGATCTGAGCTCTGCTCCTGAAAGCTGCTGTACCTCAGCTTTTCCACCAGGCTAAAGATAATTACTTTTATCATAGGGATATTCTATTTAATTTATTATTGTTTGGAAAAAGTTTGAGACCCTTAGATAGAAGGTCCAATAGAAATAGGTAGTACGTACTTACAAGAAGGGAGGTAAAAAATATGTTCAAGCAGGAGGGTGAACAAGATAAGACCCCCCCCCCCCCCGACACCACAATTTGGCAGCAAATTACTGTAACAGCTCCCATCTCTCTTATGGGGAACATTACACTTATTCTAGGATTTTAAACGTACTCCTTTTTGATCATAAGACTTTGAAGAGAATGATCATTAATACTAGTTAGAGCCAGACAGTGCAGGAAGGCTGTATGCAAATTTTCCCATAATACAAGCTTTGCTAATGGACCTAGGTCTGCACTTTAACTTCTGCTGCTGTTCTGGTCTCTCACTTCCCTCTCTTGAGCAAGAAATGCCAATCATCCCAAATGCTGTGACAATTTTGTGAGTTGGACAAATACTCCCTAGTAAATATACTATACACCAAATTTCCATATTTGTCCATTATTCTAGACTTCCTGGGGGATTCTAGAGTTTAAGATGCTTAAGTTCAGTACTCTAAAGTCATACCTAGTCCCAAAAATTGTTTTATAAAAATAAGCTCCCTCAAGTGAGCTCTGCTCTTTGAATATCCAACTCAGAAATGTTCCTGTTGCACATAGGCAGGAATGGGTGGAGAGCACAGCTCTAAGGAAAAAAGACGGTTACTCACCTTTGTAACTAACTGTTGTTCTTAGAGATGTGTTGCTCATATCCATTCCAATTAGGTGTGCACGCGCTGCGTGCACTTTCACTGGAAGATTTTTTACCCTAGTAACACTCAGTGGGTTGGATGGGCGCCCCCGGGAGTGGCGGCGCTATGGCGCTGGATATATACCCCTGCCGACCCAACCGCCCCTCAGTTCCTTCTTGCCAGCTACTCCGACAGTGGGGAAGGAGGGCAGGTTTGGAATGGATATGAACAACACATCTCGAAGAACAACAGTTACAAAGGTGAGTAACCGTCTTTTCTTCTTAGAGTGCTTGCTCATATGGATTCCATTTAGGTCATTCCCAAGCCTTACCTAGGCAGTGGGGTCGGAGTGAGATGTTGCAGAATGCAAAACTGCTGAGCCAAAGGCTGCATCATCTCTGGACTGTTGAACCAGGGCATAATGCGAAGCAAAGGTGTGGACCGAAGACCAGGTAGCTGCGCGACATATCTCCTGGATAGGTACACGAGCCAGGAAGGCGGCAGATGAAGCCTGAACCCTGGTAGAATGCGCAGTGATGTGGCTTGGGGAAATATGAGCCAAATCGTAACAAGTGCGGATGCACACTGTCACCCAAGATGAGATCCTCTGAGAGGAAACAGGTAGGCCTTTCATTCGGTCTGCTACTGCGACAAAGAGTTGGGGTGTTTTACGAAAGGGTTTTGTCCGCTCAATATAAAATACGAGCACTCTACGGACATCCAGGGAGTGAAATTGTTGCTCCCGTCGCGTTGAGTGTGGCTTCGGGAAGAAGACTGGGAGAAAGATGTCCTGGTTAACATGAAAGGCTGAAACCACCTTAGGGAGGAATGCCAGGTGTGGCCGCAACTGCACCTTGTCTCTGTGGAACACAGTGTACGGCGGATCCACCGTAAGAGCCCTAAGCTCGGAGATTCATCTGGCTGATGTAATGGCTACGAGGAAAGCTGTCTTCCAAGACAGGTAGAGTAGCAAGCAGGTTGCTAACGGCTCAAATGGGGGAGACATAAGCCTGGTTAAAACCAGGTTGAGGTCCCAGGTCGGGGCTGAGCGGCATACTTGGGGGTATAAGCGCTCCAAGCCCTCGAGGAACCTCGAAACAATAGGGTGTGAGAACACGGAACGGCCATCTTCCCCTGTGTGGAAGGTAGAGATGGCTGCCAAGTGTACCCTCAGTGATGATACTGCTAGGCCCTGCTGTTTGAGAGACCAGAGGTAGTTCAAAACAGAGGGAATCGAGACCTCCGTGGGAGTAAGATTATGCGTTTTGTACCAGCAGGAGAAACGCTTCCACTTGGCCAGATACGTTGACCGGGTGGAAAGTTTCCTGCTACCCAGGAGACCTTGTCATACTGATGCACAGCAACGTAACTCTGACTGGTTTAGCCACGCAGCAGCCATGCCGTGAGGTGAAGGTCCTGCAGGTCTGGGTAGCGAAGCCTGCTGTGGTCCTGAGTTATGAGGTCTGGGTGGAGTGGCAGGGTAATTGGGTTGGCTATCAACAGGTCGAGCAATGTGGTGTACCAGTGCTGCCTGGGCCATGCTGGAGCGATCATGATTAGGCGCGCTCTGTCCCTGCGGAGTTTTAGCAGGACCTTGTGAACCAGCGGGAACGGTGGGAAGGCATAAAGCAGCTGGCTCTTCCACGGCATCAGGAAAGCGTCCGAGATCGATCCCAGGGAGAGACCTTGGAAGAAGCAGAACAACTGGCATTTCCTGTTCGCGCAGGAAGCGAACAGGTCTATGTGGGGAAATCCCCACTTCTGGAAAACAGAATGAATAACGTCCGGGCGGATCGACCACTCGTGAGACAGGAAGGACCTGCTGAGTTGATCCGCCAGAGCGTTCCGAACCCCTAGGACAAAGGACGCTACCAGGTCTATCAAGTGGGCTATGCAAAAGTCCCAGAGTTGGATGGCCTCCTGACAAAGGGGGGAGGATCGTGTCCCTCCCTGCTTGTTTATGTAGTACATGGCTGTTGTGTTGTCTGTAAACACTGAGACACAACGGCCTTGTAAATGTTGCTGAAACGCCTGGCACGCCAGGCAGACTGCAATCAGTTCTCGGACATTTATGTGTAATGCCAGCTCCTGAGATGACCAGAGGCCTTGAGTACAAAGGTGTCTGAGGTGAGCACCCCAGCCGAGAGATGACGTATCCGTCGTCGGGGACATTGAGGGCTGGGGTGGATGGAACGGCAGCCCTGTACACACCAGGGAGGGAATTAGCCACCAGTCTAGGGAGCCTAGGGTGCTTAGGGGAATGGTGACTATCGTGTCTATTGGGTCCCTGCCTGGGTGGTATACCGAGTTGAGCCAAGCTTGGAGAGGACGGAGGCGGAGTCTAGCGTATTTGGTTACGAACGTGCAGGCAGCCATGTGACCCGGGAGACCGAGACAAGTGCGAGCCAAGGTCGTCGGGAAATTCTGTAGACCTCAGATGATTGTTGCCATCGCCTGAAACCGCGGCTGCGGTAAGCAGGCCCTAGCTAGATTGGAGTCCAGGATAGCTCCTATGAAGTCTAACCTCTGCGTGGGAACCAGAGTGGATTTTTCTATATTGATCATCAGGCCTAGACGTGTGAATAGGTCCTTGACGACCCACACATGCTGGGTGACTTGTGTCTCGGAGGCCCCTTGGATGAGCCAATCGTCCAGATACGGAAAAAGGTGTATCCGACATCAGCGGAGATAGGCGGCAACTATGGACATACACTTTGTAAATACCCTTGGGGCTGTAGAAAGGTCAAAACGGCAGGATCGTAAACTGGAAGTGCTGACGGTTGGCTGCGAAGTGGAGGTACCTCCAGTGTGGAGGAAAAATGGCGATATGAAAGTACGCGTCCTTCATATCGAGGGTGGCATACCAGTCTCCAGGATCCAAGGACGGGATAATGGTCCCCAGCGATACCATGTGGAACTTCAACTTTGTCAAACTGGTTGAGTCCTCGCAGGTCTAGGATAGGTCTGAGACCTCCCTTCGACTTGGGGATTAGGAAATAATGGGAGTAAAACCCTTTGCCCTTTTTGTCCTTTGGTACCTCCTCTATAGCTCCCATGGTGAGGAGCGTCCCCATCTCTTGCAAGAGAAATTGCTCGTGAGAGAGGTCCCTGAAGAGGGACGGGGTTGGAGGGCGGGAGGGCGAGGTTGAAATAAATTGGAGGTGGTACCCATACTCCACTGTGCGTAGGACCCAGTGATCTGAAGTTAACTGGTACCATGCCGGGAGGAAGTAGGAGAGACGGTTGGCGAAGGGAGAAGAAGGATCCTGGCCTGTAACTGGTATGCCACTCTCGGGTGCACCTTCAAAAGTTTGTCTTTGGTCCGGCTGGTGGTTTTGAGAGACCTTGATTTTGGCCCTCTTGGGGTCCTGATTGTCGTCTACGACCACCTCGGCCATGCCGCCTGCCAATGTCCTGTCTTGGTCTAGGCGCAGAGTAAGGAGGTGAGGCTGGGGACGGAAAGGCCTACGTTGGGTCACCGGCGTATGCATGCCGAGAGAGTGCATTATGACCCTGTTGTCCTTCAGGCTTTGCAGCCTGGGGTCAGTCTTTTCTGAGAAGAGACCATTACCATCAAATGGCAAGTCCTGAATGGTATACTGCAGCTCCGGTGGGAGGTTTGAAACCTCAAGCCATGAGATGCGCCTCATGGCAACACCCAAGGCCAGAGTCCTGGCTGCTGAGTTGGCTGCATCCAACGAGGCCTGGAGGGAAGTTCTGGCCACCTTTTTCCCTTCCTCCAAGACGGCAGCAAACTCTTGGCGGGAGTCTTGAGAGAATAGCTCCGTAAACTTACCCACCGCCGCCCAGGTGTTATAATTATAGCGGCTAAGCAGGGCTTATTGATTTGCCACCCGGAGCTGTAGGGCACCTGCCGAGTACACTTTGCAGCCGAGTAAGTCCATTCGCCTAGCCTCCTTCGATTTCGGGGCTGGTGCCTGCTGGCTATGGCGTTCTCTCTCATTAACAGATTGGAAGACTAGTGAGCAGGGAGGAGGATGGACATACAAGTACTTGTACCCTTTAGAGGGCACCATGTATTTACGCTCGACTCTCCTGGCCACAGGAGGGATAGACGCTGGAGACTGCCATATAGTATCGGCATTGGCCTGGATGGTCCGAATAAACGGTAGGGCCACTCTGGTGGAGGCATCCGCCGACAGAATGTCCACGACCGGGTCCTCTACCTCCAGGACCTCCTCCACCTGGAGGTTCATATTGAGTGCTACCCTCCTCAAGAGGTCCTGATGAGCTCTCAGGTCAATTGGAGGAGGGCCCGAGGAGGATGTTCCTGCCACCGCCTCATCTGGAGAAGAGAAAGAGGAGATGTCGGGGACGAACGGGTTCTGTGTGGCCTCTTGCTCTTGGGCGGCCTCCTGCTCCAGTGGAACCTGGGAGTCCGGTGGGTGAACTGGAGCTTCCTCCATAGCAGTCAGAGGAGGACGGCTAACTGTCGCCTCTGGCACTCGGTGCTCTGATGGGACAGAGTGGGGCGGAACTACTGGTATGCCTTGGGCCTAGTGGTATACCCAAGGTGTCCAGAAAGACCACTGATGGGGGCCTTGGTCCTGGGCCTGGGTCTCTTGGAAGACTCTGGTGGGCACATTGGTATCGCGGTCCTGTGCATAAGAGCTGTCCGCGTGGGACGACACTGATGCGCGTCTGGATGGCCATGGAGGGGCTGAAAAGCCCTGGGCAGAGTCTCTGTCTCTAGCGGACCTTGCTCTAATCGGCACCGGGGACCAGTACCGGAAGGCACACCGGTACCAGGAACGAGATTGGGACCTGCGACCAGAGCGGTGCCGGGAGGTCGACCGAGATCTTGAGGCTCGACATCGGGAGTAGCTACGGGAGTCATGGCGCCTGGAGCGGTGCCGGGAGCTGGAGCGGTGCTGAGAGTAGCGGGCCAGCGAATGGGATACTGAACGGTGCTGTGAATGCGACCGGTACCGAGCAGGAAAACGGTGCCGGGACTGCGAGCAGCGTCGGGAGCAAGAGCGCTGACGGGACCTAGAACATCTGCGGGACCATGATTGTGAACGGTGCCGCTCTGCTGTGCCAACAGAGGATGGTCTTATCAAGGCGGGCTTACCAATAGACTGTATTACCCGCACCGGCGATGCCGGGGGTTGAGGCAGCGTCGACTCTGTCATGGCAATCAGATCCCTCGCCGTTGAGAACGTCTCCGGCGTGGATGGAATAGTAAGCTCAACCATGGCTCGTGCCGGGAAGCTGACAGGCACCGGACTCGACGGCCCTTATGGGACCGGAATCGACAGTGCCGACATCATCGGTGCCATGGCAGGTGTTGGTGCTGGGCGACCAACTTAGATGAGCTCTCTGGCTGTGGTGCAGGTGGCACAGAAGCAGCAGGAGTCTTAGGCTCTTTCGACCTCGGGGAGAAGGAGCGGTGCCAAGTCGACTTTGGTGCCGGTGACGGCCGGTGCCAAGGCCTTGGTAGTACCGGCGCGGTCTGGTGCCGAGGAGGCGCTTCTGCCAGCCGATTGACCGGCGCTCTGTGCCGAAGGCGGAGAGGTAAGAGCCGCCTCCATGAGGAGCTGTTTTAGCCGAAAGTCCCGCTCCTTTTTTGTTCTCGGCTTAAAAGCCTTGTAAATGCGACACTTATCTGCCAGGTGAGATTCCCCGAGGCACTTAAGACAGGAGTCATGTGGATCTCCTGTCAACATTAGCTTGTGACAGGCTGAGCACGGTTTGAAACCCGATAGGCCCCGGCACCGGGTGCGGGGAAGGGGCTAATCCCCGAACCCCTCTTAACTATAACTAACTATGAACGATAAAAATTAACTATAACTATATAACTTTGGACTATATACACAAAAATAACTAGAGAACTACAAGTAGCTAGGGAGGTGGAGATCAGTAAAACCACACTCCACTGTTCCAATGACCAACACGGGCGGTAAGAAGGAACTGAGGGGCGGTTGGGTCGGCAGGGGTATATATCCGACGCCATAGCGGCGCCACTCCAGGGGGCACCCAGTCAACCCACGGAGTGTTGCTAGGGTAAAAATCTTCCGGCGAACGTGCATGCGGCGGGTGCACACCTAATTGGAATCAATATGAGCAAGCACTCGAAGAAGAACTTCCTGTAC
This sequence comes from Gopherus flavomarginatus, assembly GCF_025201925.1. Classification (NCBI taxonomy): domain Eukaryota; kingdom Metazoa; phylum Chordata; order Testudines; family Testudinidae; genus Gopherus; species Gopherus flavomarginatus. The sequence continues at coordinate 86,010,621 of NC_066620.1, forward strand.
CCAGACCCCTGCTCATAACTCTGCTTTTCTGACCTTTGGGCAATGTCTGTCCATTTCTGCAGCATTGCAGGAGGAAAAACAAAAATAATTGGGAAAGGAGATGAAAAGAATAATCCATATACTTCCTGCTGAACCACTGTTACTGGTATAACTCTTGGTTGGGGGAAGTCACAGCACTTTCCAGTCAAATGTGACTGACTATTCTTGCAGCCCTGGGTCTGTTTGCATATGAGGTCTTCAAGCTCTGTCTGGATTTAGTCACCCAAAAGATATTAAACAGGTCATCTGGTGAGTGCATGTATACCAATAATATACCAAGATTCAATCATCTTTAAAATTTAATCCTATCTTCAATTATCTCTTCTCTCCAAAGGACCACTCTTGCTGCACTTGCAGCTCCATTACCATTAAGTGGGAGTTACAAGTGCATAATGGAAAAAAAAAATATGTGAACCTCACTTGCATTACACAAGGGGGTAGCTAATGTGGAACAAAGTATGATTTGTTTCAGTAATGCATGGGAGCAGTAAGAGATAAGTGGAAAGAGATGGGTGTTTTCACTACCCTTCTCAGGTAGCTTTGGTGTGCACTATGAACTATAATGTTCAAAGTGAACAGGGGCTCCAACCACACCCATTTTTGAGGTTACACTGAGGTCTCTCTACCCCCAAAGTAATGGGCAAGAGATGCTTTTTATACAAGTGAAAGTTTATATCTCCAGCTATGAAATGATGTCCTTTTTTAAGGTGGCAATGATCCTAGTTAACTATTGAAATTTGGTTGTAAATCCACAAAAAATTTAGTGTAGTCTCTAAATCAGTGGTTCTCAATCTTTCCAGACTACTGTATCCCTTTCAGGAATCTGATTTGTCTTGTGTACCCCAAGTTTCACCTCATTTAAACACTACTTGCTTACAAAATCAGACATAAAAATACCAAAAAGTGTATTACTGATAAATTGCTTACTTTCTCATTTTTACCATATAATTATAAAATAAATCAACTGGAATATAAATATCATACTTAGATTTCAATGTGATATCTGAGCCTGTTTTTCACTTGTGAGCCTTGTCTGAAGCCCCACTGCCCAGAGCTGAAGCATGTAACATAGCTTCACAGGGCCCCTTGTTGTATGGTGCCCTGGGCAATTGCCATGCTTGCCACCCCAATGCTGGCCTTGTACTTGCAACCCCCTAAACTCATCCCATGATCCCCGAGTGTTACAACCCCCAGGTTGAGAAACATTGATCTAGATGAGTTGAATACCCCCTGAAAGACCTCTGGTACCCCCAGGAGTACACATACCCCTGGTTGACAACCTCTGCTTTAGATCTGCTTGGGGAGCCCCATAAACTAAGTTTTGATTTCTCTCATTTTCTGTTCTTTGCTATACTGACTTTTTTAGAAAACTAAACTCTCCCATACACTATCTTTAGGATGTCAAATTAGGAAACCCTCCTGTTCAGGTAACTTTAAACTTTGTTGAAAGTTTCTGTCACAGCCCCAGACGTAACCTACTGATTTGAGAGCGGTATGACTGAATTTTAGGGATAGGGGAATACTGAGCTTGTAATGGAAACTCACATGCAATCTTAAGTATGGAGTGAAGGCAGTCACTCTGTAATATAGTCTACTGGTGACACAGTATTGTTTAATACTTAAATCCTCTTCGGGGGTGTATTTTTTAAACTCCCCTCTCTATCCTAACTCCACTGCACCACCAATTCTATTCTCAGAGGCCCCTCCTTTCAGTCACAGACATGGGCATTCCCAGTTCTTTGCCACTTTCTTTAGGGGGACATTATTTATTCCTCATGTACATCCTCAAATTCAAAAAGCCACTTCTTGCGGCAATAGGATGTGTATCTTGAGTCACTAGAGTTCATCAGGGAGCTGCAGCACTCAGTGCCTGGAGCAGAAAAGGTTACATAAAGACGTGTAGCTATTTTCTTCTGGGCAGTGTCTGATAATCAGGGTGTTGGGGATTGCCTGCGCTCTGCTGCTAAATGATCTCTCTGCACCTGTCACATTCAAGCTTCAAATGGCTGCAGGTATGTTATTTTTACACTCCTTGCAAAGAAGTTGCTCCCTCAGATATTTCTCACACTTTCTCTTATTAGGGGACAGCCTTGCAGTTGCCCACATAACCCTGAGCTCTGGAAAATTCAGAGTACATAAAACAAAGAACATAGTTAATGGAGACTAGCAGAGGGAATACTGTGCCCACAAAGTGCTTGTGACAACAAAGTTAATTTTGTAAAGTGATATTGTGAAAAAAGACTTCTGAAAGTCATGATCCTAGAAACAGAAGTAGGTTGTTTTTTTTTTTTGTTTTTTTTTTCTGTTTACAGTTTTTGAGGTGCAGGAGAACATTAAAAACCAAAAAACTAGCCCAGATTAAATAATTGAGAAAATGGCCACATTGGAGGAAATAAACCATCTAATCCACCCTAGTTTACTGGAGATTTTGTGGCTGAAGCGACCTACTTCACAAAAGCTGCCAAGATCACTCAGGAGACTGAATCTGCATAGGCTACATAGGTCTCCCTGATTCTGAAGATACGCCACAATTTACTGGGACTCCCTGCAAATCATGGTGGTCACTTTTGTTGCTGCCTGAAATAAAATCCACCTCTTTCTATGAAATACTGTGGTGTCACCCTCACTGTGGTGTCACCCTCACTGCCTGAGTTGAGCCAGGCCAGCCTGATGGGCTACCCTACTAGCTCTGAGTTTCCGCAGGATGCTGTCCCTCCCTGCCACCATCTGACAAACCAGCCTAAGCAGCATTTTAGGTGGCTCTCCCAGTACATTCACAACCTATTGGTGCCCTCCACATCAAGAAACCCAACAGCAGCGTGCCAGCCTCAATTGCAAGTAACTCAAAGCCCATCAGTATAAGTCTGTCATTTGCTCACCAGAAAAGGCTCATTTTAAGCATACCATTTGTTTATTTTTATTTCCAAAGTTTGTTTACCTGAAACCAATTTCTTTACAAGTGTTCCTGACATTATTTGTCAAACAGGTATTTGAAACACTTCTTCATAGGACAACATTACGTAAAGTGTGTATTTATGCATTACACACATAGTATGGTTCATAAAGTTTTCACAGTTAAATTTTTTGTTTTGAAGAACCTGAAGACATATGACTGAGACAGAGGCGATATGAGATTTTCAAAGTGTATTAAGGAAAACATTCTTTAAGAACAAAATCCATATCTGCAGCAGGTTCGAAATAGTTCCTATTCAATTATATCATATCACCTTTAGGTTTGGTCACTGAAATAAATTTGCTATTAGGAAGGCAGTGGCATTAAATTAGGCATGAAAACATTCATCCCAAGATTTTCCTGTTTGTTGAGAGCCCTAAGGTAAAGAAAATGGTTCAAACATTACATTTATCAAAAATTGTATCAAAAGTAACAAAGGACCCAGTTTCTTCAGAATTTTTCCTTTTCAAAAATAATTTACAAAACAAGAGGTCTTGGCCCTTTATTTGTATAAATTATACAGCAACTATAGTTTTTTTAAGACAACGAGAAGAATCTGCATTTAGCACCTCGGTCATTGTTCTTAACGTTGGAAAAGTCTCTGATACTGATGGGAGACTCTTGTAAGAAGGAGAAATACTGAAAAAGAGAACAAAATTAAACTGAAATAGAATTTAAAAGTGTACTTCTAGGACAAAGTTTCAGTCTGTCCTGATTTAGAGCCTAATCTTGGTCAGGAGTTTGTTGCTCAAATCTTTTGCTCACCATGACTCACACCTCAGCAAGTAGCCTCAGCATGGAGAATGAGGCAATCACTATATAAAGGAGCCTTCTGGGATGGCAATAATTAGGATAAACTAAGATTTACTTCTCTAACAACCATTATTCATTTTGTAAAATAACCACTCCAAACTGCTAACCACAAATTGGGAGAAGTTGATTTCATTCAGATATATCATTTCATTACTCTTCATAGTGAGGGCGGTGTCAGCACTTGTTTTAATACTTTAATAATTCATTAAAAGTGTGCGAGTAAAAATTGCAAAATGAACATTTACAGTTTGCACATCATGAGTATTAAGATGATAAAGTCAAAGTTTGTGTGGATTCAATTAAAAAAATGGTCTGCTTCAATGTTGCATCAGTGTAGTAATATTTAACGTGTTCCTTTCCTTCATATAGAGGAAATTTAATGTGTTTGACTTACAAGTAAATTTATTATCTGAAAATGCAATTGGTCTCAGATTCAAAGTAATGTACCTGAATGTTTATGCTTTCATTCATTTAAATAGAATATAGTTCTAGTGAAAGTTAGCAGACTGACAACCATAGATAATTAAGTTAAACTATCAACAGAAGAGGTACAGCATAGAGCAGCAGTACAGGATTTCCTTAAGCTATCCCACCAAGTGCCTTAATCCTGACTTATAGGGGGGACCTTTAGGAATGTTTAGGAACCTATTTCAGTCTCCAGCCCATTCAAAATTTTGCTTTTGTATTGAGAATGACCACAAAGGGACAATTAGTGCCAAGTTTGTGACAGTTTTGTGATGTGAGCACCTGTTTACAAGGAATGAACATGTTTACTCTATTGTAAATATGTCTGGATACATAAATATAGTCTAGTGTGTGTGTGCACCAAAGAGTAGTTTTAAAATACTAGATTTCATTCTGCACTAAAAACATTCACATTTTTAACCCTTTTTAACTTCTCCTCCATAAATGCCCTCAGAGGCCTGGTATTGCTGAGAACCTCCAGGAAATGAGCTAGATGTGGATCCCTCCAGCACCACGTGAATTAGCCAAAGTCGGATGGCTCAATAGTGACTCACTTTTCCTCCTGGTGCCACCAAACTCAAATTCTTATCTCTTTGTGTGCTTCAACACCTTACACAGTAACTCCCTCTCACTTAACATTGTTTCAATCTTGCTCCATTTAAAGTCGTGCAATGCTTCGCTATAACGTCATTTGGCTGCTTGCTTTGTCCACAGCTGGCAGCCACCACATCAGCTCCCCTATGCCTCCTTGCTGCCTGATCCCACGGATCAGTGCCTTGTCCCTCCTCCCCCTGCCTCCTGCCCATGGCAATCAGCTGGCTTGCGGTGTTCAGGAGGGAGGGGGGAGGAGCGAGGACTCGGCGTACAGGCTCTCCCTCCTTCCTCTGCCTCCCGAATGCCGCAAACCAGCTGATTGCTGCAGGCAGGAGGCAGGGGAAGGAGGGGGAAGGCTGTGCGACAAGTCCTCGCTCCTTCCCTCTCCCTCCTACCCCCTGAACATCGCAAGCCAGCTGATTGCCAAGGACAAGAGGGAGTGGGGAGGACGCAGTGCACTCCCCCTGTCCCTCCCCTGCCTCCTGCCTGCAGTAATCAGCTGGCTTGCAGCGTTTAGGAGGCAAGGGAGGGAGCCTGCGCACTGTGTCCTCGCTCCTCCCCCACTCCCTCCTGAATGCCTCAAGCCAGCTGATTGCTGTGGGCAGGAGGCAGGGGAGGGAGGAAGGCGGAGCGAGGATGCGGTGTGTGGAGTAAAGGGGCGGAGTGGATGGTCCGAGGGTTAAGCCCCTCTGCCCCTGGTGCTTGCAGTGTAGGGGAAGCTACTGTTGCTGCTGCACAACGTGCTTCTCCCAGCTTACAGCATCTTCAGCCTCCTTGCCTGCTTCATTGTCTTCAGTGCCAGTGGGCTGTGCCTGTGTGGGGTAAGGCAGGGGCACCTCCCACCTATTGTACTGTACTGTACGGCAAAAAGAAACTTCCCTGGAACCTAACCCCCCGCATTTACATTCATTCTTATGGGGAAATTGGATTTGCTTAACATCGTTTCACTTAAAGTCGCATTTTTCAGGAACATAACTACAACGTTAAGTGAGGAGTTACTGTACTACCCCTAGACTGCTGGGCAGGCCCATGACTTATTTAAGCTTAATACTGAAAGTCACTAATTTTCCTATGCACAAGTGGTATAGAGTATTTAGTGATAGCAATTTTTTAAAAAAATCTGTATTGAGTTACAGTTTAAACCATTTAACACAGACTAAATTATAATATCCTGCTGGGGACCAATGGTGAAATTCACCACAATACAGAGGGTCTACGCAAGGCTATATGTACCACATTAACCTGTAGCATAGACATTAAGTGAATTTTCATTGGTACATATAGCCTTGTGCATGCCCTTTACACTAGAGTGAATTTTACCATGACAGGCTGTAGTACAATAAACTGGCTCACAGGAAGCATGATCATCTTAACATTTATGGTTTACTAAGGACTATCACAGGTCATATTTGTTTTACATACACATACATTTTGTTTAAGTTTGCATTTAATAGTTTTGAATTTTTTTCTTTGACAATACATTTACCTTTGGAGATTCATCCAGCTTCTGGCTATTTTGCTAAAAGCTTCAGAACCAGGTGCTGTCATGGCTTCAAAATCAACCAACTGAAACAAAACATATCAACAAATAATTACAAAGGAGTAAGAAAATACAGCATTTCAAAAAATGCTAACTTACTGTTAGCACATCCACGAGAATGCACAGTGAAGAAAAACTAAACCTGTGGAATTAGATAAGCACCTGGGTTGGAACCAACGTTCTCATCCTTTTGCAGTGGAATCTAGCATATCTTCTTATGTCTTAATCAGAATTAATGGACACTGGTGATTAAATGCCATAAAATTATGAAATCAAGGGTGGTTTTAAAATAGATTGTATTCCCCATTAATAAATACAAATTGGAAGGCTGGATGTTTGTTCTGTAGTATTAGTTGATGGTCTACTGAAAAAAATCAGTAATGCCAGAAATCTGGGATAATATTGGGCTTTTCTAGCATTTTGCATTAATCTAATTCTTCCTATTCTGTATTTCTGAACTCCAGCTTAGCATTAGTAACAAGTATGATTTGAGCGTGGTTTTTTTTTGTAATTCTGACATGTACACTACTAAACACAGCCAAAACACCTGAGCAGCTTCACATCAGTAAAAGCCAGTGAAAGTGCAATACCCTATTTCAGTGGTGGGGAACCTGTGGGCCGCACGCAGCCCATCAGGGTAATCCGCTGGCAGGCTGCAAGACAGTTTGTTTACATTGACCATCCACAGGCACGGCAGCCCACAGCTCCCAGTGACCATGGTTCACCGTTCCTGGCCAAAGGGAGCTGCAGGAAGTGGAAGCCAGCACGTCTCTGTGGCACACGCCATTTCCCACAGCTCTCATTGTCCAGCAATGGTGAACCGCAGCCACTGGAAGCTGCAGGTGGCTGTGCCTGTGGACGGTCAATGTAAACAAACTGTCTCGCGGCCCACCAGCGGATTACTCAGATAGGTGGCGTGCGGCCCATGGGCCGCAGGTTGTCCACCACTGCCCTATTTCATCTCATAAAAGTCAATCAAAAAACTAGTCAGAAAAATATATTTTGCACTCCGCCCTGAAGCTTACCAAATTCATGCTCTGGTGGATTGCTGAAGAGAACAGATTAGTAATTGGCCCTCCACTGAGAAAGACTTGCTGCTGGACATGGAAAGTTCAAAGTGTATTTCACTTTGAAGTGACTAGAAGTGGCAGTGAGGTTCTATTAGAGTTCTTTGAGGGTGTCAAGCATGTGGACAAGGGTGATCCAGCTGATACAGTGTACTTGGATTATCAGAAAGCCTTTGACAAGATCCCTCACCAAAGGCTCTTTAGCAAACTAAGCAGTTAGGGACAAGAGGGAAGGTCCTCTCATGGATAAGTAAAAGATAGGAAACAAAGTATAAATGGTCCGTTTTCACAGTGGCGATAGGTAAATAGCAAGGTCCCCCAAGAATTGTACTGGGGACCTACCTGTTCAATATATTCATAAACGATCTGGAAAAGAGGATTGAGCAGTGAAGTGGCAAAATATAAAGACAATGCAAAGTCACTCGAGATAGTTAAGTCCAAAGCTGACTGCAAAAGTTACAAAGAGATCTCAGTAAACTGGGTGACAAAATGGCAGATGAAATTCAGCATTGATAAGTGTAAAGAAATGCAAACCTGACAACCTAATTCCAACTACACATACAAAATGATGGGGTCTAAAATAGCTGTTACCACTCCAGAAAGATCTTGGAGTTATTGTGGATAATTTTCTGACATCTGTTCAATGTGAGGCAGCAATCAAAACAGCTAACGATGTTATGAACCATTAGGAAAGCAATAGTGTGACGAACTGGGAAAGTTCTTAATGTTTTCTCTGAATACTGTGTTGGTGCCTCAGTGTCCCCATGGCAGTTCTTAAGTATCTGGCAGAGCAAAGGGCCAGTGCACCTAAATGCCTGACACTCTGTCTCCTAGCAACTGATGGCCTGGGCCCCTCCTCTGCAAAGGTGCCAGCTGAAGGTGTTGGAGACAAAGGGATCAGGTGACCTCCTGGCCTGGGAAAGGGGCTGAGGAGAGAGGAGGGGCTGGGAGGGGTTGTTAGTCTGGAGCTGGCTGGGGTCAAGGGTGGAGGGCAGACCTGGGGGTCTGGCTCACTGCCCCCCAGAATGGACCCAGCCGAGGGGTCCGGTTCGCTGTATCTACAAGCTCTGTTTTAGACCCTGTTCCTGTCATCGAATAAACCTCTGTTTTACTGGCTGGCTGAGAGTCACGTCTGACTGCAAAGTGGGGGTGCAGAACCCGGTGGCTTCCCCAGGACCCCGCTGGGGTGGACTCGCTGTGGGAAGCGCACGGAGGGGCAGAGGATGCTAAATGCTCCAAGGAGAGACCCAGGAGGTGAAGCTGTGTGAGCTTCTTGCCCTGAACAAGTCTGCTCCAAGGGAGAGGAGGCTCCCCAAAGTCCTGACTGGCTTGGTGGGGAGCAGTTCCAGAGCATCGCCCGGTGACTCCGTGACAAATAGATAACAGAAAATATGCCAATATATAAACCCACGGTAAGCCCACACCTTGAATACTGTGTGCAATTCTGTTCACCCATCTCAAAAAGGATATATTAGAATTGGAAAAAGTGTAGAGAAGTGATATGGAACAGCTTCCATATTACGAGAGATTAAAAAGACTGGGACCTTTCAGTGTGAGAAAGAGAGACGACTAAGAGGGGATACGACAGGTCTATAAAAACATGAGTGGTGTGGAGAAAGTGTTATTTATCCATTCACAAACATAAGAATTAGGGGTTGCTCAGTGAAATTAATAGGCAGTAGGTTTAAAAGGAAAACATAAAGAAGTACTTCTCCACACAGCGCAAAATCAACCTTTGGAACTCACTGCCATGGCACATCATGAAGGCCACAGGTATAATCGTGGGTTCAAAAGATTGTCAGGGATGCAACCCCTTTGGTCCAGATGTCCCGAAACTGCAAAAAGCTGGGACTGGATGAAAAGATATGGATTACTCAAAATTCCCCTATTCTTTTCACTCCCTCTGAAGCATCAGGCACTGGCCACGGTAAGAAGACAGGATACTGGCCATTCTTATTTGTTCTCTGCTCATTGTCAATTTTCAGTATTGAATTAGCTCAATTTTTTCTTGCTATCAGCCTTCTAAACTCATCAACAGTGAACAGAGAAGCTAGGTTCTGTACTTCCTTTTTCATGCCTCATCACCAGTAAAAGGTATTGCAAGTCAAACTTGGTTATCAGTTACACCTGTATAATATAATTTTCTTCAACGGTTTTATAACTCATTGGAGCTTAGTCAACAATTCTGTTGGTGAGACATAAGGAGGAATAGAATTCAGCTCATTCTCCCTTAGCTGAATTGGTTCTGCAGTGTTAACAGTAAAAAAGAGAGTTTACTCATCTTGTGCGGTAATTGCAGTTTGTCCAAGATGTGTCTCCCTGTGGGTGCTCAACTTCCACTGCACATGCACCTCTCAAGTCCTTGATGAGAGATTCGTACACTAGCAGTGCCCCTTCAGCCTGCACACACGCCCTAAAAGCCTCCTCGTGCTGGACACTGAGGCAATGTAGGGATGCGCGGGCAAATCACCCTCAGTTCCTTCTCCACACAAGTGTATCCACATAGAACAATCCAAAGCAGAGCTGAAGGAAGAGCAGGTAGTGGAGCACCTATAGAGATAGCTCTCTCAAAAAACTGCAGTTACGGCACAAGGTGAGTAACTTCTTCCTCTGCTTTGAGTAACGTCTGAGTGCTCCACTTCAGGTGACTTCTGAGCAGTTTTTCCAGAGGGAGGAGTGAGCTTTGGAATGGAGTCCAGAACTGAAGATAGTACTGCAGCAGCCAGAGCTGCATTGGATCTGATGGCATGGATTAAAGAGTAGAGCTTCAAAAACGTACGTACAAAAACCCATGCAGCAGCCCTACACATCTCAGACACTGGTATGTTCTTAAGCAAAGCAGTGGATGTTGCTTGTGACCTGGTAGAATGTGCTTTCATCCTTTGAACAGGATGAAACTCTGCGGTCTCATAACAAGTGATACACATCCAGATATCCACCCCGATAGCACTGGCCTGCTAAACCCAGGGTTGTGAATTCAATCCTTGAGGGGGCCATTCTGTGTGACAACCCTGTAAACCAACACTGTAAGACATGTCAGTCGCCCCTCCCTCTGTCAGAGCAACAGCAGACAATCGTTTTGCTCCTTTTTTCAGCGCAGACGCCATAGCACGGCAAGCATGGAGCCTGCTCAGATCACTGCCACAATTATGAGCACTGTAAATACCACACACATTATCCTGCAGTATATGCAGAACCAGAACCTGCAAAAGCAAAACCAGGCGAGGAGGCAATGGCAGCGCAGTGACAAGTGTGATGAGGACATGGACACAGACTTCTCTCAAAGTACAGCCCTGGCAATGTGGACATCATGGTGTCAATGGGGTAGGTTCATGCCATGGAACGCCGATTCTGTGCCCGGGAAACAAGCACAGACTGGTGGGACTGCACAGTGTTGCAGGTATGGGATGATTCCCAATGGTTGCGAAACTCTCGCATGCGTAAGGGCACTTTCATGGAACTTTGCGACTTGTTTTCCTCTGCCCTGAAGCGCAAGAATACCAAGATGAGAGCAGCCCTCACAGTTCACAAGCAAGTGGCGATAGCCCTGTGGAAGCTTGCTGCGCCAGACAGCTACCAGTCAATTGGACATCAATTTGGAATGGGCAAATCTACTGTGGGGGCTGCTGTGATGCAAGTAGCCATCAAAGAGCTGTTGATATCAAGGGTACTGACTCTGGGAAATGTGCAGGTCATAGTGGATGGCTTTGCTGCAATGAGATTCCCTAACTGGAGTGGGGTGATAGATGGAACCCATATCCCTATCTTGACACCGGAGCACCAAGCCAAAGAGTACATAAACCGAAAGGGGTTCTTTTCAATGGTGCTGCAAGCACTGGTGGATCACAAGAGACGTTTCACCAACATCAGCGTGGGATGGCCAGGAAAGGTATATGATGCTCACGTCTTCAGGAACTCTGGTCTGTTTCAAAATCTGCAGCAAGCGACTTTCTTCCGATACCAGAACATAACCGTTAGGGATGTTGAAATGCCTATAGTTATCCTTGGGGATCCAGCCTACCCCTTAATGCCATGGCTCATGAAGCCATACACAGGCAGTCGAACAGCTCCTGACTACTGTCCAGGCTATAGACTGAGCAAGTGCAGAATGGTGGTAGAATGTGCATTTGGACGTTTAAAAGTGTGCTGGCGCAGTTTATTGACTCAGATAGACCTCAGCGAAACCAATATTCCCATTGTTATTACCACTTGCTCTGCGCTCCACAATATCTGTGAGAGTAAGGGGGAGACGTTTATGGTGGGGTGGGAGGTTGAGGCAAATCACCTGGCAGCTGATTACGTGTAGCCAGACACCATGACGGTTAGCAGAGTACAGGAGGGCACAATGCACATCAGAGAAGTTTTTAAAACCAGTTTCACAACTGGCCAGGCTACGGTGTGAAAGTTCTGTTTGTTTCTCTTTGATGAATCCCCTCTCCCCTGCCTTGGTTCACTCTACTTTCCTGTAAGATAGCCACCCTTCCTCCCCGCTTTGATCACTGCTTGCAGAGGCAATAAAGTCATTGTTGTTTCACATTCATGCATTCTTTATTAATTCATTCATCACACAAATAGGGGGATAACTGCCAAGGTAGCCTTGGAGGGGTGTGGGAGGAGGGAAGGACAAGGCCACACTGCACTTTAAAACTTATTGAATGCCAGCTTTCTGTTGCTTGGACAGTCCTCTGGGGTGGAATGGTTGGGTGCCCGGAGGCCTCCCCACCACGTTCTTGGACGTCTGGGTGAGGAGGCTATGGAACTTGGGGAGGAGGGTGGTTGGTTACACAGGGGCTGTAGTGGCAGTCTGTGCTCAAGCTGCCTTTCCTGAACCTCAACCATACGCCAGAGCGTATCAGTTTGTTCCTCCAGTAGCCTCAGCATTGCCTCTTGCCTTCTGTCACCAAGCTCACGCCACCTATCATCTTTAGCCCACCACTTATTATCTTCAGCCCACCACCTGTCCTCGCATTCATATTGTTCTTTCCTGGACTCTGACACTATCTGTCACCATGCATTCTGCTGGGCTCTTTCAGTGTGGGAGGACTGCATGAGCTCAGAGAACATTTAATCATGAGTGTGTTTTTTTCGCCTTCTAATCTTCGCCATACTCTGGGAAGGAGAAGATCATGTGAGCAGCTGGTGGAGGAAAAAAGGGAGAATGGTAGTTAAAAAGACACATTTTAGAGAACAATGGGTAGACTCTTTCACAGTAAACCTTGCTGTTAATATTACACAGCGCATGTGCTCTTCATACAAGGTTGCATTTTGCCTCTTACTGAGGGTATGCTGGTTTGGTGCGAGACATCTTTCACGCTGGGCCGGGCAACAGAATTTGGCTTGCAGGCAGCCATGGGAAGACACAGTCTTTTGGCTTCTTTAACCTTCATAACATGTGGGAATGGTTTCAAACAGTAGTGCCCTCATTTCCCATACTAAGCAGCTGTTGGGTTGGCCATTTAAAAGGAGGAGGGGCTGCGGGTTTTGGGTTAATGTGCAGCACAAACCTAACTGTCCCCCCCCACACACACACACCCCCCCAAATCTCTGGGATGATTGTTTTCCCCCACCGCATGGCTAACAGCAAGGAACATTTCTGCTCAGCCACAGCAGGAACAGGCACCTCTGAATGTCCCCTTAATAAAATCACTCTATTTCAACCAGGTGTCCAGGAATGATATTCTCCTGAGGATAACACAGAGATAAAGAACAGATGCTGTTTGAATGCCAGCAAACACCAGGACCATATGCTGCCATTGTTATGCAATGATTCCAGACTACGTGCTACTGGCCTGGCATGGTAAAATGTCCTACCATGGAGGACAGAATAAGGCTGTCCTACCATCGAGGACAGAATAAGGCTGTCCTCCCCAGAAACCTTTTGCAAAGGCTTTGGGAGTACATCCAGGAGAACTTTATGGATATGTTCCTGGAAGATTTTCGCTCCATCCCCAGACATGTGAACAGACTTTTCCAGTAGCTGTACTGGCTGCAAATGCTAGGGCAAATTAACCATTAAACACGCTTGCTTTTAAACCATGTATAATATTTACAAAGTACACTCACCAGAGGTCCCTTCTCCGCCTGGTGGGTCTAGGAGGCAGCCATGGGTGGGTTTGGGGAGTACCCGACTCAAGGTCCACGGTGAGAAACAGTTCCTTGCTGTCAGGGAAAATGGTTTCTCTGCTTCCTTGCTGTGTGCTATCTTCCTTGTCCCAAACCCACTTCCCTGTTGCGTGCTACTCCATTGATAGAGTCAAAGCACAGGGGTGGGGTAGTGGTAGCTGCACCACTTAGAATGGCATGCAACTCATCATAGAAGTGGCATGTCTGGGGCTCTGACCCAGAGCGTCACTTTGCCTCTCTGGTTTTTTGGTAGGCTTGCCTCAGCTCCTTAAGTTTCATGTGGCATCGCTGCAGGTCCTTGTTATAGCCTCTGTCCTTCATACCCTTTGAGATTTTTTCAAATGTTTGGGCATTTCGTCTTTTGGAACAGAGTTCTGATAGCACGGATTCTTCTCCCCATACAGTGATCAGATCCCGTACCTCCTGTTTGGTCCATGCTGGAGCTCTTTTGCAATTCTGGGACTCCATCATGGTCACCTCTGCTGATGAGATCTGCACTCACCTGCAGATCACCACGCTGGCCAAACAGGAAATGAGATTCAAAAGTTTGCGGGGCTTTTCCTGTCTACCTGGCCAGTGCATCGGAGTTGAGAGTGCTGTCCAGAGCGGTCACAATGGAGCACTCTGGGATAGCTCTCGGAGGCCAATACCGTCGAATTGCAACCACACTACCCCAAATTCGACCTGGCAAGGTCGATTTCAGTGCTAATCCCCTTGTCGGGGTAGGAGTACCACAATCGATTTTAACAGCTCTTTAAGTAGAAAATAACAACTTCGTCGCGTGGATGGGTGCAGGGTTAAATCGATCTAACACTGCTAAATTCGATCTAAACTCGTAGTGTAGACCAGGACATAGATAAATGGAACAGAGAACAGGCTGTTATAGGTTCAAATTGATGTTTCATAAGGTACAATAGAATCTCAGGGTTGCGAACTGACCAGTCAGCCACACACCTCATTTGGAACCAGAAGTATGCAATAAGGCAGCAGCAGAGGCACCCCCTCCTCCCAAAAAGAAGCAAGTACAGTACTGTGTTAAATGTAAACTACTAAAAAAAGGGAAAGTTAAAAAAAAGATTTGACAAGGTAAGGAAACTGTTTCTGTGCTTGTTTCATTTAAATTAAGATGGTTAAAAGCAGCGTTTTTCTTCTGCATTGTAAAGTTTCAAAGCTGTATTAAGTTCAGTTATAAACTTTTGAAAGAACCACCATAATGTTTTGTTCAGAGTTGCGAACAACCTCCATTCCTGAGGAGTTCGTAACGCTGAGGTTCTACTGTAACTAAGAACCAGATTGAGGTCCCAGTCTTGAGATGCATGTGCACCTGAAGTGTGGCCCCCACAGAGATAATACTCAAAGAAGCAGTTTATTTTTGTCAGTGAAGTCAGCAGCTATGACTAACTACACAAAAGGAACATATCTGATGGGTGAGGTGGTATCATTTTTCCATAGTCACTTTTCAGACCAGAACTTCACTTTAAACTCCAAAACCAACAGCAAAGGTAATTCAGCAGATCATATATAAATCCTGTGGCAGAATTGAGGTGAGATGCATATAAATGTGTTTCAGAACTCTGTAAATTGCAACCACATTAAACTGCATGTGAAAGCAAAGAGGAAACGCTAACATTGCATGCCCACATGAGCCCACTGCACTCCAGAGATAAGATCTGCATTCTGCTCAAGCTGAATCTTCAGAGACTCCTTCAAGGGGAGCCACAAGTAGGAGGTCACCACTGGGATCTGGCCTCACAGTTACAAAGGCACAGATTATCATGAAAGGTCCACATCGGAGGGGAACAGCTGCAGCCTCAGGGCTAACCATAGATGCTGAAACATAATATATACCACAGTTGTCATCTGAGAATCCACAAAAAGCAATGAATCCTAAAAAACATTATAAAACTTTAAGCCACCATAGTAAAGCATGGGCAAACACTTGATAGACACACTTTGAGTCCTTGCTTATTCCTTCAGCTGCTTCTCCATACTTAGAAGTATCACTTCTGTTATCTAGGTTGAGCCAATGTATTTTTATGTAGAACTTGCCTTTCCTTTTGGTATTTTTCCTGCTACTTCTTTCCCACTTGCCATCAGTGCTCCCATGATCACCGAATAAGCTATCACACTAAAAAATAAAGAGCAACAAGTCTCTTTCCGTAATATTTTTCAGTTGGAATTATTTTACATTATACAAATTCAACTTCTTACTCCTCAATTAAAAATTTTTTAAAAAATACCTTGAAGTGCTTGTTTATTAGAGATAAAAACAGACATCTGACATCTTCGTAAAAATCAGGGATTCAGGTACTGAGGAACTGTAGTTCTGTAGCCTTATCGATGAACTGTTTACTGATTAATTAGTTAATACTGATTAGCCTCAGACCATAGTGGTCAATAAAGGTTCAGTCTCCTGAGGGCTACAGCATTAGGAATGTTATTAGTATAATTAGAACAAGAGACCCTAGAAACATATGAGAAACAACTGCAATTTATCACAAGTCCCTTTATTAATAAATCCATTAAGCAGATAAACAATCCCACATACACTAAAATAGAATAGCAGATGGAGAGATAATGCACAAAATCAGTCACTAACCTGGATCCTCTTGAGAGTGGCATTAAGTTATAGAAGTAATAAACTAAAGACAGGATTAGATTGCAGACAGCATCTGCCTCCTAGGTAAAAAAAAATGCAAGCAGGGGCTCAAAAAATACTTTAGTGTACAGATATGAGATGAAGAAACATAAAATAATGTTAATGGAGGGTATTACAAAGAGCACTAAGTAATGAAACAATATATTCAACCCGAAGGTGTGGGTTGTTTTTGGGTTTTTTTTTAAATAAAGAAAAATATGCCGTAAGTTTCAATAAAATTGAACCATCCCTACTGTGAACATTGGAAGATCAAGTAACTCAAAAAGGCCAAGCTAAGGAATTAGCTTGAACAACAAACTAGCATTGCATTTCACCCAGCATTAAGGCATTATGCTATGTCAAAGATCCTGATAAATCTAAAGCACAGCTAGCTTCTCAGGTAGAATGCAATCAACCTGAAAACAAATTTTATTGTTTTGTCATATATTTATGTCAATTCTCATTTTACAACGGGCTGTCAGGAACCAGTCTATTAACAACGTTAAATAGTGCTCATCATGGTAATAATATGAGGTGGTTGCAAGCTAGGATAAAAAAATAATGGCAATTTTATTATGGAACATTTCATGCTGTGTGTTTGGAATTAAACTATTACTTAGCAAAATGGAGCAACTTAATATTTACGCTTAAACAATGGAAACCTCTCACTTAACTTCTTCTGACTAGTAGCATTTCAATAAGAGGTGAATTTTATTACTTATTTAGGAACTGTGCCAAAAAATCTGAATATTAGAGCAATGCACAGTAAACTGGATTGTATTTTGACAAAAATAAAAAATGATAGCATATATATATATATATTTAAAATTAATTATATAAAAGGATTCATGGATTACAAGGCCAAAAGAGACCACTGTTATCATCCAATCTGACTTTCAGCATAATACAGGCCACAGAACTTCCCTAATTAATTCCTGTTTGAACCAGAGAATATCTTTTAGAAAAAACAGCCAATCTTGATTTTGAAATTGCCAGTGATGGAAAAATCCACCACAACCCCTGGTAAGCATTCTAACGGTTAATTACCCTCACTGTAAAAAATTTACACCTCACATCCAGACAAAATTTGAAGTTGAAGCTAGTATGAATTAATTGTTTCCATAAAAACCTTACCCCAGGTTCTGCAGATAGAATTAGTACTTTTCCTTTGGCTGTTAGATCCTTATATAGGGCATCTATTTCTGCATGATACAGTTGTGTTCTTTCTTCCGTTGTCTGAGTTTCCACTGAAAATAATATGTTCCCAACTCTAATACAAAAGATTATTTGAATAAATTTCAAGACACTAATCAAATACTTAAGAGGTGCAAAAATGCAGGATAGTTAAGGCTAATATTTCTTCCCTCCCCCAAACCTTCTCCCATACCACCCCTACGTAAAGCAAGAAAACAAATCTGCTGCCCACTCAAATGAGAAGCACTGAGGTTGAAATAGAAACAGAGAATATATTTTAATATTCTTACTGACAAAGTGATACGTGTTATTTGCAATAAAAAATTGCAGATAACTGCTAATATTTTGATGGAAGGAAGTCTAGAGGATTTTGGGGTTTTTTTAGACAGAGCATTAAAGTTTTATTTTTACATTTATACCCTTCCCGCACCAATGTTGGCACACATGGTGGAAACCAGTCTCTCCCATTAACCACCGTCATTTGCTGCTCCTTCAATTTGCTCGGTGGTATTGAGATAGACTAGCCTGCCGTTCCTGCTAAGGGCTTTTCTTAAGGTTTCTCTTGGATGCCCTCATTTCCTCATACCAGTTGGTTTCCACTTAACAGCTTCATGAGGGAGTCTGTGTGCTGGCACCAAAAGCAGATGCCTCAAACACATCCAGCAGTTTCTTTCTGGTTCTGGTAGAAATGAGCTGCTGGTTGGTGATTTTTCAGATCTTTTCGTTGGTGACTAAGTCTTTCCAACCAATGCCCAGACTCTTTTGTAGGCATTTATTTTCAAATGTGTCTAGTTTTCTGTTTGACATTTTAGTAGATCTCCAGCTCTCTCAGCTGTATGTTAGCAATGAGATTAGGTTTGAATTGAAAATTCTTAGTTTTGTTTTGGTGCTGTACATCTGATTTCCATATGCTGTTGAGTTTAGTAAATGTAACAGATGTCTTTCCTATCCTTGATATCACTTCCTTCTTAAGGTCTCTGTTGGCTAACATGGTCCTGCACAGGTATATGAACTGTTCTACTCTAAACATTTTTGCCTTCTAGTGGGACGTTACTGGTTAATGTCTGAGTTTCAAGGATGTTTGTTTTACCATAACTAAATTTGAGCCCTACTTAGCCTACTTTTTTTTACCAAGTTGTCTGTCTTTGTAATTTTTCAGAGGTGCTACTCAGAAAAAATCTTTTATCCACACAATATGAAAACAAGAAATTTAAAATGATCTGGAAAAAGGGGTAAACAGTGAGGTGGCAAAATCTGCAGATGATACAAAACTACTCAAGATAGTCAAGTCCTAGGCAGACTGCGAAGAGCTACAAAAGGTCTCTCAAAACTGGGTGACTGGGCAACAAAATGGCAGATGAAATTCAATGTTAATAAATGCAAAGTAATGCACATTGGAAAACACAATCCCAACTATACATATAAAATGATGGGGTCTAAATTCACTGTTACCACTCAAGAAAGAGATCTTGGCGTCACTGTGAATAGTTCTCTGAAAACATCCACTCAATGTGCACCAGCAGTCAAAAAACCTAACAATGTTGGAAATCATTAAGAAAGGGACAGAAAATATCATATTGCCTCTATATAAATCCATGGTACATCCACATCTTGAATACTGCATGCAGATGTGGTCGTCCCATCTCAAAAAAGATATATTGGACTTGGAAACGGTTCAGAAAAGGGCAACAAAAACTAATAGGGGTATGGAACGGCTGCCGTATAAGAAGAGATTAATAAAACTAGGACTTTTCAGTTTGGAAAAGAGACGACTAAGGGGGGATATGATAGAGGTCTATAAATCATGATTGATGTGGGGAAGGTAAACAACACAAGAACTAGGGGCCACTAATGAAATTAATAGGTAGACGGTTTAAAACAAAAAGAAGTATTTTTCCACACAATGCACAGTCAACCTGTGGAACTTCTTGCCAGAGGATGTTGTGAAGGCCAAGATTATAACAGGGTTCAAAAAAGAACTAGATAAATTCATGGAGGCTAGGTCCATCAATGACTATTACCCAGGATGGGTAGGGATAGTGTTCCTAGGCCTCTGTTTGCCAGAAGCTGGGAAAATGGGCGACAGGGGATGGATCAATTGATGAATACCTGTTCTGTTCATTCCCTCTGGGGCACCTGGCATTGGCCACTATTGGAAGACAGGATACTGGGCTAGATAGACCTTTGGTCTGACCCAGTATGGCCACTCTTATGTTCTCTCATGGTACTTTTCTATTTCTGTTTTATTTGTTTAGACTCCACAGCATATTTGTTTTGTTAACTTTGAAACTCCAGAAAAGGAATTGTTTCCTAATTAGTGCTAATTACTACAAAATTGTATTGTTTGGTCTGCATGTGGAACTATTCAGATTCTTACCAAAATTTTACACTTGTTACTTAATTTTCATAGATGTGACAGTTTCACATAGATAAATATTTTCCCAATATAATGAAACTATCTTGTGCATCATCCCATTACGAATGTTTAGAAGATCTAGAGATTAAAATCCAAAAGGGAAAAATCTACTGGGTTTCAGTAAAATGTCTACTTTCCACACTAAAGATGTCTGCAGTAGGTTGTAGAACACTTTAAATGATGGTGTAGAATTCAGATTCCCTAAGTAATCTGAATAGAAAGAATGTCTAAGAAAATTATCAATTCCATACTGTTGTAGTGGGACTATAGAGATCTTTTGAACATGGGCTTAAAAATCACTCTTTAGGAGTGCTGGCTTCTTGCCTCTCAAAAGGGGTATTTACTATCTCAATCAGTAATGGACCCAATGCCTCCTCACTGCACTTTACCAACTAGGAATTAGATGAGTCTAACTTGTAGAGTATTGCCTGAAGCAACACAGATCACTCAAAAATCTCAGTAAAGTGAGAAGGACAAAAACCCCTGTTCTATCCATCCCCACTTTTAGAATGGATCCACTATGATGGTGGTTTCCAATCCATTCTGATTCAGAGCATTCAGATCTGTTTTTATGGTCTATGAAGTAGACTGAAAAGTTCTCAGAGCAGAAAACATTTAACTCTATATGAGTAGAGACAGCTTTGACTCACCAAGCTGTCAGCCATACAGTTCTGCTGATCAGAATTTTGTGGATACTATTATATTATGAAGGATAAAACTTTTCAATGTGCATTCAAACAGAATGAGTTGAATAATAGGGTCACTGTTGGCTGAGATGCTGCACACTTGAGAACCATATCCAGACTCAGTGAAACTAAGTTATCTACACAAAGGGCCCAATCACACAAGTACAAAATGCCATTAGAACAAGAAATTAATTGCTGTTGATAATTCATAACACTTCAACATTTCTTTGCCATTTCCTTAAAGATTAGATTAAAAATATGAATTTTTAAAGCAAACGTACTTGTCTCCTGTTATTGTAATTGTGAAACCATCATATTCTTTCCCTTGATCTTTGAGGCTAGGGACTTTTGTGTTTACAGTAAACCCATCTCTTGCTTTACTGTTAAACTGCTTTCAGAAAAAAATGAAATATATTAGAATAAATATAGAAGGATAAGCTTTCTAGCCACTGTTCTGTAACACTGATTTCTAGAGGACAGTTTTAACAAGAGATACCTAGTGCAGCTATGGTCTCCTAAATAAAAAATTTAAATAAAAAAGACTAAGCTAGAACTATACAGACAAATGTTTTTCCCAAGCCCCAATATGATACTCACCATTTGATATATTAATGTGAAAACAGTAATATGAGTTGCAGAGTCTGTATTTTGTGTTTATACTTTGTAAGTAAATGAATTACTCTAAATTGCATTCCAGAACATACCTCACAATTTTTAACTGCTAGCCAATCTCATTCAACATCCTTTGCATATTTTTCTCCTCACCAGAAGGAAAAACACAAAACAAAGACATTTTCAAATTTTGCAAAGCCAAAAAATAGTGATTTAAATTTAAAATAGAAGCCAAATGCCATAATTAATGTCAATTATAAACCACAATAACTTTATTCAAATAAAACTAAAAGTCAAGTTTTATTCAAAGTTACCCACCTATTTGAACAACCAGACCACTTAAATACTAACCATCCCTCTCAATTATCCATGCAGCATTAAAGACAATTGCTCCATTTCTATTGTTGAATGAATGGCTTTTGCAACCATGTATTTTAAAATACAATAGTATGATCCGTGGAATTATGTTTTGGCCGACAGAATTTCATTTTTTTTAAAAAATTAAAGTTTTTATTGAGAAACAGCATTCCAATGTGACATGTACAATTGAGAACAGTATACATGCAATCCAAACCAGACCAAAATCACTGTTTTTTGAAGACCAGGAATATTTGCTACCAGTTCTTAGGAAGAGATATTTATTTCTAGCTAAACCATTCATAGTCCCTTAAAGAAAGAGTTATATATTTTTGTCATTCTCTGCACTAATCTGCATTTTCAAATCATCTGATAACATTTCCCTTTGTCAAGCACCTCCGCAAAAAGTGGCATCTATTTTGTTTTACAGGGCCTTACATTATGATTTCCAATATCATAATGTGTCGTACAGGACAATCAAATATCTTTCAATTCTTCCTTCCCAGGCTTTTGTTTAGTTTTACTGATATCCACTCCAAAAAAAAAAAGGTGAACACTGGGTTGGAGATTGAGAGCAGACAGGGCTGTAAAGGTATGGTCTTAAACTGCCCTAACCCTTGGACAATCCTTAATATATCCTTTAAGAAAAAGTAACTTGGAGGTGACGTGCAGCACTTATCAGAGCATCACACAGAAAGTCTAGGTAGCAGTGTTTAAGCTTCTGTGAAGACATCTATACGATCACTTTGAATTACCCTGCTTTGATTGGTGTGAACATTCCTTTCCAAACTATTCAAGTCTGAATATTTTATTTATACTCTGTTCATTTAAATTAAAAAATCTTTAAAATTAAGCCCTTCTTGCCACATTCCCAAAGATTTAAATACTCATCTAACTCATCCAATGTTAGATGTATTCAAAAAAATCTTAGAACTAAACCCTAATAATTTGGAGGGGGGAGTTGGGTTTGGTGATTCTGGCACTTTTCCACTATATCAGAGTAGAAGCCACCAGCTCATTCCACAATGGCCATCAGCCATTAAGAGGCAACTACTTTTGCTCATTACTGCTCTGGGCCACATTCAAACCAGTGGCCCTGAACTGAAAAAATGTTCCGTATTCCATGAACTCCAACTCCATAAACTCTTTTCTTCCGTTTGTTCAATTGTTTTACACAGTTATGCTGAGCCAGTCATTCCGTATCTAAATAAAAATCCTTATTGCTAGGAAGGCTGGCTACAAGGAACCAATCACAGAATTTTTTTCTCCCTTTAACAGGAATATTTTCCTTTTACTAATTTAAATAATTATTGGATTAAGTCTTCTCAGGTACACATCACATGCATCTAAGGGAAGGATCAAGCCTTAGATGAGCAAATTTGCAGTCATTTTGATTAGTACATTAATTCTTTAGAATATAGCCATAGTTCCTGCAGTTGTTCATTTTAAATTAGACATACAACTGTCCATTTAAATTGTTACCCACATGAGCTGAAGGTTGTTGCTGAACTTACCTTCATTATGGAAAGAAGGTCTTCTACTTTATGTACATTTTCCAGTGCTTCTCTAATTTCTAGCAGACCTTTAGGATTATTAGCACTAAAATAAAACATGCAACAATTTTAACATACAGCAACACAATGGTCAAACACAACTGGCATTTTTCAGAACATCCATCTAGTTTCAATGTAACCAACCATTTCTCATGGTTAATGGAGTGAACTACTACATTATATTCTACTACATTTCCCTTGGCAAATTTCCCCGCTCTTCCCATTTGGTCGGGGGTGAAAAATAAACAATACAATAAAGCATTTTTTACCTAATGATTTTCTTTCTATGACTGAATTAGGGTTGCTAACCCTCCCAGTTTTGCCGTGTGTCTTCCGGAATCCGGCTCTATCTCCAGGAGGCTAATTCACTTGTCAGGAAGTCTGAAAATATCCTCTATAGTCCAACAGCAATGTTAAGTATCTTCCTTTTATCCTTAATCACCTTCCATCTAACTTTCTCCAAACCTCACTATTCCAGAGAAAAGCCTTTAGGGTGGCTTTTAAAACTACAGATATCACTCACTTATAAGGGCTGAAAACACTCTGACTCCTAGCCTTCGTAATACCTGCCACAGATCACAACTTTCTACATATTACCCTCCACAGATGATCCATACCCACATCTCCCACCCTGCTATAGGCTTCATACATCAACCACCAATATTGGTCCAAAAATAATTAATTCTGCTCCCGTAACCTGGAGCATGAATCAACATTTTCCATGACCACCTTGAACAAAACATACCCTCCCTTGTAAGACAGGGCTAAGATCCACCCATGCCTGATAAAGGCCAGAAGGGTGGGTACAGGTACTCTCAAAAGTTAATTACTTAAATTACTATTATCATTCATATGTAAAAGAGAAGATTACTTTGCTTTCTTTCTTATGGCAATTAGTGAGTTTCTCCCATTGGTAAGATGGCATAGTTATGGCTGGTACTAGAACTTTAAGAAAATATTTCCCCAGATTTTCTGTATGGTCTATGAAAATAATACAAATTTGAATTGATATTGAAGGAGGAAGGAAAAAGTATTAAATAAACCATGTACCCATGATAAACAAGGATCCTGTCTTTGATAAAATGAAGTATTTTTTCAAAATATTCCAGGTATCTCATGTTAATGACTTGTCCCCTGTAGATAGAAGATAAATAAAAAATACTTTTAAAATGTCTACTAGGATAATCTACTCCATAACTAACATGTATGTGGTTCATAAAAGCATGAGATGTGATTTCTATACAGAAGTGTATGGTAGAGTAGTGGAAGCTTAATCAGAGGTTTGTCTGAATAAATAAGCAAGCCATTTATTTTCAACAGGGGACTTGTAGAATTTTCAAGGTCTCACTGCTCTTGCTGCTTTTCAACAAGCTACTTTTCATGGGTGCTCCCCCACTACCACCAGTGTTCTTGTGCACAGTTTAAAAAAACACAAACAAAAATAGTACAAATTTGGATTTGCAAATCTTTTTTGTATACAACTATTTACTCCGGTAGAAAGCTGTGTGTGTTTATCTGTGAAGATAAATGCAGGGACTGATAATCCTAACTGTAACTGGTTTACTTTGAGCTCTGGTATGTGATTGTGATGTCTGTTCTAAACAACTTAAGTATCCTCTTCTCATGGATGTGTTTGTATTAACTGTCCCTAAATCCCACACATAGAATTGTAATTAAAAAACAAAAAAAAAGCAAACGAAAACATGTTTTCAGGATGAGTCACTGAACTCTGATTCAGAGTAGGGGGAATATCTTAAGGACACTGAAAAATATCAAGTATTCACTTTTTTTTTAAAGGGTGGAGGAGAATGAGTGGAGTACAATAACTTTAAAACACGTTTCCATACAGAAAGACACCAGATGTTTCAAACTCCAGGACATTTTCAAGAACATTTTCATTTCTAGTTGCGATCTAAATACAGTACTCTACTGCTCTTCCAGGAAATTAAATATTTAACCAGCAGTTCACAAGCAAACAAACAGCTGACTTGGTGCCTTCTTCCTTGAACATTAGGTATGAGCCTGTAAACTCTCAAGAGAGTCCTGTCAGGATTGTAGCCATACGTAATGCCTTCAACGGGAACATTACATACCATTATTGCATTTGCAGGAATCCTTCCTGTTCTCCAGTCTACAAAATAAGATTTTATATAGCAAAATGTTACAGCTACATACACCAGGAGGCAAAAACCACTGTCAATCATAGGAGATGTTTATAGCCAGTCTCTATCCTCTCTCTATAATTATTCAGGGCTTGATTCTAGCACCTTAACTCATTTTGTGCTGCACACCTTACTACTCACACAGTCCCACTGCTTTTAATTTACCTCAATGGGAATAAACACTGATCAGAATTAGAATACTCAAGTGTGTATGTTGGAAAAGAAAGGGAAAGAGAATGGATGATAAACAATTACTGATACAATTAGTCCTTGTTGTACGTCCCATCTTATTCCATCCTACACAAAAGCTTTCTGTACAACAGGCAGAAGTATGAAGGAGTAAAAATAAGAAAACAGGATTTCCTTGAATGGTAGCTTGGAGAACTCCGATATCAAAGTCAGCCTAAAAGGATGTTGGATCTAGCCAGTGAGAAAAGTGGTAATGAATAAGGAAAGACATCAGGTAGTGACTCAGGAGTTGTTTGTTGTTCCTCAACTCCCTCTACTTGATAGGAACTGCCACCTCTTCAGAATGCCCAAGAACAGATAGTAGTAGTGGGTGTCTCAGCATATATTTGGAGGAATACTGACAGCTTTCCTCAGTCAGAACAGGTCTCAAATCCTTGTTTTGCCCATGAAAACAAAAGTTTAGACTTTCAAAAAGGCAAAGTGATATCTGATAACTTATAACGGGATGGAGGTGAGCCAAAGGCATTCTTATACTGACTCAGAAGGGCAGAAACGGCAGCTTAATATCTGCACTTTAAGAATGCTAAGCCCTAGACCCTTACAGAACTCCAAGAAAATCAAGTAAAAAGACTTTGTAAACACTTGAAGTGTTCCCAAAGGACCACCCAACAGAAATGTTCCAAATTAGAGTGACTAAAAGACTATGGTAGAAAGTTTTCTGGTACTCTCCAGACATTAAGCCTCTACAAGGAAAAATCTAATGCAGAAACCATCATTTATCATCCTCCAAGATGCCAGACTCAAGTAGTAAGAACTGTTGAATAGAATTGGACCTTGCATAAAAGGAGTCCCAGACAAAGAAGGTATCATTAGCATGGACCAAACAAAAAGACTATATGTACAGAAACAATAGGTGACAGTATGGGACAAAGGGATTCTATGAGACTAGGCTGAGCACCATCTGACCTGATCTTTCATAACTATGCAAGGGAATCAAGTGAGTAGAGATAAGTTTCCAAACCCTTTTCCCCACTCCCAAGAGAACAAGTACTTTATCCTGCAAATCAAAGTGTGAAAAAAAGATGTAATTTTGGTTCACCTCCAGCTTCCCAGCAGTCTATTATGGGCTCTACTGCACATAATCAAACTTACTTCTCTTGGTACTCCTTGAAACCATCTACATAATTTTTTGGTTAATCTAACTACCATATAAAGAAATCAAACTGGGCTAGTTCATGCAGCTCTCCAAATTAGCATTACTTTTTTGAGCCTGCTATTTTGTGCTCAAGAATCCAAGCTTGATAAAGATTAAGCCTCTAGCCTTTATGGTTGTGAAAATAGCCTTCAGAATATAAACTTCCCATAAACCAATGCTTAAGTCTGCCTGAAACAACAGCCCAGAGGTGTGAAATGATCCCATTCAGCTCAACAAGGTTTTCATTCTGAAGCCTAGTTATGATATATGAATTAGCAGTATTTCAAAGCTACTTCATGGCTGATTAAAGCACACAAGAAGGGATTATCCTATTTGTGCAGATTTGCACAATCTATTGCAAGTGATATCTCATTTTGATGTCATGAGTGGATGGAAGGCAGAGCTTGGGAGAGTACCACTACCTACTACTCTCTCCAGCTGCCTCATTCAATCCCAGATTAATGGTTATTCTCAGAAAGGAATTCAGTAGTGTGCAAAGGAAAAAGTGGACTCTTGGACTCTGAAAGGATGCAGTCAAAACTTGTGATGGGGAAGCATGAAGGTTCACTAGTCTGGGAAGATTTAGGCCCTTGCAAACTGATTAATATCCGTACCTGGATTACAATCTTTCTGTCAAGAAAACACTATCAGTATTATTCAAGCCATGGTACAGACCCAAGGAGCACAGGTCAGTCCAAAAGGAAAGGTCAGAAATCGATTCAATCTGGTCCTGCACCTTTTGAAGAGACAGTAACTCATTTCAGTACAAGTATAGCCTAGACATCTCACAGGGACTCACTAGACTTATTGGAACATCAAACTATAGGATTGCTAGTGTCATCTGATGAGAGAAAGGCATAAGAAATATTTAGATTACTGAGAGACAAGCAGAGTTACTGAACTGAAGGCCAGGGACAGAGAAATGCCTTTGCAAAGTAGTCACTCTTTCCTCACTATTAATAACACTAGCAAGAGTAGGGCATATCTTAGAGTTATCTTTTTTCTGCTGATGATGCAAGCCAAAGCTGGAGGTTCAAGCTCCACTTCTCCCTTTATCTCCCATATTGAGGAAAAAAACAGGTAATGAGTTATGGCCTGAGGTAGGGGTTGCCCTCCACACTTTATGAAGATTGTTTGGATTCTGCTACATCTTTAATGGGAGAGAGAAGAGGATAAAGCAAAAGTCAAGAGAAGACTGGGGCCCAAGAAGCAGAATTTAATTTGATAGGAAGAATACAGAAGTCTGAGCATAACATTGTCCCTGAAAAGCTGGAAACAGCTAATGTATCTGGCCCTACAAGGCAGTTACTGAGCTACATCAGAGTTTCAGCCAAACCTGCACTTACATATCCCAGAGAAAACGTCAGACTGCTGGGCTCCATTCAGTGGAATGGGAAATGGTCGGAGTTGCCAAGAGAGAGAACATCATCATCCTGTGCACTAAGAGCTTTAAACATCAGTAATTCTTTCTGTAAAATATTTTTAGAAAGATCTTTTTCTAATTTTTTTCTTTTTGAGTAACACTGAAAAACAGGATTAGAAATAAAAGTAGCAGGACTAAATGGGGATCCTGCTTCCCATAAAGGAAGATGGGAGCATGGCTACATACACTTTCCATTTGTGATTGACAGTGATTTTGCTACATGTCTCTCCTTTCTCCATTGCTTCGTGGTAGGTGGAGCTGTAATGCTTGCTATACAGAATCTTGTTTTATGAAAAGAAGAAGGAACGTACAACAATGATTTGAATTTTTCAAATTTGAACTTTTTTCTGAAACTGCAGTTAGCTTTCAGTTTCTTAGCTATTTTGACACCTGCGTCTTTAACCTTTCCACGATGAAACATTTCCTCTAAATACTACTAATGGATGATGGTTACAAAGTAGGAAACACAGATTGCCTAGTACTGTGCAATTACAGCTGGCAGTATTGCCTTCTGGGAGTAGCATTTGTGGAAAATACATCAACGACAGTGGGTTTAATCTTAAGTATATGAAATAGACATTTTAATTTGAGAATTAAAAACTAGAATGAAAAGTTATCTTTTGGGACACATTTATCTCTCCACAAAATAAAGACAATGGAAAACATTAGATTAAAAAAAAAGAAAGGGGTGAAAAAACCCATGAGAGATAAGTTGTTTTTAACGAGTGGAAAAAATTAACAAAAGCTCTACTAGAATTAAAAACAAAACAGTCAAAATGTTAGACATTTCATAGTATGTACACACTGAACGTGGTCAGCTATAATAGCTCATTAACAGCCTACATATTTTAGCACAATTCCTAATGCAAACAAGATTAGGCAAAAACTTCATACCTGATTAGATTGATGTGGTTATTAAAGCCTCTACTAAGACTTGGAGCTGGCATTTGGTCTAACCAAAGCACGGGCTGGTCTGGATCAGCTATCCTACAAAGAAATACCCTGTTAAAATTTGTGCACCTAAAGAAGTCTTATTACAGGTCATATTTTAAATCAAGAAAATATCAGATATTAAAATTTCTGAAGTTCCATCTTAAACATAACTGCCAACCTGTGCTGCCATCTGATGTAACCTATGGGTCTGAGAAGCTGGTTCATGCATCAATGCCTTCAAGCAAAGCTTGAATTCAGAGATCATAAAACAGGATGCTGAATTTTTTTTTTTTAAACTGAAATGTGTATCAGCTTCGGTAACAGGAAGAAAGCAGTTCATAAAATTCTCACTAATGCAGCTAGACAGTTTGAAACAGTTAGCTCTTTGCTAGCAGAGTAAATCGCTGCAATATATCCTGCAATATTTCATAGCTCTTTAACCACCTAACACAAAAGGGAAAACAAGAATATTTTCAGGAAAAAATGAACCCACAGAAACTTTTAAACACATGCCCTAACCTAGCAACTTGTATCCTCCTCTGGTATCTGAGAATCACTTCCTATAAGAAAGAGAGGGCAGTAACTTTACTTCCCTATCTTTTCTCAGGTAGGGCTGCTAAAATGGGGGCACTAGCTCAAGAGCAAAGTCCTTCATTTATCCGAAGAACGGGTGGAGCACAGGTGGTGGGAGGGCAAGCTTCCCCAATACTGCCCGACAGGTATGCTTCAAATATTATTTGGGGTAGATTTACATTTAAGAACAGTAATAGATTATTGCTACTGATTAGCTTGTTACACCTAATAATTGTGCACATCGCCAGTCTAGGATAAAAACCTTTTCATATTATTGTTACTACATCCCCCCTCTCCCACTTGTTTCACTCATGTTATACATCTTGTCTTTTAGACTAACTTCTCTTGGATAGGTACTGTCTTTTTACTTCATGTCTGTACAGAGTCTAGCACAATGGGGTCCTGACTTGGTTAAGGCCTCTAGGCAGGGCCGGCGCTACCATTTAGGCAGCCTAGGCAATCGCCTAGGGCGCCAGAATAATTGGTGGGCGCCGTTTTGCCAGAGGGGGCAGCAGGCGGCTCCGGTGGAGCTGCTGCAGTGGTGCCTGCGGAGGGTCCGCTGGTCCCGCGGCTCCGGTGGAGCTGTTGCAGTCGTGCCTGCGGGCGGGCGGACGGTCGGCTCCTTGCGCGACTCCGGTGGACCGCCCGCAGGCACCACTGCGGCAGCCCACCGGAGCCGCGGGACCAGTGCACGGGGCAGCGAAATTGCCGTCCACCTGGGCCACTCAACCCCTAGTGCCGGTCCTGCCTCTAGGCAATACTTTAGTATAAAGAATAGTTACAAACACACAGTAACTGGTTCTTCTGCATGTATTCTCCACACGACTTCCAGCTTTTAGTGAGCATGCGCATGAGACTGGACTCTTCTAGCCAGCAATATTGATTCGAGTCATGTCAGTGCCCTAGATGTCCTCATGCTTCCCTCCTCATTGTCTCTCAGTTCTTTAGCCAGAGTCTGTAGTAGTACTTGATGAGTATCCTCAGTGCCGTGGAAAACTAAAAAGCGGAACTCTGTACTGGTAATGATTGACTCACTGATAGATGGTCCAGTGTTTAGGGCAGTAGCCTAGGAATTAGGGGACCTAAATTTAACTCCCTCCTCTGCCAGATTTCCTGTGTGATCCTGGGCAAGTCAATTAGTTTCTCTGTGCCTTGGTTCCTCGTCTATAAAATGGAGATAACAGCACTTCCCTACCTCATGTGCGTGTTGTCAGTCTTTAATGTATTTATCCTCACATGTTCAGATACTACAGCGATGCCACAGTGGTCATAAGCGGTACGTCTACACTACCCACCAGATCAGCGGCTAGCAATCGATCTATTGGGGATCTATTTATTGCATGTAGTGTAGACGCGATAAATCGATCCCCGATCGCTCTCCCGTTGACTGCTGAACTCCAACAGTGCAAGAGGTGGAAGCAAAGTTGATGGGGGAGCTGCAGCCATCAATCCAGCACTGCGAGGATGCGAAGTAAGTAATTTTAATTCGATCTAAGATATGTCGACTTCAGCTATGCTATTCTCGTAGCTGAAGTTGTGTATCTTAGATCGATCCCCCCCAGTGTAGACCAGGCCTTAGTGAGATGTTTCTACCAGGAATTGGAGGTATATCTAGCGGGCTGGATGAATGGATGTATGGAAACAGGCATTTTGCATGTCGAGAGCTGCAAACCAGCCTTGAGGATCTAACAAGAAAATTATGGAGGCCAAATGAACATCCTGAATTTGAAACAGCAAATGAAGTTGTTGGGATATTGAAAATCCACGATGGGTCACCAACTAATGGTTCTTTGGAATAAGAAAGTAACAGGAATAAAAATGTCTGCCCCTAAATTCCAAGGGCACTTCCTCCACTGCTTCCAGTTGTAGGACCCACTGGTCCAAGATGGTTTGAGCCCAACCTTCCTGGAAATAAAAAAGACAGTTGCTATGTTGATGTGGAAAGGGCGGGGAGGAGTCTAAAGTATCCTCTGATGGTTCTACCAAGATTTTGAAATTGACCGGTGGAAGCCTCAGATTGAGGGGCAGCAGAAGACTAGTCAGAGGGCCACCTCCAGTGGACTCTCTTTCTTCCTCTGTAGCTCTAAAGTCCTCTGTGGTTGATGACAACATTGGACAGAGAAGTGCTGTCTGAATAAGGGTTCTGACTTTTTTACCTTTTTTTCCTGCCCCAAAAAGAAGAGGCCCAGAGAGTACAGAGTTACCCGTAGGTCTTTAAAGGAGTGGAGGGCCAAAGTTTGTTGCCCTCAAATGGTAAGTCCTTGCTTGTTGCCTAGAACTCCCTGGGAATCCCCAGGAAGTGAAGCTATGATGACCTCTCTCATTGCTATTGCATTAGCCATAGTATGCACTGCGGTGTGAACACATGGAGGGGTTCCAGGAGGGATGTTCCCTATGACTCCCAGATCTCTTTCTGCTACTCTCATGGAATCTTTTTTAGAATATCTTCCAGATTCCCACTGTGCTATCCAGGGAGTTGAGAGCAGATGGGTGGGAGATGAGTTCCTACAATGTTCAGAAGTGGAGAAGTAGTAGTAGTAATAATAATAATATACTTCCTCCAAAGGAAAGGGCCATTCTACCGGGACTGCCCTGCCTCTGAAAGAAAGGTCAGCACCAGGAATACTTCCTTAGCCTGATATTCTGGTAACTCAAGCTGGTGGTTTGGAGATCCCCACCATCAATCTCTTAAGGAAAGGTGACTCCAGCACCAAATCCATTTGGCACCATGTATGCTTTAGTACCAAGATAGCTGGTAGCAAGGTAGCAGGTATCGCTGGACACTGTTTCAAGGCAACCACGACTGAGGTGGAAGGTACCAGGCTTCTAGTTCTGATGCACTTAGTGCCAAGACTCTATGTTCCAAGGTGCTCAGTGGTAAGGTTGATACAAAGAGAAGTGCAGTCCACATATTTAGTAGGTACCACTTCTGCTCTCTTAGTGGTCAGTACCTGGGAAGCAGAAGGGGCCTTAACAGGCTTCTAGCTCTTAGGGTACATCTATACTACTCACTGGATCGGCGGGTAGTGTTCGATGTATTGAGGATCGATTTATCGCATCTCGTCTGGATGCAATAAATTGATCCGCTAATCAACGCCCGTACTCCACCTTGGCAGGAGGAGTAAGTGGAGTCGACGGGGGAGCCGTGGCAGTCGACCTGCTGCCATGACGATGGCCAGGTAAGTCGAACTAAGATACTTGGACTTCAGCTATGCAAATAGCGTAGATGAATTTGTGTATCTTAGTTCGAATCCCTCCAATAGTGTAGCGCAGGACCTAGATGGAGCCCAACACAAATCAGAAGCATGACGACTCTTGTGCCTCAACTTACTAGGCACCCGAGATGGTGACCTGCGCTTTGCTCATCCCTAAAACCAATGTTCTTTCCTGCCCACCAGAGGACATCAATACCAGAATAATGGCAGACAAATGGGGCCTTTGAGTAGATGTGGCCTAAAAACTTGGACTGAAATCTCAGCTCATCAGGGCACTAATGGAGCAAGACTTACAGATGTCTGAGGCTGGGCAGTAGCTTTCCTCTCTGAGTCAGAGGAGGCTTGTATCAATTTCTCAAGGAGGAACAGCTTCCAGCAGGCTTCTCTAGCTCTAAGTGCATGCACAAAAGGAGCAATATACAGATCACCACCCAGGAATGAGTCCCTCTCCTAGGCAGAGTAGGCACTGAGAGTACTCATCATTCATAGACATCAAAACATCACACAAGGGATAAGCAATTAATTCTGGTGATTTAGCTTCTGCCGTGTTGCTAGCAACCCTGTATTGGAGGTTGGGGTGTCTAGTCTATGTGGACTACGTAACAAAGCAATTTTTTTAAATCAACATGCATTTTACCAACTATAATCCCAATTCACACTAGCAACGTACAGAGCAAAGAGTGGACATTACAAGGGTTTCATTTCGCCATCACAGGTGGTAAGAAGGAACTGAGAGACAGCTGGGCCCTTTGCCCTCAGGTGTGTTTGTGGGATGGGGTGGGCAGTTTACAGCACAGGCATGGCCCTAATAGAAACTAAGAACTAAAGGAATCCAATCTCATACACTTGTGCTAAGAGTGACATCCATGGGCCAATCACTCAAAAAAGAATGAAATAGTTGATTCTCATCTATATCTCTGCTGAGACTGTTACTAAGGGTGACAATTATTGTGCCTTGTCCATATCTCAGAAACTTTTGGTCATCAGTTGGACTGCATTTGAAACAGTAATCTAGAACAAAGTTCTTCAAACTGAATTGCAACTCCCAGGAAGGGGCAGTATGTTGGAGGAAGTGGTGAAAAAAAAAGTAAGATTTTTGTAAATAACAATAGATGTAGTGTATACATTTTGTTAATAATTTTTACAACAAAAATAGGCTTACTATTCAAGTTATTTTTACCTTATTGAGAACAAGTAAAATTGAAAGCATAGGCTAGAAAGATGGTTAGATCCAGGCTCCCATTTAAAAACAATGCATGCCATCACAAGATATCAACTTGTTTTTATTCTTCTGTGCAAAGTTCAGAAAAAAAGCCCAGACATTTCTTTATAAAAAGGAACTTTAAAGCATGCTCTGCATACCAAATCTTTTTGATTCCTACAGTTAACTCAGTAGTGTTCATACTATTTAATGGACTTCCCTCCCCAAATGAATTAACTGATGGAAAAAAATACAATGCAAGAGTCCTCTGCATGTGAAGAAAGTCTAAACTACTTTACAATAACCGATCTCTATTCTGCTAGCTGAATTTGTATCCCACTACCCTCTGTCTCCTTTAAAGCAACTTATTTATTTTAGCTTTTCAAAATCATCTTGTGAAAAAGTGCAGTGCCTCTAATCTCTGCCAAGCGCAGATCAAGGAGATCTCAACCTGCAATAGAGTATTCATCCTTTGGATGAACAGTTGTTAAACATCCCTTTATGAAAATCCCTACAAACACTGCACAGTGGACCAGCCCATAAGTGAGGATGCAGTTAAAGTAGTAGGGGCTAAGATTCTGAAGAGATTTGCCTTCACTTCTAGTACAAAGCCTGCAGCTGTTCAGTCTATCTTAAATTCCACTAACAAGAACTTGCATCAATATCACAAGGTAAGGCTTAGTAGCTCTCTTCTCTTAAGCATTACCTTCGCCATTTCACAGCAATGTCAAACATATCTCTCCATTGCATCAATCTGGTTTTCCCATTCATTCGAACTTTTGAGTTTGCCCATGTCCGCTGCACGGCTTGCATTACTTCCAACGCAGCCAGCCCCATTGCTGAACAACAAAGAATATATAGAGCCAGTCAGTCCACTCAGAGACTTTCTATTTTACAGAGGGGAACTGAAGCAGCCAAGTTAAGAGACCTGTTCAAGTGAACAGAAGCAGCTAGTGTTAATGCTGGTATTAAGACCCAGTAGCTCATAGCTTCCAGTCCAGAGCTAGACCATGATGCCTCAGAAAATATGTACATATTAAGATACAAAGTGTGGTTATCTGTAAATTTTACATCTACGCATTTTTTGATTAATACATTTCAGATTAATGGAAATGTAAAGAAAAAGGTTTTACAACTGCATATCACTTTAAGAGTATATTTTTAATTAAACCACTACAGCTACATCACTGTAGGTAATGCACCTCCCATATAACTGGTAGCTAGGTCTATGGAAGAATTCTTCATCAACCTAGTGCTGTCTACATCAGGAGTCAGTTGGCAAAGCTACGCCCTTCAGGAATGTGGATCTTGCACACCCCTGAGATGTCATTATGCCGATATAAGTACCCAGTGTAAAATAGCCTTAAGTTTATTAGCTCAAAGTGCTATCAAAGCAAGCATCAACATTTTTCATTTCCATTCCCAGGTGGAAAGTCCCCCCGCATACCCCTGTGTATTCTCTTATTTGGAAGGAATCCTGGCGTCTCATATTGCATCAGTGAACCCAGACGATCAGCCACACATACAAGTTCTTGCACTTCAGGTTTATAGCTTTCAAAATTCTGAAATAGCACATCCCTTGAAGAAAAAAATGTCACAAAGTAAATATCAACCACCATCTTCCATGATGGTTCCTGAAAAAAACTTAAAAACAATCTGTATTTGTGGTGGTCAGTAACACAAGCCCAGAAAAAAATTAAAAGCAGTACCAAAAAACACACATGTTGCATATACACACACAAAACAATCCAGGTGAAATTCTGACCTCAATGAAGTAAATAGCAAAACTCATTCATCTCAACAGGAACAGTATTTCACCATCAGACTTAATTATTGCAAAAGGCTTTATAGTGAGTCCTCAGTGTATATTAATCCTGAATTTCATAGGGATCAAAGCTATGGCATGAAAGAAAACCCATGAGAAGTAACAGACTAGGGGTCTGATTCTGTAATTCCTTCTCCAGAACTCCCACTGAAGTCAGTAGACGTTTTGCATGCATAAGAAATGAGGTTTGAGCCCATACCTACAAAACGACAAGTTTCTAAGCCATGTTGTGTGAAATGACCGTAAAACTGAAGGCCAGTTTTCAAAGAAAGAAAATCTCATGTGGGGAAAAGGTCTACGTCCCTGATAGTTAAACTTTTAAATCCTAATCTGATAAAGCTTTTGCTTTGGTGACTGATTACTACCACTCTAGAGGTGGAGTGTAAAAAACAATTTCATTCAGTCAGAGTTACAATTAATATATCTAAAGTCCGAGAAGCTGAGAAATTATACCCTTAAAAAAAAATCTTAAATACTCAACAGTAAGAAAACTCTAAGTTGAGGTTTCTACACTTAGGATGGATGTCCATCCTGAGTTTCTCTAGAACTAAAGTGATCTACACCTCTACCCCGATATAACGCGGTTCTCGGGAGACAAAAAATCTCATCGTGTTATAGGTAAGACCACGTTATATCAAGCTTGCTTTCCCCCCCCCTTTCCTTGTTCCCTGACCACCCCTCCAGAGACCCCTATCCCTAATCACCCCCAGGATCCCATCCCCTACCCAACCCCACCTGTCTCCTGACTGCTCCGACCCCTATCCATCACCCCCCACCCTAGACAGGCACTCACCAGCAGCGGTGTGAAGAGGAGTAGCCCAGCCTCAGCCTGCTCTACTCCACCAGCTCCCAGCCGCGGTGCTCCGCTTCCCGTCATCGGTGAGTGCGGGGAGGCTGGGGAAAGGATGCCCCCTCCCGCACTCACCTGTGGCAGTAAGTGGAGCACCGCAGCTGGGAGCTGGCAGAGTGGAGCGGGCTGGGCTGCTCCGCTTCCCACCATCGGTGAGCGCAGGGAGGTTCGGGAAAGGATTGCCCTTCGCACTCACTGGCAGTGGGAAGTGGAGCGACGCAGCCCCAGCCCGCTCCACTCTGCCACCTCCCAGCCATGGCACTCCGCTTCCCGCTGCAGGTGAGCGCGGGGAGGTTAGGAAAGGACACCCTCTGTACTCACCTGTGGTGGGAAGTGGAGTGCTGTGGCTGGGAACTGGCTGAGTGGAGCAGGCTAGGGCCGGGCTGCTCCACTTCCGCTGCTGCTGGTGAGTGCGGGGCGTATCCCTTCCCCCAAGTCCCCTCCCCCGAGCAACACTGGTGGGTCTGGGACGAGGGAAGCACAGCGGACTGCTCCCGGCCCCCTGCTAATCCCCCGGGCCACTCTGGGACTGCGGGGTCCCCAAAAGTGCCCTCCCACAGCTCCTGCCCCCCAGACCCTGGGGGGGAGCCCCTGACCACCCCCGAAACCCTCTGCCCCTTATCCAACCCCTCGGCCCTCGCCTGGCACCCTTAACACACTGCTCAGAGCAGCATGTCAGAGCTCTACTGCGTTGTATGCGAACCCACATTATATCGGGGTAGAGGTGTATAATCTAATTACTAATCCAGTTCCAAGACAAAATAAAGAACAAAAACAGTTAACATGGCTGTATAACCTGAATTATCTTTACTGAATTACATGGAACTAGAAAAGATTATTTTTACCAAGTTCTGATTCCATGTCTTTTTTACTGAGCTAAATCAAGCACTTGCAGCCCCTCTGAATTTGAAAGTGCCCAACATTTTCTGTGGGCTTCAGGCACTGTTAAACGTTTGTGATAAATTACTCCTCAGGTGCATTTTTTGAAAAAATCCTACCAGGAATGCTCTAAATGGTCTGTCTAAAAACCACTTACTTTATATGTGGCTGCAATCCTGGCTGTTCTTCATAGTCTTCTATTAAAAAGGGAAGGTTTTTGGCCCAATGGTCCTTAAAGTTTCCAGGGAGATCTGTATCTACATTATATTCAGTAAGAGGGGTATCAAGATGGGCATGCAAATATCGCGAATATTCTGTGGAGGTAAAGAAAAACAATACAAATAAGTGTTATTTTTGTTCTCGGCCAACAGTTACGTACCCCCAAAAAAGAATTTAAAACAGGAGTATATATTTGTTAAGATATTTAAGATAAATACCTTACTAAATTAATCAGTGTTAAACTTCATCGTAGCTAAATAGTTAAAAGTCCAGGCCAGTTAAGTGGAATCATAATTACCTTTACTACTAAA
Source organism: Gopherus flavomarginatus (assembly GCF_025201925.1). Classification (NCBI taxonomy): domain Eukaryota; kingdom Metazoa; phylum Chordata; order Testudines; family Testudinidae; genus Gopherus; species Gopherus flavomarginatus. Next base: position 86,048,646 of record NC_066620.1, read on the forward strand.
CCAAGACCCAAATTTGATTTCTGGTCCTGGCTTTTAACTCTGAACAAACAAGCGTCAAGGCACCTGTGAAGACAGCTCACTGAACACAGCACTTCGGTGAATAAATACATCTTACTTAAAAATAGTTTTCCATAAGTGACTCTTACACTTATGCAATTTTAGTCCTATGTCAAAGGACATTTTCCCCCCAATCGTAACTTACCTCGCAGGTATTTCACTTTTAGGTACTCTGGGCTAGCCTTCTGGCCTGGTACTGGATCATTTAACATAACCTTGGTCTGAGCTTTTATGCCCTCATAAAATTGCCCCATTGCAACATGACTGAGACCTTTCATATACTGGCATACTTCATTATATGGCTCTAGCTGAAGACATCTCTAGAAGATTAAAGAAATAAGTCAATAAATAAAAAAAAATTAACCTGGGTATCTTGGAACTGTCTAATATACATTACTAAGCTCTTTAATCAAGGCAGACACCAGAGAATGGTCTTTTACTTTCAAAAGTTGTCAGCAACTGTTTTCCCAATGACTTTTATTTAATTTAATTAATTGCTAGCAAAGATGGAGAAAATATTTTTATCACCATTACACAAAATGTAACAGTGTTGGTCAAACTTGATCTTGATCACACTTTTGGTAACCAAGTGATTTTGTTGAAGCTACACTCACAGCTAAAGTTTTCAGAACCAGATGAGTGAGGCTAGAAGGAACCTACTGTTGACAAGCATTGGCAAAACATGTTATTTCTATTGCAAACAGACCCTAAAAATAGGAGACATTTTTCTTAAGATGCAACTTTATACAATGTATCCACCATCAGTTCTTCTCTTCCACCAAACATCATAGCTCTGAAATGCATGCACTGCACTACCATTACTTGACAGTCAATTCTGCACTACATCATGATAGTTTTAGCATAATGCTAGACAATTGGATACTTTAGAATTTGGTACCCCAAAACAAAATTCTCTGATCATATGGATGTATTAAACACTCATGAGTTATCTGCATCTCGTCACACAGCACTTGCTATTTAAATTTAAGCTGGTTTTTAAGACAACAAGATCTACAAATTGAGTCACAAAACAGGGACACATGGTAATTTACACAAAAATATACAATGTTCTAAATAAACAAAAAGGAAAGTGTGCTTGTTAAGATAGGGAAGTAGGGATTCTTAGACTTGGTTCTGTTCCTTGCTCTGCCACTGACTCACTGTGGGACTTCGGGCAAGTCATTTAACATCTGTGCCTTAGTTTCTCAACCTGCAAAATTGGAATATAATTTATCTGCCTCATGGACAGGCATGTGCTTTTAAAATTTCAGATGGATCACTCTCCACAAAAGTGTTAGCTGTTATTGTTCATGACGGAGAAAACTGAAAAGATTCAGATAAGCATCCAAAAGTTCAGATGCTTATCTGAACCTTGAGATTACAAAATTGGCTACTTGTCTTATGAGAACAGCCCTCCAACCCCTTATGGAATTTCAAAACTTTGGGTCGAACTTCTGACCAGAATATTATTGAATAAGACCAATCTGAGCCTTTCAAAACCTTATGAAATACCATTTAAGAGTCTAGTATTAACAATTGGTAAGTCTGGGGGAAAATGTCTCAGTTCCCTCCCATGCCTGAACTGGTTCATCATTTACTAATTGTAAGACTACAAATCATGCTTACAAAACAGAGATTGTATACAGAATTGTATTTTACTTGCAATACAGGTCTGTCGCATCTTACACTTGGGTTATGTTACACAGCGCGTACAGCAAAAATCGTGTATAGTCAAAATTACATTGAGTGTAATGGTGGGAGGAATAGCCCGCACTACAGCTACAGTATTAAAATTGTTATTTTTCTCTGTTTTTGCCGACTGCATAAAGCTGAAATCACACGTGTTAAACGCGCATAAGATGCAACAGACCTATACAAATTTTCATTCATATTCAGAATGTGGAATATAACATTACTATATTTCATTTTAATTGTAATTTGATAAGTATTAGGTCTAATTTAAAAATATCAATCCTTAATTTAGTATACATCTTTAAAGTCTACCTGTGCTTACCTTAAAATTCTTCAGTGCCTCATCTAGGCTACCATGATGGTAAAGCATCATTCCCCTGAGCTGTAACGTCTGAACATGATTTTGATTTAGCAACAAAGCCTTCTGGAAGCTCTCTGTGGCAGCATCAAAGTTACCAAGTTCCCTAGGTAATTCCATAAAGTCATAAGTGAGGAACATAAAAAGCTATGGTGAACATACAAACCTACCTTTTTACCAAATAAATTTTAATGCAGTCCAAATGAAGATATTAAGAAAAGGTTTGATATAGCTAGGGCTGATTTTTTTTTTTAAATTACATTGGGGCAATTTATTTGAGTAAGGTAAGAGTTCTGCAACTTCTTCAAAAGTGACAACCAAACTGTTGTTCACAATTCTTCACTTAAACCATCTACTCTTGGATACAGAATCCCACTAGACCCTGGATTCACACAATTCTCCGTGGGCATTAACCACTGAACTATGAAACTTTATGCACTTCCTGGACAGTTTTTTCTCAGAATCGACAAGAATGAAAGCCTCCTACAATGAGCACCCTTGAATAAGATATAATTGAAGACATCCAGCTGATATCCCTCCCCTTCCCCCTCAAGCTATTTATAGGATTTAGAAGTACAAGTAAATTTTATGTCTTTTAGAAGCTGCCGTTTGAAAAAACATGCCAATTTTCAGTTAGTGGCCAAACTGATCATTACATTTAGAATTATTTAATTTCACAAGTAGATACAGCCAATAGAACATGATATAGTTTTAAAAATTAAATTAATATCCTTTTCATAAAACTGGCATGTAAAACCAAAGATTCTGAATTCAGTTTACAATATTCAATTTTAATATATTAAATGAGTTCCAACCAACCACGCACATTTAAGATAGCAGCATTAAAAATAAAGAATCAAAGCACACACAGTTACCAAGCAGAAGAACTAGTTTATATTTTTAAAGCGGGTTCATTAACTGATTAATGTTCATATTCAAAAGCCTTTTCAAAAGCAGATGATCTGAAAAAAGATTCAATAATTTGTGATTGAAATAGAATGTATTTGATGCAGGAGTTCCTAGGTGATATTTAAGATTTGTGTTATGTAGGTAGTCAGATTAGATTGGTGGTTCTCGAACTTTTGTACTGAGGTGACCCCTTTCACATACCAAGCCTCTGAATGCGACCCACGTCCCCCTTTTAAATTAAAAACACTGTTTTTTTTAATATTTAAAAATAGGGTTTGGAGTGGAGTCTGACAGCTCCCGTAATAACCTTGGGACCCCCTGAGGGGTCCCGACTCCCAGTTGGAAAACTCCTGGATTAGATCATCACAATTAACCCCTTCTGTCCTTAAAAAAATCCATAGAATTTATTATCTTATCTTTAGCTTAAAAGGTGATCTACAAATAACGTCTGAAAAATTTTGGCTTTGTTTTCCAAATGACTTGAGACACACATTTTGGCATGTTTTTAATATCTGCTAAACTTTAAATTAGCAGATCTGAATAAGAAATGAAACACTCCTGCATACCCATGACTGCCAGCTCCTGTTCAGTTGCATATCCCACCATCTATTTTGCTAACAGTTGCCAAAACCCCTACTGACGGAGCCTGCCTATATTAGAAAAGAAAGCAACAGCTGTGCTGAAAAACCTCCTAAAGAATAAAGAGGTTACTTTTCAAGAAGTTAATACCATGTACCTTAATGGATACAGATTTACACATGCACTACTGGGGAAAATAAAACAGGACTTGCCTTACAGGCAGGCTCCAGCACTCAGCCATGGTGGGTCTGATGTTACCAGGAAAGTGCATGATTAGAAGTGCACCAAGGCACTGGTGATTGCATTGGGTCTGTGCTTGGCAAGAAAGACAAAAGGAGGTAAGTTTGAATTTAATGTGCTGAAATACTACTCTATCATGTCTATTTTGAGACATCCACTACATAACCTTAATAGGCTATTTTTTTTAAATATGCTATTATGAGGTTGCTTGTGCAATTGTTAATTCTGCCCCCTTGTGCATACAGTCTTTAACTGCATGATAATCATACTTCTTCCCCCTGCAGGATCTCTGCCTTTTTTACTCAGTGGACAGGATGAACGGTGCTCAGGGATTGAAGCAAGAGTGCACAATGAAGGAGGCTTTTTTCTGTAGAATCCTTGCCACATTTGTTACAGAAGTTGCAAGATGTGTAATGAATGAGGCAGGAGACTGTAGGAAGAGAAAGAAGCGTCTCATGGTGAAGACAGTTGAAGCCCATCCTGGAGAACTGAATTCTATCCCTACTCTGCCATACAGTTCCTGTGTGACTCTGACGAAATCACTTAAATCAAGCTTTTCACAGGTGGTCATTAATTGTGTGTTCCTCATTTTCTGGGTTCCCAACTTGAGGCCCTGGGGTCTGATTTGTAGCAGTGCTAAGTGTTAATAAATGTAAATGAAGTCAATGGGATCTGTTTTATGAACATTTAAAGGGCTATAAAATGTTAAATATTCCAGTGTCACCAACTCTTGCAATTTCCTCACAAGTAACAATTTTGGCTGGGGGTAGAACCAGCCTCACAATGATGCAAGAAGCTCCATCCCTCTCCTGAATTTCAATCCTGCCTGCTGCAAGGGCCCCCAGATCCTAGCTACCTGTCTCCTGGGAAACAGCTATAGGAGCAGGCAGATCCCTCTCTGCTCCACTCACATGAGAAGGGAGAGGGAGAAGTCGACTCCATTCTCACAGGAGGGAACACATAGCCCAGCAGTGCAAGGATGCTCTGCTTCCTTCTCCCTGCTGTGAAAGATGGATCATCTTCCCTCTGCTCCTCCCCCTTCCCCTCATTATCCCTGCAACACAAGGACTGGGAAGGGAAAGAGCCCCTGGACCTGCCCCCACTACAGGCAGAGAAGAATCATGAACCTGCAGGAGCAGTAGATGTGGGAGATGGGAGAGGACAAAACTGATGCAAGAGTTGTACAATAAATTGCTGGGGTGGGGGGTGTTGGTCAGATGAAGGGACAATTAATTAGAATTTTGGGAGAGGACAAAACTGATGCAAGAGTTGTACAATAAATTGCTGGGGTGGAGGGTGTTGGTCAGATGGAGGGACAATTAATTAGAATTTTGGGATTAGAGAGATGCTGGAAGCTCTGTACCATCAGGGACACAATAAAAGCTCCTGCCATGGTGGCCAAAATCACCTTACTGAAATCAGGGAAAGCCGGCTATGCGAACTGTCACACCCACACATTGATCTGTTGTGTTTTAACACCCTGCCCCAAATCACAACATAACCCTTTTAAAAATAATCTCATAATTTTGGGGGATTTGACTCATGATTTTTGAACCTTTGGGGTTGGCAATACTAAATTATCTGAAAAAGTCAGGTCCTAGGATCCTTAAACTGGGCACCCAAACATAGGAGACATTTGACAATTTTTCCTTCTATTCTCCATGTATAGAAGAATAATAAAAATCCCCACTTCTTCCCTCAAAGGGATGTTGTGAAGATCAATGAATTAATGTCTGTGAAGCATCCATACTACTGTGATGAGCGTCACAGAAAACGCATGAGGAATTAATAATTGCATACTCAGTGCAAGGTTTAGATGCTGTGGTAAACAAGACAGAGGCAAATAGCACACTGAACGATAAGGATAAAAACTTGTGAACAGGCGTGCAGTCCATCCTGTACACAAAATGGGGCACGGGTCCAGTAGGAAAAAATAGTAGGTGATCATATAATTCAAGACTATATTATAATGCATATTGCCAGGGGGCCAAATTAAGATTAGACAGGCAACAATTTATATTGCAGTAGCACCAATCACATAATGTAGGTGTTTTCCAAACTTAATAGTCCAAAATATGAAAGAAAAACCTGACGGAGTACAGAGGGTTGTAGGGAAGAGAGGGAATACAATATACAGACATAGTAGTCAGGATGATGACTGGTTTATATATTATTAATTTTTTTAAATATATAACCTATCCACAACTGCTTTTCTATCTAGTTATTATCTGTAGATCACCTTTTTAAAGACATATAAATTCAAAGCCTTAATAAACAAAGTCAAGTTCTCTTCTCATCATTTCAATATCATTATTAAAAGCAAAACTAAAGAATGACCCATTACCTAACTCCTGAATAAGAGTGCAATTTAAATACATTAGGTTTTTCAAAAAGAATTTATTTTGCTTATACTTAGAGCAAAAAAACAACAGGTTGGTTTTTAAAAATAATTACTTCCCAGTTTTAGTGTAAGTATTTAGATTGCAAACACTAAGGGCAGAGACCCTGTGTTTATATTAATTTATATAGCATTTATCACACTTGTGGCACTATATAATTAAGTCAAAACTTAAACATGCAAAGACCACTCATTGCTGTCTAAATATTACGATGATTTCAGAAACCATCTAGCAAGTTCTCATTATGAGAATAAAATATTCAACTGTGGTTCATAATGTTTACCCCACTTTATACAATATAACTTGGGGATATGTTTCAACAATGATACTGATAAGAAGCCAAAGAACGGGTAAATGAGGGCCCAAGTGGTATGTTTACAGGGCAATTGGAAGTGTGATTGCAGCTTGGGTAGATACAGGGCCAGCGCTTCCATTAGGCGACCCTAGGCGGTCACCTAGGGCGCCAGGATTCGGGGGACGGCATTTTGTGCACTCCCCATGGGGTGCACGGGAGCTTTCAGTTCCGCTCCCGTCGCGCCGCCAAAGAAGGACCTTCTGCCAATGTGCCTGCCGCTGTTTTCCGCAGCAATTGAGCAGCTCAATAACTGCCACTGACGCCTGCGGCATTTCAGCGGAGGGTCCTTCTTCGGCTGCACGATGGAAGTGGAACCGGAAGCTCCGCGCACCTCGTGGGGAGCGCACAAAATGCCGCCCCCCGAATTCTGCCTAGGGCGCCAGAAACTCTGGCGCTGCTCCTGGATAGATATACTCGTGGTAGCTTTAATATAGCTAGCAAGGCTAAAATAGCAGTGAAGACGTGGAGGCATGGACTGTACAAGCTCTCCTGGGTACATGCTTGCATTGCTAGCTCATGCCGGGGCCCCCCCAACACCACATCTTCACTGCTATTTTTAGCGGTGCTAGCTAGATTAAAGCTAGCAGGGGTATGCCTACCCAGGCTGCAATCACACCTCTGACTGCAGTGTAGATATACCTTAAGAGACCTGTTTACTTTGGATTTATACTAAAACCTCTTTGCCTTTGTTTTATTTATACTGAGCTCAACTCTGAAGTCCATGCTATCGATAACTATCAAGAATAACACATCAAAATATAGAGAAAAAAATATGTGATTAAAGACTAGTGTGTTATTTTTATTGATATGTAGTGTTGAAAGTGTGGTAGAGGCTTTAAGCCAGTGGCATTAAAAAGCTATTTCTGAATGTGCTTACCTATAGGCCTGTCCCAGACTTTTATATGCATCTATGAAATCAGCTTTCTGCTTCAGGGCTTCTTTGAATGATTCAATAGCTTCCTACATAAAACACACGTAGGCATCATGATTAGCTGTCATTAATTATCCTTGTCTACAGTTAAATTCAATAACTTTAAATTTAAATTAATTCAGTAATTACTAAGGATTTTGTGCTGTTAAGAAAGACCTGTGGAAGGTTTGACCATGGCATTATACATTACAAAAGCCAAAAGTGTACTAGTAAAATATTACAGTAGTTTGTGCTACAAATCACACAATTAAAAATGCTAGAATCCTTTTTTATGCTACAATAAGCTATGAAGTAAGCAACTCTCCCAATACCACATGCAGTGAGGGACTGAACTCTCTTCTCCTGAGATTTAGTCCAATGCCTTAACTACAAGGCCATCCTGTCTTCCTCCCGAACCCCGCCTCACTCACAACACCCTTTTTAACTTTTACACACAGATTCACTTCACAGGACAGATTACCAGTATACTGCCCTCATGGAGATGCAGATTATTTGGCAAAAGAGTTTTTCTGCTGGTATAGTTTAAACTAATTGCCCAAATGGAATAAGTTACATTGGCAAAATAATGTTTTGCTGGTATAACTGCATCTAAAGTAGGATTTTTTGCTGGCAGAGCCATGTTAGTCGGAATTCAAATTACTTTATATGGTCCAGACTTCATTAATCTAAACCTCAGACTCATAGCTCATTAACTAGGACTCAAATGAATTCTCTTAATACTTCTTAGTTTAATGCTTTACTAAATGACAAACAGCACAGTTAGGACTTCAGTCAGTAGAAGAACTTAATGCCCACTAAGCCTTTAGGCAGGGATGGGATTTAAACAAATGAATATATGTACTAATTTAGAGAAAAGGTAAATGACAGAACGGGCAAATTACAGTATTTCAATTCTAGTTTGAGTGTGTTAAGAATTCAGTTACTGCACTAATTACAATCAAACATTCAATCCAGGATCTAATCTCATCAAGTCTCAAATTAAATCAGGGTGGGTTTAGATCACAATTTGGATAGAATTGCAACAATGATAACCCAGGGTGCTGCAGGAAGTGCTGGCGGGGATTCAGTAAGTAGCACATTTCTCTCAAGTCAGCACTACACTGGAGATCTAGTTCACTACCAAGAGCCACTGTGCTACTTTCAGATAAGATTTACAAAAGACATCCTGACAATTTAAGGTCCTTAACCTGCTCTTTCCTGATTTTTGATTGAAAGTTCAGGAATGGAAAAAGTATAGGGGAAAACAAGCAGCAGCTGGGAGATGGATTGGGAGGGAGGAACCCTGAGAAAAAAGCACCAGCAGCTCCCCACACTCCAGTAAGTTAGGAACAGATCCAGTATTGCCAACCTCAAACATTCAAAAGTCTGAGTCAGATGTCCAAAAACCATGTGATTTTTAGAAAATCCATTTTGTGTGAAGGGGAGTTATTTGCCTTCTGTTTCAAGTCTTTGGAAGCACATACATGGCTTTTCCCCTCCATAATGTTTGCATAAGAGTTTCAGGTTTGACATGCATTAAATGCATATGTAAAGATCCCCATCGGCTGCCTGGAGGGGACTCCCCTTACCTTCTCCTAATTCATGCAGTAAGAAAGCTACCAGTGTTTTCCTCTCCAGTCCCCTTCCTTGTCAATATTCCTAGGCATTCTTTTTCATTTGACAGAAAGAAATTTTGGACTTAACTGGACATATTTTCAGTGTCAGCCCCTGGGTGTCAAGCACTTTTGAAAATCTGTCCCTATTTGACATCATATATTCCATCAGTCACATGTGTTCCAGTGAGAATATCTGATATCTACAAGGCACATATCTACATGATGCATCAGATATATTTTCAGTGAACCAAGAAGTGCAACTGGATTTAACAGAGCCTAAAAAGGTTTGGTATAATGATTTATCTCAGACATGAGAAAAAACAAGGACATCTACAGAATATCTACAACAGCTAGAATAACTTAATATTGAAGGCATTGTTCTGCAAGAGGACATTTAAAAACAAATTTACCTTCAGAAGTCCTCTATGGAAAAAGGTTAAGCCTTTGTATAGCATAGCTATAGGCTGATTTTTGTTCAGTTCCAAGGAACGCTGAAAGTCTTCATGAGCTGTTGCATAGTCCTGTTGGACAAAAACAGCTTTCAGATGACACAGAAATTGCTAGATCTAGCTGATCAAGAGGAATACAAACAAACTCTCTTATGGTTACACGTACGCATTTTGCTCCAACAGAGTGATCTCAAGTTCTAGGTTTATACTAATATGCTGACTCAATCTCAATAGTGCTAAGATAAAATGCCTCTTCTTTAGAAGGAACAAGGAAAGCAAATATCCTTAAGAAGGAAAATAGAAGGAATTCAGCTCCAGCACCATTTAAAGCAGCAGAGATAGCCAAATGTCAGTCAGAATGGCAAACAAAAAGGAATGTATAGCACAATTTATTTCCACCTTTCTTCTCATAGCAACTGCTGCAAGAAAAAAATTGGATGAAGTGAATGGAGAAATGAATTGAAAATAGGCTGAGTTAAGTCAACTGAATAAATTGATTTTACATCATTCCCTTGGGATATCAGCTATTCAATGTGCATACCATTTTTGAGGCAACAATATCTAAACTAACCTGAAGCTGTGTCCTTAAAAATGCCAAAATAATACAGTAAAAGCTGTTTTATCCGGCATGTTGGGGGAAGGAGGGGTGCCAGTAAGTGAAAAATGCTGATTAACTAAGAGGGGGGGAGTTAGGTGGGGGAGGGGGCTCAGGCCAGAGGGTTGGGGCGTGGGAGGAGGTGTAGGGTGCCAGATCTGGGGAGGCACTCACTTTGGGTGGCTTTCCACAAACGGCAACCTGTCCTGGCTGCTCCTAGTTGGAGGCGCAGCAGGCAGCTCTGCATGCTGCTCCAACCCCGCCCCGAGCACTAGCTCTGCAGCTCCCATTGGCTGAGAACCACGGCCAATGGGACCTGCGAGGGCAGCACTTGAAGGCAGAGGCTGCACACAGAGCTGCCTGTCACGCCTCCACCTAGGAGCAGCTGGGACAGGTCACCGTTTGTGAGGAGTTGCCTAAGATAAGTGCCCCCCAGATCTGGCACCCTGCATCCCAAATCCCTGCACCCTCTCGCACCCACGCTCCCTCCCAGAACCCATGCCCCCATCCCCATCCCCGTATCCAAATTCCCTCCCAGAGCCTGCACTCCACACTCCCTCCTGTGCCCCAATCCCCTGCCGGCCTTGTACCAACCGTACTATAAACCGGAATTTAAACGAAGATCAGAAATAGAAATAGAGCTTTCTGGTTGGTGAAGTGCTGGATAAAATAGCTTTTACTGTAATAATTATTTTCATAGCAAGAAGATAGGATTTCAGCATTTTGTGAGGATAATAGATTGTTTTATATTGCTGGGGTTCTCACACCACACACACCCCTGTAGTTCTGTATATTTTTCCTTTTTAAAAATGAGTATCCAACAATAATCCCCATGGACAATTATCTTCACTATCAAAGCAAGTTTCTCTGTGCACCCCCACTGATCCCAGAAGACACAAAAGTAGTTATGAGATTATAGATTGTCTGCATTAATTTTTATACAACGTATTTCCTGTCCACTAAGTAATTCATGAAAACAAAATACTTTAAGGCCTCCTCTGATCACAATTCTCTAAAAAGGCAAGTAAACTGCTGGTCAGTCATAACTATATGAAGATTAGTTTTCAATGGGGAGGGGAGAAATCCTTATTCTTTCATGAATGTAGCATCTAATGGCAAAAAACTAACCTCAGATATGAAGTAAAGAGTACCTCTGTGCCTGTAAAGTCGTGCTGATGGCTGCAGCTGAATAGCTTTAGTGAGATCAGCCAGTGCCTCACTAATTCGGCCCAGGGGAGACAATATCTATAAATCCAAAGTAAGCAATTAACCTAGAAAGAGTACACTGAGTTGTCCTAGAGTATGCTGAGCAATCTCAGAACTGTTTTATCTTGCAATATGTTTTTACTTTCATGCCTGTACAATTAATCTTGTTCTCAAGTATATACGTATTTTACTTTGTGTATTTACTAGAGCTGGTCAGAAAACAGAATTTTCATCCCACTGAAAATTCTGATATTTGTTTTTCTCCTGATTCAGGACAAAGTCAAAATCTCAAAATATCTCACAGAACAAAATATTTGGAAATATGCTTGAATTTTGATAATGTCAATACAATATAGTACAATGTCAGAACAAAATGAGTTGAAATAGTCTGTTCTAATTTTAATTAATTTTGAAACTTCTGTCAAAATAGCTGAAGTTGATACATTCAACTTTTGATTTCAAACGAAATAGTATTTTCCAACAGAAAACTGTTCCACTGAAATGTTTTTGACCAACTCTGGTATATACACTCTTAGATAAAAATTATGAGAATAATGCAAAACCACCATACCTAAAATAGCATGAAAACTGTGAATCAAAACTTTTTATTAAAAAAAACTGTATACACAATTATGTTGTGTTTTGACAGATGTTTATTTTCTTCATATTTGGAATGCAAAAAACAGAGTTTCTTACTCATCATTTCCTTTCTGCTAGCAGTGTCTCCCACAAATTTGGATGTCTGAGCAGCTCCCCTTCTTTCTGCAGCTCACCAATGCAAATCAAAGTCTCAGAGCTACGTGCTCTGGGCCATTCCCCCTTTGATCCCACTTACCATCAGATGAGTTATTTCAAAGCCATAAAAACTTCTATAAACAATATTAATAACAAACACTCCAGAGGTAACTAAACCAACTATGCATGACATGCATCTGACTAAGTGAGTATTCACCCACAAAAGCTTATGCTCCAATATATCTGTTAGTCTATAAAGTGCCACAGGACTCTTTGTCGCTTTAGACCAACTATTTACGGTGAACCATAAAATGTTCACATAGTAAAAAATCCCATGCCAGTATCTGACTTTTTGGCTTATAGAAACCATTTGGGGTGGGTAAAATTGTGGGAGCCTCTAACAGCAGAAAGGAAACTGTCGGTAAGAAATTTTCGGTTCTACAGTCCAGCATTTTCCACAAGTCTGGATGTCTGGGAAGTAGCAAGAGGTGAACAGATGTAGGGAGGGTTGTAGAAAAGGTCAGAAAGAAGGGGTAGGGGGAAGAAAGGTATCCCTCCCCATTTAAAAGATTTATATCTGGGCTATTGTGTCCAGCACCTTCCTGCCAAAGGGAGCTTCTGCAGACAGGAAGGCCACCTTATAGTGCTTGATAAAGGTAGCAGCTGTTGACCAGGTGGCTGCCTTGCCAATTGCTTGTGTGCCATTTGCTCTTTCTGCCTATAAGTTAGCCAAGGATCACTGGGAGCGTGCCCTGAACCCTTTCAGGATTGGACACTCTGATGCCTTGTATGCCTCCACAATGCACAGACTAATCCATCTAGCAATGGAGGCTTGGAAGCTCTGTGTCCTTTGCATTTTGGGTGGAAAGACATGAATAGGGCACCCAACCTTCTCAAGGATTCTATATGTTTGAAGTAGATTTTCAGGGTCTTCTGACATCAAAGGTGCACCATCTCTTCTCTGCAGGATGTTGTGACCTCAGATAGAATGAAGGAAGAATCTCCTCTTGGGAAGCATAGATGGAGGTTTTTCGTCTTCCTCTGCAGCATGGGGCATGGGTCACTTGCTGGAAGATTCTCTGCAGCTTGAGGTCTTCAAACCACAATTTGAGGACTTCAGTAACTCTGACATAGGTTAGGGGTTTGTTACAGGAATGGGTAGGTGAGATTCTGTGGCCTGCGCTGTGCAGGAGGTCAGACTAGATGATCATAATGGTCCCTTCTGACCTTAAAGTCTGTGAGTCTACGAAACGTGGAATAAACGATTCCAGAGTTCTGAGCACCACCGTGTCCTCATGGAACAAGCAGTAAGGTTCCTGCATAGATAAGGCCACAGCTCCAACACTCATGTGGCAGACATGATGGCTATCAGAAAGCACGTAATGATAGACAAACAGAATGCTGATGCTGGTGTTAGTGGTTTGAAGAGATGACTTGTTAGGGCTTTCAGCACAAGCAACAGGTTCTTGGAAAAAGCAGCCTGACCACTAATTTAGTTAATCGGATTGCTCTAAGAAATCTGCCTACCTGTAGGTTCTCTACCAGACCACAGGCTCTGTGCTACAAACCAACTTTTAAACACTCACTTGTGGCTCCACAATAATGGAAGAAGGTCCAGAATCTTCTGGAATCTTTCTAGGGATGGGCAGATCTTTGCTATCAAGGTATCTATGTCCATTCCTAAGTAAGGTATTTTTGGTGGATGGAGTCAAGAGGCTTTTCTTAACATTGGTAACAAAAAAGTGTACCTGCAGATTAAGTCAAGGACATGGCTGCATGTGTTAATGAAGGAGATGGAGCTTTGATCAAGATGTCATCCAGGATTCCAGAAAGGGATACCAGTGGATAACCTGAGATGAGAGTCTGGCTGATTGCCACTAACTTCTTTGCAAAGACTCTGGGGGCTGTGGACGGGCCAAATGGGAACATCCAGTACAGATAATGCTTCCTGCCATAAACAAACCTTAGAAATCTGCAGTTCTACAATCTGATAGAAATATGGAAGAATGTATCTGTCAGGTACACAGAAGCCAGAAGAATCCCCAAGACAGGGATGTCAGGGTCTCCATTCAAAACTTTGTTTTCTTTATCCACCTGTTGAACCTTTTAAGGACAGGAATGGCTCAGATTCCCGCCATGTGCTTCTGAGGGAATACTTTCAATTGCTTCCATATCTAAAAGACAAGACATCTCATTCTGGATCAGATTGCACTTTATAGGGTTGTGGGAGATGGGGGAAATGGATGAATATGGAGGGGGGGAGCCCTGGCTCACTATCCCCTTACTAGGGTGACCAGATGTCCCGATTTTATAGGGACAGTCCCGATTTTTTGGTCTTTTTCTTACACAGGCTCCTATTACCCCCCACTCCCATCCCGATTCTTCACATTTGCTGTCTAGTCACCCTACCCCTTACCCACCTGTCTGTAGTCAATGCAACCCACTCCTCCAGGAAACAGGAAATTCTGCCTGCTCTCTAGCTTCAGCTCTGGGCACAGGCCTATGTGGTCTCTGTCAGAAAGAGGCTTTGGAAAGGGTGGTGTTCCCTTTGGGCTTTCCCCCAAAGCCCAGTTCCACAGCTCTCCTTTGAAGAATCTGCTCTGCCTTCTCTGGTACATCTGAGAGGATGAAGGCCAAAAGCATCCTCTCTGTCCGATGGCAAGTCTGTATTCTCTACTGGAAGCAGTAAATAGCACCAGGAAAGACTGATTCGATTTTTCCACATGGTTTGCCACTGCCCTGTCTAGCTTTTCCCTGAAAAGAAGGGAGTCTGTAAACTTGGCAGAGCACAGAACGTGCTTTGAGTGGGTATCCATTTTCCAAGGATGGAGAGGTAGGTGGTTCCTGGTTACTGAGCTGGAAACCATGGCTCTGGCTCGGAACCTCATTGTACCCCTTAAGGCCTCACCTATGAATGCTGTTGCCAGGGAAACTATTTAAAATAGAGCCAAAGTCAGGGTGATCTCTACCCTTTATTGCCCTGAGATCTTTCAGCCAGGAGAGATCACAGCCCCAGGAACTAACTGAGTTACGGACAGAAGACTGGGTCTACAGCCTGGGTACAACTCACTATCTGCCAAGCCCAGGAAAGTGGTCTCACAAATGGAGAACCATTTCGATTTTGTTTGGCACTTTTTGGGCTGCTCTGTTCATGCCTGATAAGTGCAGAGGAGCCAGCAGGGAAGACACTGTAGCAGAGGAGCAGGGTGGGTTAAGTCACCACCTGTAAACCGAACCAGGAAGGAGGAAAGGGAGAACACTGCTCTCCATTCCCAAAATTGCCAAAAAGCTCTCCAAAGAAAATAGGCAGGAGAGACAGAATTACTGTCCACATGCTGCCATGGAGGCAGAGAATCTGGTGGCAAGTGGAGAACAGGAGAGTGGCCAGAGCACGAGGCACCAGGACTTTGATCCACCTTCAGTAACTGCAGAGAGAAGAGGAAGAGCCTAGACATTGAGAATTGTGGGAGATGCTGGGCTGCAGAAATTGTGCACATGTTTGTAACTGACCGCACTGAACATTATCTTCAGCTAAAAGTTACGGAATTCTTGATTAATCTTGTTTATGTTTCTGAACGCAAAAGCGCTACATTAACACACACTTTGAATGCTTGATGTTTTAACTGGTAGCCATAATGCAATATGATTGAACTTAGGAATTTTTTGTAGTACAATAACCATAACTGAACAGGATTTTTATCTACTATTTGATTCATTACAACAGGTTACAAAAGAAAGAATGATTCTGCATTATTCAATATATACAAAGCTAAATACTTGTTTATGTCAATTACTTGCCAATCTATTTGGCTTTAGTCACTACACATTCTATACAAGTTTTCACAAATACCATGAAATATGTACTTTTCGTGTAGCAAATATGTATACTTTAAAAGCATTTAAACAGGGAGATATCTCTAGTGGAGAAAGCAAGAGCTTTAACCATTAAAAGGGTGAATGAAGCCAGAAGAAATATGTTTAAGTATTTGAAAGAGTTGCACTTGAAAAGTCTGAGAAAGAAAAATGTCACCTCTGCTCGCTGTTCAAATACTTCAGGGCGATCTGGTTCCAGACTAATTACTCTGCTCAGCTCATACAGGGCAAGCTCAGCATTGTTTATGTCCTTAAAAAGAGAAATTAAACCCTATAAGCAGCCAGTTCATGCTTTATTATTATAGTAACTGACCTTAGAGAGTTACACTAATAATTTTTAAGGACAAAAGTCAAAAGACAATCAATAAACAATAACCTCTAGTCATCAAAATACTTCAATATCATTTCTAATAGGGATAAGATGCTTTATACTGCAAGTATTAACTGAACAAGCTGTTTGTATACTAAAACTCAATAACTAAAGGGACTCCTTTTATCCATATGCAACATCTGCAATATTTTGCAAACAGACCCCTCAGTGTTTCATCTTCACTTACTGGAGTTGCACTGCAAATATTCTTTATACAATAAGCATTATGTTTTAGTGCTCAAAATCTCTTCACCAAGAATTGTGGTACTACGAAGTGCATTTTGTCAGCTAATATAAAGCTATGTCACACTCCCTTGAAACCAAAAAAAACATGAGGCTCTACAACATGTACCATAAAACAGTTTTGTCTGATTCAGTGTACACTACTTTTTTTTTCTTGCCAAGTAAAGCAGTCCCAGCAGAAACAGCTACAGCCACATAAATGTGACTGGAGTTTCTTCTCTTCCGTGATATCACAAGCTCCTCCTGACACTACTTTCCAAGAATGGAGAAAAGCTTTTTCCGGAAGAACAAATTAGCAATTC
Organism: Gopherus flavomarginatus; assembly: GCF_025201925.1. Lineage (NCBI taxonomy): Eukaryota > Metazoa > Chordata > Testudines > Testudinidae > Gopherus > Gopherus flavomarginatus. The sequence continues at coordinate 86,065,534 of NC_066620.1, forward strand.
ATTAGCTGCATCAGCCAGAAAGGCCAAAGCTGTGTTTCATAATTAAGGACTTTCAAAAATCAAGCTAACTGAAAGACATCTGTATCTCCAATAACCTAGCTGAACCATGACAAAACTAGCTGCAGAGTCTACACAGATATTGTAAATATCTGGTTCATATGGCCTCCTCTTTTTATCCCACAAGTCTCTGGAGAAAATATTTCCTTAGGCCTTGTCTACACTAAACTTTTCCCTAAAGTTTACCACCATTATCACTACTGATTCACCTGCAAGAATGATGGGAACTGTGTGGAACCACTAGTGCTTTAAACCAGTGTCATCTAGACCTTTTGATGATCTGGGTTAGAAAATATGGTGGCATTCCCAGTACTTCCCCTACCTATCTAAAGGTTTTGCAGTACTGCCACGCATTATCCTAGTACCGGAGTAACTTACACATAAAATAGATTGGCAAAGTCCATATCAGACTTTATAGCTTCTTTGGCTCTTCTGCTGTTTTGGGCTAGAGAAACTCTACTTGAGAAAAAGGTTTTGTTTTGTTTTTGTTGGTTGGTTCATTTGTTTGAGTTTTTGGGGAAGGGAAGGAATTTTGAGTGACCTGGAGCTTTTGCCTGAACCTTTTGCCCATCTTTAGAATCAAGTCAGGAAAAAAAAAAAACTTCAAAATATTTCTCACAGAAGCCATCATTTGTGGAGTAGACCTTTTTTTAATCAGCTGCCAAAACCAGAGAACTCTTTGCTGAGACAGAAATGAATGTGAAGATCACAGAAAGTAAGTACCTGTCAACATTCTTTAGCACACAGTGGTTCTGCACAATGGGATTTTCCACTGAGTCAACCAATTAATCTGGAGTGGAGGAAGTCACAATTCTAAAAGCCAATTTCAGCTTCCTGACAGGATCTGGATACGTTAATTACACTACATAAAACAAAGGGCTATTTTTTTAATCCATTTTTCCTTACTAATTTTTTTTAATCATTAATAGCCAACTCTTCAAACTCTGGATCACTGTGTTGGTCTTTGCCTAGTGATCTTTATATTACAAACTGCTTTGACAATGGTCCAATCAGGTGCTATTGTGTTAAACAAGAAAGGCTCTGTATAGTTCACATACTTATTATTTAACAAAAATAAAATAAATAAATAAATAAATAAATAAAATTAAATTATTCACGTTAATACCACTGAGGACTTGAATCCAAGAATGGGGTATGTATTTAGGGATGACCCCCAGGAGGAAGGGGAGCAACAGACACCATAGAATATAAATAAGACAATTCAAAGAATACAAAATAGAAGCTGCTTGAAACAGCCCAAACAGTAATGCCATCAAGAGCATCTCACTGTATGTTTGCTAAACAAAGTAGCTGGTCCCCCTCTACTACTTATTCTTCAGGGATCTCCATGAGGTTATGCGCGCACACACACACACACCCCAAGATTTTGATGCCTGACAAGTATGATCCCCAGTCATAAAGCATCTTCAGATAAGAGGAAGAGGATGTTTCAGAGAAAACATTAATAGCATGACAATACATACTGAAAGCCTTTGGGACTGTATATATGTTTAATAAATTCTAGTTGATTTAGCTCCTGTAACCTCTTACAGTTTGTAGGCAAGTACTTCTGACAATCATTTAAATTATTAAATACTCACATGTAGTCCTTTTTTCCCATATGCTATCCCTCGTCCATAAATAGCACTAACTAGCTCTGGATCTTCCTATTCAGAGCAAAACACAAGTAAAACAATCTTTAAAAAAATTAGAGTAGGTGAATCGAAGGTGTCTTTCTTCAGCTGCCTACTTTTACTTAATGTTCAGTGTTCAATATTAGCAGGCCTTAGTCATGGTCTCCAGGTAAAAAACACAAAAGATTATTATAACCCATCATCACCATAAGCTCATAACTTGCAATTTATGAGCTGAAAATGTCCATGTTTCATCTCTGCCTACGGAGGAATTACTTGGAAAATGAGTAAAACATCTTCACCAAATCTGAGTAGAGTTACTGAGGAGAAACCTCTTTTCTCATGGTAAAAATAATTCTAACCACACAGTTTTTTTTAAATTAAAGCTATAGCAAAAATACCTGATATTAAAATGTGGCATGGGCAGTCATCAGCAAATCAACACACAGGTAACTTTTGTGCTCATTTTTTCTATTTCAGAGATTCTCACACCATAGGACATACGGCGCTGTGGTCAGCCAAGTGCCAAGGCCAAGGCAGGGCAACAGAGAGGAGAGCGCACACAGAATTCTCAGTGGTTGCAGGGGTGGGGAAGAAGCACAGTCCCATCCTGGTGCTCTTCCCCTCCTCCTCTCCCTGATTACTGGGGACTCCCTGCATGCTCTCCCTGCTGCTGCCCTGGATAACTAGCCAGCTGCAGCTTTCTATATTTTAGATCTTCTAGAGCAGTGATTCTCAAACTTTCGTACTGGTGACACCTTCCATATAGCAAGCCCCTGAGTGTGACCCCCCATATAAATTAAAAACACTTTTTAATATATTTAACACCACTATAAATGCTGGAGGCAAAGCGGGGTTTGGGATGGAGGCTGACAGCTCACAACCCCGCCATGTAATAACCTCATGACTCCCTGAAGCATCCCAACCCCCAGTTTGAGAACCTCTGTTCTAGAGCCTGCAGGAGCAAGAGGCTCTGGGCAGGGGGAGGAGGCAAGTAGCCCTGGGCTGATCCATGCCATGGGATCCTCCAAGAATAGAGCCAGCGAGGTCCTGCTACTGCCTTGGGGGGGGGCTGCCCCCTCCCCCAGGTGGCCTGGTCCACACCTAAAACTTAGATTGATCTAGCTACATCACTCAGGGGTGTGAAAGATTTTGCATGCTGAGCACCATAGCTAGGTCAACCTAACTCCCAGTCGACAAAAGGACTTCAGCCACCATCTCTCAGAGAGGTGTATTACCTACATAGATGAAAAACCTGCTGTTGATGTGGAAACTGTCTACCCTACAGAGGCATAGCTGCAGTGACACAGCTGTGTCACTGTAGCAGCTGTAGTGCAAACATACCCTCACTGTACACATAAACACATATGCCATTAGAAAAAAAAAAGAGTTAAAAAAACATAGCAGGATGCTATTACATTACAACACAGTACTTTTTAATGCCATTTTATAGCCTACCCATAATGTATTTTATATCTGTACTGGCTCAAAGGCCTATGCTTCAGTCAATTAGACCATCTTGTCCATAAGGATACATATTTATAAATCAAGTGTGACTAATCTATGGTACCCTTTTAAAAAAATTGTCAGCCGGCCATTAAACAATCTGAATGATAAAATAATACGGAGTCTACTGCATCCAATCAGAAAAATAACATTTTGCTTAAATATTACAGCAGCCAAGTTCTTAACTGAGAACCCAGTATTAACCTGGGATGGAGTCTGGTTTATAACATGGAGCTCCCATAATGCCAGTGCCACATGTGAGGTTATTCTGCTAGTGAGTTACTGGCAATATGATAATTGTAACCAAGAATGAGATTTTTTTTTTTTTTTTTACTACATTCTAATACACTAAGAAGTCCTAATCAAGTGAACTTTTAGGAAACTGAACTGTGCAAAATAAAGTATGTTTTTTGTTCTTTTGTAGCTATTCTTTCTAAAAAGTAAGTTGGCTTACATTTTACACCTCTACACCGATATAACGTGGTCCTCGGGAGACAAAAATAAATAAATAAATAAATAGAAATCTCACCATGTTATAGATGAGACCGCATTATATCAAACTTGCTTTGGCCTCCCCATTCCTTGTCCGCCCCTCCAGAGACCCCCGGCCCTAATCACCTCCAGGACTCCACCCAACCCCCCTACCCCCTGACTGCTCCGACCCCTATCTACCCCCACCCCCCTGTACCCTGACAGGCACTCACCGGCAGTGGTGGGAAGCGGAGCAGCGTGGCCCCAGCCCGCTCCACTCTGCCACCTCCCAGCCACGGTGCTCTGCTTCCCGCTGCCAGTGAGTGCAGGGAGGTTGGGGAAAGAATGCCCCCTCCCCCACGGCAGGAAGCAGAGCGACGCAGCCCCAGCCCGCTCCGTTCTCCTTGCCCTATCCCCAACTGTGTCGCTGAGGGGTGGCTGAGGAAAGGTTCTGCACTCACTTGCCTGGTGGGAGACGGAGCAACACGGCTGCGAGCTGGTGGAGTGGAGCTGGCTGGGGCTGGGCTGTTCTGCTTCCCACCACCAGTGAGTGCGAGGAGGTTAGGGAAAGGATGCCCTCCGCACTCACATGCCCCATGGGAAGTGGAGCAACACGGCTAGGAGGTGGCAGAGTGGAGTGGGCTGGGGCCGCGTCGCTCCGCTTCACGCTGCCAGTGAGGTTAGGGAAAGGACATCCCCCATACTCACCTGTGGCAGAAAGCGGAGCGCTGAGGCTGGGAGTTGGCGGAGTGGAGCAGGCTGGGGCTGAGCAGCTCCGCTTCTGCCACTGCTGGTGAGCGGGGGGGAGAAATCCCTTCCCCCAAGCCTCCCCCCACCCCTCCTGAGCGACACAGCTGGGGCCAGAGCGAGGGAAGCAGAGTGGGCTGCTCCCGGCCCCTCACTAATCCCCGAGGCCACTCTGGGACTGCGGGGCCCCCAAAAGTGCCCTCTCACAGCTCCTGTGCCCCAGACCCTGGGGGCAGGGAAGCCCCTGACTGCCCCCGCCCCCCCCCAAGACCCTTTGCCCTGGCCTGGCACCCTTAACATGCTGCTCAGAGCAGCGTGTCAGAGCTTTACCACCTTGAATGCGAACCCGCCTTATATTGGGTCATGTTATAGTGGGGTAGAGGTGTACTCATTTATTAGGAGACTGGGGTAATGAGATTTTTTTTAAAACCTCATTTATCCATTGTATTCTTTTTCACATCTGATAGCAGAATCTCTCCAATTTAAGTCCTGGGATTTATTAAGAGTTATGTATTTTATCTGCTTTGTCAGCCTCAAATGCTATAATGGTTCTAAGATCGAATTTTATAACAATATGTATTTTATACAAACCAATTTCCTCAGTGATTGATTTCAAGGTTCATCATCTTTAAGTTTAAAATTACAAAACTAGAACAAGCAAACAGTTACCTGTAGCATTGTTGAAAAATGTCTTATTGCTTCATCATATAGGCCGCTGCCAATCAACACGTAGGCAATTGCTGGCAAAGCAAGATTACAAATATTAAAATAAAAACAACACAGATAACGTGTCAGTTTTTCAAATATTCTAAAATGTGGTCATATTTAACAAAATGTAAATTAAGTATCTTACTGTAAATCACTTAGCACAAGGGGATCCCAATCCCAAATATAGCCGTTAGATGCTATCAGTTATAGGCAGGGCTAGTAGCCTAGGAGCCAGAGGGACATGCCGATTGCTTCCGGGAGCTGCACGGAGCCAGGGCATGTAGGGAGCCTGCCCTAGCCCCGCTGCGCTGCCACTGGACTTTTATCAGCCTATTAAAATATCCCAGATTGCTTTCAATAGCCACTGGGAGATGGATGCAGATTCTGGTAGACTCCTGGCCTATCCGGGATGGTTGGCAACCCTAGGTTGGGGGCAGAGAAGAGAAACTAGGACTAGCTGAGCAAGGATAGCTGGAGTGTAAGACGGAGGGGAGGCTGGTACTGACTGGACAAGGAGGATGGGAGCTGGTGAGGGAAACAGGGACGGGGAAATACAGATCAGATGAGGAATCAGAAGAGACTGGGACTGGCTGGACAAAGAATGGGACTAGGAACCAGCATCAGGGGAATGGGAGATGAGCTGACAATGAACTGGGGTGCAGAAGGAGAACTGGGACTGGTTAGGGTAAGGGTACGCAATAGGCAGAATGGGGGCCAAATCAGGACCACCAGATGCTTTAGAATAGACTGAATTTTTAAAACAAAAAACTTATCATTGTTATTATTTTTGTATTATTTTCTCTGGAGTCTGGACCTTGACAAAAAATAATTGATTACCCCTGGGTTAGGGAAAGAGTCTGGGACAAGGAGCCAGGAGACTAGGACTGATATAACCTTAATTCTGTCATTTCCTAACTTTAGAGTGCTTGACTTTGAAATCTTAACATTCCAGCAAGTGAGTTACTAATATGAACAACAGGATGGTTAAAGCACAGTATAGGGAGTCAGCAGACCTGGCTTCTATTCTGTCTCTGACGCAGGTTTATTATGTATAATAGGGAAGTCACTTAGGGATTATTTTTGAAAGGTTCTGAGTGCCTGCAGCTCCACAAAAATAGACGTGGGTGCTCAGAACATCTGAAAATCAGGCACCTAACCTTCCTATTTCAGTTACCTTATGTGTAAAATTTTCTCCATATCATAAAAAGATATTGTGAGGCTAGATTTATTAGCCATCAAAGAACAGTTTGAAATCCTCAGATGGTAGACATTATTACACATGGATTAGTTGAATTTTTGCTTATTATTAAGTGTTGATGTGGTCAGTGCAGAATAAGATACAAAGGCAGACCCTGTCCTATGGAGCTTGGAGTCTAGACGATACACAAGATAGGTCCACACTGGGAGATACTGATGATGATAGGTTAGAAAGTAGAGGGCTTTTGTTGTGGCTTTTCCTAATCCTGTCTTCTGCACTTGTATAAAGTTGGGGCATGTGGACAATGTTATTTTCTTTTTGAAGTGCAATACCTGCCCTCCACAGCTTAGGGTCTAGTATAAAGAGTAGTCCACAGTATTTCAACTGCAAATACTTACCTAAAACAATACTTCACATGAGAGGCTACTGTTTTTTTTCCCCTCACTTGTTTACTCAGCAGTGGTACGTCATGTATCTTGGAGAAGATTGCAAAACTTCTTAGAATGGTTTAGATAACTTACCTTTTATAGTTATATTGGAGAAAAAGTCTCAACCTATGGCAATATTTATGCTGCAAGTATCAGGGATGAAAATTTTATATTTATGATAAAACACTTTTAGTAGGTCTTCTAAATAGGTCTGGCAGTAAGCTCTTCAATAAAGTTTAAGAGCCAAAACCTGCTCTTGGATACACAGATGCAACTTCTACTGAAGATAACGGGAACTGCATGTGCCCATCAAATTGCAGAATTTGGCTGTAGTAGCCTAAGGTACAAGTTTGTTTGTTTGTTTGTTCAGAACATCTTATAATCGCAGCGATTAAGACAGCTAAAAGTTATCAGAAACTTTTTTGTGAGTGTGCTAGTTTACCTTGACAGCTGTATTGCTAAAAGGAGTTACCAAGGCTTTATTTTTCAAGCATCAGAAGAGTTATTAATAGAAACTCAACATGTTAAGTTTATTTTAGGATGCAGTACTTGGTGGAGAGGTATGGCAGACATAGGCTTTCAGTAAAATATTTGGTTTTGGGACAGTCCAGCTAAGTTTATCACAGGAGGAGTCAGAAAAAGACAGTAGGAATTCAGGCTACTTCTCAATTTCTAAATAATCCTTTAGTAAGCAAGATGAAAGCAATAGTTTTGTTAAGGTTATCTACATTTATCACAAAACTCATTTTTCTAACATGTTCATCTATCACCATGACATAAATACCTAGAATACGTAGTATATTTTTCAGTGAGTTTAGTGTTTGTGAAATGTGCTGGATATATATCCTTAGGGAACAATGACCCATTTATCCACAGAACAGGTAGAGATTGAATACAGATTTTCCCATGCCAATATTTCCCAACCCTGACTTGGAGGGATCATTTCTAGGGACAAGAGAACCATTCTTCAGCCTATTCAACCCTTGGCATCTCAGCTGAGATTGCCAACAAAGGTGCTAATTAACAGCAATCACGATGTTTTCTGTCATGAATAACCTGTCTTTTGCAAAGCAAACACATTCAGGTGACATTGCTGATGTAAAGGAAAGAAAAACTACTCATACAGGTGGACAGTGCTGTCATTGTGGGGAGACATTTCTTAATTTTGTCCTGGGAATTGGTTTAGGAGGGGGCCTAACCCAACCTGCACTACTATTAACATGTCTGCACTGAGCAGAGTGAAGTGTTTGTTTATACTATGTAGGGATATGCCTTTGTATATATATAAAAATCTTCACTATGCATACACCACATGAGAATCAGTCAGCAGGTGAGGCTGCACACAGTATTGCTGCAGTATGTGGAGTGAAAGGGACCCAATGGCAACTAGAAACGCTCCTTGCATTTTCTTCATTTATCCTCCTTCTCTGCCAGATTCTTAAATCTACTTCATTAGCCATCATTCATATGGTATTACAATCATTCCCAAGGTAATAAACTATTGTCACATAAGGGTAGACTGATAACTGAAATACACTAGTTTTGTGGAAAAGAGAAGGATTGGGGAAAGGAGCAAAACAATGAAAAGACACTGCCTAGAATGTTGTAGGCGATATGAGCAGCCCACATTTTAAGAAGTCCCGACACAATTCACATTTCTTCCCCTAAGGTTTACTGGAGCAGAATAAGCACAAATACAAGGACCTTGGCTCAGAAAAATACCAGACATCTAGGAAACTCCTAAGAAGACGCTCCCAAAAAGATCTACCTGAAGGAGGAGTAGGGCAGGTAGGATGACAGGCCATGGAGCCAAACATGGGAATGGAGTTCCTTTGACATTGCTTCCTGGGCTCCCATGTGGCAAATGCTGAACCACTTGGAGGGGCTGAAGATTTACTGCTAGACTAAGGAAGTCTCCAACCTTCCTCAAAATTCTCCCACGAACCTTCCCCCTACCAGACAGAGACCAAGCTGAAGCGAGAGAGAGAAAATGGCAAACAATTTAAAAAAAAAACTAAAAAACCTCAGCAGCACAGGGTTCCCTCAGATACCTGTTTAGAAGATACCTGCCTCTCAGCACAGAAGCAGAAGACTGTAGAGCAATGTCACAGCAGTTCACCAGGTGCACTTCTAGAGGGTGCCAACAAGTAGACAGCACAGAGAAAGAAATCCATAAGAACCTCCCACCTGCCTATCAGACTTAGAAAAGGTAGGAAAAACAGCAGTTCCAAGCTCCATGGAGCAGCAAGTTCACCTGAGAGAAGACTTCTCTCAAACATCCAGAAAAATCTTAAGTTATCAGCCATGACAGGAAAGAGAGAGTAGGAAGAGTTCATGGGTGTTAAACAGGGTTTGGGAAAATATTTTATTAACATTTGCATGACCAAATGAACGGTGAAATGTCCCACTGTGCAGAGTAGAAAGAAGTACTACGGGGAAAAAAGGTACATGATGCTCTTTCCACATAATTAAAAACAAAAGGCTGAAATTTTATTGTGAAAGGAGTGATAAAAGTGATACTAAAGCATCCATCAGAATTACCAACTATAATGTTACAGTATCAAAACATTGTGCCTCTGAGTGGCATCTAGAACCACCCCATAAACCTTATATAATTATCTTACCCAAATCTTCATTTGTGTTGTCATTATCAGAGGCAAATGGGAATCGTTTTTGTTCCGCAAGTGACTTTGCTTGGCTCTGTAAAACATTATGGTTTTAACGTTTAACTGACAGTAACAAAAAAAAATCCTACGAAATCAGAATTTGGCATTGACAATTTAAGGCTTAAATCCTTAAAAGAACATCTGACATCAATGTAACTACTACTATTAAAGCAAAATCCATGATATAACAAAACTGAAAAAAGGCACTAAAATTTATTCCTAACGTTTTGTGAGGGGATAAACTGTTTTTCAGATATCACTGCTATCCTCTGATACTACAGCCAACTTAACATACCAGATGAAAGTACATACCCGTAGGACAAATCAAAAAATATAAAACAATGTCCTTACTATAGTATACATCCCATTTTAACTTGAATTATGGGAATGTCCCTAAGCAACGTATTACATAGTGGAACGGAAGTTTTACCCTTTGTCCAGTGAGAAGAAAGAGTGAAGGACTACAAAACAAATACATAAGAAAACAGACCCAATAATAAAAGGACAGAAGTTTCATTAAGATTTGTTTTTTTTAAATCTGGCATTGTTAATCTCGTCACTACTACATGCCTTTACAATTAAAACATATATACTGGAATTGCAGAGAAAGTAGGGACCACAAAAGCAGATTTGCCTGGAAAAATCTTTTTTCAGAAAATGTATCTGCAGAACAGGATAATATGAAAATGAAGTGTACAAGGAGATGTCCAAACAAGTATAAACACCTTTGATTCACACAGAGAACTCTCACTGATTCCTTGAGTCTTGCCTAGAACTCCCATTGCAGTTTAGGGCCACAATGATGCTTTTCTCAAACCGTGATGCAAACATACCTCTTATGGATCAAGTTTAAATGAAGTATGTGATGTTTGGGCCAGTAATCTTTACTAATTTAATTCAAGTGCATTTTTAAGTGGTTTAGTTCCTTTTATGTCAAAGCTGTAGAGAAGAAAGGGTGCCAAATGATCTAAAGATCTTGTACCTGATCCTTGCTGGAGTAAACTGGCATAACCGAGTGTCAATAAGTTAAGTCAATTTACATCAGCTGTGGATCTGGTCTCATGTTTCTTCTCCCAAATGTAGATCATAGAAGTTATTAGATAGCTTCATTAATATGTTAGCTACCTCATTATTTAGGAGTTGTACATATTATATCCCTCACACACCATTCAGAGCAACACATGTCTAGTAAACGGGTCATGTCTGGCCACCTTGAAAACAGAAATGGTAAATGACAGAACACTGCTGATTGAACTGTTGCAACATGGACCCAGATTAGGATCTTGCTGCAGATATATCAGAATCCTTTATTTTGGAGATGGATTATGTCCACTGTCATGTAATTACAGATTACATTTACAAAGAGAACTATACAATTACTACCAAATAAACAAAAAAGATGGACCTCCAAAGTTACCAACTCTCTACTTGATATCTTTAAATGTCTATTATAAAAGTCTTCGCCTCTCTGCCCACAATAACTGTATACACCAAGGAGTCCCAACTCTTGCCAGCATCAAGATATGCTCACATTATGCCAGTTGTCAGAACTTCAAGGATAAATCTGCCATGTTTTGCCACAACGTAAGTATACAGTGCAGCAAACACCACACAAAACAACTGAAGGCATTTAAGTGGACTATAGGAGCAAAACTGTAGCCAGAAGTAGCTGTAGCTGAACAATCAATCCAAAAGACTTTGTACTACTGTCTCCAATTTTTCTTGTTGAAGTCAATGCAGCTAAATCTTTGGCTGAGAGAAATTTAAGGCATATTAATTCTAAAAGAATCAAAGAAACGTGGGCAACATTTTTAGTACCAAAAGCAAATCCCACTGTACAGAGGACACACAATCCTGAAGCTCTTGATCAGTCAGTCTGACTTTTTTGGTTTGTCCTGCATGCTTGTACACCACCTAGCACGACGGGGCCTGATCCTGACTGGGGCCTTTGGGCATTACTACAAGATTAATGTTTTACTTATTTGTAACCACATTTACATTGATAAATTTTAAAAAAACTTACAAAAAAAAAGATGATGAAGAATTTAACCAAAGTTGGGTGAAAGATTTTTGCTACTGAAGTAAATGCTACCCATATTTAGATTACTGCTCATCTAAATTATTCTAAGGGAAGTATCATACACTGGATGCACTCAAGAATTTAAATATAACAGCTCATTTGATAAAGACTTTCCAAAAGTGAGTTATGTCAAGAAGCAAGTGAAAGACAGGTCTGATCTTCCTTATTTCTCTCTCACTTCCGTTTTCTTCTGCTGCTTTAGATGTCCCTCTCTCACCATGTCTTCAACTTCATTCCTATTTTTTCCTCTCCAGCAAAAGGCTTCAGCCTTGTTCTTGTCCCCTTCAAGACAAGCACAGAATTGTTACATTAAAAAGTTTCACTCCACAGTGCATCTGAATAATGGGCACTAATGGATAAGGCAGCAATTCTGTCATGCAGGTCGCAGAAGTCACGGATTCCGTGACTTTCTGCAACCTCCATGACTTTCGCAGATGCAATGGTGGGTGTGGCTGATCCCAGTGCCAGCCGCACCAGGTGCTGCTCAGGCGGTCCCAGGGCAGCTGGCTCTGGGGAGCCCTCGAGCAGCGGTCCCACCAGCCGCACCGAACACTGCTCAGGCAGCTCGGTACAGCTGGCCCCAGTGAGCACCTGAGCAGCGGTCCCAGGAGCAGCCCTGAGGAGGGTCCCAGGAGCAGCCCCAGAGGCTGTCCCAGGGTCAGCTGCATCAGCCGCTGTTTGGGCAGCTGGCCCTGAGGAAGGTCTGAGTAGTGGTACCACAGGCAGTCTCGGGGCAAGCTGCACTGGTCCCTGCTCGGGCGGCTGGCCCGGTGGAAGCACCCAAGCAGCAGTCCCAGGTGCAGCCCCGGGGAGCACCCAAGCAACGGTCCCCAGGGCCTAGGAGCAGGTGTGGCTTCGGCCCCACAGCAGCAGTGTCCTGGGGCCCCCAGAGCTACAGGAGCTGCTAAGTTTTAGTCAGAGGTATTTATATAATAAAACTAATCGACAGGTCATGGGCTGTGAATGTTTGTTTACCGCCCGTAACCGGTCCATGACCTTTACTAAAAATACCTGTAACTAAATCTTAGCCTCACTAATGGAATGATCCACACCCTAGAACAAACATTGCCTAAACTACACAAGAGAGCCACTGCCCAATACATGCTAGAGCCATAGTACTGGCTGGAAGAAAAATCTTTTCCAGAAACTGTTAGCATTCTTCAAATGCCAATATATACTGGTTACCTTTGGTGAAAAAAAAAAAAAATCTTCAGAGGAAAGCAAATCAATAGTGACCGATACTTAATTGGGGTTTTATTGACAGGAATATCAGTTTCTTTATTGCAATAATTCCCTATCCACCGAGACTGGCATTTCTTATTGAAAAGGCTATAATTCTGATATAGTCTCTGTATTATTGTTTCAGTTTCTGGAATCTGATGCCTCAGTTATGATAAGATTGGTATGGTTTCTTTGTTATACAAGATTGGAATCAACAACAGGATCAAGTGTAATAATATTTCAATTGTTATCTCAACTAGGAAATTAGAGCTACACTAAACACCCTGATACAGTTAGAAATCCAAACTGCTGGTAATCATTTTTGGATTTCACTATTATGTTTAAGGTACATTTACAAAAGAATACTTTTCAGGGCTAGAGTGTCAATGGCAGTTAGTGAATGAACTAAAAGATTTTGTTCATAGAAAATCCATCATACAAAATCCGTAAAAAGAACAGGAGTACTTGTGGCACCTTAGAGACTAACAAATTTATTTGAGCGTAAGATGCATATGATCGAACATATGAGAAGAATTTATATATATATATATATATATATATATATATATTACACACACACACACACACACACAGAGAGACAAGATGCCATACCAGCTCTAAGAGGCTGATTAATTAAGATGACCTGTTATCAGCAGGAAAAAAACTTTTGTAGTGATAATCAAGATGATCATGAGTCCAGATGATGAAGATGTCATCAATGTAGCGCAAGCAGAGTAGGGGCGTTAAGGGGATGAGAGCTAAGGAAGCGTTGTTCTAAGTTGGCCATGAAAATGTTGTCATATTGTGGGGCCATGTGGGTGCCCATAGCAGTGCCACTGACTTGAAGGTAAGATGACCTGTTATCAGATATATAATGAATTAGCTTCTTAGAGCTGGTATGGCATCTTCTCTGTATGTATATATATACTCTTCTTATATGTTCCATTCTATGCATCCGATGAAGTGGGCTGTCGCTCATGAAAGCTTATGCTCAAATAAATTTGTTAGTCTCTAAGGTGCCACAAGTACTCCTGGAAATACTAGGTCAATCAGGAGATTTGACCAAATAAATAACTGCTGTGGTGACAGAACAAAGAATTAGTCTAAGAACTGTAATGGGCAATTTGCACTACATAGGAGAGTTCAGCTTTTTTTGTTTTTAAAATTACCCCAAGAGTGATTGCTTCCAACTGAGATAGTCTTCTCAGGCCATGGCTACACTTACAGTTCTGCAGCGCTGGTAGTTACAGCTGTGTTCATACAGCTGTGTAGGACCAGCGCCGCAGTGTGGCCACATCTGCAGCACTTGCAGCGCTGTTGGGAGTGGTGCATTGTGGGCAGCTATCCCACAGAGCACCTCGTCCCATTTTGGCGCTGTGGCTTGTGGGAAGGGGACGGAAGGTGCGGGTCTTTCCGCTTCCTGTTCCAACACCCCGTGGTGCTTTGCTACACATTCCGAGCAGTTTGGCGGCATTGTGAGTCTGCAGCGCGATTTCTGTTACAAATGGAGCCTGAGCTGCTGAGGACCTTGCTGATGAATGTTGCCAGCACATCACGCATGGCAGTGGAGCTATTCCTTCAGCTGCAAAGTGACAGTGAGGAGTCAGACGATGATATTGATTTGCCTGACGCTGAAGACAGTAAATTGCTTGTGGCAGTAACAGACATGCTCAGCACCGTGGAACAGCGCCTTTGGGCTCGGGAAACGAGCACTGAGTGGTGGGATCACATCGTTCTGCAAGCCTGGGATGACGAGCAGTGGCTGTAGAACTTTCGGATGAGAAAAGCCACTTTCATGGGACTGTGTGCTGAGCTCGCCCCTACCCTGCGGCGCAGGGACACGAGATTGAGAGTTGCCCTGACTGTGGAGAAGCGGGTGGCTATTGCAATCTGGAAGCTAGCAACTCCAGACAGCTACCGATTGGTGGCGAACCAGTTTGGAGTGGGAAAATCCACCATTGGAATAGTGCTGATGCAAGTTTGCACAGCCATTAATCGCACCTTGCTAAGAAGAACTGTGACTCTGGGGAACGTGCAGGACATTGTGGATGGCTTTGCACAAATGGGTTTCCCTAACTGTGGAGGGGCAATAGATGGGACGCATATTCCTATTCTGGCACCACCCCACCTGGCATCAGAGTACGTTAATCGCAAGGGGTATTCCTCCGTGGTTCTCCAAGCGCTTGTGGATCACCGTGGGCGTTTCACTGACATTTACTCAGGATGGCCTTGAAAGGTGCAGGATGCACACATCTTTCGGAACAGTGCCCTGTTCAGGAAGCTGATGGCCGGGACTTTTTTCCCAGACCGCAAGATCACAGTAGGGGACGTCGAAATGCCCACTGTGATCCTTGGAGACCCCGCTTACCCCTTAATGCCATGGCTCATGAAACCGTATACAGGGAAGCTTGACAGGAGCAAGGACCGGTTCAACTACAGGCTGAGCCGGTGCAGAATGACTGTGGAGTGTGCTTTTGGCCGTTTGAAAGCCCACTGGCGTTGTCTTTATGGGAAGCTAGATTTGGGGGAAAGCAGCATCTCCGCTGTTATATCCGCGTGCTGTACCCTCCATAATATTTGTGAAGGGAAGGGTGAAAGATTCAGTGAGGAATGGACCTCCGAGGTTCGACAACTAGAGGCTGAATTTGCACAGCCAGAGAGCAGGGCTACTAGAGAGGCCCAGCAAAGGGCTTCAAGGATTAGGGATGCCTTAAGGGAGCAATTTGATGCTGAGAGCCAACAGTAATGTTTGGTGCCTTTGCTGTGCTCGTTTTTCCCTTGGGGTACAGTATCCACCACTTTCTGCAATAATAAAAACTATTGTAAAAGCCATGAAATCCTTTATTCAAAATACAGTACATAAAAGGGCAGGGGGGTAGGGTGGTGGACTGTACATTCAGAGGTTTGAATATGTCCTGTTTGGATTGCTGTTCAATGTCTGCTGGACTTCAGGATTAATATGCTGCAGCATCATGGGGGTGGAGCGCACAGGGTAAGGATTGTAGTTATCAGGGCTGGTAGGTGATCGTACAGGTGTTGGGGGCAGCTGGGGGTAGTAAGAAACAGGCTGCTGGAGAAGGGTGTTTTGTGCAAATACTGGGGAACAAGAAAGAGAGCTTTGGGAGGGGTGTGGGTTACCACGGTACAGATCTGCCTGCATGGCTATGAGAGACTGGAAAGAGTCAGTTTGGCGAGCCAGGAGGCTTATCAACTGCTTCGAGGTTTTTCTGGTAGCCAATTCCTTTCTCCTGCTTTCTGTTTGCCTCCACTCATGCATTTTCTCTCTCCATTCCTGCGTCTTCCTACTTTCTCTGGCGTACTGATTCATAACTGCTTTGATCAATTCTTCTTTTGATTTTCGCGCAAGCGACGGGCAGGCGGTGATCCGGCTGCATTATTCAAGGTCACTTAAAAAAACATAGATAGAAACATGTAATACACAGAGGCTACATTGTTTATTATCACACAGTGAAGGAGTTTGTAGACTTTTTGTAGCATCATTCCCATATACCTAACATAGCACAGAGAGGCCACGGAAGCAAAGGCATGGCGAGCAATGGGGTGAGTGTTTCTGCCCCGACTTCACCTGGGAAGGGGAACTGCCTGATGGCTCACTGGGGTTTCTCTGCACTGGGTAGAGGAGGGAGCTGGGGGCCTGCACAGGGGACAGGAGGGAACAGGAAGCTGGCGACCTGCAAGGGGGGGGGGGGGCCGCGAAGCTGCCGACCTGTGGGGGGGGGGGGGGGAGGACGGGACGCTGCCGACCTGCACTGAGAAGTATCCCTACATTCTCAACAGGGTTTCCTACTGCCAGATATATCACTGCTGTGTGTTACCTGGGAAGAGAGGGAGGGTCTTCTACAGCAATGTGGATTCCGCCCTGGTCCCTATGCAGCTTGCCTGTGTGCAGCAATGGTCCCCCCACCCCTCGCGGCACAGTGGCTCGGACGAGTTAGCCTGACCGGGACAAGGACCACGGTGGCTCTCCCTATAAACTTGCGCAAGCACATTGCCCATGCTCTGGCTGCAAGTTTTCAAGAGATTACCGAGGCCGATTACAGAGACGTGATAGTGCAAATCAGTGGGCTATTCCACATTTAGGCATGCACGCAGGCAGCCATAACCCAAACCCTCCTCCCCCAAAACATAAAATCTGCTTACCCGGAACACGCTCCTCTGCTTCTTCTTCACCAGCAACTTCCCGCTGCTGCGACTGGCTAGCCTCCTCCTGGCTTGAGAAGAGCTCCTGGCTGCATGCCTCCTGGGACTCTGGGGTGTCTCCCTCCACCCCAGTAGCCTCACTCTCCGCTTCCTCTACACCCTCCCCCACTTCTCCCTGCTCTGAACTCTCCATCGTGCTCCTCCGATTGGGAGTGGGGTCACAGCCAAGTATGGCATCCAGCTCCTTGTAAAAACGGCAGGTCGTGGGTGCAGCTCCTGAGCGGCGATTTCCCTCACGGGCTTTGCAATAGGCACTGCGCAGCTCCTTTATTTTGACCCTGCACTGCAACGCGTCCCGTTCATGGCCCCTTAGCAGCAAGGACTTTGATATCTGCCCATAGGTAACATAATTTCTCCGGCTGGAGCGCAGCTGTGATTGCACAGCTTCCTCACCCCAAACACTGATGAGGTCCTGCAGCTTGGAACTGTTCCATGCTGGGGCTCGTTTCGGGCGTGGAGGCATGGTCGCTGATTGATTGGTTGATTGATTGCACTCCACACCTGGCTGAGCAAACAGGAAGGGGATTTTTAAAATTCCCGGGGCATTTAAAGGGGGGGGTCAGCTGAGCCTAGGGCAGTGGAGTGTGAAACGATTACCAGAGTGGCTGAAAAGGTATGCTGGGATACCTCCTTATACCCCGGAGGCCAATAAAAGCGCTGGTGGTGTCCACACTTGCTGACCAGGGCTGCATCATCAGCGCTGGAATCGCTACACCCGAGGCAGACCAGGTGTACTGCCAGCGCTGCAACCAGGGAGTTGCAGCGCTGGCTCTGCTTTGTAAGTGTGGCCACATCTTGAGTTGCAGCGCTGTAACCCCCTCACCAGCGCTGCAACTCTCCAGTGTAGCCAAGCCCTCAGAGTGCATGTTTACACAGGCTATGACCAATTATTTTTTACAACAGTTTCTCCTGTGAACACACACACCATGACACTATCTCTCGCTGATATACTACAGAAATAAGAGATTCCACAAAGTCAGTGACCATTATACAACATTGAGATCGTATATCCTTGTAAAGGCGCACGGCCGGGGCTCGACCCTCCCTAGGGAGGAGGGAAGCCACACTGGCCTCGATACACATCGTCTACGGCAGCCCCTTTCTTCAGGGCTGAGCTACGCTACACAATTGCTCAGGGCCCCGGCCTTCTGCTATAGGGTGAGGCAACAAATACAAAGTTATAGAGGCTCAGATCCTCTTGGCTCAGGGCTGAGCAACAATAGTTCAGGCAGCTCGAGCCCTTTGGGGAAGGATCGAGCAGTGGCACAGTAAAAGGGGGACCAGCCCTTGGTTCAGGCGAGGCACCAAACACACAGTTACTAAGGCTCAGACCCTCGTGGCTCAGGGTCGAGCAGTCAGTCGCTGGACTTGATGGCCTCCTTAGGCAGGGGAGAGGGGGATTCTGCCACCCAGGTACGGGTGGCAGGGGGAACGCAGGCCCACCCACTCCACTGCGTTCCAGCCCGGGGCCCTAGTAGCGGCTATCACCGCTAACAGTCAGTGAGGTTCCTGACTGCAACACACTGACATGGGTTCAGGTACACTTGCAGCCTGACTGGGGTCGGCTGCCCCCGGGCTACTTCCAATCTCCCCCTCTGGGTCTACCTGTTCTGTGGCATCGGCCCCTGGGAAGTCCAGTAGCATGGGCCCCTCCTGGCTGGGGCTGGGTGGTAGATCCGGCAGTACCTCTGGGAAGTCCGGCCAGGCTTGCTCCTCGGGGTAACAGCAGGGACGGGGCGACTCCGGCAGTCCCTCCTCGTAGTGGGCGCGGGGAAACTCCGGCAGCTCCTCGTCGTAGCAGGCGCGGGGAAGCTCCGGCCAGTCCAGGCAACTGCCCTGGGCCTCAGGAGCCTCCCAGCCACGAGCACCTTCTGGCAGGTGTGCTTCCAACGGCGGCTGGGCTCCAACTGAGCGCCGCCAGCCGGCTTTTATACTTCTGGGTAGCCTCCTGATCCTCTGAGGGGCGGGTCCAGTGCCCTGTGGCCCTGCCCCTTCCGGCGCTCGACCCTCCCTGGGGAGGAAGGGAGCCACACCGCCCTGCTACAATCCTCTAAAACTACTCTGATCTTTAATAAAAAGTTGGGTAGCCAGCATTATTGTTATAAAACACTGATTTTTTTTTTTTAAATCTTGAAACTGTCCCTTCAGAATTCTCTGTGTAATGATAGTAGATGATGACACTTGCAATATAACAAAATATGATGTACAGTGACTGAATTGATTAGGAGACAGGTAATGGGATACATAACTTCTTCCTTTTACACTGCCAGTTAATAGTGGCCATTCTGTAGTAACTTACATTAGTTACTGATAGAGTCCTACATTAAATGCTCTTGTGGTGTCAGACCAGGTCCTGGCACCTTTGACAGTCTCAGAAGCAGAAGATTCGCTATGAAGAGCGTGCACTAATCCATCACTTCCAGAGGCAGCATTTCTTGAAAAGAGTTGAGACATATTAACAGAGTGCAAATAAGCAGTGCACGGGCCTGGTGGTAGCATTAGTTCCATGGGTAGATGTCCTAAGTATCCAAAGTTGTCAATCTACTATCTTTCATGAGTACTTTTCTTGTGTAGTATATTGATCCAAGAGCAGGTGGCCATAGAAGCAAACGATTGGTACAAATTCCCTCTACATAGAACTAATTTGTAGTGCAGGATAAATATGAAATTAAAGAATTTAAAATTAGCTTACGTTTGGTTAAGAAAATGTGTGTGTTATAAAGATAGGCCCTGACTAGCAAGTAAAGGAAGGCCTTGAAAATAATGAGTTATAAGGCTAGAAGGAATGAGGTAGGGAGGCTGTCTGGTTCAAAGAATATCTAATACAATACAGGGAAGTTTCTAAAAAGAAGGCCTCTGACCAACAGGTGTGACTTCACATGGTTTTAAATAAGACAAAAGGAAACTGTCTTAAAAGGAGCCAACAAACTTTCCCATCCCACATACCAGTGTTATCTTAAACGTAAAGGTTCCGGAGTAGCAGCCATGTTAGTCTGTATCCACAAAAAGAACAAGGAATATTTGTGGCACCTCAGAGACTAACAAATTTATTTGAACATAAGCTTTCTTGTTACTCTCTAAGGTGCCACAAGTACTCCTTATTCTTTTTTCTTAAAAGTAAAACATATGTGGACCCAGCTGCAATAGAAAAACTGTTGGTCAGCAAGGAGGAGGAGAGGAAAGGCCTTGGGAAGAAAATCTTATTTGGATTAAGACTGGAATGAAGGGTGAATTGTCTCAAATTGTTTTTTAGAGGAAGTCAATAATTGGCGATGACATAATTTATGTGCGACAGGTTGGACCCCTTGGGAAGCTACCCGCTGAGATACTAGAGTCTACCTGTTCTGCCAGCATGGGTCCCCTTTAACCTGTCTTGGTGAGCCAGACTCTAAAAACCTCCTCTAACACACACACAGGCAGGTCTACACCCAGCTGCAGATCAGCTCTGGGGAGACTCAGTTTAAGGGACTTGCTCCAGCACTCAGATGTCCACCTTCCTTGGGGTGGAGACCCAAAGAGATATTATGAAATTGCCTCCCTCCTTCCCCTCACAATGCAGAGAGAAGTGTGCAAGCTTCCCCTCACCCTACCCCAGTTAGAAAATTACAGAAACTAGATTTAATAATAAACAAAATAAATTGTATTAACTATAAAAGGCAGGATTTTTAGTAGTAAAAAGGGAAACAGAACAAAGTAAATTACTCAGTAAATGAAATCAAACACGCAAACTAAGCTAGTTTCACTAAAGAAATTGGTTACAGCTAGTATTTCTCACCCTAGATATTGTTGCAGGCAGTTTGCAAAGTTTCTGTGGTTCACAGTTCCAGCTAAATTCCTTTTTAGACTGGACCCCTGTCTCAGTCTGAACTCTCCATCTTGCCTTCCCTTTTGCAGTCTTTCTTCTCGGGCAGAAGGCCAGGGAGAGGAGTCCTGTTTGCCTTCCTCCCCACCCTTAAAGGGATTTACATACAGTGGGAATCCTTTGTTTCTCAAACTTGACCGCCCTCTCCCCTTCCCTTACAGTGGAAATTTACAAGTCCTCCCAGGTAATGTTTAGCATCAGGTGACAAGACCACCTGACTCTGTAGTATCACAGCCTCCATGAGTCAGTGGCAGTACGGAGTGTCCACAGGAATGTCAAGCTTTTCAAAGCTCATTGTCCTTGCTGATGAGTCATCAGCCCTGTTTGTCTTTTCCATTGTTGCACCTGAAGTGTTAGCAGTGGGCGTCACCCAAAGTAGCATAGTAGGAATACAGATACATAATCAATATTCCTAACTTCAGATACAGAAATGATACAGGCATACAAATTGGATAATCGCATTCAATAAATCATAACCTTTCTAATGATATCTCACATGAGCCATCTGGCATAAAGTATATCTCAGTTATGTCATTCATATAAGCATATTTTCATAAAGAATATGGAATGACTCATCACATTATGAACATGAGGTTTCTTTGTTAGACCCTACTCAATCATGTTGGAGCACATCACAATGAGATAGTTTTCCCTTGGTCAAGTCTATTTAGTAAGTATACTGTTCATATGCTTATGAATACTTTGTTACTGTTTTGGGTGAACTAGCTGCTTATTTTTAAGCTGTTAGGCATGTTTAGAACAATGCTAGAAAATGCCATTTGGCCTTTGGACTTAAAAAAATGAATTTTAGGTCAAAGTAGTGTCTCATGGTCTCCCATAATAATAATTTCTAATATTATTAATAATTCTGACATCTAGTAATTAGATACACAAACCCAATTCTCTCACATCTACAACCAATTAGCATTCTTATTGTACATAATAAAATAGTATACAGCATACCAGAATTTTTTCAGTATTGAGAGAAAGCAGAGATTCACAGGAGGAAGACCCTCTTAGTTCACAATCTGACTCATGGAAGTGCAAAAGTGGTGAATCTGCAAAAACAAATATTTGAATTATCTCTGGATAGTCTACTTGAACTGTTATACTTAAGCAGGGTATAAGTGTACCAGATCATGCAAATGCCATGTTTCCTCATGCCAACCCCACCTTTTAAAAATTCCTCTACAAGGCAGTCCCATAGAGTAGGACTGTTCATATGTTCCATACATCATGTTTGTTCCAGGAGAGATGGCAAGAAGTGCAGTAGCTGATGTGAACCTTGTTATATACAGTTACTTTCCCTACTATTTCTGCCTATGGAGCTGACCCAAAAATTTGTGTGCAAGAGTAGCAGCACAGAGAAGCTGAATGGGGAGAAAACCAGGAGATGAGGAGGGGGAAACCTAAGGAGGAGGAAGTGTGAAAGTGATTGGGAAAAGCAGAGCATGTCAGTTTCAGACTATCTGGTCCCTCACTCCTTGAGCCAGCACATTCAGGTCCTAGGGAGAATGGGTCTACGTCCAGCCTTCAGATGGAGGAAAGGTGGCTGGTATGCTGGCCAGCAAATAGTGGGGTAAAGACTGGAAAGGGATAGATGAGAAAGATTAAGGAGACGAGTAGAAAAAATGGTAAAAATAAGGGATGGGACACAAACATGAAAAAGTAGCAGTTAAGATATTAAAGTGAAAGGCATTATAGAAAGTCTAACATGAAGAAAGAGTATGTAAATGGGGTGAGGAAGTGGGGGAGAGCAAAGGGAAGAAAAAATATACATTGCTTAATTGTAGATATCAAAATAGAATCTGAGGCATTACAGAGTTTAATGACTACAGTTAACTGGACTGACAGATATAAGTGTAAGCAGAGTCAGGATGAGCTCTTGTCATAAACAGATAGTTAAGGGTTAATGTCTCGTTTACCTGTAAAGGGTTACAAGCAGTGAACCTGGACCACCTGACCAGAGGACCAATCAGAAGACAAGATACTTTCAAATCTCTGTGGAGAGAAGTCTTTGTTTTGTGTGTTTTCTTCGTCTGTTGTTCTCTCTGGGTTCTGAGAGTAACCAGAAGTACCTACAGGCTCTCTAATTTTCTGTTCAAATAGTGAGTACAAGTACAAAGGCGGTTTAGTCTTTTTGATTGTTTTCTTTATTTGCAAATGTGTATTTGGCTGGAAGGATTTTAATTTGTATTTGTGCTGGGGGGAAGGCTTCTCTCTAGTGTCCATAAGCTAAAAGACCCTGTAACATTTACCATCTAAATTACAGAGACAACTTTTACTTTTTTTCTCTCTTTTATTAAAAGCTTTTCTTTTTTAAAACCTGATTGATTTTTCCCCCTTGTTGAGGCTCAAGGGAATTGAGTCTGTACTCACCAGGGAATTGGTGGGAGACAGGGAGAGAAAAGAGGAGGGGGGAAGGTGCATTTCCATTTGTTTTAAGATTCAAGGAGTTTGAATCACAGTGATCTTCCAGGGTGACCCAGGGAGGGAAAGCCTGGGAGAGGCAACGGTGGGGGAAAAGGGTTTACTTTCCTTGTGTTCAGATCCAGGAGGTGTGGGTCTTAGGGTCCCCAGGGAAGGTTTTGGGGGGACCAGAGTGTACCAGTCACTCCAAGTCCTGGTTGGTGGCAGCACTACAGGATCTAAGCTGGTAATTAAGCTTAGAGGAATTCATGCTGGTACTCCATCTTTTGGACTCTAAGGTTCAGAGGTGGGGATTTATACCATAACAGCTCTACCCTGACATCTGGTGGTGAATTATGGGAAGAACTTCAGGATGTGAAATCTTGGGTATTTGCATGGGCACGCCCAGCATAGCCCAAGGCAGCCTGTGATGGTTATTTTGACAGCTCTGGGATCCCCAATTTCTTTGTTATTGGGGCAGGATAAATAAAGCGTTGCCACCCGTTTATGTGAATGAGGAACTACGAGACTGCTTTATGACAGAGATGTCTCAATATAAATTAAGTGACACTTGCCAGACAAGGGACATGGGTTCCAAAACCCAGTGAATGGAGAGAGGTTGAGGACTGGTGCATGTACTTGATGGTATGGGGCCCTTTTGAGGGCCTGGAACACCAATTGCACATCCTCCTCTCTCCACTGTTAAAGAGTAGAGTTAATTTTCATTCCATTAGGAGTCCATCTAGAGACTGCTGAGCTGAATTCATGTTGGGCCAATGGTGCACCAGCACCAGGGCTCCCCTACTAAGAGCTGAGCTGAGATCACTGAGTGCTGTGTTAACTAGTGGAGGAGCCTGACGACCTATTGTTAAGCAGCTGGCAGAGTGGAGCAGTTTACAGCATGTTGGAGCAGCCCATGGAATAGTGAGTGGAGTGAAGCGGTTTGCAGGGACGGCTGGAGGAGCGGCAGAGCTGGTGTAGTGGGGCTGGCTCTGGTGAAGGCTGCAGCAGAACTCCACAGAGAGGCAGAGCAGTTGGCCCTGGCCCACGTAAGGTGCCCCTTAACACCCTGTGTTGATCCCACCCCCATTTCCACCCAGGTTGGGGGGGTAAAACTCTGCAGATAAACTTTTGAATTCTGGGGTGGCACTGACCAGAGACTTTCGGGTTGTTGGACTTTGGGGTGATTGGGCTTAAGACCTTAAGGGGGAAAGGACATTGCCAAACGTACTTGGAGGTGGGTTTTTGCTTATGGTTTGTGTTATAATCCTGTTTGTGGTGTTTCTCCAATGGGATGCCGCCTTGTTTCCTTCCTTTATTAAAAGGATTTTGCTACACTCAGACTCCGTGCTTGCGAGAGGGGAAGTATTGCCTCCTACAGGCGCCCAGGGGGGTGTGGTATGTAAGTGTCCCTGGTCACTGGGTGGGTGCTCGAGCCGGTTATGCATTGTGTTATTGAAACG
The DNA here is from genome assembly GCF_025201925.1 of Gopherus flavomarginatus. Classification (NCBI taxonomy): domain Eukaryota; kingdom Metazoa; phylum Chordata; order Testudines; family Testudinidae; genus Gopherus; species Gopherus flavomarginatus. Next base: position 86,090,205 of record NC_066620.1, read on the forward strand.
GAACCTCTGGATACTGAACCTGGCCCTTGTTGCTGCCAATTCAGAGGGGCAGAAGGGTTACAAAAGAAACTGAAATAAAAATCTTCTTCACCAGTTTGAATAGCTCAGTAGCTTGAGCATTGGCCTGCTAAACTCAGGGTTGTGAGTTCAATCCTTGATGGGGCCACTTAGGGATCTGGGGCAAAAACTGGTCCTGCTAGTGAAGGCAGGAGGCTGGACTCAATGACCTTTCGAGGTCCCTTCTAGTTCTAGGAGATTGGTATATCACCAGTTTAAAATATTGAAGAAGGCAAAAGACTTCTACCACATGTGCAAGAAATAAAATTAATCCTTTGTTTATCTACTGCAAATAGCAATGTTTTAAAAAATATTTATCAGTGGAAATGCAAAAAACTCTGTAACAGCCTTCTTGTTTCAATTTTGTTAAGCTGTTGCTCCTCCTCTTTACTATTGTAGGAAACATCTTACTTGTGTGTCCTGATTATAAAACTCAAACAAAAATGGTATAATCAGGTAATTGAGAGAGAGAGAGAGAGAGAGCGCGCGAGCAAAAAGCAACACAGTCTAGTTATAAAATACAAGTTGGAACGGTAACTAAAAATTAGTCACTGCCAGTAGAAAATGAAGTTATGATTCTAAATGAACCATAAATGAAACTTGGTGGGATGATTCTCATAACAGGAATTACATTGTTTGAGGAGCCCAAGATTCACAGATTTTAAAACCAGAAGGGACTACAATGATCACCTAGTGTGACCTTCTGCCTAATGCATGCTATAAAGTTTAATCCAGTAATTCCTGCAAATGTCTAATCTGCATAAAGAATCAAGGTGGAGGGGGTGGAGTGCCATGCCATTACATCAGAAGTATTTACTATGCCAGTGAGCTACTATTCAACTACTATGTGTTTAATGATTAAGTTCTTTGCATAAGGATACAAGGGAAAAATTAGAGTGGACTATCTGTTACAAATCACAGTATAGACAGTACTTTTAAAAAGAAATTCTGAACCAATTTACAAGATTCTCAAAACTCTAAGATTACTCTATTTATGGAAGGATTTCACTACCCATAAATCTTTAGGTTAATAAATACTGTCAAACTTGCATGAAATTGTTTCTTAGGTTACGCAGAAGACAACCTTATGAACCACAAAGTAGAGAATCCAACCAGAGGAGAAGCCATACTGGATCTACAATATAGACAGGAACTGACGGAGCATGACAGCAGTGGAGAAGTTTGAGAAAACCAAATCCTCTTAGACAAAAGGAGAGTTTTTCCAATTATTGATTTATTTAACCAGAAAACTGAAAGATTTGTAAACAGTTGACAATGGATTGGTGTGCCACTTGTTTTAAAACTAGCATAGATATTGTTTCATAGTTAAATCAATAAGGAGTCACTGTATGATCAATGCAGTCATAAGGAAGAAAAACTTTCAACTTAATGTTAATGTACCTGATATTATTAAGTACCAGAGGGGCAGCCATGTTTGCCACTTTTACAGATCCAGACTAAGAGTTCTGTGGCACCTTATAGACTAACAAACGTGTTGGAGCATGAGCTTTCGTGGATGAATACACATCCAATGAAGTGGGTATTCACCCATGAAAGCTCATGCTCCAATACGTTTGTTAGTCTATAAGGTGCCACAGAACTCTTTGCTTGATATTATTAGTTTAACTAATCATGAACTACCATTTTACATGTTTTATTTTGCATAACATCTTTCATACAAGCTATATCCCAACCAGTACATCAAAATTTTCATCTTCCAAACATCTCTCCATTGGAGAATCCTAATTCAGCCTGTCATACAAGTACCTATTTCATTATAAACGTAAGAAACAGCAGTACACTGTAATGGAGAACAAACAAACAGTGCTAAGAATTGTGTGTTTTATACCCTTTGAAGCATGGACCAATTTTGTATTGTGTTTTTACAGCACCTAGCAAAATGGGGATGTAGTCCCTGACTAAGGCTCCTAGGTGCTACACTAACACAAACAAATAACCCAGGAGTAGGCAACCTATGGCATATGAGCTGATTTTCAGTGGCACTCACACTGCCCAGGTCCTGGTCACTGCTCTGGGGGGCTCTGCATTTTAATTTAATTTTAAATGAAGCTTCTTAAACATTTTGAAACCTTATTTACTTTACATTCAACAATAATTTAGTTATATATTATAGACATAGAAAGAGACCTTCTAGAAAGGCTAAAATGTATTATTGGCATGCGAAACAATAAATTAGAGAATGAATAAATGAAGACTCGGCACACCACTTCTGAAAGGTGGCCGACCCCTGAACTAACCATTTCCATTTGCTATAAGGTGGATGCTTTACATGAACAATTTAAAGGGCAGCAGTCTTAAGAGCAGAGCCAAATATAGTTCCATATCCAAATATATATATTTACATATACAGACAAAAATATCTTTTCACGAGTCTTTGCTAAACTTGTTTTAAACTTCTCTAAATAACCTTAGCAGGATATGCCAGTACACATATCGCAAAACAACACTGGGAAGTCACAAGCTACATAAATAAATCTGACAGTTTCTCTATTACACTGGATTTTGTTTTTTCTTTTTTTCATATTTCTATATTCATTTGGTTTTGTTCACATGTATTGCCTGTAAGTGATGTGCATTATATCTAAGTCACAAAGGATGAATAAATACGTGCTTACGATCAAATGTTATACTGAACGTCCTACAAAGACTCAAGTGTATGCAGAACTTTAGTCCCACTGCTGGCTTCTCATGCGAGTAAAATTATGCAAATACTTAAACCTTTGCAAGATTAGGGTCTAAATTAAGCAGTTTCTTTATTAACAACAAAACAAATAAAATCAGTGAAACATTAACTTTACCAGCAAGACAATTTGTTTTTGTTTTTTTAAACTAAATCCTATTCAATACACTAACAAATAAGGAGCTGGCAAATCTCCACACCACCAAATACACAATTCAGGCTTGCACAGGCTCTGTATTTGCACTTAGCAAACCTGCCAGCTCTCTTTTCATTCATTTTGGATTAGAACCAATGACATCAGTCAAGAGGACTCACACTTTCTGTTGGCCTTTTGAAAACTGAAAACTTTTTTCTTTGTGTTAGCTTATTGCAACAGCCAAAGTCATGATTTGGTACCATCATTGATAATTTTTAAATGTACTATACAACTCTAAAGTGTTTGTTAGGAATACAGTTTATATAAAAGATGCTGTAACAATACATTACACTGAATATTTAAATCTTGATTACCTGAAGCTCAGTTATCCAAAAAAAGGACTGTATCACCAGCATTTCTTATAACTAAAGGACCAGAGCCTACAAATTTCTTCATGTTCATGGACTTGTGCCCAAATTAAGCCCTGCAATGTTTGCCCATGCAAAGCAGCTGAGCCAAAATTCTCTCTTCTAGCTGAAATCGATCAGTGTCCCTATGACAACAGATCAATCTGTGCTTTGTTTTTCCTGTTTTACTTTCAGTCACCTCCAGGGTCATCCCAGCCCCACAAAGCACAGAAAAGAAGTGAATTTCACCAGAAATGCCTCTATCACTCACACCCCTTCCTTCTCCAAGATACAGTCAAAGGAGGGGAGAAGTCCACATGACCCCACTGCCTTCAGGTGACAGGTACCTAACAAGGTATTGACCATTCACCTCTCACCTCAGAGGCTTGCCAGGCTCATGGCACCGCGGAGACAGGGAGATGGGAGAGAGGCCAATGCTGCCAAGCAAAGCAGGGCAAACCCACTGCTCGTAGGGTAAGTAGCTATGGGACCCATCCCGGGGCTAGGAGGAAGGACCCCGCGGCGGAGGGCAGCAAGGAATGACTGGCGGCCACCACCTCACGAAAGCCACGGACAGGAAGGACCCGCCACGCCCGGTAACACGCCGCGCGCCTCCCACGCGCACTCACGCCCGGTGACACGCCGCCCCCACACAGAGGACAAGGGGGAACCCCTCCCAGGCGCCCCTCCTTGCCGCCAGCCTGGGGCGCCCCCTCCGCTGGACCTTGCCCGGCAGCTCCCCCAGCAGGCAGCGGGGCAGGACGTGGCGCTGCCCGACCCGACTTACCGCACTCGGCCGAGTATTGCTCCCCCCAGTCCGGCGCCTGGGGGCAGCCCCCAGCCTGGCCCTGCAGCTGCTGCCGGTGCAGCTCCTGCTTGAGCAATGACAGGGCCGGGTAGTGCTCGGTCAGGGCCAGCGCCGCCCGGGCCGCCCCCAACAGCAGCAGCACGAGCTGCCCCAGCGCAACGGCGCCCCAGCAACAGCAGGTCCCGGTGGCAGATACCATCTTCTCAGCACGCATGCGTGCGCCTCCCCCCTTGCATGTTCAAGGTGGTTCCTTTCTGCCGCGCTCCCCCCACAGCGACAGGTGGGGGAAGCTGCGGCCTCGCTCCCTTATGGGACTTGTAGTTTCCGGCCGTTGCATCCCTCGAACGAGCACAGTCTGGAAACTACAACTCCCATGATGCACTGCGCGGCGTTTCTTCTCCTCATTGTCCTGAACCGGGAAGCGAGGGAATTTGAAGCGGCCGGGAGCGGGGTTCCCCTGGTAACGGCCTCTCGCCAGGGATGGGGCAGCCCGGCGGCTACAGGTGCGTCGAGTGCAACCGGGAAGCTCCTGAGCTGTACAGGGACTATCAGCGCGGGGTGCTGCGCATCGCCATCTGCGTGAGTGGGCCGGTCCGGGGGCGGTCAGTGGGGTGGGGGCTCCGGGGTGAGGGTGTCTGTGAAGCGGGTGGGGTCACCCGGGCTCAGGCCCTGTCGGTCCCGGTTCGGGGCTAGGCGCCCTGAGCTCCCCTGGGCGGGTGTTTTAGTCACACCGGCCCCTTTGCTCTCTGCATTGTACGTACAAATACGCACGCTGACGCCGCGTCCGCAGCCGGAGCAACCTTCAAGCCGTCCCGGGGGCAGCCCTTGTGCGAGCGGCGCAGTGGCAGGGATTACCCCGGCTGTCTAACCAAAAACCTGGGTTCTGTCCCGTTCCCTCCTCTCCCCCCACCCCCCGAACGGCTCAGTCCTACAAGTTGCTCCAGGACGTTGTGTGGTGTGATTATTATGGGGGGAGGGATAGCTCAGTGGTTTGAGCATTGGCCTGCTAAACCAGGGCTTGTGAGCTCAGTCCTTGAGGGGGGCCACCTAGGGATTGGGCCAAATCAGTACTTGGTCCTGCTAGTGAAGACAGGGGGCTGGACTCAGTGATCTTTCAGGGTCCCTTCCAGTTCTATGAGATAGGTATATCTCCGTATATTTATTCTTGTCCCACATCTCTTTAATCTCTCATTCCCGCAAACCCACCCAGGGATTTCCCTCTCCCTGAATCCCTCTCCTCCCCCCAGTTTTGTGAACTAGTCACATACAGTGTTGCCAATTTAGTGATTGCTGGGAAATTTGAATTGAAATTGAAACATTCATATACCTTTTTAAAGCATATAAAGTGTATGATAAAATACATGGATCTGAAAAAGTATGATAGATTTGAAAAGTATGAACATAGACTAGCTTCCTTATACAGCTGTTTTTTATGACAATGTCAGTGCATTCATTTCAGTGATGTTGGCCAACCTAATAATTTCAAATTATGATTTGTAAGCAAAGTCTAAATGAGCTCTCCCTGACAGCTAGTGAACTGGGGGGAAAGGCTTCAGGACCAGATTGTATTTACATTCACACCTAATCTACCTAGGTATCCAGCAAACAGAGCTGTGTTGCCCAAGTGATAGATTTTGGCTGGGATTGGGTTACAAATCACTTGAATGCAGGGGGAGGGGGGAAGAGGAGGTAATGAAATGTTGTTGTTCTTATTGTATGAGTAAAGGGTAGTAGAACTGTACTTAGCCTGTGCTGATTGAGGGCATCGAGAGAGGGTGGGGACAGGTATTTTGCTTGGTCTGCCTGAGTCACAAGTACTATTTGATTTGCACCTCTCCACTGTTTAAATACAGAGCTGATTAGGCTCCATAGATAGTCTTTTGTTTTGTTAAGTGACCACTATAGCTGAAATCACTCATAATCAGGTCTAAGTGCTTAGACCTACTGTGGAACAGTGTTTCTGTGGAAGAGACAGCCCAGTCTGCACTAGCAGTGAGATTCCCCCACTGAGAGCTCAGCTGAAATCACTGAGAGCTGGGTGGAACCTCAAGAGAGCAACTCACAGAGGCCACAGTGGCAGCAGAAGATGACTGCGCAGGGCCATTGGCAACAGAGCAATGGAGTGAACAGTGGCACAACGAACAGCAGTGGGCAGAGCGAACAGTGAGCAGCTGGGGAAATGAGCAAGGTGCCTTCTTGCCCCCCATCTGGGAGGTGAACTCATGTGAAAACACCTCTGAACTCTGAGTCTCCGCTGACCAAGGACACACTTGTGAGTGTTAATGAGGCTGTTAAGAATGCTGGAGACACAACACAGTTCATGCGAACAAACATGGCTGTCGCATCATACTTTCTATTTAAGTAAGATATACCACACGCTACAGACTGGAGGCCAATGTTAAGTACATTGTCACTTGTTCATCCTGAAGTTGAACACTGGTTCTGAACAAGGCCAGCAAATGCTAACTATCTTTCTGCAAGAAACTCAACTGACTGGCTAGAAGCATGTGGTGAAACAGTGAAAGACTCAACAGTTGAAAAAGTGAAGAACTTTCTCACCACATTCAAAAAATTGTGCATATATGTCTGATTAATTCACTGATGCAAATGGGCATCAAGTATTAAGTCATTTTGAACATTATCTTGATGTCAGTGATAGGCCAATAGATGCATTTTTAGATGTTCAAGTTATAGAAGACACATCGGCTGCATCTGTGACAACCCACATCTTAGAAGAATTAAATGCTTGTCAGTTGGACCATAAACAGATGGCTGCTTGTGCATTTGATGGAGCTGCAAACTTCTCTGGAAGACATGGTGGAGTACAAGCTTTGCTCAGATAAGTGTATCTCTAATCTCTCCTATACGCACTGCAGAGGCCATCTACTCCAAGTAGTGCTAGTACAAGCTGCAGACTTTTCAAAATACATTTTAAAAGCTGTAAATATAATGTCTTCATTATATTCTTTTTTTCAGCAACAGTCCAACAAGACTGAATATCTTGGAAAATATAGAAGATACACTGGGACTGAAGTTCAAATTAGTCCAACCTGGAAAAATCCTCCGGCTTTCCCATGAGTGATCTTTGGCTGTTGTCTTAAAATTACTCCAGCCATTATTACAGGCTTTGGAAAGTATCTACCAAGATGGGATGGATCTAAGTAGTGAGGCTGGTGGATTACTTTTGCTACTACGTTCAGAGAAGACTATTGCCATTGTCTCTCTTGTAAGTCTACTGTTGAAACCACTTGGTTCATTAAACAATGTCCTCCAGGCATCTGCTAAAACAGTAGTAGATCTTTGTCCAGCAATAGAAGCTACGTTTGTATGAGAGAGTTATCTATTGAAAAAGTACTGAAAGAAGCAAAGACTTCAGTCCAGAAGTTGACTAATGAAGGCATTTATATTGAATCCTTAAGTGAAGAGGTCAAGAAGTGTTTGTTAAGACAACTGAAAAAGTACGCAGACTTAATTCTTAAAAATCTACAACAGTGACTACTAGATTCTGTTCAACTTTTACATAGCTTTTACAGATCCATGTCTTATAAAACATTGACAGTTGAGTGGAGTGAGGCACTGCCAGCAATGGGACTGCCACGTGCTCAGGACAGAATAAAGAATTCAAACACAGAGTGGAATATCGTACGACGAATGAGTGAAGATTTGACTTCAACTTTATTATCACTAGTGGCTCAACCCAATCTTTATGCTGTTTCCTGGGATGAAAGAAGTAGGAATTCATCTCTTGCTACTCCCAGTCACAACAGCTACAGTTGAACTTTCTTTTTCATCACTGAATAGAATTTTGTGTTCTGAAAGAAGTCGCCTTCTGCCTGATCATGTGAATGAACTAATGAGCATATCAGTTAAAGGAATGGAAGTACTGGACACATGAAAAGCCACCAAAGATGAATGCATTGCATTCAAGAAGTTCATTAACAGAGTTGTGCAAAATTATAACAAGAAACCAAGAAGGATGTAGATATAGTGCTTCATAGAAGGCTTGAGTAGCCAACTTTAATTTGTGTGATGATTAAAAAACCTGAGTTAAAGCTAATAAAATGGTCACGAAACATTTTTTCAGTTTTTAATATGGTGCCATACGGCCCATCTTCACCCTCACGGTCTCACCCCTCATCGGCCCTAACACCCTCCTCGTAAACTAGAACACCCCACACACCCCAATTTCAGTCTAAATTTTGTTTTGTTTTCTGTCTACTTCCTCATCCTCCTGCAAACCTCCCCCCTTTTTCTCCCCCGCCCCCCCCCACTAGTCAGGCCGTATATTTGGAATGGATCTTTCCTCTTCCCCTCAATTTGGTGGTCAGTCAGTCTTAGTAACAGGTATTTTCGAGGAGCAGGTTCCAGTAGATTGTATCCTAATTGCTGGCTTGCTGTGCCTAGTTCTGGGTATTCTTATGCCACCAGACCTCAGTCTCTTACTAAAGTCAGCACTATTTTGCAAAGTGGGACCATCCCTCACTTCTGGGTTTTTTGTGTTTCAAAACTCAGACCCGAAGTGCCTTGAATGAGATTGGGAGGCAGCCTGCCTCAACACCACGGTTAGAATGATGGTCACTTTTATGTGCATCTGAGAACTATTATAATTACTCCTTCATATCCCAGTCTTTAATGCCTGCATTAGAGGCTGTACATACTAAGCAGTACCTATTTGAGGAGCATTTCCTTTTTTATTATTATGGATATTTATCCTTTTTTCTTGACAATTTGCCTCCAAAACACTTCACTTTGTCCAGTGCATTTCATTGGCATTAAAAGGCTTGCTTCTGTTTTCCTCTCCCAAATGTTTCACTGACTTCATAGTTAAGGTTGAAATATCATTTCTGTTTTAAGGATTGTTTTAGACCTTTCCTTATTTATAGCTTTCAATTTTTGGTAGTACTTACCTGTGTTCTTGTTGCCAATGGCTTGTTTTATGAGTATTTCTAGTAGTGAGTGAAAAATAGGGCCACTTACAGAATTGTATTTTAGTGTATGACAGACTTTGATTTTGATTTTTGGTATTGAAATGGAAGAGCCTGGAGGTGTCCCTCAATTACCCATTGGTTTCTATCCATGTTCGTGTTATGTCCCAGTACAACCCCTGAACTTGTTTATTCCTTGCAAATAAGAAAAATGTGCTTGTGGCACAGTTCGTAGAAAAATGTTTTATGCTAAAAAAAAATTACCCTTGTATCATTTGGAATTTCATTGTTATTATGCAGTATATACCTCTTATATTTTTGCATTATATTTGGGCTCTTAGCAGCTTGAGAAGAAATAGTGCAATATCTTGCCACCTGTCAAGCCCTAAATTTGTAACTAAACTCCAAATGATGGGCACACAACACAAAATAGTTGAGCAGGGAATTTGGACAAAATGTATAATAATTTTAAGTGTTCTGTCACTTCAGTTTTATGCTTGAACGTTTCTGATATTAATAGCAAACAGCATATACAGTAAACATCTGGTTTGTGAAGGTCTTAGATTATTTTTTGTTTTTTAAAAAGTAGTGGTTAACATAAGTTGAAATAGAACAGAGAGTGAGTGTCTTCCTTGATCCAGCAGAGGCTGAACACTAGGCAGAGATAAATTATTTATTATGATGGAGAAAGTTGACATTCCTATCCTCTTCTTCTCCCACTAGAGCAATTAATTAATGATCAAACAGCTGCAAGCATGCTCAAAATCTCTGCAGACTCATTAGAAATGTGCACAGTTCAGTAGATCTCTCAGGGCAAAGACAAGGCATTATAATGGAGATTTCTGCAGGTCTTAAAAATGCACATTGCAATGAAAGATTGACACACACACCCCCTTGGTTTTAGTGTAACGTAGTATGTTAGTAATGGATCTATGCTACAAACTGTGCAAATCATTGATAAGATACATATTAAAATCTTTGCAATGGTGTATCATGCTAGTGCAGGGGTCGGCAACCTACGGTACGCAAGCCAATTTTGAGTGGCACGCTGCCGTGGTCCCGGCCCTCAGCCCCCCTGCCCACCGCTCTCCCCTGTGGGGGCAGGAGGCAGAAGCTTTGTCCTGCGGCAGCCAAGCTTCCCCCATCCCCCGCATCTTCCCCCAGCGTGGTGCTTTCCTGCCCCTCCCCCTCTCCTTCCCTGTGCCAATCAGCTGATGGCCCTAGGGAGGGGGAGAGGGAAGAGCGGCAGCGTGCACGCAGCTCTGTAGAGAAGCAGAGAAGAGGTAGGGATGGGGCCTTGGGGAAGGGGCTGGAACAGGGCATATCCCTTCCAGCCCCCTGCCATGAGCCACTCAGGCTGGTCAAGGGTCATCGGCAATACCAGGAGGGATGAGCTGGAGTGCCAGTGAGAAGGACAGTTGGGAAAGTAACTGAAATACAATTTATCAGGAAAATATTGTCTAAATGGACAACCTACACTAAATTCTCCATTACTGGGGGACAATCCTTACTCCTTGCTATATTTGCTTTCCATAACTAACTGTATAACTTTTCATGAGTGAGGTACCTGAATACTTGGGATGCTAATATCTAAACTTTATTGTTAAATTTATTCACCTAAATTTGGATTGTTGCTAATTATGTTCTATATGTATCTAATGACTTTAAAAACAAACTTTGTATTTGTGGATAATCTAAGCAGTATACTCAGATGAACAGATACACACATTAAGAAAAGAGTATTATATAACATTTTAACATGAGGTTTAATAAATAATTTAAATCTGTTAAATGGAAATCAAGAGAAACAAGGTGGGTGAGGTAATATCTTTTCTTGGACCAATTTCTGTTAGTGAAAGAGACAAGATTTTGAGCTTACACCAAACTTGAAAGCCTGTCTCTTCCACCAACAGAAGCTGGTCCAATAAAAAATATTACCTCACCCACCTTGTCTCTCTAATATCTTGGGACCAGCACAACTACAACACTGCAAACATGGAAATCAAAGTCGCTTCAAATACTATGCAGTAAAACAAATGCAATGTTTACGCCTGAAGCCATAGCGCATCAGACTTATCACATCTCATAAACTGAAGTGGATCAGTCATGGTGACTATTTGGATGAGGTAACTTCCAGGGAAAACTCAAGAGCCTTGTTCGTGTCCAGAAAGTGGCACTGTTTTTCCTCTGGTTCAGTATTTAACAAACTGGTATTAAGGGGTTCTGTGATTCGGGGGGGTGGGGCATATTCCACATTGAGATGCAAAATAGAAGTCTAGGCCACTTGTGGTTTATTAAAAAATCAAAGTTGCTTTTTGCAAGAGTTGAGGGTGTTAATGCTGGTGTCAAGTCCAATTTACAGTTTGTCTACTTAAAATTCCCCATGTGATTTTAATTGTATATGATATTCTTCACTTATCCCTAACTATCATGCTTTTGCCACTGGCTACCACTGGGGGTTCACCACACCTTAATGTCCAGATTATTGTTCCTAGCTGCTGCTACAGGTTGCTGTAATGTACTGCCTCTGCTGCCTCCCCCAACCTACACATGAAAGAACAAACAGGCTGTAAGGGACTTCTTGGCTTCCTTCTTTCTAGTCATTATGACCTCCATTTTATAAGGACACAAGGTTCTTCAATGCGTATCAATCCAAATTCAACATGGTGTCACCACCAAAGATAAATGTGGCTAGCTTCCCTGATGGTCAAGGTATCCAGTGTTTATTCTGTGGGGGAGATTTTTTTTTACCTGAAACAGTGCTTTCCTTACTATACTGGTCTTTGAGAGACAGCCAAGTCCAGGCAGACATCTCTTTCTTTCTCTCCCCTTGGTATGAAAACTGTCTGCAACAGACCAATAACAACAAAAATAAAGTATGAAATATGTTTTGACTCTCTCCACTTGCTTTCACAACCAATGCCAACATGGGTGGTCAGTATGCAAGTATAGTCCCTTTCAACCTAGTTAAATAGACCAATGTGATCTCCCGGGGCGCGGGGGGGAGGTAGAGAAACGCTAGTCTGTTTTATGCAAATATATGGCGCCTTCACCACTGAGGTCTAGTGCCCAGGCATATCAGTTCCCACTGTTCTCTTAGGGAGATAGCCTCAACTTTCCACAGAGTTTCCGACCATTTACAAAGTCATTGGAAAATCTTGGCTCCTGCCAACACTATAGAATGGAATGCAGGTCATGTGGCAAGTTGAAGTAGTCCCTGAAGTACAAGAGAGAATACCACGTTGCAAATGGTGACTGGAACAAGTCTAGGGTGCTGATGTGAGGTGATTTGCTTTAGAGCAGTCTTCATGACTGTCAACCAGCCCTGTCTGGACTTTGACCCCCTAAGTAGTGCCAGATTTTCTTTCATATTGAGGGCCAGGGGGAAGGAGTGCCTATACCTATGAGGTCACTAGATATTTTCAGAAGGAGGTACACTGTGGAGCTGTGCAAGAATCACAGGAACAGTTTTGCCCTATTAGTCATGTCCATGCAGCTCCAGCACCCAGGAAAATGTCAGTACATTGATGAAATCTACATCATCAACTTCAGATCAGAATAATATAACCTACATCCCCTCAAGAGCTGCCTTCCTCATACTATTTCTGGCCTCAGATTATCAGGAATAAATAGCCCAAGGCTCCATAAGAAGCTTCATTAAGGAATTTCTTTAGATATTTATCTTCACATTCCCATTTTATCATTCAATGGACAATTCTCCACTTTGCATATGAATGATTTTTTTTTTCTTCAACTCCGATCATTACAGTGTGATGAGTGGTTCCAGGGTCTCTTTCAAGATCATGGTAGTATTAATATTGGTTAAGAAAGAAGCAAATTAATTCCTATCTCTTCCTGGAAAGTTCTGATTAGGGCTCTGTACAGAGAAAAAGCTGAAACAAACACAGATCGGGATATGGTTTTTGTACTATCTTGGATTCCTGATAAACACAGACACATGATGCCACAGAAATCATTCATAGCCCTGAACTGAGGATGAATCTTATTCGGTGCAATGTCTTATCTCAGAAGAATGTTAACAGAAGGTGAAGATGGCTATAATGGAAAATGAGTGGAGTCACAGAACTAAAACTCCAGTTCTTAGTGAAGCTTATTGGAAATGTAGGTCCTGTATGCAGACCTGCTTCGAGAACCAGTGTTCACATGACCCCTGTGCAATAACTCCACATCTCACTTTATCACATCTGTTAGCCTAGGTCAAGATCCCATTGTCTGTTCTCCACTCTCTCAAATAGTAAATGCAAATAAGATTTTTTTTCAAAGATATTCACCCATAGGCAATCCCTGCAAAGCAGTCCATATATCATATGCTAGCTGGGGATAATGGAGAGGGCTCAATTCAATCCAAAGAATGGGTACCAGAAAGAAAGGGCACAGCATCGACCAGCTGAAACACAAGTAACTCATTGAGGGCAATCTTCCTTCCAGGGGATAAGTCTTGTTCTTGTCATGATGTTCAACATGTTTTATGAAAACCATATCAATAAATTAGGAAGAACAGGATCATCCTGATCTGAGAGAGAAAAAAACTTCTGTCCTGGACAGAGTACAGAAATTCATAACTCTATGCTCCAGTGCCCATCAAAGTGGAGGTGAATGTCAAGGCTTACCTATCTTCTGCATATCTTAAGGTTTAGTGATCCTGCCCATTACTGTAGTGTCTGAGTACCTGCCACATAAAATCAACAGCAGTAGCAAAGTCCCTAGTGGACTTCAGGGTCAAAATTCTGCTTGGGATAGGTTTTTGGGTGGAAAGTTTGGAAGCAGTTTGGACTAGAAAAGGATGCTTGTGATCACTTTCACTAAGGGCTTGGCTACACTGGAGAGTTGCAGCGCTGGTGGTGGGTTTACAGCACTGCAACTTACTCACCGTCCACACTTGCAAGGCACATACAGCGCTGCATCTCCCTGGCTGCACTCCTGCTCTGCCTGGGGTATAAGGATTGCAGCGCTGGTGATGCAGCCCTGCTCCGCAAGTGTGGCCACCAAAAGCACTGTAATTGGCCTCTGAGGTATTCAGAGGTATCCCAGAATGCCTGTGCAGCCACTCTGCTGTTTTGTTGTGAACTCTGGGCTCCCGGAGCTGCTTATCTAAAAAACAAATACAGCTCGTTTGCTCGAGCAGAGGCAGGCAGGGGGATTCCTTTGGAATGTTCACAGTTTGCTTGAGGAGAGAAGCAACAGGGCAGGGGGGAGGGGGTTGTCCGTTTTGGAGCAGCTGCTTATCTGGTCTGAAGGCTATTTGCATATAGTGAATAAGAGAGGGGTGGGGGAAGGGGTCGAAACTTTTAAAATGATTGAAGGTTGGTGCTGTGTATCTTCCAGTCCTTAGAACTTGCAAGGCAGGGAGCTGACACAGTGTCAGCTCCAAAAATCCACTCTCTCTGTCTCCCCCATGCTCCCTGTCACACTCCACCCCACCCCCCTCTTTTGAAAAGCACGTTTCAGCCACTTGAACTCTGGGATAGCTGCCCATAATGCACCACTTCCAACAGCGCTGCAAATGTGGCCACACTGCAGCGCTGGTAGCTGTCAGTGTGGCCGCACTGCAGCGCTTTCCCTGCACAGCTGTACGAAGACAGCTGTAACTCCCAGCGCTGTACAGCTGTAAGTGTAGCCATACCCTCAGGGTGGAAAGGCTTTCTCAAAGAGGAAGATTTTTCATTGTTTCCCAGAGATGGTCAGACTCTGGATTTGCCTGATCTCTTACATGGCAGAAGTTGAAACCTGCACCCAGAAGTATCCTTATTCATTGTAAATCAGTTTGATGGATTGGTGATGCAGAAAGTTCAGTCAAGTGCCCGGTGGCATCTCTGTGCATCAGGACCCAGGATACAAGGTGATAGATCACTCTCGCAAAGTGGGGCAAGGTCTCTGCTAGATGCCTCCCTAGGATCATGCAAAAGATAGCATGGAAAAAGCAGCAGTGATTCTGTGTATGCCAGAAGAGCCTATATCTCTGTTGCCTGATTAACCTAGAGTTGGACCAGCCAATGTGTCTACCTCACAGAGGAGGTCAGCTGTTGCCAAAACTTATCCTCCATCCCACACCAAATAGGTTTAAAATGGATACTTGGATGAGGTAAATATCACATTTACAGACCCTGGAAAGTAGTCCACAAATAGAACATGTTCTACAGGCCAAAGCAAAGTCAGTGGTTTAACTACCGCATTAACCAAATGCAACATAGCTTTGAATTCCTCAAGGAAGGGTGTATGAGATTGTCCAAGCATAAGATCAAGTGTCTGTATTATAAGGTATCAGCATGTTCAAGAAGAGGAAGTTTTATCAAACCCTGACATGCTTCCTTAGGGCAGCTACCCTGTTTCCAGTCCCAAAAGGCTATACAGCACAACCTTGGAATTTCATTCTGGTCCTTCAAAGAATTGACTTGAACCCCTATGGCAGGTGTCATTATTCTTTCTATCCATTAAAGCAGGCTTTCTAAGAATTATCTCTAATCAAATGAGCTTTTGAAGTTGGGAGCCTTCTTGGGCAAGACCCACTATTGTATTGTTGTTCAGATAGGTAGTCTTCACAACTGTCATAACATTTAGTCACAAAGTAAATTCAAGAAATAGTCTTCCTTCCGTCAAGCATCATAGTTCAGACTGTAAGAGCACAGTCTGAGGACAAAGAAGTCATGTCTCCACTAATGAGATCTACTAGATGGCCATGTGGACATCCATACATAAATTCACCAAATTCTACATATTGGTTATCAGTTGCCATTTTTCAGTAGAAGTCTCCTCCATGCCTCAGTGCTCCAGGGAAGATAGAGGATATATGATTTCCTTTATCTTGGGTATTAATAGTTAATAGGTGATCCTGCTTCCCATCCTGAAGACACGCTGCAAAGAAAGTAAAGGGAAGTTATCAAGGTTTGACAATGCCCAAAAACTGAGAGAAAATTTCAGTTTTTGTAAACAAACCTCATTGATAGAAGGAAGGAAAGAGAAGGCAGGGAAGCACCTAGCATTTAAAAGGAGAGCTTCAGTGGGGTAAAAATCATAGTCCTAGGTGACACCTCATTAGCAATTCAAGGCACTTTTATGTCATTCAACCAATCTCTCCCTCACACTTTACAATAAAACAGCTGGATTAATTGAGCAATAAACACACAATCTGCAGTTAAATTTTAACTGAAAAGCCCTTTTTAAGCAGCAAGGAGGAGAGAAAGCAGGGATGAGGGCTAAGTATTCATGTGGTGGAGCCGGGGCAAAGAAGCTACCAGGAGTCCAAAAGCAACACTGAAAATAAAATATGTTGTGTTATTCTTATATACATAATTCAGCAGAATTATGTGGTAGTAAAAGTGTTTCCCTTCTATTAGTCTGAGGGAGTTCATGCAAATTGGGCCACTGGCAGGATAAAGGCAGAGGATTTGACTTCAATACAATCTAAGACTTAAATGGTCTAATTTAATAATAAGCAATTACCTTTTTCTCAATGCATCTTATCTCTGCAAGATGGCTGAGGAAGGATCAGTTTACATACTTCAGCAGTTATTGCAGACTATTTAATTCGTCAAAACGCTCAGCCATGGGTTTGTGATGTGACAAACTTTTGTTCCTACTAATCCTCTTTCTGTTGTGTTCTATGTATAGTGTGTGTTGGTGGTGACAGACTAGAACTCCTCATCATGATGCTACATTGGCTGTTTCATATGTTTTGTGTGTATATGGTTTCCAGATGCTGCAAAGTAGAAAACCCACAGTTGTCATCAAAATTGCTATTTGTATGTGCGTGTTCACAGCAGCCTCCTCACAGGAATCCCTATTGGGATTTCTTTGTTCCTAGTCTGGGTAGAGTGGAATGGTCTGGTATTTCTAAATTGCATGCAAATCATTCACTAACAGCAGGGGTAAACAACTATGGCACGCATGCCAAAGGTGGCACGTGAACTGATTTTCAGTGGCACTCACACTGCCCAGGTCCTGGCCACCGGTCCAGGGGGATCTGCATTTTAATTTAATTTTAAGTGAAGGCTCTTAAACATTTTAAAAACCTTATTTACTTTACATACAACAATAGTTTAGTTAGTTATATATTATAGACTTACAGACAGAGACCTTCTAAAAACGTTAAAATGTATTACTGGCACGCGAAACCTTAAATTAGAGTGAATAAAGGAAGACTCGGCACACCACTTCTGAAAGGTTGCCGACCCCTGACTAACAGCATGCTACTTGTATCCTTGACACAGGCATTTGCTTAGTTGATCTTCTTCAGTGTAGTCTTTCTGCATGTCCCGTTACTTTGGTTCTGTCGTCCTTTACTTTTTTGTTGGCTCCAAATAGAGAACTCTCTCCTAGAGTTCCACTTATGCATCCATGCTTTAAAGTTTTGTGCTTTTTAATGCGAACATGGGGGCACCTTGCATCTCTCTCCATCAAGCACCTACATTATTCCCTTGTACTCAAAGGTGAGTTCAGTTTGCTTCTGACTGTCCACAGTTTCTATGAACACAACTCCAAACAGTTCTTTACACGTTTCTTGTGCTACACCAGCCTGAAGCCTGTGTAAATTACTGCCTTTTCAGAATGTTCATTTTTTTTTCTAAAGAAGAATCATGAAAGAAGTGAGACATTGCCTTTAATTAGAGCTGTAATTTGTTCCATGGTAGATTTCACACACTATTAAATGGTCATTACATTCGTCAATTATTTGTACCCTTTCTTCCATCTCTCTGACTTTAATTTCAAGCCTATCAAACTGCTGGTTAATTGAGTCAATTTTTGAATCCATTACCTCTAACTCTGTCCTACTACATAATCCCATATAACATTTTCTTCTCTGATCCAAAATGTGGTTCCCTTAGAACCTGGCCAAAATATACTGGCTTGGGGGGGCACCATACCTCTAGCACAGAGGTGGGCAAACTGTGACCCACAGGCCACATCTGGCCCGTGGGACCCTCCTGCCTGGTCCCTGAGCTCCTGGGCCAGGAAGCTAGCCCCCAGCCCCTCTCCTGCTGGTCCCCCTTCCGTGCAGCCTCAACACACCTTGCCGCCAGCTCAATGCTCTCAGCGGCTGGGCAGCACAGCTGCAGAGCTGTGGCCTGACCTGGTGCTCTGTGCTATGTGGTGGCATGGCTGGCTCCAGCCAGGTGGCGTGACTGTAGCCAGCGCGGTAAGGGGGCAGGGAGAAGGTGGGGTTGGATAGAGGGCTGGGGAGTTTGGGGTGGTGGTCGAGGGTGGGGTGTGGATAGGGGTCGGGGCGGTCAGAGGGTGGGGAACGGGGGTTGAATGGGTGCAGGGGTCCTGGGGGGAAGTCAGGAAGGAGGAGGGGTTGGATGGGGCAGCGGGGGGCAGGCAGTGGTTCTGAGGGCAGGCAGGGAGAAGGGGTGAGTGGATGGGGCAGGGATCCCAGGGGGGCAGTAAGGAATGAGAGGAGGGGTTGGATGGGGGGTGGGAGGCAGTCGGGGTGGGAGTTCCAGGGGTGGTCAGGGGACAGAGAGCGGGGGTAGGGATAAGGGGTAGGGGCCTGGCCACGCCATGCCTGCCTGTTTGGGGAGGCACAGCCTTCCCTAACCAGCCCTCCATACAATTTCCAAAACCTGATGCAGCCCTGAGGCCAAAAAGTTTGCCCGCCCCTGCTCTAGCACAAAGCCTTGTGACTCAGTGCACCTAATGGTGGCTTCACTACTGATGGGGTCAAGTTTCTGGTAAATTTCATTAACTGTTTTTGAATTCTTAAACTCTCCAACAATAACAGAATTAAAAATGGAGGTTCTCGGCCAATGGGAGCTGCAGAGCGAGTGCTCAGGGCGGGGTAAGGGTGGAGGCAGTGCGCAGAGCTGTCTGCCACACCTCTGCCTAGGGGTGCAGGGACTGGTTGCTGCTTGCAGGGAGCCGCCTGAGGTGAGCGCCTTTGGGATCTGGCACCCCGCTCCCCCTCCCATGCCCCAACTCCCTGCCCTGCACCCAAACTCCTCCCAGAGCCCATGCCCCGCACGCCAGCCCCACATCCCTCCTCCCCCCCACACACTCTGAACCCCTCGTGGCCGTTCCTCCGCCTAGGAGAAGCATGGACATGTCGCCACTTCCAGGGAGCCTACCGGCCCCACACCAACTGGACTATAAACCAGACTTTCTCTGAAGATTAGAAATGCTGGTTTATAGAGCATTCCGATTGGTACAGGGCCAGATAACACAGCCTTTACAGTATTGTGAAAGGGCTTCACAGCAAGGAAAAGGGTTCTCTTCCCAACATGGTCTCTTAGCTTTCTACTCTGAACTATCTTTCTTTACATAACAGAAATTATTGCAATATAAGGTTAGTTTTTTTTAAAAAATGAAAATATAAATCAGCGATGCTGGTGCATTCCTTAGATGTTTGAAGGCACTCCGTTGTCTGACTGAGATGTCCCAAAATACCATGTAGCACACCCAAGTGTAATTTATTGTTATGTATAAATCAGAACTTTATTTTAGAACATATCAAAATAGCTGATATCTTTTATTTTGTTGGGGTGGGGAAACTAAATGAAAGCTTGAATGCCAGGATAAAAAAAATGAAGCTAGCTTTTTTTTGCCTGAATTAAAATCCATTGCAAAGAGGGGCTTCATCACAGAAATCCTGACATAATTTTAAGAAATACTTGATGCCACTATAGTGTTGTTGTAAACAAATAAAAACAGCAGGTTTTAAAATAAACTCATGCTTGTTTGCTTGTTCTTACTTCTTGTTACTTCGTTAATTTCAGAAATCCTGCCAGAAACCTGTGGACAAGTACATTGAGTATGATCCTGTTATCATCTTGATTAATGCCATCTTATGCAAAACACAGGCTTACAGGCATATTCTTTTCAATACACAGATAAATGTAAGTTGTTAGGTCTTTTTCTTCCTTTGGCTTTGTACACAATGTATGAGACTCTGATGACAAGTAAATAAGAATCACAGTGAAAACAAGATTTAGTAGCTGCCCTAAGAGTTTATTTTCTTTCTCCTGCCCCTCCACAAGCCCTAAAAAGTTTAACTACTATTTTGTTGTCTGCCCAAATTAAAGGTCTAATGCTATAAACAAAGCATGTGGAATACCAAACTCTATAACTGCTGCTAGGAGAGCTACCATCCAGGTAGAGTTAGCAAACATAGCTGTCAGATTAAAGATATTGCTTGCAAGAGTTAAACTTATTTTTGTCAGAAGAGTGAGCACACGTGATTTGGAATACAGACAAGGAGCAGAGCTGTTGAACAAGAAGGGGCCATATTTCAGTAGTCTGTTTTCTGAGCAGAGCCTTTGGAAGAGGTCTGCTTCTGCTGCAAATTGCTTATTACAACCACCACTAGAAATGCAGCTCTTTAAATTCAGCAGTAATATAAGGTACAATACTACCATATTACTATACTAGAAAAGACTAGTATTACTCTTTTACAGGCTTCCTCTACTGCAGTAAAACAAGTTACAAAAATTATGGCAAATGATGATGATGGCTTGCATGTTAGGAATCGCTGATACGTAAGTACCCACGGTGAAGTGCTGTAGAAAGAGCTAAAGCTGCCATGCAATGACAGGACCCAGAGAGCTGTTGAGAGTATTGTGTGGGTTAAAGCACTTTCATGTGTCTGGCAGTTGAAATTCTGAAGTTCCTATGTGCATGTCTATGCAGTGCAACAACGCATACAGCAGGGGTGTGAATTATAAAGCGCACTAAAGTGTTGCACGCTAACTGGCCAATGTAAACCCTGCTGATGTGCACAGAAAGTTCCTGCTAAAACTCTTAATGCACACCAGCAGGGTTTACATAAGCCAGTTAATGCACAACACTTTGGTGCACTTTAGAATTCATACCCTTCTAGTGTGCATTATCACACCGTGTAGACAAGCCCTTTGTGCTGCAGAGCAGCTGCACAAAAGGAAAATTAATCACTCAGGGTCATCGTTCTAGGCCATGTGATCTTGGTGGGCAATTGTGGACTAGTGATTTCCCGGGTGAAAAGGAACACAGAGTTTAAGCAATAAGACTTGAGGGGCAAAATACCTGCTTCTGGAGACAGGATAGAGATGTCTTACTTGAGGCTTCTGAAAGGGCTTATCTATATTCAGAAATTGCACCAATCTAACTGAAATTGGTTTAGTTAACATAAGAATGGCCCTGCTGGGTCAGACCGAAGGTCCATTCAGCCCAGTACCTTGTCTTCTGACAGTGGCCCCCTGTGCCAGGTGCCCCAGAGGGAATGAACCAAACAGGTAATCATCAAGTGAACCATCCCTTGGCGCTCACTCCCAGCTTCTGGCAAACAGAGGCTAGGGACACCATTCCTGCCCATCCTGGCTAATAGCCATTGATGGACCTATCCTCCATGAATTTATCTAGTTCTTTTTTGAATCCTGTTATGGTCTTGGCCTTCACAACATCCTCTGGCATGGAGTTCCACAGGTTGACTGTGCACTGTGTGAAGAAATATTTCCTTTTATTTGTTTTTAAACCTGCTGCCTATTAATTTCATTTGGAGACCCCTAGTTCTTGTGTTATGAGAAGTAGTAAACAACACTTCCTTAATCTACTTTTTCTACACCCGTCATGATTTTATAGACCTCTTGTGTGGACTCTTGTATGGCTTAAACCTGGCTTGTACCAGTTTTGCTTGCACCTGTAAAGTTATATAACCAGTTTTAAACTGATAGAATACACACAAACGTTGCACCAGTTTATCACACCTTTAGTTATACTGGCACAGCTTTGTGTGCAGACCAGACCTAAGAGGGATTTGTCTGTGAATACCTCTGCCCAAGAAAGCAGGACTCACGTATATCTTGTAATCAAACTAACCACACTACGAAAATATCTGACTCTTAGCTCACTAATTTCGGCTCTGAATGGGAAACAGACTTTCAAGGCCTCAAATTCTGGTACTGCTCAGCAGAGGGTCCATGCAGCATGGGGAGGTAGCAGGGCATCCAACTAAGCTCTTCTCCCTGCCCCCGGTGGGGCTGCTTTGCCTTTCCTGCTGCTGGAGTCCCAGCGCTGCTGCCTGCTTTGCCGATCATCCACCGAGGTGAGTGAGGGCAGGAGGGAGACGTGGAAGCAGAGGCAATGCATGGGATTCCAGCAGGAAAGGCAAATCAGCCCAATGTAGGGGGGAGGAGGAGGAGCTCAGCCAGCCATCCTGCTGCTTTCTCCCTCCCTGTGCTGCAGCCATAGGGGGTGCTCTCCTTGTTTCTGGGCACCCTGAGAAATTTTGGGGGGGATGATGTGACCCCTTCCAGAACCTTTCATCTGTTCCCCCTGCCTCCTCCCCGCTAGCCACAGCTACGTGTCACCTCTACACGTGGGCTGGAGCTGGGGCTGGGGCTGGAGCCATGCAGAGCTATGCTTTGTGTTCCCAGCGGTCCCCAGAGCCCAATGCCCCACCACTGTGCCCACCACCCCACGCCATCCTCTTACTCCATGCCCCCAAGCAGTCTCTGGCACCCACCACCCAGCCTCAGGTCCCCCTCCCCAGAACCCATCCAGGCCTTGTGCCCACCTGCCCTCAGAGCTCGCTGGAGCCCACCCACCCTGGCCTCATGTCTTCCCCACCCTCTGTCCTTTGGTGCCAGTCCCTGGAGCACTTTCCAGCCCCAACTGGCTTCTTGACCTCCCCAGTCCACCTCCAGTTACCCACTTCTGCCACATCCCAGCCTCCCCCTATCTCCCCAGGCTGCTATCTGGAGTCTCCTTGGTCCCTCCTGTGACCCAGAGCCTCCTTCTTGTCCCTCTGTTACCCAGTCCCCAATGGATCATAGTCCAATAGCTTCACCTCCTGGCTCCAAGCTCAAAAAGCACACATTCACACCCTGCTTGGCTGCCCAGGTCCCAGCCCATACCCATTCCTCTCCCTCCCTCCCACTCCATTTCTGCTACTTGGCTCAACTGGGGGCATGGGGAAACATTTCAGGGGGGAGGGTAAGCAGCAATGCCAGGTGGCTCAGGCCAGCTCCGTGCATCCTGTTTTCAGTTTAGGGAAATAAGATCACCTAACTCTGTGGGCAGGGAGCTAGCAGGCAATTGGGAAGCGGGGGGAGGGGAGCTGGATGGATGTCTGAATCTTGACTATACTTTGACCAAGAAATTTGGAACTTGACAAAAAATAGACTATCCCTGAACTAGGCTGATAGTCACATCCCTGACAGAGTTTCCCTATTGCTAGTGATGGAAGATCACTTCATTTATAAACCAGGCACATTAAATATGGATACACATTTATTTTGGGGACACACACCCTGTGCCATTTTTTTTACAGTCACATTTTTCTGGTGATAGTTTAAGCTCTGTTTTAGACACTGAATTATGCTTGCATTGAGCCCCTTTTCTTCCCCTCCACATCCAAACACACTCACATACCACAACTTTATGCTTTCTTCTGCCTCCAGCTGCTCATATGTCTTGTCAAGCCCAAACTCTCCAATTGGGCTAATATGTTAAAGCAGCTAATTGTTATTAAAAAGTGTGCTAATCTAGTAGAACTGAACAAAGGTCATTTGTTTCTATTCTTGAGCAAAAGTAATAAAGCTACCTCACTTGTGTGCCTAGAGATGCTAAGAGATGACCTTGAATTAAAATACTTAATACTAATGCTGTCAACATTCTTTCATATCAGATTCATGGGAAGCTTTGCATATTCTGTTTGCTTTGTGAAGCTTATCTCAGGTGGCTGCAGCTACAGGATTCAAGCCAAAACACAGACCCTGATGACTTAATCAGATATGCCAAAGAATGGGACTTTTATAGAATGTTTGGAATTGCTTCTTTAGGTGAGAACTATGATTTTCATATCATTATCAAATGATCTTTTATATTAAATCTTAAAGATGAATACATTGAAGAATTTGCTAGTACAGAATGCATGACATATTCCACCCCAGAGGTGGCTGAGTGATTTCTCTGATAGATTTATATGTAGACAGTTGAAAACATTTCTGTGGTTCTTCAGGAAAAAATAGCACAACATAAATTACTTCATTTATTCATATTCTGTTTCCTGCCTTCCTTTAATGCCACTGTACATGGCAATCACCTGATTGCAGTGTAGTCTGGGGTGATCAGCATTAAATATCAAAGTGCCAGACGATGACAGTATTTCAGAATACTAGGTCTGAATAGGCATCCATTTACATGGTGGTGTTTATAAAGGGTAATGGACAGCTATGCCTTATTCTAGGCTATAAGCAGCATGCTGCATTATATGTAAGGTATAATTGATTCAAATATCAGTTAATGAACATGTTCTGCCACGTGCTTTGTGTCTTTTTAGGTTGCCCACCATAACATTTTAATGCCAGTTGCCTTTCCACATGTTGAAGCTAGATCAGTCCAAAATATACTGCTTCTAAATATAACCTGTTTAATGCATCCTATTAGTAGTTCAAGTTTAGAATTTGTCCTATTCTAAAAATGTTAGGAAACTTTGGGAAATATTGTATGGATTCTTTATAGCTAGTTTGTTTTGCATGCCATTGAGAAAGAGAGAAAAGAAAACTAAAACCACTTCTCCTGACTGGACAAATGTTATTTTAATTCTTTTACTGTGGAGGCAATTAGCAACTGGAAACATCAATTCCTTACATATTGTTTCACTGCAAACTTTACTCCTAGAGTTGAGATGATATTGACGATGATGCTTATGAAAATAAACAGTAACCAGGAAAAAACATGTTGACTTCTGAACCTTAAATAAATTTTTTAAAACATTTGTCAGATTGAACAATGACAAGTCTGGTTGGTAAGTAGGGAAGAGATGTTGTTTCCAAGCTTCTAAAAGTGCATTTGAAACAACAGAAGGGGAAAAAATAAAAATTTAACTTTCTTTTAAAGTATATTTAAATCCTTGTGGTACTTCTGTCTAATTTAGACACATCTAATAGAGCCATAAACTTCAAAGTTGAGAGAACCCTTAATAACTTCAGTTTAGGGGTGTAGCTATGCTACCAAAAACTAACTAATTCATCACCTGTGCATATCCTCAGCAAAAGTGCTACTGTAGATGAGGATCGGTGTTTATATTGCTGTATCTAACATTGCTCTGAGCAGGTTTTATTAAAGAGTGGAAAAGTGCCTCTGAGCTCGGTCTTCACTAGCACTTCCTCCAATGCTACCATTGCTGGAGCAGCACTGATGGTGAATTAATCCAAAAGCTACTAGTATAGGGAAGGCCTAGTAGTTCAGTAACACACTGAGCCTGTGTGTTCTTCCCTGAGCCAAAAGATTCTTTGTTGCTAACCTTTCAGGGAATATACCTAGTGATAACATGGGCTAACAGGGTAAAGACTAGCTGAAAAGACAGGCTGTATTTAGGAAGGAAAAGTAGAAATAGAGAAAAGTTTGCAGATTCATTTTCCTGTTGTGTGCAGTCATATAGATAGAAGTGACTGAATCCTTTTGTGGAGATTGGACTGATTTGGGTTATTGGTAGAATGAGTCATACTTGGCTAGGTTAATAAAGATATATGGTGGGTGCGGAGGCAATGAGAGGATGTTTTGTTCATAACTGATTATTAAATTTTCTTTAAATAGTCAGAAGCTCAGTTGTATTTGGCACTTGTCATTTTACTAAGATTAATCAAGAAAGGTTTTGATTTGGTGTGTCCCATTTTCTACTCAGAACAAACTGCATATTTGGTTGGCATCTTTACTGCCCTTTGGCTAGCGAGACCTGAGAGCCTGAAAACCAAGTCAGACTTCATCTTTCTTCTGAAAGCTCTGCTGTTGTCTAGCTATGGAAAACTTCTACTGATTCCAGCTGTTATTTGGGAACACGACTATACGCCTTTGTGCCTCAAACTCATAAAAGTATTTGTCCTGACATCAAACTCTCAAGGGATTAGAGGTACTTTTCTGCTTCTGTTTGTTAGTATAATATCTGTTAAATGTAAGAGATACTGTTGCTGTTACGTAAGTTACCACTACACATTGTTCTACTTACTTTTTCAGTGATTTTAAAAAACGTTTCATGTCTGAAGTATTGTTGAAATAGGGGTGGTTTGTTTGTTTTTTTAGCCTAAAATTTTAACACTGGACCTTTCATCAAAAGTGAATGAAGCAGAAAATGTGTGTGGAAAACTTAAACTTATCTCACAATAATTGTCTCTGTAGGTGCAAATCAGGTACAAATTGAGGCAACTCAATGTGGGTCACTCAGACATAGAAGGAAAGTTGATTTCATGGTTTGTGTAATATTGTAACATATATTTAGTTTGATTGTCATCATTTTTACTGAAGCTGAAAATTGTGTGTTAGCTTTTAAAGAGGCATTTTCTTCCCAGGTGTGCATAGAATCTTAAAGTAGATCTTTTCTGTATGACCTGCTTAAATATACATATTGATCAAAAGCCTCACACAAACTTTCCATTGACATCAGAGAGGTTTTGACCAAACTGTTTAAACCTCTCCCACAGTAATACAACTATTGGACATACTGAGCATTTTGTTCTGTTTTCTTTTGCAGTTACCTTGAATTTAAGCCAAACGCTCACTTTGTTGGCCATCTTGAGTGGATTAATTTTGGAAAATGGTATAGTCTACTTCTTCCAGAGAATGGGATGGAATGTTTGAAAAGGCAGCCCAGTGTCCATTTTCTAAATCTTGGATTATTTTGAAAATCTAAAGAAAAACCAACATGGTACATTCTCAAAGAATTATCCTCCTACAGCAAGCCTCAAATCAGCCTCAAATAGTTTTATGAACAAAAGCTTTCCATGGTAATTGACTGGAAACAGTTATGATTTAAAATGAAAAACTCCAGTAGTCTGGCAACTGTATGTGTTATACCAGAAAATGTCAGTCTAAACTTGCTTACTTTCACACCAAAAATATGAGTGTGCCACTAGCCTAATAGCTTCCATAGATCCAGCTGTAACAGAAAAATGGAGGCTAACAATTTCAGTACTACCACCAATCACTACTTCAGATGTTTTTTCAGAAGGAGCTGGATGAGATATTTTCCTTAGGAGAGAAAAGGAGTAACTGAGAAAATTGAAATTGAGAAAGTACTGGTTTTGTTTTCCTAAGAGTCATCAACAGATAAAGAACTAAGTATGGGCAGAATTGACTGATTACAATGGACAGACTAAGCTTCATTCTTGGATATTTGTGAAACAAGCCAAAACAATAAAGCAGTTATTTGTATTTTAATCTACAAAGTGTAATAATTGTGACAGTGTTTTAAAGGATGTGTTTGAAAACCCTAAATGTCTTTCTTTTTAAAAAATTGTTTAGAAAGGCTCCTGATTATTTCATTTAATCAGTTTAGGTTTAATTTAAAATTTTCAACTTCAGTATTTGGTGGGGTTCCAAGGGACAGCAACAACAAACCAAACTATGTGGTAAAATTGATTTGAAGTGGTCTAACACATAATATAGGTGAGATCCTAACTTGTTGTAAATCTGCCAGTTTATGCTGAATATCTGGCCTATGCCTTTAAGAAAAGATACTTTACAGTGCTTCAGAAACTACCCCGGGGGGATTCTGCACTGAAAAATTCTGAAAATTTTGTCAAAATAATACAATATAATCACAACATTTTCAGTTGTTTTGGTAAGTTATTTAAACTACAATACAGAAAAAAATCACTAACTATTCAGCATTTCCTAAACATATGAAAGTTAAGTTACAAACACTTGGTAACTAATACTCTGCATTCCAGGTTATAATCCTGGATTTTCATTTAAATTACATTACAGAACACCAAACAGCCAAAAAAAAAAAAGGTCATTTTAAATTGCTCAGACTTTCACACATGGAAAGTCATACAATTTTGCTAATCATGGTCCTGGACCTGGCTAGGTTCTTTTAGAATTGTTTGGTTCTCATTGTCCTTACATTTTATTGACTGCTTGGTAAATGTCTTATTTGCCCTCTAAATCATTTTGTTTTTTAAGGGGGAAGTAAAATAAATCCTGAGCTGTAATCTAACCCCATTGTGCCACTTTGGCACAAGAAAGAAGTGAAAAAGCACATAAATTTTCCTAGCTGATTCCCTTACTGTCTTTTATATGGCTTTACATCACTCTGGCAAGGTAGGAGCCTAAAAACTTTTACACATTTTATGCTCCTGGGGGAATTGACTGAGAGGAGGCTGCTACATTTCTGGAATGAGATCACTTAACCATCAACAGCAACATTAACAAAACATGGGATTTTTTTTTTGAAAAGCTATCTTCTTTAAAAACAATTTTCAGTAACACGGTACTAATATTTAATTGTGGTTTTTTGATTTATAGACATGTTACTAGGCGTGCAGGCTGCTACATTTCTGCCTCAGGGCCAGAGCCTTCCTCATACATAATAAAAAGGCCTACCCCCTCCTTGCCCGGAGAGCCCCAGTAGCAAGAGAGAGGGACAGAGTCTTTCTTGTTTATTGGCCAGCCCCGCTCCTGACATTGATCAACGTCTCCCCTGCAGCCAGGCATGCCCAGCCCCTCTCCCTGTGCAGTGATTTGTATCTCTGAGGCTGCTCCGGAGTCCAGGCCTGGACAGATGTGCTACCTGGGCTGCTGGGGAAGAGGCATGTGTCCCCCCACAGATTTCTTTTGCATTTTTCTTCAGGAGGGCACAGAAATATGCAGACCATATGAATTCTGTCAGGAATAAGAAACCTCAGAGACAACATAGGCTAGTTTAAGAGGCTTCCTGTTTGAGATAGTTTCTCCGATCTCTTTACTCTTCATAATGAAACCCCTTGTGATGAATAGTCCAATATGTAACTCCGGCTATCTTTTATATGGTAAAGAAACTGTGACAATCTACCTGTCATTCTTCATACCTAGGAATAATCCAGTGGAAGATTGTTATATGAAAGGACCTAGAAGGGTTAAAAACATTGGGTCATAAAATGCCCCCCCTTAATGCTCTTGGAGTTTTGCTTAAAAACTGATGGCACAGTATAGCTCATGGCGAAAAATAAATAAAATAGAGCAAATATATCCAAATCACACAGTGTTTGGTAGGAGAAAATACATGGAAATCAATAATGTTATTAGGATTTCTCTTCAAGAGCAGATTAGATAAATTTGCAATGTGAGATGGTAGAAGAACCCACCAATGTGAGCTTTAGCTATCTCTATGGACATGTCATAGAAGGAGGAGTTAAATTTCAGTACAACACTGGTGAGATTACACCTTGTATACTAGGCATAATTCCAAGCACACCTGTGCTAGGAAGACAGCTGTAAGCTTTGTGGAACTGAGAGAGGCGCAATAAACTTAAAGGGGACGAGGGAGTCTGAAGGGGTTACGTAATGAGGAATGATTATATGATTGTGTATATGGATATCATATGTGTCTCTAAATATTAAAAGGACAAACGTTAAAGAAACTGGTATTATTTGAGTGGGCCAACGTGGTATAAAGAGATGCCAAGAAACATTTCATAACATTGAGGGCAAGGACTCCTAAACTGTGGAATATGATACTAATAGTATCCCTTAAGAATGTGATACTGATAGCCCTAGGGAATATGATAGCCTCATCCCTTGAGAATGTATTGTAATGAAGATGTCCTGATTAGCAGACTAAACACAAGGAAGTCAGCTAGGCCTTTCTTTCCTTTCTCATTGACTGGTATTCTGTCAACCCATTAGCCAAGCTAGAGACATATATACTAACATTTGTTAGCCTAGTCTTAATAGACTGTGGCTGGAACAGGGAATAAAATAACTAATCTCAATTTAAAACTTATTTCCCAGCTTCCTTTAAAAAAAGAAAGCAATTGTCTGTCGAGAAAGCGGTATGTTTTTTGAGTATTTCATCTCTGGTCTCCCAACCAAGCAATACTAGTGCCCAAAGTGCCACCTGGAGTCCAAAATGAAAGGGACTTAGTTTTGCTTTCAAAACTGTCCAATAGGAAAGTGTATTTGGAAGTTGATGTATGCTTTTTTCCTTTTAAATTTCATTCCAGTTTATCAAAACTAAATATTTTGGCTTAACACTTTAAATTTTTTATGTAAACCTTTACAAATTCATTTTTTTTAAATTAAACGTTTTATTCTACTTTTATAGAAGTGTTAAAAATAAGTGATGATAATGCTCATGATAGAGTACGTAAAATAACTGGTTTTGTGGTTACTTGAAAAGTAAAGGCACATAATATTATACAGTCACCAATTAAACCTTTTTAATGCAAGTTACTTTGCAGTGGACATCTGCTTAAGATTACAAGATAGTGCAAACTCTGATTATAAGAAGTAGTACCATTATGTTCAATGAGACTACACCTGCTAGCTGTGTGAGGCTGCTCCTTTGCAAGGGAGATCAATCAGAGTTTTGTCATTGAGTTAATTGGGACTAGGATCATGCCCCAGATATGGTAATGAGGATTTTGCAAGAAAGTCACTAATGTGACTTGTGTTTTTCTCTCATGCTTTTAAAGTGCTGCTTTTCTAGTGATAGAGCATTTTTGGGTGGCTAGGAAGAGGAACCAAGAAGGGTAGCATTTTTCTAAAAAGTTCAAAAACATGACCTGTTGGCTTACATTCCTAAAGCCCTAGCACATGTTTGGGTACTATATAAAAAAGCAGCAAATTTGAGGAAAAGGTGCTATGATAGGGATAGTCTCAATAAAGCTTTCGTTGTTATTCATGAAAGGATGATGTTTGTTTTGGTTTTTTGGGTAAGATTTATCTGAAATTCCTAAATCTAGATGACCCACAGAAACTTATCATACAGAGCCAGAACTCTGAATCATTGTTTGCTAATAGGATTGCTGTTCATAAACTAGAGCAAGAGGCCTGGTTAATTGAGCAAAAGAATCGAAAACAAGATATTCTGAACTCTCTTCCAGATCTGAGACTGATGTCTTCTGTGACCTTGGCCAAGTCATGTACTGCTGTCCCTCTGTCTGTGAAATGGGGGTAACAATACCTGCCTTGCAGGAGTAATGAGAAGATTAAATGGCTGGCTGTCTGCAGATGAAAATAAGAGGTTTTTTTCTCCTAGCTGCAGTTTGGAAGTCAAAGTACTCTGAACTCTGATATGAAAACTGACAAGCCAAGAACTTGAGAATATGAAATTATTCACAATGGCATGTTTAAAGAATCCTTCTTAGTTATGTTAAGTGAAGCATTGACTTTGACTCTTCCTAACACAGTTCCATAGCAGAGGTAGCTACAGACTCTTCACAATGCATACAGAAAGCTCTGTTTTCCCTAATGTGAAGTTCTAGATGTTATTCCCATTGCCCTGTACCAAATAAGCATGAAATTAGTTTGGGAGATGGTGGATGAAAGTTAACAGATCGTAAGGAGAACAAACAGTCTTCTGATGAACAATTAATCCAATATCTGATCTGTACTGTAGTCTGCATTTAAAAAAAAAACAAAAAACACCTTAGCAGTGCTTCTAACCACCTTCAGTGCTTTTCCCAGAGTTAGTATTTCACATAAGCCACTATGGTTATCACTTTCATATTGCTGTTTCTACCTGTGTTATTCGTGCCTATTAGTTGCCTGCCGCCTCCTCAAATTAGGCTGTCATAAATGCATCAAGCCTCTGTTCTTTAAGGCAGTGGTTCTAATCTTCAAAGCAAATAATGGATCAAATGCCTGCTAAGAGAGAGTATTTTTCTCTACAAATTACCAAGTCTGCTGTGCTCTGCTGGAACAATACCATTCACAAAGTCCAGAATGATGCCCATTTAAACTGACAGCAAAACATTCTTAACTGAGGTGATCACAGGTGGAATGAACGGCCATAGAGCAGAGTAAGCAAGAATCTGACCAGCCTTTAGGAAACTACACAACATTCTTGCTTTGCTAAAGCTTTTCTACATAAGCAGAAAAACATTCACAATAGCAGACATTCCCCTGTCAAGTCAACCCCGGCTCCCCCCAAAAACTAACAAAAAAAATCCTATCCTAAGTGGAGCTTTCTATCTCATTAAAAAAGAGGGATGGGAGGGGAAACAGACTCCATGAAGCCCACCATGGCCTTTGCTAATTTTTTAAATCAGGAATGTGTTCACATAATCCAAATAGCAGTATAAAATCCTAAGCTAAAATAAAATGATCACAACTAACTAGAGTGGAAATTTATACTAATGTTGAATGAGGTACAGAAGAGATTGAAAACAGCAAGGAGCCAGTACCAACACTATACCTATATTAGGAAAAATGTCTGGGCTAGAGAGTGTGAGAAGTGAATATAATCATTTCTAGGACAATGGGTCTCAACCTGTTCCCTGCTGGGGCCTCCCTTCCACTTACAATATGGGAAGGGCAGGTGAGTTACAACCCCCAGGCTGAAAAACCTCCGTCACTTTCTGCACCTCCAGAGAAGTGCATTCAACGTAAGCCATTGCTGATCAGTGAAGTATTCAGCAGGGGCAGAGCCACATTCAGTAAAGAAAACCCTTGGTATGTCTCTGCACTCAAGCAAGAGCTTCAAATTTTCACTGTGTGAAAGCTAACAAACTTCACTGTGGCAGAGGAGCTGCCAATGCTGGGTGCCCAGTTCTTCACATAAAATAGGGAAGAGGCTTGGATCTACTAAAGTTCACATCTTTAACAGCCTTGTCAAGTACCTCTCATTTCCACTGGCGTACTCTTTTCTGTGAAAGCTTCCTGGTGAATTGAACAATGTGCCCAAATAGCTTGGGGTATAATCCTAGTCGAGAAGCCTCTGTATTTTCAGGCTTGTCTACAACAAAAATTGTATAGTCCCTTCCCCACAGTGTGGACACAGTTACATTAATAGAAAGATGCCCATTCCGGTATAGCTAGGCCTGCACAGAAAGGCAAATAAGCTATATGGGTATAAAGTATCTTTACACTGGTATAACTGCATCCACATGGGGGACTGTACCAATATAAACTGTACAAAAATGGGTGTAGACCAGGCTTTCCTCTCATTGCTTGGTCTCTGTCATTGCAAATACCAACACAGTGATATCAATCCAATTCAGCTGCACGAGCTGATTTGTAGAAAGCTTCAAAGACTTTTTTCTCTCTCTCTAATACATCCTGTCAGAACACAGCAGAACAGGATGTCTATGTATGGAGCCATCTCACTCAGCATGGAAAATAGTAAAAGGTGGGCAGATGATGACACAGCTGTAATTTTATTTAGTTGTACTGTATTAATAAATACTGGCTCTCCTGAACTCATCTAAACAGCTGTTCCTGAACACCTGGACCTAGATCATGAATTTGTCAGATTCCTGTTCTCTTGGAGAAGGGAATTGTTTTGTTTTGACTTGATTGGCAGCAACAACTCCCAGCATCCAAGATATGGGCTCCCAATCAGAATTTCCCCTGTTCTGAGGCATGGCAGCTTTGGCTATGTGTAGTGACACTTAATATGACACTCAGAGGGGCTCATGTTTACAGTATTGCCATTTAATTAAACAGTCTGCTGAGTTTATAAATGTATAAGCTTTAATGTGAAGAGTCTGGTGTAAAGAGAGAGGTGTGGTCTACAAATTGGTCAGTGCTCCTTCCTTTTAGTGAGCATATTCATGCCCCATAATCCTTTGCCAGCTACTGCTGCAATCTGTGGTATATTGGAAAAATGTCAAATTCCATGCCTGCAGAATATCAGAGTCCATATGCACTTGACTAGGGCAGCTCACACCTCTTAGAGCTATTATTCCAGGCTGTCTTTAGATTCAGGAACGCACCCCTGTATTAGAATATACATGGCAAACCAAAAAAAAAAAAGTGATCACTGCTGCAACCCTAAGAGTTAGTGACATTTTTTAAAAATGATTTTAAAATGGAAGAAAAGGTGGTTGGGGATGACCCATTAGTTGTAATCCCTGTTCTAGGATAATAAACACAGCTGTGCATAATCTCTCTTTTTGCTTATAACAGAAATATTTTGCAGCCTATATTGTTGCACTTAGCCTACGTTGAGTAATGCACCACCAAATTAGTGTGTCTATAGAAATGGTGATATACCCTTGACCTCTGTAGGACTGGCTGATGGACTAGTTTTGTATATATACTCATAAGAATGTAATGATACAGAGGAGGGCTGTACAGCCATAGGAATGTATAATATTTACAGTTGTGGAAAAGCTATGCATGTAAAGCATAAATAAAAAGGACTTTTTTGCATGAATGGCTAGTGACAAGACATGAGAGAAAAAGTCTAATTGCATAATCATAAAATAGCATTTGTGCCAGTCAAGAGTCAATATTTTGCTATTATCTTAGATCTATATCTGATAAGCCTAGATCTAAAGAAAACCCATTGGGCATGAAAGAGGGTATGAGAGAAGCAATATAGGAAACAAATGGGGAAGCTGACCTTTCCTCTCAGCTGTGCTCTATCCTATTCTACCCCAAATTGCTTATCATTAAAATTTAATCCTTTATTGGTCCAATTACAGTTCCCAAAATACATTAGACCTTTGCCCATAAATGTCTCTTCTCCTTAATAAATATATAGAGATGATAATAATGATATGCTGAATCGACATTATATTTTCTTTCTCTCTGCAAGTAAATGATATGCTATAATGGCTTTGCAAGAGGAAAAAATAATCTGTTCCAAGCTGAAAGATGTGATTAAATGTATGGAAAGAACAAAGACAATCTGCAGATACTGGTAAAGACCCCTTATGATATGAAGAGATTTGAGACTCCGTGGTGAATATCACACTGAAAAAAGAAAGCACTCCAGGACTTTTAAAATCATACCTTTAAAGGAAATATAGAAGTGCTGTGGTTAAAAGACAAAATGGCTGTAGCTGAAGGACAAAAGAGGCTTTTGAAATTCAAACTCTGTGAGAGAAAATATAATTGTCTGCCACATTTGAAGTAAATTTTTCATCACAAGCTGATTCTGATAAGACAATAGTACTTCATCTTAGTTCAAACAAGTATGTTATCACTTTGATTCAGAGAAATGGTTTCTATTCAGTATAATGTAGTGTATGTAAAATGGGGTTCATTCTATTGCATGGACAACAAACATACAGTGGTATTGTTAAAAGCTGAACAACAACTTATAACTCGCATCTTTTACTAAAATGGGTCTTATCTGAGCTTTTTCTTCTCATTCAAATCTTTGGATCATTTCTTATTTTTATCCTCTAAACATACCCAGGGGCGGCTCCAGGCCCCAGCACGCCAAGCACGTGCTTGGGGCGGCATGCCGTGGGGGGCGCTCTGCCGATTGCCGGTAGGGCAGCAGGTGGCTCCGGTGGACCTCCCACAGGCGTCCCTGCGGAGGGTCCGCGGGTCCAGCGGCTCCAGTACGCCTGCAGGAGGTCCACCGGAGCCACCTGGCGACCAGCAGAGTGCCCCTCGTGGCACGCCGCCCTGCTTGGGGCAGCGAAATGTCTAGAGCCGCCCCTGAACATACCAATACCAAAACTGCTCATAATAAAAACCTGAATGTTATTTTTTAATCTAAATGATTAGTGATAGAGGCATTGGTTAAAATGACATACTGATTCATTGAAGTTGAAGGCACAATAAAGGGTCAAGATTAGATGAAAATTAACAAAATACCAACCTCCCCCTGGAAGTTTGTAAAAAGAACCATGTATTGTACTGCTACTTTTACCAAAGAAATAATAACCTTTACACACTGGCTTTTTTTTTTTTTAATGTTTCAAATGGCTTTGCAGTTTGACCAGTCAGAACAGTTTAAGCAATAACTGATAGGACTCAGACAGACATAATTATCATTTGT
The DNA here is from genome assembly GCF_025201925.1 of Gopherus flavomarginatus. Lineage (NCBI taxonomy): Eukaryota > Metazoa > Chordata > Testudines > Testudinidae > Gopherus > Gopherus flavomarginatus. The sequence goes on from NC_066620.1 coordinate 86,125,886, forward strand.
GACAGGGCTCTAGAACTATTACTCATGTGTCTACCTAGATAATCACAAACAGAGATTTATGACCTATGTGAGAAATGTTCCTGGTTTCTGAAAGGGGAGCACAGAGTGCTGCAGGAATGAAGAAAACTCTCTGCCATTATGAATTTAAGACATAATTTGACAGCTAAACATAACCACAATATGCTACAATACAATAATGAACAGCAGACTGCAGTCAATGGCTGCCATGTTTCCAAAGTGTATATAATCTAGGATTTTGGGGAACTTCCTGTGCTGATTTTAAATTGAGAGGGTCCAGGAAAAGGGTTGTTTTTTTTTTAAGTCTAAACACAATAGTCATTAATTTTCAACAATAGTACAGTAATAATGAAGTTCAGTTGACTACTGAAATAGTGCTGTGTTTCAAAAATAAATGGATTAATCTCTTTAAATTACTTACCACCTTTAGCTATAAAACACAAATTCTCTTGCTAAAAGCACATTCCTCTGAAATTAGATCAGTTTCAGATTGCGCAACATTTCCCTGCTATTTCCACATTCTCTGGTGCAGTTTCCTGATTAACAGGGACAACAGGAAGCCAAGGAAGCAGGGGAAATGGGCTCCTGCTGTGGACATGACAGTGTCATCCAAAAATATTGAATTTTGTCATTTAAAAAAAGAGCAAAATTCTCTGCTGGTCAGCTGAGCTATATCAGCAGAGAACTTGGCCCAAAATGATTAGTTTATTCACAAAGGGTATTTTCTGTGTACCTCAGTCTAGTGTGCTTTTACTGAACCTGTACCTTTGCCAGGTGAATCAATAAGATCACAGAACACCTCATACTCTTCGATCAATTTTATTTGCCTGCTAGCTATAGACCCCAGCAGAGCACAAATCAAGCCTAGCTGCACAGTTTAATCTACTATATCCAGACTTGAGCACCTCCACAAACTGTAGGCTATGGCTGTTTGTCCAGGTGATCTGGTCCCAGAATAGATGGTCTTTGTGGGCCCACCCTATGTGGAGCCTTGTGGTATTTAAGCACACCAGAAAACCAAGTATCTGGTAAGTAAGGCAATGGTTTGGCTCATAAATTACTTCTATGTAAGTTACGGTAAGAGCCAACTGACAAATGAAATCCTTCTAAATGAGTCTCTTTAGTCTTGCATTATCTAGCATTCAAACTAAATTAATTGTCCTTTAAGAAAATGCATGCAGGGTATGACAAGGAATATGAGCCTTAAACAGGTTTCTCAATGTGACCTCAAATGGCAGGCACCAAGAAACTAGATGTAAATGATTTGGTAATAGCTTGCAGATGACGCTAAATGACAAATTATTATGTTTTGACAAATAGTTGAGGCCATAACACATACCTGTTAGTCCACCTGTTTCAAGTTTCTCACCTTACAATTAGCTAAATTCCCTGGGGGAGAGGGAATTAGTTAGCTGAAGGTGCTACATTAATCTTAGTACTACCTACTTTTTTAAATAAAATTGTTTTGGTTTTGCTATGTAGCAACATAATTACAGCAGGTATGTTCCAATTAGGCAAACTGGCATCCCTGCAACAACTGGATGTAACTCACCTTCTCATTAAGATAACAACTAGTAAAGTATAGTTATCCAGTCTTTAAACCACAGTGAAAAAGAACACAGAAAAAGAAAAGGGGTAGGGAACCACATTTAAGAAGTGGGCAGTAAGTGGCAGAGCTATTACTATACAAGGATTTTGGAACTTTCACTCCCCTTCGCCATTTTATTTATAATTTTGCAGACTTAATTCATTGGAGGCTATCTTAATAAAAATAAAAACATGATACAAAAACAGTCCTGAAAAACAACTTGAGCAATTCAAATAAATACCCATTCCCCAAAACACAGAGCCAGGAATAAAGCAAATAGGAATTAAAAACCCAGCTGCTTATAGATACATTTTGTTGCTTATAAAAAGCAATGCCACACAACATATTAAAAGACTATTCAGGAACCAATCATTTTATCCATCTAGTCCTCAGTCCTGCAACTTTTTCCATATGGACAGACTCCTGTCAATATAGACTTGTGCAGGCTCAAGGGGCACTCAAATGGAACAAGTTGCAGGATCAGGGCCATGATCAAAATTATCCAGTTCTTCTGCACTTAAACATTCCTGTCACCTAATTAACCTGTTCAAAGAGCTTTGGCAATGTCAAAATCTCAGTATGAATTTCTTCTCATCAACAAATCTCATAGTTTGGCTGGAAAGAAAGCTTTAATCACAATGGCTTTAAATTCAGATATCAGCATTAATCTTTTTTCTATGGCCTCAGTATTAACATTATATCTTAAGTAATTCTCTATTACAATTCAGAGTTACATTATCTTTTATTTGTTATACTGATAAAAGCCCAATCTAATTCCCACTGCAGTCCCTGAAGAGACTCCCATGGTGTTCACTGAAAGCAGGTCAGGGCTGTAAATGATTTGTCAAGTATGAAATGACAAATATATTAGCTCTAGTGAACTGAAAACAGATGGCTCTTTATTTCATAGAGGGAAGACTGAATCTGTTCTGTTTGACTCGACAGACAAAAATGTGCACTGCTGTTCAACATGACATGTCTTCTCCCCTCCAAAGTGTGGAAGAATTTGAGTGTCCATTATTCTGAATCTTGACTAGTAATTTGAAATTAAGCATGGGGTAAGATGTGTAATCTATACCAAGTTCAGTTCAAAGTAATCTGCAGCTATAAGGCATGGCTAGACTCTTGACAAGGACGTGCCTGTCACTGTTGCTCAAGTGTTGATCCCTTGTACATCTGTTTCCCAGTAGATATCCAAGGACACAGTCCTAGGACACCTGGTCTTTCCACTTCACAATGTCTACAGTGAAACTTGTAAGAGACACCACCCTTATTAGGCAACCTCTTGTTTTAAGAGACTAGCCCAAAGTATCCCAAACATACAGAGTACTTCTGCTCCAACTTTGTTAGAAAGCTACTTCTGTTAAGCAACCACGCTTCATGCGTCATTTTAATGGTTTAAGAGAGATTTCATTGTTACACCGTAAATAGTATGTACAGTGAGGATTTGAAGGTTTTAACTAAGCACCTCCTATGCAGTAGTGTTGAAATGTCATTTCATGTTAATCATCCATAGTCCCAGAAATAATCTAACTCAACTTAGCTTTAGTTTTGAGCTCCTTTACTAAGGGTTTGATCCAGCTCCATTAAAAAACATGGTAAAACTTCTACTGATTTCTGCAGAATCTGGATCTGGTCCTAAAAACCCATTCACCATAGCTGTAAGACCTGCAGCCATCCATCCCTTTATAGGGGCTGCCACAGATAGCTGGGTTATTACAGTGCTTGACCACAATCCTGAAAGGTGTGGGTTTGAGTCTTGCTTGGTCTCACACTGAAAGGCCAGCCTGGGTACCTGATCCAGCAGGTGAGGGCAGTCAAAGGCAGTTGGATGTGATGTTGGCCACATTGCTCCCTTTCTGTTCCATTAGGTATGACACCTTGTGCTTTAGTCACCTCAGCTTGTTGAGCCATTGGCTCCTGGGAACTTTGACTTTGATTCATGAGGGAGGGGCGATAGCAGCAGAATGCCCATAAGAGAGATTTTTTTCTCCTTTTGGCAATAGAGAACATTTCAAAGCAACTAAATAGTAATTTAACAATGTGACATTTATGGCTTCTACTGTTACTTTGGTACACTTCATAAAATCAAAAAGTAACTTAGGCTGTGTCTATATTAGCACTTATGTCAGCAAAACTTTTGTCCCACAGGGATGTGAATGACATAAGTCTTGCTGGCATAAACGCTTGTGTGCACAACGTTATGTAGGCAAGAGATGCTTTCCTGCCAACACAGCTACCGCCACTCATTGAGCTGGTTTTATGTAGATGGAAGAGCTCTCTCCCGTTGGTATAATGAGTCTACATGAGCACCCATTCAGCAGAACAGCTGTATTGGTACAGCTGTGCCACTGTAAGCTTGTAAGTGTAGACATGGCCTTAGTAACAGAAGCCTTAATTACTCTTTTCATTTTTAACCAGTGTCAACTCACAGCTGATGAGTCTGTAAAACTGCCAAGTGGAGGGGATCTTTTTTCTTTTAAAGGTGGAGATTTGGCAGTGGAATATTACCCTCAAGATATTTTACTAAGGCAGGAAAAACTGTCCACCTCTGGGTAGTAAGAGGTTAAACATTTATACTTTTCCCTTTCTTGTAGTCTTGGAAATATAAATTGCTTTTACCTTATTCAGTTAGTAAAACAAACTGCCAATAAGCTGAAAATATACTTTATCATCCTGGACAAGAAAAGTGTAGATTTTATTATGCAGCTCATTTATAACAGAACAGTGATCATCAAGAGTGGAGACAGTTCCAGGTGCTCATATTGTATGAACAACAGACTTCCTGAGAGATCTGTACTAGTGCCGATGCTCTTTTATATATATATATATATATATATATATATATATATATAGCTGACCTGCTGTCCACCTAGGCAGCTAAGTTCATGTACACTAACGGCATCTACCTGGCAAGAGCCAGAAGGAGCTTGAGGCACTGAAGTCCCGTCTGTCACCTGATCTTGACATCTTGGCTAAGTACTTTTCAAAGAGGACACGTCCTAAAATCCAGTCGAGAGTAACACTCCTTCTGTTGGCAACTCATAGTGCGGACGTGCTGCAACCTTATAGACATCTTCCAATGCCCTAATTATTGCACCTGCCAAATACTGCGCAGCCGCATGGGGCTCCAGACATCATTGTGGAAAGCTCAGTGATCAACACTGCCCTTCATATCATCAGTGCAACCTGGACAACTCATTTCCAACCTTCTGGTCCTGACTACCATGCTCCCCTGGCAGCTAGGTGTGAAGGCAGGGCCCTGGCCACATCATGATATGTGGTAAACTATCAAGACAGCTTACTTCATGATTTCATCTCAAAGCCACATCAAAATCCCAGTTAAAGTCAAGACACTCCTGTTCTGAAAAAGTTGAGCCTCTCTGACAGTACATCAGAACAGCAGCAACAGGTGGTGCGGGATTGTATTTTGGATTAGTGGTGCATTTCTTAGCAGATCTGAGTCCCCTCATCTCTCTGGCTCAGCTCTCACATGCCCCCCTGAGAACAACTATATGAACCAAAAGATCCTTCTTTGTATGGCAGGCTCTATTGTGGTCACCAGGGTGGGGTTAACTATTGCTGAGGCTTCTTTAGCTCCCCACCCTGCCCCGGTGGAGCTCAACTTATGCTTATGGACTGCCCTTTTTATCCTTCTGATGGTGAATGGATGTGCTTGACCGCTCTGGATGACACTGCCGTGATAGGGGATACATCATTTACTTAGCATCCAACTCACTGCTTGTACCATCAGAAGGCATATGCCAGAATAAGTTAGTAAACAGAACTTGCAGGACAAATATAGTTATAACTTCAGTGTTCACCCGGTAGGAAACACTGTTAGTAAGGCTGTAAAGTGTTTCAACTATAATCCCTTTCTTTCCATCATTCATGAGTTTCTGAAAAATTCTCCTTTGTGACTTAATTATTCCAACTATCACATGCCAGTCATAAGTTTGCTCCATAGGGATGCTGACTTTCTACCACACCCTGTTTTATCACCTAGCAGGGATTTACATTATTTGTGGAGGGGAAGAGAATATGTAGTAGGTGTCAACTATTATTTCCTTAGAGTAAGATAGATTGAGTGTAATAAGCTCTATTATTTCACAAAGATACTGTACAAGTTAGTCATTTCTATACTGACCTAGTAAATATCTGTTTCAGGGCAACTAGTCGCTGCTGTTTTTCTTTTTAACCACTAGCTTAAATTTTGCTGGCCCTGCAAGTCAGGGGCTCAGTCCTACTCCTAGTGACCTTAAAGTATTTTGCCATAAGAAGACATTCTACAAATAGCTGCAAGTCAGCTATGTTCATTTCAGCTTTATTTTTTGGTATGTAGGGAGAAAAAATTGAGGGCTGCAACAAATTCATCTGCTAAAAGCCTGACAGAAATACGTGAGGGTATTACAGACAGACAATTTATGAGTTTCCTCAAGAACGTCCTTCAAAAGGTAATATATAATTAAAGTTGGAAATAGGGAGATGAATAGGAAAAGCTTTGTTGTGTGGTTTGAGCTGGCAGCATCTCTCACACAAAGTTACTGCACCCTTTCAGTTTGTCTAGTCAGATAACTTGGGAGAGAGGTATGGCTTAGTGATCTAAATATATCAGATGTAGAAATCCCTGCAACACTGTATGCTCACTATATAAATACAAGTATTTAGTTTTAATCCTCAAACTGCTTCTTCCTACCCTCCTTTGTCTAGCTTACAGTTCTGCATTTGATATAGAAAGCCTTAGGAGCAGGGACCACAACTGTTCTGAAATCTCTAGAAATGACCATGCTTTCTAAGTTCAAAAGTCCAATATCCTTCCAATGTAGATAAAATGGTATCATAAAAGTGGTACCATTCCAGTGGAACCGTAAAAACAAGGACCCGGCTGCTCTGGGTAGACATCAGAGATTGCATGGCGCTTTTCAAAAGGTATAGACTCCTAGGTCAGAAGGGACCAATATGATCATCTAGTCTGACCTCCTGCACAAGGCAGGCCACAGAACCCTACCCATCCACTTTTATAACAACCCCTAACCCAGGACTGAGTTATTGAAATCCTCAAAATTGGTTTGAAGACCTCAAGCTGCAGAGAATCCACCAGCAAGCGACCCATGCCCCACGCTGCAGGGGAAGGCGAAAAACCTCCAGGGCCCCTGCCAATCTGCCCTGGAGGAAAATTCCCTCCCGACCCCAAATATGGCGATCAGCTAAACCCTGAGCATGTGGGCAAGACTCACCAGCCAGCACCCAAGAAGGAATTCTCTGCAGTAACTCAGTTCCTATCCCATCCAACATCTCCCCGCAGACCATTGAGCAGACTTATCTGGTGATAATCCAAGATCAATTGTCCAAATTAAACTATCCTATCATAACATCCCCTCCATATACTTATCAAGCTTAGTCTTAAAGCCAGATAAGTCTTTTGCCCCCACTACTTCCCTCGGAAGGCTGTTCCAGAACTTCACTCCCCTAATGGTTAGAAACCTTCGTCTAATTTCAAGTCTAAACTTCCTAATATCCAGTTTGTACCCATTCGTCCTCGTGCCTACATTAGTACTAAACTTAAAATAATTCCTCTCCCTCCCTAACGTTAACCCCCCTGATATATTTATATAGAGCAAGCATATCCCCCCGCAGCCTTCTTTTGGCCAGGCTAAACAAGCCAAGCTCTTTGAGTCTCCTTTCATAAGGCAGGTTTTCCATTCCTCGGATCATCCTAGTAGCCCGTCTCTGGACCTGTTCCAGTTTGAATTCATCCTTCTTGAACATGGGACACCAGAACTGCACACAATATTCCAGATGGGGTCTCACCAGCGCCTTATATAACGGTACTAACACCTCCTTATCCTTGCTGGAAATACCTCACCTGATGCATCCTAAAATCGCATTTGCTTTTTTAACAGCCGTATCACATTGGCGGCTCATAGTCATCCTGTTATCAACCAATACCCCAAGGTCCTTCTCCTCCTCTGTCGCTTCCAACTGATGCGTCCCCAACGTATATCTAAAATTCTTATTATTAATCCCTAAGTGCATGACCTTGCACTTTTCACTATTGTATTTCATCCTATTACTATTACTCCAGTTTACAAGGTGGTCCAGATCTTCCTGGCCAAATTGTTATTGTGCAGTGGACTAGCTGGTTACTGACTTCTGCACCAGCTGTGACTACATTTCAGTTGTGTTTAGCTATACACTACTCCAATTTGTAAAACGCTTTTGGATCCTTTAAAATTAAAGGTGCTACAAGACTTACCTAATAGTTTCAAATTTTTTCTGAAGTGAACATTGAGACACAAAAATTCATTTGTGCTCAAAACTAGAGCCCTATGTGGAACAATTTTTTTAATCCTGCTCCTGTCTTGTCCTGCAATACCCACTCACACTCGCTCCCACACAGTTTCTTGAATTTTTATCCCACTCCCACTATTATGACAGCGGGTCCATCTAGTACCCACAGGATCCCAGTCCCGCTGTAGGGCTCTACTGAAAACTTTGTATGTAGAGGGACCATCTGGGATTTAAAAACCATCATCAAGCCATCATTTGCTCATAAGGAAGTTGCTCTATTAGGGCAAGTAATGCAAAAACATGCACGAGTGATCTTCTTCATGAGCACAGTCCCAGTGAAGGCATTAGGACCTCATCCATCAGTAAACTGATTTACATGTGTTTGCAGGATTGGACCCTTAAATTACAAGTAAAAAAAAAAAATCTATGTCTGTTTTAATTTGAAACCAACTGAACCAGAATACTGGAGCATTCCTATTCCAAATAAATATACATATTCTATTTCCATATAATGTGCTTTCCAATATGACCAGAACATGGCTTATGCTTCAGGATATAGGAGGAAAAGATTGTTTCTAGAACTGAGTATTTTGAAATTCAGTACAACGAACTAACATTCATGCAAATTTACATTTTATGCTATACACATTTTTATTTCAGGGATGGGTCAGGAGAAGAGGGAGATGTAAAAAGAATAGGACAAGCTTTTTTAATGCCAAGAGTATAGCAAGTTGTATCCAAATAATTACATTTAATACATTTGGAAGACTAACCACGGTGAAAAGGGTACAATTGCTGAATATACACACAAACATGAGAATTATCTAAATACAGAAGTTGTCTTTTTGATTACTAAGTTAGCTATATGAAACTTACAGAACTCCATTCTTTCATTTTTCACTTACTGAGTGAACTAGGTCAGAAATTATTTTTTTAAAATGTAAGAACTCTATAGTACACATTTAAAGAGGTAAAAACACAAATTACTGCACATGAAATAGCTTTTTCCTATACAACAGCTCTACTTTTGTTGAGTTTAGATTCCATTACTATCGCAATTTAAAGGAGAATACACACAAACAGCAACCTAAACTATCTTCACTTACGTCAATGCAACACATGAACCAGGCAAACATCCTTTGAAGAATAAGCCCTTAAGGTCACTGTTTTTAAAACAGAAACTGCAGCCAGTTAAGGCAGCTCTATACTGACGCAACACAAGACTTAGTTCAGAGGTCAAAAATGTAGCTACAATGTGGGTATGTGTCTTATGAAGGCTCACAGATACTATATCTACAATAATTGCTTTGAGACACCGTATTCTGCCTAAGTGTACAGTGTCATTTTCCTTTACAACCAGCCTTCAGCATAGCTAGTGAAGTGTGGTATTCCAAGGTAAGCATTTTACAAATCCTAAATTCAGGATAGCTTCTCTAACAGTATCAGAGGGGTAGCCGTGTTAGTCTGGATCTGTAAAAGCAGCAAAGAATCCTGTGGCATCTTATAGACTAACAGACGTTTTGGAGCATGAGCTTCGTGGGTGAATACCCACTTCGTCGGATGCGCATCAGACGAACTGGGTATTCACCCACGAAAGCTCATGCTCCAAAACGTCTGTTAGTCTATAAGATGCCACAGGATTCTTTGCTGCTTCTCTAAAAGTGTAATCTGAGATAGCCAAGTGAACACCTTAATAAACCACTGATTCCTGGAAATTAGTCCTTTCACTAATGGAAACCAGAAAGTTTCTAATATATAAACTACTTAAATTGTCCAAGATGTATTAGTTGTTCTCTCCCTTTCTTTCAAGGCAGTTCAAATTATTAGACTGTATCAAAGTCTGATGTCAGAATTTTACAGCAGATTTTAAATTTCTAAATTTAAAGGGAATTAGCCATGTTGAACACTGCTATTTTACTTTAAAATGGTGCAAAAAAGCTGGCTACTCCCAGATACATGTTGAACACATTCAATATTACACACATGCGCACACACCCACTTGCACTATTAAATCGTAATAAACATAGTTTAATGCTTTAAAAAGCACTGAAAACAAAAAAATTATACTTCAAGCTTAGTTCTAAGCAAATATGGTGGTATCAAAAGTATTAACTATGCAAACTATAATCCCAATATATTTATTTTGTAGGTTTGTTTTTGTTTTTTTAAGTTGAAGGTTACCTTCCAGAAACAAAGTTCACCCAGTACAAAATATTGCAGTTTGTCCCAGTATCTTGTATTAAAGGTTTCCTGATACTTCATCTTCATGCGACTGAAAACACTTGCATAAGAGTTTGGCTTATTACAAGCCACACAGTGGCCGACAGACTGACTGAACCTATGCTTTTACTATTCAATACAGTAAAAGCTGAGTAAACCTTTTGAAACAGATGTTAGCAGTCACAGAACTATGTTTATGCAAGACATCTCTAGAAGTCAGTGTAAAAGTTATAGCCCCTTGGTAGCACTAAGAAAGTGAATTAGATCAGCAGGAAAAAAAGGTACTGATAACATTCACTAGCATACATATAACTTTTGGGCTAGGACGAAAAGAACGTGGCAAAATATGGTTTTATGTAGAGAGGGGGAAAGACAAATATCTGAGAAATTGTGTAAACAATCCACCCAGTGCAGAACTGGAGTTAAGTGACGTGGCTGATAAGAGCAGACTAGCTTAGTACAGCTTGGAATGTGTGTATCAAATCATTTCTGCAAACTGTATTTATCTGTACTGTTGACAAATGCATACCATCCATAGTTATTCACACCACAATTACAAAAGAGTTATTAGAATACTCAGGATGTTATCACTCTCTTGATCAAAATTATAGCTGTAAGTTACTTGCCAAAAATCAGTAGGTTGGAAACACCCAGCCTGCAAACTAAAAATGATACCACCTGTCAAACATGCTGGAGGACTCCTCAAAACGTGTAGCACATCACTTTCCAGAAGTAGCTTATGCATGTGTAACTTGTATTGACAGTCTGCCAGAAATAAATGAGGTAAGGTAGCGGGGGTGTACCCCACAAGAAGAGATGTCTAGATAAATTCCAGTCTCCAATCTTTCTTGGAAATGGGAGTTACACAGGGTGAAAGACTGATCCATGCACTTTTGTCCCTGCTCTGTTGTTCCTAGAAATATTCCTCCTCTTCATCAAAAAAGCCATTTTCCAAAGCATATGTGCAGTCTGCACTAGATACAGCTTGGCACGCCCCTTTGTATTCTTGTATTGATTCATAAAGGGAGTACAGTTGACATAGCAATGACATATCCAGCTGCCGAAGGCCAACCTGATGAGGGGAAAAAATAAAGACATGTTGGTATTTCAAATGTGATTTGACTGCAATATGGTGGCACTTGCACACTTTTCCCCACAGCTACTCAGGTTCAGAGGATGAGTTGTGTGTCATCTTGAACAATTATGCAATATGGCAGCTTAATGAATGTACTAAGGAAGGCCATATCCACCCCACTGAATAAGCCAGATGAAAGAGCTGTGGAGAAAGCTGTGTTCCATGGTATAAAGTGTAGCACAGCATTCCTTGTGATTCAGTCATATTACCATGCCCCGTTTACTGGGCAAAAAGCTGTGCAACCCTAGACAGGTGTGCTGCAATGTAAGAGAACTCAAAACACTTTGTACGCCCTGTGAGGCTCAAGACAGATTTACGGGTGCGACCACATCCGTCCCATTTACTCATCTTCCATACACAAACTGTGTGCAAGATACTATTCTGTTTCAGAAATTCAGGACCAATGAGGTTAGAGTGTAACTAAAGAGTTATCAAATCTGTATAACCCAGGGACTATAAAAATCAGGCTACTGAGGACCCACATCAAAGCATTCTAGAAATTTGCAGGACTGGAAGCTATGGTGTATACATTTATCTCACTGCTCAGGAGATTGTAGCTATTAATTGCCTTCAAGTAGCCTGCTGGACTGTGTTACACTGATTTGTTTTCCCTGACACAGGGCAACAGCATAAGTCAGCTGCCTCACGTGCCAACTTCTCAGAAAGAGTCCAGGACTAAGGGTAAATTTTTCAAAAGCATTTAAGTGGTTAAGAGCTAAAGTCCTATTTTAAACAAGCGATTTATGTACTTTTAAAAATTTTACCCTAGACAACCTGGACAGATCAGACTTGAGCAGTAGGAGGAGCTGACCTTTCCCCATGTACCTAGGGCACCAGAATTACAAGAACTAAAGTCACCATGTTTCGGTGTGTGGGCAAGCATACACACGCCCGTCAGGTACAAAGCAGGCAGAGACCAGAGGGGAGAACAACAGAGCTAGCCATTTAATATGAAAGAATTGCCTCATTCTGGCACTGAAGTGCCAATATACCTTTAAGAGTATTCCGCGGACCAAAGGAAATGCTTAAACCAAACATCTCCTTTATTTGCGATATGTTAAAAATGCTACACAGCTAAAATTTAAGTGAACTGCCATACCGAACAATTTCGGAGAACAAAAATTAGGTTGACACATAGTGCCTAATGAGGGTTAGTCCCAGGGAAGAAATTTACCATAACTAATAACTGGAGAAAGGGAAAAGATATTTATTACTTGTATTGTGGTAGTATATAGAGGCCTAAATCAGATATCAAGACCCCACTATGCTAGGTAATGTACACTAAACAAAAAGACAGTGCCTGCCCCCGAGATCTTACGATTTAAATACCTGAAGAGAGGATGGGCAGATACAACACAGGGTAAACAAGATAAAAGTGAGACAGGGTTAGCTCTTTGTTTGGGGTCCTCCATTTCTGAAGTGAAGGAAGGGATAAAATAATATCCCACAAACAGCTTCCCTCTACTTAAAGAAAGCTGGACATCAGTTCTCAAGTTAGATGTCACTAGACCACTGCCACAACTCCCTCATAACCTTCACATCTGTTTTTCTTCCCCATCTTCATTATTTTCTTTAGCTGCTACCCCCTTTCCTCCCCGCCAATGTTGTCCATGTACTGCTACCCCAGCACCAAACTTTTCTCCCATCAAAAAGTGAAGCAGGATCAGGAGCACATCATTTTCTCTCCTCTGTTTCTCTCAGCCATGGCAAAGAAGCACAATGTGCAAAAGCAGCAGCACTAATGCAACTCCCCTCCAGGGAATGAGCATGACTGAGAAAAGAGTGGGATACCTGTGGCTGAATTTAAACCCCTACTCCGCTCAAATCACAGTATAAGATCTTATTCAGCCTTGCAAGGCTAGTGAATATTTAGCAGCCCAGGCAAAGTCTACATCCTTAAGATGGCAGCTAGCAATCAAAACAAATTACTCACCCCAAGCAAGCATGGAAGCAGGATGTTCTGAGGCTACAACATGTACGTACACAGAGGAAAGGTTAGGCAATCTTACATCAGAGGTGAATAGGATCTACAAATATTTGAAGGGCATCAACATTGAGGTTAAGAATTGTTCAGGGAAGAATAATTAGAGATGGTGAGTTGAAGCTGAACAAGGAAATCTTTAGGATGGAGAACAGAAAAAAATTCTAGACAATCAGGTCAATGTCTTACTGGAAGTGATGGAGTTCTTACCAATGGAATGAAAGTTTCAGCTAAACATGCTTGGGAACATTCTGTAAAGACAAATTCTGCACTTGCTGGGAAATGGACTAGAATACACATTCTAATAATGATTGTTTTTCACAGTTTGTTTTGTTCAACAAGGTAAAGGCAGGTTTAATTTTAATGTAGTACAATCTCATATAATCACTAGTTTATTGTCAATTTATGGCTCAAACCTAGACACTGAGCATCTTTCATGTTCAGTAGAACCTGTGCACAGAGACAAAGCCAGTATGTAGTCCATGATTTTGTGCTATATTTTCTAGAACCACTATAAACAGAGACAACTTCTTAAACACAAAGGGCTAATATATCCCTCCCCCCAAAAAAACAAAAATCTTACTCCTTTCTATATCTACTATTGTCCCCTTCAAAATCTATTCAGATAACTTCATTTGAGTATGGAGGGAAGAATGCTGGGACATACAGTATTTTTTCCCCATGTTGACATTAGAATCTTACCACAAGCTCTTTTCCACTGTTTAAGCATCAAAAACATGCTCAATATTATTTTAATTTAGTAAAATGTAAAAAAATTAAGTTTGTAGAATATTAGTTATATTATAGTATTATCTGTCCAACAGAAAATAGGTGGCCTATTACTAAAATGTTAGAGACTCCTGAATTCGTCTGTCAGCAACTGCACCTCAACTGGAGATGTGTTCTAGTGGGTAAAATATTTACTCCTCAAAAGATTTAATTAACCAGATTATCACTAAGGATATTCTATCTACAGCATCAAAGAGATATTCTAACTTAAGCCATGTGATGTGCATGTCACTTGATTTTCCATCCAAAGACATTCAAATTTCTAACACTTTCTGAAATCAGGGATTATACATATTATGAAAAACTGAGAATTTTTTCCTGCTGCCCTTTAGAACATTGCTGAAATAGCGTTTGCAGTCCATGGAGATACAATCAATCTGACAACCACCTAAAAACGATTGCTCTATGTCAATACAAATTGATATATCCAACATGAAATTCAAGACACTAATAAAACTGTCTAGTTGCTCAAACATTTTTGTTGTGACAGAATAAGATTTTAGCATTTAAAAATTTCTTCTTAATATATTGAGGAGGAGCATTCTACAGGCTGGCAGCAATACCTTATCAGACAAAACAAACATCACTGATTGTAGGATAAGTATAAAATTAAAGAATTCGAGTTAGCTTAAGTTTGGCTAAGAAAATAACATATTTGCTTTACAGTTTGTGGCTAGTAGGGAGAAGGCCCCAATCAGCAAGTAAAAGAAGGCCATGAGAATAAGTAGTATTACTTGTAGTGTAGAAAGGATGCATGGTTCCCAACTAACTATAAAGAGCTGCAGTAACAAGACAAAGAAAAGGAAAATTGTCTTAAAAGAAACAAGCTCAAATCGTCCCACTGTTCTGCTGGTAAACAAGTGGGGGGGGGGGAGAAGATAAGAAAGGAAAGGCCTTGGGAAGAAAGGAAGCTGTAAACCTGTTTTGGATTAAGACAGGAAATAAGGGTGAATTGTCTCAAATTGGTTTTGAGCTGAAGTCAGTAATTTAGCAATGACATCACTTGTTTGTCAAAAGGTATAAACTCTTCAAGGATTCATTGCCAACTCCTGCCTGACCACATTAGAGCTAACCAATATGGGTCTAAGCACCTGTGGATTTAGCCTGTTTGTAAGTATCTTGATCAAATGCTTATAAGTGGTTTGTTACTGTTTGGATGTAGTAAATTGCTTATTATTTAGGCTTTTTAGGCATATTTAGAGCAATTCTATAAATACCATTTGGCCTTTGGATTTAATAAAGGATTTTATGGTTAAATTTATGTTTGGTGGTTTCCCACATCAATATTAATAATACTGCTGCAACCCTGTTTAAACCAATGATCAGTCATGGATTTTGCCCTATCTACAGCCCTTTGCAAAGCAGCAAGAGCCCATAACACTCCAATTCTCTGAGAAAAATGTCATATTAAGAATATGTCTACTCAGCACTGGGGAGCATGCTTCCCAGCTCCAGTAGACAGATGTGTGCTAACTCTGCTCAAGCTACCACACTAAAAACAGCAGCATAGCCAGGGTAGCATGGATGGGGCTCAGCCTAGCCATCTGAGTACAAATCCACCCAAACTCTCCAGGGAACATACTCAGGCAGCTAGCCTAAGCCATCACCCATACTACCCCCAGCAATGCTGCTATTGTTAGCAAGGCAGTTTGAGCAGTTAGTACACCTCTATCTGCTACATAAACAGATTTCCTCTTACTGAAACAGCACAAGAAACTTTTATCATTCAAATACTCAGACACTTGTTTTTTGGTTTGGCAGCCTTGATCACTGTATCAAACATTTTCAAAAATACTTGACTGGAGGAGAAAAGAATTCCAGCAAAAGTGTTTCCTAAATCAACTCTAAACACAGGGAAAAAAAGTATTTTAAAAACAAATATTTTCAATAGAGCAGAAAGGAGGAGGAGAGGGGCACAGAAATGAGCCTAAACTGGAAAAAAAGACTGAACTAAGGGTGCATTTTAAAAGTGTATTTTAGCTGTGGCTAAAGAAAGCCTGGAAATTTCTCTGGTGTGATGGGTCATTTGCGTTCAGACAAAAGTATATTAATCCTTATTGTGATGCACCACAAAAAGCATATTTTCCTCACAATCCCTTGGTCTGTCCTAGGGATGGAGATGTTAAATATTTACAGCCTTAATTTATCCCACAAAGTAACTATTATGGGTGTTCATAACTTTTTTTTAGTATTATTACTATGCCTCTGTAAAAACTACTTCAGTTGCTTGATTTACATTGTATTTTGCTAGTTGGAGAGCACACAGGGTAATATTTTCAGGTGACTTATCAGTGATTTAGGAGCTGACTTCATTTTCAAAACTAATCTGGATACTTTAGCCACCACAAGCCTTAAAAGCTGGAGCTGCTTGGACCCGGTTTTCATGCAATGGCTTTTTAAAAACAATCTGTGGGGGCGGGGGGGTTGGCGAGGCTGACTCTGGACGTGGCCACCCCCCAGCGAGCACAGCGTCTGATCCAACTAATAGTTGTTCTGGCCAGGGGTGCTGGAACTTGTATGGGGGGCGGGCGGTTGCTGAGAGCCATCCAACCAAACTGTAAGCCCCAGCTATGATGGAAACCACTTTAAGCTAGAAGTGCGGCAACAAACCCAGCACCCATGGTCCCAGCTCCAAAATCTCATACCCACACCTTTCCCCCCAGTGCCATCCTCAGACCAGGCGCCCCCCATCCCCCGCCTCCTTCATGCAACCAAACTCCAGCCCCACCCCAGCACGGCCGCGGCTAGACCAGCGGGGCGCTCAGTGGGGGCCTCGCTCCCAGTTCCGCGTGCGGCGCTTTCTGGCGGCGGGGCGTGGTTTCCTCCCCAGCTGGCCGGCTCCAGCCGGGCCGGCAGCTGCGTGGGGGGCTCTGGGCGTCACGGGTGGGTGTGGGGGCAGCGCCGCCCTGCCAGCTCCCCCGGGGGCGCCGGGGCTCTGCGGTGAGGGACAAGCCCCCGCAGCTTTTACCCGCCCCCCTCACTCACCATCTCTTTGCGGAGCAGGGCCAGCGCCGCGTCCAGGTTGGGCGGCCGGGGGGAGCCTCGGCCGCCGCTGCTCGCCCGCCCCCGGCTCAGCTCGTCCTGGATGCGGGATTTCTGCGCGTAGAGCCGCTCCAGGTCCCGCCAGCGCCCGCCGCCGCCCGAGGAGGAGTTCAGCAGCCCGCTCAGGCTCTTGGGCAGCGGCGGCAGCTCTGATCCGCTGCCACTCTCCGGCCCGCTCATGCTGCTGCTGCTGCTGCTGCGGTCCAGAGCGCCAGCCGCTGAGAAGGAGCCGCCCCCTTGGGTCCGAGCGGCTCCCAGTCCCAGCGCCGCGGCCCGGCCCCGCCTCCGGGCTGGAGCGGAGAGGACAGAGGCGGGGTTGTAGGGGGCGGGGTGAGCAGGGGAACTGTGGGAGGGAGGCAGGGAGCAGGCGGTTGGGGTCACTAGGGATGCAAGTTCAGCGCCGGGCAGTTAGCAGGGCCGGGCTCCCCTCCCTTTTCCTGCTCAGGGTGCCAGCACAATGCACGTTTGCTGCACTGCCATTGAAAGGCCTCCGTGGGCCTAGCCCCGGCTACCTGAGAGCTCGGTTCTCCCTGGACAGTGACTCCTTCCCACACAGCTCCAGTCCACCGGGACGGTGCAGCTTCCCAGCAATGAGGAGGCCCCAGAGTGCCCTTGTAAGGGACAGAAGCCCCAGGAGAGCTGGGCATAGAGCGACCAGACATCCTAATAATATCGGTACAAAGACAATAGGGGCTTTGTCTTACACATGCAACTATCCCTCTCCATTCCCCCTGAAAAAAAACATGTCCTGATTTTTCACACTTGTTAAATGGTCACCCTATTCTAGGCCTCATCCAGGGTGAAAGTAATTTACAGGACTTACCTGTACTGCTGGAGTACTGAGGGGGCATGGCCTCATCCGGAAGAGGTGAGGCCTCTCAACATTTAAAGGCCCTGAGGCATCGGCTGTGGCTGGGAGTCCCAGGGCCTTTAAATCAGCCTGGGGCTCCCAGCTGAATAGGTGGTTGGGAGCTGCTCAGGGGCAAATTAAAGGGCCCTGAGCTCCGGCCACGGGGGGGAACCCCGAGCTTTGCAGGGCTGGGGCAGGGATTTAAAGAGCCAGAGCCGTGGGGAGCTCTGAGTCCTTTAAATCGCAGCCCCAGCCGGGCTGCCAGAGCCGCGGCCGGGATTTAAAGGTCTGGGCTGCCGGCAGCGGCGGGGAGCTCTGAGCCCTTTAAATCACAGCTGCGGCTGGGATTCAAAGGGCTCTAGGCTGCCCGCAGTGGCGGGGAGCTCTGAGCCCTTTCAATCCCCACCGTGGAAGCTGGTGCGGTCCAGCACAGCGTACTGGCTCTTGCCGGTACGCCAGACCGGACCGGACTGGCTTACTTTCACCTTTGGCTCATCCCAGCAATGGTAAGAATGACCTAGCACCTCACTGTATTTAGGAGTGAATGCAAAACTCATCTCTTTAACTTAGCTTTTCTACAATAGGCTCTTCCTTCACTCACACGCATATTGACACACAAGACATGCACAAGTCTATAAATTAATCAAACTGGTTCCTCTGTAGGTGGGAGAATAGCGAGATTGCTTTTGTGATTTTTTTTTTTAAATCCTTGTGAGACCTCAGCTAAAAAGGCAATGGGGCCTTTGTAAAGATCTAGATATACATAGTGGGGGGTATTCGTGTGTGTGAATGGGGAGAAAGTGATCTGGGTATGTGTAAGTGAGAAGAAGGGTAGGGTATGAGAGCAGAATGGAGTGTGTGACATAGGTGTGAGATAGAAGAAGGGAGTCTGAGTGTGTATAAGGGAGATGGGGCATAGAGTGGAGACAGAAAAAGGGATGTAGAAATGAAAATCAGCTGCCTGCTTCGCTTGTATAAGAACAGCCATATTGGGTCAGACCAAAGGTCTTCTATCTTCTAGCCGTGGCCAATGCTGGGTTCTTCAGAGGGAAAGAACAGAGCAGGTAATCATCAAGTGATCCATCCCTTGCTACCCATTCCCAGCTTCTGGCAAACAGAAGCTAGGGACACCATCCCTGCCCATCCTGGCTAACAGCCATTGATGGACCTATCCTCCATGAATTTATCTAGTTCTTTTTTTGAACTCTGTTATAGTCTTGGCCTTAACAACATCCCCTGGCAATGAGTTCCACAGGTTGACTGTGTGTTGTGTGAAGAAATACTTCCTTTTGTTTGTTTTAAATCTGCTTCCTATTAATTTCATTTGGTGACCCCCTAGTTCTTGTGTTACGAGAGAAAGTAAATAACACTTATTTACTTTCTCCACACCTGTCATGATTTTATAGACCTTTATCATATCCCCTCCTTAGTCATCTCTTTTCCAAGCTGAAAAGTCCCAGTCTTATTAATCTCTCTCCTCATTTAAAAGTTGTTCCACACCCTTAATCATTTTTGTTGCTCTTTTCTGTACCTTTACCAATTCCAATATATTTCTTTTGAGATGGGGCAACCACATCTGCATGCAGTATTCAATATGTAGGCGTACCATGGATTTATATAGAGGCAATATAGTTTCTGTCTTAGGTTTGGATGAGGTTTTGGTTGTCTCAGGCAGCCTGAGAATAGGATTTTTTTCTAGCCTGGGGGTTGTTCTTAAGGACAAAATAGATTGTGGACAGGCATGGCTAGTATCCTCAAATATTTTACATCCTTGGTCAAGTGAAGTGACAACAAACACAGGAGACTATTAAAAGCTTTACAAGTCTCAAGAACTGAGAAAAAGAATGGCCAAGTTCTGCCTCTTTGATAATGTGTAGCATTATCTTGTTTATCTGATCTGTAAGTCTGTATAGCTACCATGCATTTCACTTAAAAGAAAATTCCCATTTCTAGTTGGAATATCACAAAATATATCAAAATATCCAATGGTAAAATTTGATATTCTTATCCAATGTTTTATTTGTAGGGATTGAAACTAGAGAAATCGCAAAACACTTAATACCTTCCTAGCCAAAGAATGTATATCTGCTCTGTTCTGTAAATCTTCCTGGGATATCCTTGCCCATTTGTTGCATATATTGTGATCACTATTTACCTCAGTCTTCAGCTTGGAGGTTTTTGTGTGGATTCATCTCTCACAGACATCACTGATTTTAATCCATCATTTAGGCTACTCCATAAAAAAATGCTACCACAAAAAGCCTGTTAAACCTGTACAGCATACTTCTGTCTTGGGTAGCAAAATTTTAAGAGTGAGAGTTACTCATCAGAATTTGCTGTCTGTTGTTATGCCAGGAACGAGAACTAGTGATGGTAGCACATTGTGACAAGTTAATGATATCCATCAGCTTTATTACCAGGACCACAGGCTCTTATTTTTTCCAAACAGCAACAAAATAAAATGATGAACCAACTATAAATTTTCCTCATTCGTTAAGTCTGTACACGCATGCATGCACAGACAAACACATTCACTCACTCACTATATATCTTGGATCTCCATGGTCACTGTCACTCCATAGAAAACCCAGAACTTTGAAGTTCTTCTTTTGATACTCATTCAGCTAAACAACAGAGCTGAGAGACTGAAAATAAAAATCAAGGAAGGGTACAAAACTTGTCAGAACATATTGCCACTGCAGATCCAGACTCTTAGGAGTGTACCCTTGTAATAACCTTAGTCCCAGATTTGGACCTTAGCGTCCAAAATATGGGGGTTAGCATGAAAACCTCCAAGCTTAGTTACCAGCTTGGACCTGGTACCTGCTGCCACCACCCAAAAAATTAGAGTGTTTTGGGGCACTCTGGTCCCTCTGAAAAACCTTCCCTGGGGACCCCAAGACCCAAATCCCTTGAGTCTCACAACCAAGGGAAATAATCCTTTTTCCCTTCCCCCCTCCAGGTGCTCCTGGAGAGATACACAGACACAAGCTCTGTGAAACTACACAGAGTGAATCTCCCTCTCTGTTCCCAATCCTGGAAACAAAAAGTACTTTCCTATTCCCCCAGAGGGAATGCAACATCAGGCTAGCAATCCAACACACAGATCTCCCCTGATTTCTTCCTCCCACCAATTCCCTGGTGAGTACAGACTCAATTTCCCTGAAGTAAAGAAAAACTCCAACAGGTCTTAAAAGAAAGCTTTATATAAAAAGAAAGAAAAATAAGTACAAATGTTCTCTCTGTATTAGATAATACAACACAGGGTCAATTGCTTAAAAGAATATTGAATAAACAGCCTTATTCAAAAAGAATACAAATCAAAGCACTCCAGCACTTATATTCATGCAAACACCAAAGAAAAGAAACCATAGAACTTACTATCTGATCTCTTAGTCCTTACACTTAGAAACAGAAGACTAGAAAGTAGAACTACTTCTCCAAAGCTCAGAGAAAAGCAGGCAGACGACAAAAGACCTAGACACTCAATTCCCTCCACCCAAAGTTGAAAAAATCCAGTTTCCTGATTGGTCCTCTGGTCAGGTGCTTCAGGTGAAAGAGACATTAACCCTTAGCTATCTGTTTATGACAACCCTCGGAACCACTTAGAAGGCAATTACCATTGGAACTGCATGTACACCAGTTTGTACCTGTTCATTTGATGCAAGGTTATATAATAGATTATTGCATCATCAGCTCTCAATGTCTTTCCACCAGTTGAGAGGAATGAAATCACTACATATGTAAATGGACACATAAGAAACATGTGGATGAACCACTTCATCATTTGCTGAAATGTAGCCACCTAAACTATAGAACTCTGCAGCTGTTTAAGAGCACACAATACCACTACACAACAGTGTAGAACTGGCAGGGTAATATGTTACCAGTAGCATTTGAGTTCTGCATCCTAAGGGGACTTCATATCTTATGCATCAGGGAATTTCTTTCCTCCCCAAATATGCATTGTGTAATTGGCTAGGTACTTTACTAAGGGCCTCTGCACCTTCTATGGCATCAAGTCTGGCAGGCTATAGCCAGAGACAGGATACTGGACTTGATGGAACTACTTCAGATTCTGGTATGGCGGATTCTCTATAACACAGGCCTGGTCTACACTAAGCGTTTAAACCGAATTTAGCAGCGTTAAACCGATTTAACCCTGCACCTGTCCACAGAACGAAGCCCTTTATATCGATATAAAGGGCTCTTTAAACCGATTTCTGTACTCCTCCCCAACGAGGGGAGTAGCGCTCAAACTGGTATTGCCATGTCAGATTAGGGTTAGTGTGGCTGCAATTCGATGGTATTGGCTTCCAGGAGCTATCCCACAGTGCACCATTTTGACTGCTCTGGTCAGCAATCTGGAGTCGGATGCACTGGCCAGGTAGACAGGAAAATCCCCAAGAACTTTTGAATTTCATTTCCTGTTCACCCAGCGTGGAGAGATCATCAGCACACATGACCACGCAGAGCTCATCAGGTAACAATGCAGTCTCCTGAGAATCGAAAAAGAGCTCCAGCATGGACTGCACGGGAGGTACTGGATCTGATCGCTGTATGGGGAGAGGATTCCATGCTAACAGAACTACGTTCCAAAAGACGAAATGAAAAAAACATTTGAAAAAATTTCCAAGGCCATGATGCAGAGAGGCCACACCAGGGACTCAGTACAGTGCCATGTGAAAGTTAAGAAGGTCAAACAAGCCTACCAGAAAACCAAAGAAGCAAACAGAAAGTCCAGGGCAGGGCCGAAAACATGCCGCTTCTATGCTAAGCTGCATGCAATTCTAGGGGGATTCGCCACCACTACCCCACCCCTGTCTGTGGATTCCGAGGTCGGGGTGGTAATCGCAGCCATGGCTGAGGATTCTGCGGACGGAGAAGATGAGGAGGAAGAGGAGGACGAGCTTGTAGAGAGCACACAGCACTCTGTTCTCCCCAACAGCCAGGAGCTTTTTCTCACCCTTACGGAATTACCTTCCCAGCCCTCCCAAGCAACTATCCCAGACAATGAAGCCATGGAAGGGACCTCTGGTGAGTGTACCTTGTAAATATAAGTCATAGTTTAAAAGCAAGAGTTTTTTAATGATTAATTTGCCCAGAGGACTTGGGATGCATTCGCGGCCAGTACAGTTACTGGAAAAGTCTGTTAACATGTCTGAGGATGGAGCGGAAATCCTCCAGGGCCATCTCCATGAAGCTCTCCTGGAGGTACTCCAAAAGCCTTTGCAGAAAGTTTCTGGGCAGCGCTGCTTTATTACGTCCTCCATGGTAGGACACTTGACCACGCCATGCACATAGCAAGTAATCTGGTATCATTGCATGACAAAGCCTAGCTGCGTATGGTCCCGATGATTGCTGGCATTCAAGCAACATCTGTTCTTTATCTAGCTGTGTTATCCTCAGGAGAGTGATATCGTTCATGGTAACCTGGTTGAAATTCAGGAATTTAAGTAAGGGCACAGAGATGGCCATTCCTACTGGGCTGTTTGCCTGTGGCTTAAAAGAAATCCTTCCCTGCAGGTAGCCAAGAGGGGGGAACAGGGGGGCGATTGGCGCTGAGCTTTTCCGCGTTTGGCTAGCAGGGATCTTTCTTGCTACCAGCCACGCAGTTGGAGAGGGGAAAGATGGGTGTTTAGCAGTGATCTTCCATGATACCAGCCACGGGGTGGTTTCTGCTGCTGCACGTGAACAGGAAAGAAGCAGCACTCAATGGGCTTTGCTTGCTATTTGGGAAAGGAGGGCGCTGGATAGATGAAGGCTGCAGAAGACAAAAGACAATGGCTTACCACGGCTGCATGCAAGCCGAATTCTGCTGCCCAGACCTGCATCTGTGATCTGTAACATCAAAGCCACAGGCACTCAATATTAAGATACAAAATGCAACCTTGTAGTGAAAACACATGTGCTATGTAAGGTGAATAGTGTTGTTCATCGTGAAAGAGTATGACCATTGTTCTCTAAAATGTATCTTTTGAAATACTTCTCTCCCTTTTTTCCCTCCCTCATGCAGCTGCAAATTTTTCAAGCCTCCCTACTCCATCCCTAAGGCTATCTCAGATAAGGCGGCGGAAAAAAAAAAAGACGCGAGATGAAATGTTCTCGGAAATCATGGAAGTGACCCACAATGAAAGAGCTCATCTGAATGAGTGGAAGGACATGGTAGCAAAGTACAGGAAAGATGCCAGTGACCGTGAGGACAGGAGGAACCAACATGAGGACAGGAGGGATGAACGTGAGGACAGGAGAGACGAGAGATGCTCGAGATGAGAGGTGGCGGCAGGAAGATCAGCGGTGGCGGTATGCAACTCGGGGGCTGCTGCGTGATCAAGCTGACATGCTCTGGCGTATGGTGGAGCTTCAGGAATGGCAGCAGGATCACAGAGTGCCGCTGCAGTCCCTGTATAACCACTCTCACCATGTTCCTTAGCCTCCTCACCCACCAGACGAGTAAGAACTCGTGGGGGTAGGCTCCGTGCACCCACCCACGCCACCCCAGTGGACAGCACAAAGAAAAGACTCTCATTATTATGAAATTTTTTTAGTGGCCTTTTCCTTCCCTGCTATCCTCCTCCTAAACCCTACCTGGGCTACCTTGTCAGTTCTCTCCCTCTTTTTATAATTAAGTAGTAAAGAATACATGATTTT
Source organism: Gopherus flavomarginatus (assembly GCF_025201925.1). NCBI lineage: Eukaryota > Metazoa > Chordata > Testudines > Testudinidae > Gopherus > Gopherus flavomarginatus. Next base: position 86,150,451 of record NC_066620.1, read on the forward strand.
TAAACAAGAGTGACTTTATTTCCTTAGAAAGCAAGCTGTGAGTCAATCAAGGGGCGGGGGTTCATCAAGGAGAAACAAACACAACAGTCACACTGTACCCTGGCCAGTGATGAAACTGGTTCTCAAAGCTTCTCTAATGCGCACCGCTTCCTGGTGTGCTCTTCTAATCGCCCTGGTGTCTGGCTGTGCATAATCAGCGGCCAGGTGATTTGCCTTAGCCTCCCACCCCGCCATAAAGGTCTCCCTCTTACTCTCACAGAGATTGTGGAGCACACAGGAAGCAGCAATAACAAAGGGGATATTGGTTTGGCTGAGGTCTGAGCGAGTCAGTAATGTGAGCAAGCACGCCTTTAAACGGCCAAATGCACATTCTACCACCATTCTGCACTTGCTCAACCTGTAGTTGAACAGCTCCTGACTACTATCCAGGCTGCCTGTGTATGGCTTCATGAGCCATGGCATCAAGGGGTAGGCTGGGTCCCCCAGGATAACTACAGGCATTTCAAAATCCCCAACTGTTATTTTCTGGTCTGGGAATTAATTCCCTTACTGCAGCCGTTTAAACAGAGTAGTGTTCCAGAAGACACGAGCGTCATGAACCCTTCCTGGCCATCCCACGTGGATGTTGGTGAAATGTCCCTTGTGATCCACCAGTGCTTGAGCACCATTGAAAAGTACCCCTTGTGGTTTATGTACTGGGTGCCCTGGTGCTCCGGTGCCAAGATAGGGATATGGGTTCCATCTATTGCCCCACCACAGTTAGGGAATCCCGTTGCAGCAAAGCCATCCACTATGATCTGCACATTTCCCAGAGTCACTACCTTTCATAGCAGCAGCTTAATGATTGCTTTGGCTACTTGCATCACAGCAGCCCCCACAGTAGATTTTCCCACTCCAAATTGATTCCCGACTGACCCGTAGCTGTCTGGTGTTGCAAGCTTCCAGAGGGCTATTGCCATTCGCTTCTCAACTGTGAGGACTGCTGTCATCTTGGTATTCTGGTGCTTCAGGGCAGGGGAAAGCAAGTCACAAAGTTCCATGGAAGTGCCCTTACGCATGCGAAAGTTTCTCAGCCACTGGGAATCGTCCCACACCTACAACACTATGCGGTCCCACCAGTCTGTGCTTGTTTCCCGGGCCCAAAATCGGTGTTCAGTGGCTAGAACCTGTCCCATTACCAGCAGGATCTCCAAAGCACAGGGGCCCACAGTTTGACAGAATTCTGTATCCATGTCCTCATCACTCTCGTCGCCGCTCTGCCATAGCCGCCACCTCCTTGCCTGGCTTTGCAGGTCCCAGTTCAGCATTGACTGCACGAGAATGCGCGAGGTGTTTAAAACGTCCATGATTACTGTCTTGAGCTCAGCAGGGTCCATGCTTGCCGTGGAATGGCGTCTGCACAGTTCACCCAGGAAAAAAGGCACGAAACGGTTGGCTGCTGCTGCTTTCACAGAGGGAGGGGTGAGGCTGTACCCAGAAGCACCAGCGGCAATGTTTTTTGCCCCATCAGGCACTGGGATCTCAACCCAGCATTCCAATGGGCTTGGGAGACTGCGGAAACTATGGGATAGCTATGGGATAGCTACCCACAGTGCAATGCTCAGGAAATCGACGCTAGACTCGGTACATGGATGCACACCGCCGAATTAATGTGCTTAATGTGGCTGCATGCACTCGACTTTATACAATCTGTTTTAAAAAACCGGTTTCTGTAAAATCAGAATAATCCCATAGTGTAGACATACCCACAGTAGCTCATTGTAACCACGCAGAGAAATTTAAGGAGACAGAATGTGCTTTACGAAATTGGTATTTCTCCAGGACATCGGTGCTATTATTACTACACCTGCAAAGGTTACTGTATGATCTAGAATGACACAAATGGTCAGGACCTTGCTCCTATGTCTCATTTGCGAACGTTCAGTATTACTGTAACCCCCATCCCATGCTATGACATTGGTTCAGCAGGAAGGTTGCCATCTGCTGAATCACCAACATCACTCACAGCAGCATCCGTGGATTGTCTTTCAGTGTTTCCTGTTCAAGAACCGACCAGATGATATCCTTCCTATTGTGTAAGTTAAGCCTCTAAGTGATTTCCCATTTTCTTCTCATGAAAGGTGGCATGAACTTCACCCAGCTTTCTTTCTGACTCATATGGCTTTTACATGGTTTAAATATCATTGCTGTCTTTGACAATAGTTTCATTAAACCAGTTTAATATGGAATTTTTTACCATCCTCTGTTTTGTATCTATGTGCTTCTTCGGAGATCAGTTATAAGGGCATTATAATGCAGATCATAGTGAAGAAGAAGAGTTATTCTTTCCATCTGTCAGTCCTAACTAATTGTGAAAGATAAAATAGTGTGTGATGAGTCTTGGGGTAACCAGGACCAAGAGTCACCTTGTTACGGCCTGCCTCTAATGAGAGGATGTCTTGCCTGTGGTAGCTGAGTGTTAGCTCCCTAACACCACCAGCCTTTCAGCCACTCAAATGCTCTCCTTTGGGCTATGCCAGCCCTGTCTTTGCCTTGGAGGTTAACAGAAGGTACACCCAATTCCCTAAGTCCCTTGAAGTGTTCCCGTGATATCCAGCCCCTCACAGTGGCAACTCACAGAAACTTCAGATCCTCTGCACCCAAAGGAGCTGTGTGTACCCCAGTTTACCAGTTTTTACTTTAAGACCCCACTCCACAGCACTTATGAGCACTTATAATAAAACAAAAGAATGTTTAAGAAAGAATAGTGGGTCCACTAGAAGCAAGAGAGAATCATTGATAGAAACAATGATTACAATGTTACCCACGATTTTCAGAACCCAAAGCAGTCATAACTTAACTGTTTCACTCCAGGTGGTGTCAGGTATAAACCAATGGGAAAACAATACTTATGGCTGATGACAGATTGATGCAAGTAAGCATGCTCTTATCTAAAACTACAGTTTATTAGATTTGAGCACAGGCAGGCATAAGCTATAGGTTTAGAACATCCCAAACAATTACCTTGAATCTGAGATGGTATTGAATAATTAGCAGCAGGTCAGCAATGGCTGATTGCTTCCCGGTCAGGGAGTATGGTGTCAGGAAACAGTCTCTCAGGATACCATTAGAGAACTGCTTCAAAGTACACTCTATTATCTCGTCTTTTATAACTGTTTTTTACAAAACACATAACTCATAGTGACCTCTGCTGGGTCATCACTTCTCCTAACTTCAATCAACTACTTATCAGCATAACATTCCTAACAATCTGAGCTTCCATATCAAAGACACCCAAACTCAAGATCTCTATCCACTTTTTATTTTAGTCTCAATTTGTTCTTTTTTCCCCTCCTCTCATTCTGATTAGCAGAAACTGCAAGCATGCAGCTAGCATTTGACCTGACCTCCAGAAACCCTGCTTTTTCAAATTAACCCTTAACTGTGTGGTATTCTATTTTATTAATTCATGGTGGCTAAATGCACACAAAATGGTTGCAATTAGCTTGATCAAATTCTGGGGTAACACACCCCTCCTCCATTCCAGGGCAGCAACAATATAAAACAAATTTTTAAAACACACTTAATAGTTACCATTCCTATCTAATAAAGTAGGTTCCCCTCTTCCCCCAGTTCAGTCTGTGGCAGAGTTGGCAGGCTTCCCAAAAGCCAAGATCCAATCTTTCATAAAACACCTCCCCTCAACAAGATGTCTCCTCAATGAATAGATGTAGAGTGTCTTTCTCCACCTTGGATCTACTGAATCAGTCTTTTGTCTTCACTCACAGACAGGGCAATCCTCTGTCTGTTATAATGTTCCTTTATATCTCTAAGTGGTTTAGATTATTTGCAATTGCCTTTGATGGTTTTCCATTGACTGCTCTGGAATGGAGCAAGGGACAACTGAACCTTGCATTGCATCACCATCTGACCAGGGAGGGATAACAACTCCCTCCCACTTTGATGAGCCATTACTGAGATATATGATTCCTGTGTGACTAAATTTTACTCTATGACCATAAGGCATAGTTTTCAATATAGTTACATTATTCCTTAAATATTACCCATACATACATCTTACAATGATTACAAGTATTGATAAGTTACAAGCTTTCATTAGAAACCTTACATGCTACCCTTCATGGATAAATACTGTGAAAGTGGTGTACTAGGTGCAGTGAGTTTGTCAGGTCTGAGACAGAAGTTGCTTGTAAAGAACAATGAACCTTTTGCTTGTTGGCACCACTGGTGAGTCACATAGTGGCTATCACGTTATTTTATGAAATTAAATCCAACTAAAACCATTCTTAATGTTCCCTCTATGCCAAGTATGTTTGATGACAGTACTGTTGACTCTTCAAGTATTAGGATCTAGGCATTGTGTTATCCTTCAGTTTATTAATGGACTTATTTCTTTACTCTGTTACCAAAGATCATTTTTGCTAAATGAAAGCCATTTGGAACCTCTTCTGAATATTCTTATTTTATTAAAGTTAGCTTAGCATAATTATTTTTTTCAACATGTCTGATCATACATCATATCTCAATTGCAATTTATTGAGATTTAGAGGCTCAACTTCTTCAATATCCTGCACTTATATCATTACTTCTAGTTAACAAAAAATATTTACACTGACTTACAGTACAGGTTCATATCAATTGTGAAGTTTGTCTGTTGACTTTTCAGGCTCTAAATGGCTCTGCTCACGCAAAGTTACTTTTTCTAACCTATTATTTTAAGTCTAAATTAGCTGTTTATTTACTGTGACCCAGTTGTAACATGGTGATAATGGAAGCTGGAGTCTTCTTCAATTATGCCTCTCTGTTATGGATGTACTTCCTTTAATTATATAACACACTCAAGGCTAGATCCACAAAAGGACTTAGGTGCCCAACTGCCATTTAAGGTACTTAAGTCCAACATTTAGGTGCCACTGAGGTCCTCAAATTTCCACTCACCTGCCACCTAATCCTGAAGGTGCCTAAAATGCCTGTGCACCTAAGTTTCCACTGTTAAAGTTAGCCTAAGCATCTACATATCTGCCAGTCATCATGTACACTGCTGCTTCAGTCTAGGCATAGTCACTGACTCCATGGGTACTCTGGGACTGGAGCACCTGTGGGAAAAAAATAGCTGATCAGCTCCTCCCTCTCCCCACCAGCATCTTCTGCCCACTGGCAATCAGCTGTTCAGTGGCATGCAGGAGACCCTGGATGGGTGGAGGAGGAGTGGTGGCAGGAAGAGGCAGAGGGAGGGTGGGGCATGCTTGGGAAGGGGGCAGGAAGAGGTGGGGTGGGGGCAGAGTGGGGGTTGAGCACCCCTGAGGAAACCGTAAATCGGTGCTTCTGAGTCTAGGCATCCGGGCACATTTCATGCCCAAGCCCCAGTGGGATCCTCAGACAAGGCGTTTCCCCATGTACCTTGCCAGTGGGACCCGATCCGTTGGACATTCTCAGAGCATGCCTAAACCCACACAAAACAGTTGCGGTTTTAACCTTAACACTGAGCCAGGTTCCATTCCCCTCTTAGTCTGATGTGAGCAGGACCTGGATACTCACCTCTCAAGAGAGGTGCCCTAGCTACTGGATTATAATGTAGTCTGGTGTGAGGCCCTCCCTGTCTCTCATGTTAATGCTGCTCTGCTGTGTATAAGTGATTAAATATGCATTGGGCCAGATAGAACATGTGAATGGGTCTATAGTCCAGTGGTTAGGACACACATCTGAAAGGTAGGGAAGCCATGTTCAGCTCCACATCAGGCATGGGGAGAAACTGATTCTCACATCTTGGGTGAGTGCTCTAACTACTGGGCTAAAGGTTATAATGGAAACCTCTTTTCCCTTCCACATTTCTTGCAAAAAACAGGTTAGGCGTCCAACTCTAGGAGAGGGTTCACAGCTGAGAATCCCAAGCAAATATAGATATCTTCCTCTGGCCCAGATTTTGGGTGCCTAACTGCCTGAGAAATGCAGGGCTTAGGCCACACCCCTCCCATTGGCATTTCCTATTGGCTAGTTTGGGCATTCCCCACTCAGCCTGTTGGCTTCTGTGGATCACATTCTTAGGTGCCTAGATCTCCCTATACATTATTTAGGGGACCTAACTCAGGGCTGTGGATTCCTCTAGGTGGCTAGGAGGTAGGCATTGCACCCTTGAGCATTTCAACACCAAAGACTGGTTCTCCACTAAAAAAGGTTTGTCTGAATAGCTATGGTAGTCAGGGATGTGAACCTCTGTCCCCAGCTGACATAGCTGTGCCAGCAAAACACCCAGTGTAGCTGCAGCTATGCTAACAGAAGAGTGCTTCTGTCAGCATAGCTGTAATGCTGTTATAGAAGGTGGTACTATGCCAGCAGAAAAACTTGACAGCATATGCTGCATCTACACTAGAGGGCTCTGTCAGTATAGCTATACTAGGAGAATTAGACTGTCAAAGCATGTGTAGTGTATGCCACGCTTACGTCCCTTTGTGGATCTAGCCCTTAGCCTTTGTTGGTTTTTAGAACTAGACTAGAGAAAGATTACTGCTGCTAACTTTTCTTTAATTAATTATACTAGGTAGAAAATACACAGAAAAATACATTAAAATATTAAGTTTTCAAAAGCTGGGAAATGACTGAATTGAGGCTGCCTATATAACCTTAATTTGGCTTCCTTGTGCATATGCGTTCTGATACAGTCTTTAATTACATGATCACATACTGTTTTTTTCCACAGGACACTGTCCTATTCAGTGCATGGGATGGACAGTGGTCACTGACAGGTAGTCATTCAATATTTCTTTTTATTGTCATCAGTCAGTATGTAGTACTATGCCTTAATTACTACATATCATTTGAACCCTTCACTGAATTAATGTATTATTTCCCAGCAGGCTTTTCTATGATGTTCTACACTGTAGTATCTGATTGGTTCACAACATTTTAGAATTTTTCTTTACAACACCCCTGTGATGTAAGATGGCATTATTATCCCTATTTTACAGAATGGAACTAGGGCCTTGTGTATACCTAAAACTTAAGCTGACCTAGCTCCATCACTTAGAGCTCTGAGCTATATTAGCTCGACCTAAGCCCTGCTGTAGGTACAGCTAGAATTCTTCTGTTGAACTAGCTGCCGCCTGTCGGAGAGATGGATTACCTACATCAATGGAAAAAACCCTTCCTCTGATGCAGCAAGCATCTACACTACAGCTGCACAGTTGCAGCATCACAGCAGTGCCACTGCAGTGTAGATATGGCCTAGGACACTGAGAGATTAAGGTCCTTTCACTTCCGGAACCCGGTGCCACAGCAGCCTGTGGCAGCCTGGAGAAGCAGATCCAGGAAAATTCCTGCTCAGCCCCTGAAGACCACACCCCATCACAATGACCAATTGCTTATTTTGTTATTAGTGCCAAACTCTAGTTTGCCCATGTCTGGATTAACCAAAGACAGGTACAGTTCACCTCAGAGAAAAGCATAAACCTCCCCTGTAGTGCATCTCACTGCACAATGCAGTATTAGGTTGAAATTCACCTACTCTGTCTTTTTATCTTATTTAAAAGGATATAATAATGCCCCTTCCGTTTCCCCACCTTCCCATTGCCACAGATTCTCCCTCATTTCATGAGCTCTGGGAAAGAGTCTGTCATGCAGAACAGACCACATTCATAACTGGTGCAGTACTGTAGTCAATTATGCCAGTGATGAACCAGGCCCAGCTATGTCAGTCTTGCATGCCAGCTGGTAAAAATAAATCACACAATTAAGAGAAAGTGTGCAGTGTAGGAATGAATAATTTCAGTAATACACAAAAATTAATGGACCTGAAAGAAATAGATATAATTTTGTGAGAGGCTTTAAAATAAAGTACCATCATACACGCCCGGTTCTTAGTAGCTTTTGTCAGTTTTCTCTTAGTCTTCTTTCACTGCCTCACAAAGAAAGAAAATAGCACTTCAAAGTGCTAATGGAATTTTTTTCCACCTAATAAGTTTCTGATAAAGCCTTGGGTGGAAACCATTTGCCTCTTCAAAATGGCAGTTGAAGGGGGCAGTTAGCAAAACAAAAAACAAAAAAAAAAACCAACTAGCTTCTGACTCTTAGCAGTGCAGGCTCAACTTACAGTAGCAGCCTTGCAGCATCTGATTACTGAAAGCAGATAACCAGGGAAATCAGAGCTGTAGGCTTTAAAGGTATTCGTCTTATTATTCCTGTGACACTGAACAGACCTTTCTCTTCAGAGAGATCTGTGCTGGGGTCAGCTCTTACCGGGGTGCTCTGCTGGTTGTGCTGAGGTCATTTGAGGTGGAATTTATGAAAGTTCTTACTCCGCAGATAAATTAAATGGCAGAAATGAAGTGCTACTGAAATTTAACAGACAGGAGAAGTGAGGATGATTGGTACTCACAATATGTGCAATGTTTCCGATTCTCCAGTCATCTGATCTCTGCCTTGATTTATTTCAGAGGGGGAGCAAATGATTTTATTTAAACAAAAGTAATTATCTATTTATTTTATCTGAAATGTGTATAAAGCACATTTTAAGCATATACAGCAGCTTCTACAGAGCATTATATTCAATTTATTAAAACAGGGATACTTTTTCTCTCTTCCTCCTCCAACCCTCAAAATAAGTTATGCATTTTTTTTATTTTACAAAAGCAAGTCTACATACCAGGTAAAGCTTTAAAATAGTAGTATTACAAATATTTAACATTTCAACATGCATTTAACATTTCAACATGCGTCAGACAGCAAGCATAATTGTTGAAAATATTGTGTTGGCATGAGCGCATATAACATCAGATTCTTACCTGAAATGAACCTAAGACAGAAATGTAACCAAGGCCGTTTAAATTATAGTCTCTCAGTCAGAGAAGAAAATGCAAATTCCTTTGTCTTCTTCCTCTGTCAGGAAGACATGACAAGATCCTTCTTAAGCCTAATCTACGCTACAAAGTTAGGTCAATGGAAGCCGCCTTTCGTCAACATAAAGGTGTCTATGCTTAAATTTATCTCCCACGGATGTGAGTGCCTCACGAAACAATAACACCACCTCCCCAAGCAGCATTGAGCTATGGTCAATGTACTGAGGTCAATGCAGTGTGAGTATAGACACTGTGTTACCTAACACGGCTACCACTCTGAAATCTGTGTTACCTATGTCGACTATTCTCCAGCAACTCTCCCACAATGCCCAGCAATGACCGCTCTGGTCACAATTGTGAACTCCAGTGCCCGGGGGCCACAGAGACCAGAAGTGCCCCCCTCCCCTTTAATGCCCTGCACATTTTTGAAACGCCTTTTTCTGATTGTCTAGCTTGGCAAGTACACCTAGCAGCTCTCCATTGTTGTGCACAAGTGCCTAGCTGACCATGCCGGCTACACATTCCAGACGCACTCTGGCTTGGAGTAGACAAGAGATATTGCATCCAGGACTGGCGCTAGAGTTTTTCGCGTCCTAGGCGCACGGCCATTTCGCCGCCCTGCACGCCACTCCTGCGGCTCCGGTGGAGGTGCCGCAGCCATTTCTGTGGACGGTCCGTTGGTCCGCGGCTCTGGTGGAGCTGCCGCAGCCGTGCCTGCGGGAGGTCCACTGGAGCTGCGCGGGACCAGCGGACCGTCCGCTGGCATGCCTGCAGCAGCTCCACCAGAGCCGCGGACCAATGGACCCTCCGCAGGCACGACTGTGGCAGGTCCGCTGGAGCCGCCTGCTGCCCCCCCCCCCCCCCGGCAAAATGCCGCCCCCGAAAATCCTGGTGCCCTAGGCAATTGCCTAGTTCGCCTCAATGGAAGCGCCGGCCCTGGTTGCATCTCCTGGGCCTGTGGGGAGAAGGGCTGTGCAAGCACAGCTATGAACCAGTCATAGAAATGTGGACATTTATGACCAGATTGCACAGGGGAATGCAAGAGAATGGGTATGTGCCACATGAAAGCAAGGGAACTGTGTCAGGCACACCATAAGGCCAGAGAGGCAAGCAGTCAATCTGGTGCTGATCTGCAGACTTGCCGCTTTTACAAAGAGCTGTATGTCATACTTATCAGAGACCCTACCCTCACCCTGCAGGCCATACTGAATATGACCACTGTCCTCTTGAACAGTGAGGACAAGAAGGAGGTGGAGTAGAAAGGAAGAGGATGGAGGACATGAGATTGGGGAAATCTAGCTATGCTGTGAACCAGAACCTGTCTGAGATTCCACCACAGTCCAGTCGGTCCCAGCAGTCGAGCCCTCTGCAAGGGAAGGAACCTCAAGTAAGCGTGTTATTGTATTTTCCATTACAATGATGTACTAGGGGGCAACCCCAACTTAGCAGTACATAGCTATCAAATTTTTATTAATTTATCCATACTAGAAGAGAAAATGGTACAACAAAGAGAGGTAGTGTTGTTATCTGCTTTTCATTCCCCTGAAGAGTTAGGCAGAGCAGTTTGTTTATGTACACAGGGAAGTCCCTTGAATCCTCCTGGGAGATCTCAATGAAACATTCATGGAATCCGTTCCCGAAGATTTCCAGGGATGGAAGCCTTATTTCTTCCTCTGTGGTAGGGCACTTTCCTGAATCTTAACTTTCACTTTGCGTTGTGACTATAGTTGTCAATGGTACATGTGATGGGGGTGTCCACACCACTCAAGGCCTGAAGTGGTAAATTTGGCTAATTAACCTTAGGCGGCACCTGGAGGAAACCTAGAGAGTGCTAGGGCCTACTTGCTGATGAAGTCCAGCTGGGGGAGGAGCTGGGTGGGGTCTATAAAGAGAAGAAGTTGGTAGGCTGCAAGAGGGGAAACTTGCAGCTATACTTCCCGATACAAAGGGGAAGAGCAGGAGGCTGTAAGGACAGAGTGGGAAGGAGCAGTAAGGGCTGGGAGAGTAAAAGCCCAGAGTTGCTGGGTTGAGGGTCCCTGGACTGGAACCAAGTGTAGAGGGTGGGCCTGGGTTCATCTTCACTGCTGGAGTGACACACTAAGGATATCCCATTTGGGGACTGCTAGAAGCAGACTTTGATAATACCCAGAAGGGAGGAGAACTTTAATGTGACTTAGCTGGAGGGCTAAGCCATGAAGAAGAAAGTGGTGCAGAACTTGGTGCATGAGAGGCCACAGAGTAAAGTGAGTCGAACGATGGACTGGATAACTGGAGGAAGGGGTGTCTGACCAGCCGGCAGAGCTAATTCCCCAGATGAGCCACAAGGAGGCATTGCTGAGCAGTGAGTAGAGCAGCACCTATCATAGTACGGAGGTTTTGTGTGTGTTTTATCTGCAGCTGCTGCCTTAGAGGCACAGACTTTTCTTTGCCCTGGTTTTGTTACTGAATAAAATTCTGTTATTAGAAAATAATTCATCTTTATTGGTTCACAACATATGCTGCAGAGTACGTAGCAGTTCTGAAAGCACCCATTTGTTACTGTACAGCAGTGATCCTCAACCTGTGGCCCATTTGCGGTTCAATCAGCACACAGCTGTGGCCCATGTGACATCCTCAGGGCCATAGAGGCAGTATATATATTGTGTGGATGCAGCCCAAATAACACACAGAGAGCAGCAAATGCATCCCACAATGGTAAATAGGTTGAGAACCACTGCTGTACAGTGACACAATTCATGGGATCAGTGACAAACAGTATAATAATCACAAATGTCCAGCATGCACAAAATTAAAGTGCATTGACAGTGTTATATTCACAGATGTACACCAAGCACCACACGATTCTTTGCAGGCCCCAAAACAGCTTGGCCAGGTACAGCACAGTCCACCACACTGCATTACTATGGCTCAGTGTTAAAGTGACCTTGCAACTCCTCCCTGAGCCATATAGCTCCACATTGAGCTCTTCTAATAGCCCTTGGTCTGGCTGTTCAAACTCAGCAGATAGTGGCTCCAGCTTTGCCCTTTTCCTTGGTGGCAACTATGCCTCACAGATATTATACAGGATGCAGCAGGCAACTATAACCATTGGGCTTTTTTTTCAGTAAGATCCAGTTTTGTCAGTAAATAATACCAGTGTCCCTCCAAAGGCACATTCACTTGTCATTCTGCACCTGCTGAGCTGGTAGTTGAATCTTTCCTTGGTGCTGTCAAGATGGCCAGTGTGCAGCTTTGTGAGCCAGGGGAAGGGGTAGGCTGGGTACCCCAGGATCACTATTGGCATTTCAACATTGCCAATGATAATCTGCTGGTTGGGAAAGAAAGTCCCTGATTGTAGCTTTCTGAACAGTCCTGTCTTCTTGAAGCACCTTCACTGACCAGACCACATTGTTGTTGAAGTATCACCAGTGATCCACCTGTGCTTGTATAACCATAAAAAGTAGCCCTTTCTGTTGATGTACTCTGTGGAATGGTGCTTGTCAAGCTGTCTTCCCGTGGCTCAAGAGCATGTGTACCAAACTCAGGGCAGACTGTTGGGAAGCAAGGCACAAACCCCCAAATGGTTCTGAGCTCTGTACTTAAATTTCATCAACCAAGTGTCAAGTGTAAACTCCTCAGGCACTATAAGATCCTTATCATGGAATCATAGACAGCCCCCTTGGGTTCCCTGGTCCATTTTGTCATCTAGGCAAGCTTGCCTTTGTGATAGATGCTCCCTTTCACCAGAACTCACAACAATATTCAGGTTACTCCCAATCCCAAAAAAATGGTCACTTAGGTTTTGTCTACTGGCAACTAAACGACAAAACTTTTGTTGTTCAGAGGTGTTAACCCCCGAAAGACAAACGTTTTGCCTATGACAAGCGCCAATGTGAACAGCTGTGTGGTTTGCACACATACCTATCAATAGTACAGTGCACTGTGCATCAGCACAAGCACTCCTAGTGAATATGCACAGTGCCAATGCAAGGAGCCAAGTATGCACGTGCACAAGCGATATACTAACTGTGGTGGCTTTATGCTGACATAATTCGCCTCCACCCACGTTTGTTGTGTACATGTGACCTGAGCCTCCAGGTCCTTGTAGGCTAAGCCATTGCCTGTCTGGTTTCTGCAATTGCTTTCCCTGGAATTCTCTCCCCACCTTTTCCTCCTAAAAGAAGAACTTTATCAGTTCTGCCCAAGTGAAAATAACCCCTCTGACATTCAACTAGACTAAATTTCTCTCTTTCACTGAGCTGAGCATTTTGGTTGGCTTACCAACGTTGCTGGAGGAACCAGCCTGTTTCCCGCACCTAATATCCTTATTTATCTCTTGTGTCTTTTATGTTCTTTGGTGGCTGTTTATCTGCTGGCTATACAAGGATGGAGAGGAGTGTTTCTTAGGGTGAGTTCCACTATCATTTGTCACAGTTCACTCTGAAAAGGAAAAAAGTCCCAGATGAACAATGGCCAGTGTTCTGAACTCAATGGAAGAGGGGTGTGGGCCCCAGCATGCTCCAGCCACAGCATGGCATCTTTAAACATGGTTGAACTGTAAGGGAGGGATAGCTCAGTGCTTTGAGCATTGGCCTGCTAAACCCAGGATTGTGAGCTCAATCCTTGAGGAGGCTATTTAGGGATCTGGGGCAAAAATCTGTCAGGGGATTAGTCCTGCTTTGAGTAGGAGGTTGGACTAGATGACCTCCTGAGGTCCCTTCCAACCATGATATTCTATGATTCTAAGGCCAGGCAGCATTCTCTTCTCCACTCTTCCAAGTGGGGAAACTAGGAAATAGACTCTTTGAAGCAGATGACAAAAACAATGCAACTTTTAGATTATAAATCCTCCAAAAGTCAGAGTTTGACATCAATTGTGACTAAAAGTCTGTCCTAAGGCTGAATTCTCTGCACCTGTGCAAACCCTGAGTGAATGGGCTTTGCACAGGGAAATTCTCTAGGGGTCTTGGATAGGGTTGCCATGTGTCTGGTTTTCAATCGGAACACCCGGTTGAAAAAGAACCCTGCACTGCTGACCAGGCCATTAAGAGTCCAGTCGGTGGCGCAGCAAGGCTAAGGCAGGGTCTCTGCCTGCTGTGGCTCCACGCAGCCCCCGGAAGCAGCGGCATGTCCCCCCCTCCAGCTCCTACGCCTAGGAGTAACCAGGAAGCTCTGCACGCTGCCCCCACCCCGAGCACCGGCTCTGCAGCTCCCATTGGCTGGGAATTGTGGCCAATGGGAGCTGCGTGGGTGGTGCCTGCAGACGGGCCAGCACGTAGAGCCTCCTGGCCGCACCTCTGCATAGGAGCTGGAGTGGGGACATGCCGCTGCTTCTGGAAGCTGCTTGAGGTAAGTGCCTCCTGGAGCCTGCATCCCTGACCCCCTCCCACGCCCCAATCCCCTGCCTCAGCCCAGAGCACCCTCCTACACCCAAAAGCCCCTCAGCACCAGCCCAGAGCCCTCACTCCCCACCCTGCACATCAACCCCTCAGCCCCAGCCCAGAGCCCCCTCCTGCACCCAAAATCTCTCATCCCTGGCCCCACACCAGACTGCACCCCGAGCCGGACCCCTCACCCCCTCCCGCACCCCAAGCCCTTGAGCCAGCCCAATGAAAATGAACAGGTGAGTGAGGGTGGGGAGAGTGACTGACAGAGGGAGAGGGGATGGAATGAGCGGCAAGTGGGGCTTCAGAGAAGGGGCGGGGCAAGGGTGGGGCAGGAGGCAAGCGCGTTTGGTTTTGTGCAAGTAGAAAGTTGGCAACCCTAGTCTTGGAACATAGAATCATCAACACTCAGGTCCTGGCACACCTGTGTAGCAGCTCTGTGGCTGATATTGCAGCTCATGGACCATAGTAGTTTCTATGGCCACTTTACTACCACTATTGTAGTGAATCAGGGTGATACTGTGTAAATATATCTGCTCCAACTTGAACCATTTTGCTGTATAGATGGGCCCTTAGGGATAGTGAGCAGCAGCCATGCAAAATTGGACTGAAGATATATCAGCCCAGGAACAAAATCTACTCACCCTCCTATTACTGTGTTGAGAATTACAATGAAACATCTTATAATCTTATTTGCCTATCCCCAAAACTACATGCCCTGGGTCAGAGGCCAAGGAGAATTGTAGGAGACTGATCTTTAGCACAGGTTGGCTAGCACAGCTCTCAGGGCAGAAAAATCTGTCCACCCTGGACAAGGAAGCCATGGTAGAACTATGCTAGTTAGAACTATGTTTGAACATGGATGCTGCTATCTTGGTTTCAACAATAGTATGGAGAGGGTATAATCTTTAAGAATTTGCAGACTTTAGAAGTGTATCTCATGAACAGAGAGGTGTCTCCAGCCAGTGAAGAACAGATGGTAAAGATCCATGGGTTTGATTCAGTCCTAGGTTATGTTGGCATAATGTAGGACACAGTCTCCTAGTGGTGGAAAGTCCTCGTGGAAGGAGGGTGTGATACTGCAGAACACTCAACCCCCACAATCTTCTGGAGCCTTGAAGCCAGCCAACACACCCTTTAAAATAGGTAATGCTGACAAAGGGACATGTCCAAGGTGTTGGGATGTGCTGATTCAGTTCAGCCCCGGGCAGCCTCCCCAAGCAAGACTCATATAAAGCTCCAGCCACTCTTTAAACCTCTGACAGAACCACTGGGGAAGGGCAGTAGTGCAAACAGTGCCTGCCCATTGCCAAGAGTGAATGCCCCAAAGCACAGGGGGACCCTGCTTATGTGGAGGTGCCTATATACAGTGGAGGTGAATCAAGCTCCACAACTAGGTGTATGGTTTCAGATGTGGTAGGACCAACCCTTATTATAATTCAGTTATTACACTGATGTTTTATAACAGTGTCAAATATAGTGATATTTGTAGCATAGACAGGGCCTACAACAACATGGCCTAGAATTAAAAAAATATAAAGCCTCACCACCCCATCTCTGAGAGAAATGTGGTGACAAGCATTGACATGGAAGGAAAGCTGGACAAGTTTGGGGTGGAGCTAGAGTCAACCAATACCTTCAATCCAACCATAATCAGTCACTGGCATGAACAAATAAACATAAGTGCACAGGTTTCTGAAACAGTTTTCACAAGTTTGTCAGAATAAGATTCTTCTTGCCTGGATAGAAATAAAGCATCATTTGGTTCATCTTCTTTTGTCAAAAAGTCTGAGGAAAGAGGAAAGCCTATGGACACTCTGCTTGAACAGCAAACGTCATAAATATACCTGATCATTCTGACACTTCAGTCATTAAGATGAACATCTGATAGTATTCTGCTGTACAAATTCTTTATTTCTTGGACTACAACTTTTTTATCTCTTGCATTTTTTTGTGCATTTATAACTGAAAAAGCTCTACTGACATATAAATATAGTTAAATAAAAATAAAAATACTTTAGGCCAAACACCACTACTTCTGGTTTGGGTTTTTTTCTTTTTAAGAGTGAAATTCATCCCTGTACAAGATCTCTTCACGGGTGTGAATTTCACCTTCCTTAAGGCATAAGAAGAAATAGATTCCTGCTCACTCTGTCTTAGGTGTTTTGGCTCTGCAGTTTCTAAAATGAGTAAAAAGCAATAGAAACTTACTTTAGCTACGAAATCAGCAAATATGACTCTGGGTTCACAAAGGGAGCATATCTGTTGAGTAAGAAATTACCTTTATATAATCATTTTTTAGAGAAGAATTGCACTTGAAGTCTAATTATGATAGGTTTTTAGAATTTTGATGCTGGGATCTCATTGACTTGAAACAACTTTGCTTCAGTACATTTCTCAATTCCTGCCAGGAATTCATGTTTCAACTGTAAGCAGAAAATAGCAGCAGATGAAGTAGCTGTCTTGTGTTTCAAATATTTTATTGTGAAAGAGTTCAAAAGAAGAATCAACATTCCACTAACATCAGTTGTTACAGAGCAGGTCACTTGTCTCCTGTATTATCAGCTGCTCTGTTAATTAAATCATTATTTATGTCTACACGGTTTATTTTCATTAAGTCTTTCCTGTTCTCTCTGATGTTGTCCCTTTTGAGATAGTAAAAGACAGGAAGACACAAGAATGATAGCTTTCCACCAGTAGTGAGGGGTATAGTGGCTCATCAATAGTGTTAAAAGTGTATGACATGTGGGAGTATGGTTGTTTCATACTTTTGGTAGAGGGCGGTGAGGTTGCATGGTCAAAGTAACATTATTTGTATTACTTTACCAAAGCGTGGCATGTTTTTTGAGGCTGCCACTTGTCTCTACAAAGTTTGCACTTTTGCAGCCATAACTCTGAATACTTGTGCTTCTAACTGCCTAATATAGGTGCAAATCAAGTAGAGAAGGTCCTGATGCAGCAATATACTCAAGTATGTGCTTAATTTTAACCATGTGAGTAATCCCATTTAAATCAATAGGATTTAAGCACATGCTTAAAGTTAAGCAAGTGCTTTTCTGAACAGGGATGTAACTGCTCACATTCTTGAAGTTAGACATGTGCTTAAGTACCTTGCAAAATCAGGACCTTAAAGCACAAATATTCAATTTGGTCTTGCAATCATTTTGCAAATGCAGATTTTGCAGGTGAGAATTGTGAGTGCAAATAAGGAGATCTCAGACATCTTAAAATATACCCGATTATCTCTTATGGTCCTTTACGGCAGTCATTCTTAATTTTTTCACTGTTTGCATACCTACTCACTTCTGTGTGGGGAATGGACAACATAATCTAATGATACAAATTTATCCCTGGTGTAATGTTTTGGTGGTGTTATAGTACTGATGTTTCTGGGCCATTAGCATTTTCATTCTGATTTCTAGGCTTCTATTTTTGCTAAAGTTTTATTCATCAATTATAATAATCATGCATTTTCTAATAGACTAACATCTAAAGAGGAAAAAATAACGTCTGATTCTTTCTTTACATCAAGGATTATCTACCTGTCAGACAAGAACAAAAGATGAAAAAGCTAGAATACCACTATTTTTTGCTATCTTTTATACATAGATTATATTTGTTTATGTTTGATTTATTGGATTAATTTGACATTCTATTATTTATTTAGCCATCTATTTTTAATTTATAATTTTTGCACCAAAATCAGTAGAACTAAAACACTTCACTGTTGCTGGGAAAAATTACCACATATTTAAAGCACCCTGTTAATACACTGCTGCAAACTAGGAAAGGGACTGCCTGAGGGGAATAATGCTTTGCTAGGCCATGCTGCTTCTGCCAACTGAGAGGACCAACTAAAGCAAGTGAGGCTTTGCCAGTCTGCACTTCCAGTGCTATCTGAAAAGAGCTGCCTGAGGGAACCAAGGCTTTGTTGGCCCAGCTGTCTTTCCTCATAACAAAGCAGCTGTCTGAGGGCAACAGGGATAGGAGAACTAACTCCTCCAGAGGCAGGCAAACCTTCTCACTTATCAATCTTTTCCTTCTGTTAGAACGGACTACAAACCAGCTGACCTACATTTTTGCTACAACCAATGTCAGAGTGGCTCTGTAAATGCACTCCTGCTTGCCTACAAGGGTACATCTCAAGGTAAGGGGACAATCAGCCCCAAAGTAGGTGTTCGGTTTCCAAAGATAAAGATGTGTCTTTGGTGCAACCAAAAAAATGAATGTTTACACAAAATGGAGGGAGGGTAAGTTGCAGCACAGTTGGGTAGGCAAGAGTTAGTGTTCTGAAAATCGTGCAGGTCTACAGTAAAGAAATCTGAACCCTTGAGGGTCTTGAGTTTAATAAGTAATGTTGTCACACAGTATATCAGACAAAGATTACCCTGTTAATTATATCTGCAGTCCCTTGTATCCGCTGATGTCCCTTGGGGCTTGTCTTCACTAGCCCGCTAAATTGGTGCTGCTACATCAATTTAGCACATCTGGTGAAGACGGGCTATTTCAACGGGAGTGCACCTTTCCATCGCCGTAATGAATCCACCTCAATAACAGATGGAAGCTAAGTTGGCAGGAGAGTGTCTCCTGCCAACATAGCATGGTGTAGACACCACATTAAGTCAATGTAAGTTGTATCACTCGCGGGGGGTAACTTTTTCATACCCTTGAGCGACGGAACTTACATCGACTTAAGCAGTAGCGTAAACCTGGCCTTGGTGTACCTCATGAAAGGTTCACAAATGATACCCCTCTTAAGTGCCCTGCCCACCTCTCTATTCTCTCACCATCTCTACAATGATGGTGATATGGCTAGTTCCCAAAATGTTTCTTATTAAACATTTATATAATTTGATACAAACATTTCTATTATTATTTGATTTAGTGAACCACCACCCGCAAGCCTTATATTCTGCCTTAAAACTACCTTACAATATTCTTTTAATGGACCAGTGTTACAAATTACAACAATCTTTCTGAACCCTTACTTATGGAAATACTAAAGCTGTAACCCTCACCTTAACTCAGTTTGGTAACTTAGTAACTGCTGTTAGGGAGTTTTTACATTAGATGAAAGTGTGTTGCAAACAAATTATTGGTTGGGATACCTGTACAGCACCTTACATCCTCACACAATAGACATCCCAATTGCTTTACAAGTACTGGTAGTACAGTCTGGTTGCAGTCTTTTAGAAGAGGTCTTTAGCTCAGATCCAGCTAAAACAGTTCAGTCTACCATGACTTCTCCCCAGGGTGAATGAAAAGCCACACGCACAGTAACTGCATTAGTTGGGCAAGTCTTCCTAACTTCATCCCACAATATAATGTTACACATACATAAATCTCCCAAGAGCCCATGACCCCAGCAACACTTTTGGACAGGTACTTCAGGAATCCCTTAATGCTCTGGTACCGGTACAGCCCAGTTGTTCTGTGCATTGACATACCAAAAAAGCTGTAAGATTCAGCACAGCTGGGTGGAGGCACTAGACCAGTGTTTCCTGGCTGATGATCCCTTATTTGAAGCCAGAAAAATTGTGTGTCTCCCTTACATTTACTATAAAAGTAAGAGTAAAATATGTACCAGTTGTAACTGATAAGCCTATATACATTATCTCTGTGTGTGTATATATGTTGAGAGGTTGACAAAGAATAGTTGATCTTGAATTGTAAGGGTGTGCAGGGAGTGGGGGAGCAAGATTTTCTTTGCTTTATATTATAGTAACATTTTCAATGCCTCATGACACCCTGATTGCCTTTCATGACCCCCTTGGGGATGGTGACCGACCAGCTGAGAAACACTGCAGTAGACCAGTGCAAAGGCAACTGTATGAACAAACTGCTTCATGCAATGTCCCTGTTATGGTTTCCTCAGTACCTTAACCCATAGCATAAATATAAAATTAAAGAATTAGAGTTAGCTTATGTTTTGTTAAGAAAATAACATATTTGCTTTATAGTTTGTGGGTAGTAGGGAGAAGGCCCCAATCAGCAAATAAAAGAAAGCCATGAGAATAATAAGTAGTATCACTTGTAGTGTAGGAAGGATGTATGGTTCCAAAATAACTACAGTTAAGAGCGACAGTAAAAAAGACAAACTGTCTTAAAAGAAACAAGCTCAAACCTTCCCATGGTTCTGCTGGTAAGCAAGGAGTCCATGGAGAAGATAAGAAAGGAAAGGCCTTGGGAAGAAACTGTAAATCTTTTTTGGATTAAGCCTGGAAATAAGGGTGAATTGTCTCAAACTGGTTTTTCCATAATTGGCAATATCACTTTTTATACCCTTTAACAGACAAGTGAACTCTTAAAGGGTTCATTAATGTGGTATGAGTGTGGATTTCAGGAACTGTATAGCTGTCCTCTTGGCAGTGGAGCAATTGTGGTGGATGTGAAGTTTAAGGATTTCAGTCATTTTTTGTCCCCCTGAAGCAATTAATGTAATGGTCAAGTGTGTGGTTTTGACTGCTGGAGGCGGGGGAGCAGTGTCCAGTCAGATGATTCTTTTTTCTTATGACTGTCAGTGGGAACATGGTAGTTGTGGGTGGTGTCATCTTTATTATGGAAGAATTCTTTGAAGTGGAGTTGGCAAACGAATTCTTTTAGTTCTCCACATGTTAGTATGGTATCAGGTTCTATGGTGAGGTAGAAGTTCATTGTTCAGTTCCTTAGGTTACAGATAATTCAGCTCTGGTTAGGGGTAGTCTTGATAAATTGATGATGTTGGGGTGTTGTGTAGCGCCCATGTGGTGGGTCCTGGTGTCATGATTTGAGTTGTGTTTTGTGTGCCAACAGATCTACTGAAGGAGATCCAGACAGAGTGTTCAACAGAGTCAGTGGTGCTGGAACTAGAGGTACTAGGGGTGCTGCCAGACCCTCTGGCTTGAAGTAGTAATAACAAACACCAAATACGTGGTTTCCATCATTAGCACCCCTGCTATAACAAATTGTTCCACCACCCCTGGACACAGTACAGCAATTATTACCCATTCATCCAGCTGCCATCTTGTTGGTGTATGAAGGTAACAACACTGAGTTTCCAGAAACCTTACAAAGAACAGTACTAGAGTGTCTTCATGATAACAAATCAGCAGGCCATCTGGGGTATGAAAAGAAACTGACCCAGGTATCTGACATATTTTTTGGCTGGGCATGGCTGCAGATCTTAAGATTGGGTTCTTTCCTGTCAAGAAAGGAAAGTGCTAGCAAGAAGAAGCAAAACTCCTTTAATGGAAATTAAACCTAGTAAGCCCTGGGAGTTCATACAGATTGACTTGAAAGGCCCACTATCACAAACACGAGCTGGAAATTGATATTTGCTGGAAGTGTATGACACCTTCGTGAAGTATGTAGTGGTGCAACCACTGAAGGTTAGAAGGACTGAGACAGTTACGGATGCATTGCTGAAACATGTAGAGCTGCAGTTCAATCCACCAAGCTGCACCTGCAGTGATCAGAGGAAGGAATATGAATGACTGTTGTTACACAAAGTTTGTCAACAGCTCCAGATAACCAAGCTGAGGACCAGTGTTGCCCATCCTGCAAGTAATGGGGGGAGTAGAGAGACTAAACTGCACCTTTGGTTTTGTGCTTAGAATCTTACTCAGTTAAGACCAACTGGACTGGGATACAAAGTCATCTTTTGTCATCTGTGCATATAACACCCAGCGGGCACTGAAATATCCATTACTCTCCTTATGAAAATTATTTTTAGACTCTGCAAACCCATGCTTCCTGTGACTTGATGGTCAGGCAGCAAGAACTGGCAAGGCCCCCTGCACCTAAAAAGATGGGCAACATGAAGGAATCTAATATCAGTGACCTGAAGACAGCATTCTAGAAGGTGAAGGAACAGATGAGTTGGAAGCAGCCATGCCAGGAAAAGGGAAAATAGTGTGCCCATCCAGAAAGGAGAGATGGTGAGGCTACACAGCTGGAAAAAGCAGCCTGGAAAAAAAATCCAAATTTACTTCTTTTTTATGGGAACCTTACACAGTGGTTAAGAAACTAAACAACTTATCCTTGCTGATACAGAAAGCAAGAGATCATCCCTTTGTAGTGCATCAAGAGCTGCTGCACAGATTCATTGAATGAAAGGAGAGGGCAAACAATGAGGATGCTCAACAACTATCCCAGAGTGATGCCAAAGAGGATTTGGAGGTACTTTAGCAGGTTCCTGTGGCTTGTAGTAGGAGACCATTCATGGAAGAGGAATTGCCAAGGTGCTCTTGGGACCTCAACACAGTGCCATCTTCAATAGACAGTCTATCTACAACAAATAGGCCTCACCTAGAGGACATGAATTCTGTGCATTCATTGATAATCTAGATCCGACTGTGAGTTATGTATCCATGAGTGAATATAATACTTGAGGCGGCAGACAAACATGGAAACCTGTGTGTATGGCAGACTTCCTAGATTCCTAGAAGTTACTGTTTAAATTTTTATTTAACTGGGAGGGGGAGTTGCAATGATTAGTGTAGACAGCTCCTCCACCAGTAAATGATGCTATAATTTTATCATACTGTTACATTGTTTTCTTGTATGTTATGATGTTGCTGCACCAACCTTGGGGGTTAGCAGGAAGTGCCTTGAAGTTTCCCAATGAATCTCTGTGATTCTATAAGACAGTGTTACACTATCTATTGACAAACATATATCTAATAGGATACATGGGATGGCAAGGTAACAGGGCAAATTTAAGACTGTGTGGGCTATCTTCACTGTAAATGCCCATACTTTCCAGTGTGGGGTTTTCATTTTGTTTTTTTAAGTGTAAACTTAGAATTTCCTAACTTTCTAATTATTTTTTAACTATAATGTTCCTTTTTAAGGGTTTTAACAGTCACTTCCACTCCATTTAATATGTATTCACAGCCCTTCCCTCTTAAGAAGGTGTTTGTCTGTGAATTTCCTTTGGTTCTTTCAACCCCTTTTTAAATGAATTGCTCTGTGATACTTTGAAAGATGGAATGTATTTCTCTTTACACTTGTGAAGTTTTAATGTAATTTAAACCATTTTGGGAGACCTTGTGGGCCTTATATTCTCTACAAGGATCTATGAAAAGTTTATAAGCTCTGTAGGATTCCACGTGAACTGTGATGTTCCTAATTGATACAGGAGGCCGTGGAGAGATTATCAACGTGGTTGGAGTCTATGCATACATATTTCATTGTCTCTACAGAGGTCTCCATGGGACTTGTGAGCTCTGCAGGATTCTTGTGGGACTTGCAACTATGGGATTCCAGGGGAACCAGAAACATAATGGCAGCTTTGAGGGGATAGGAGAAAGGAGGGAGGAGAACAAAACCCCAAGAGGAGCCTCTTTTGAGAGATCAGAAATGAGAAGTGGGGCTTTGGTGGGGAGCAGCAAGTGTAGTGCTTTGGTGGGGAGAAAGAAAGAAAGAAAGAAAGAAAGAAAGAAGAAAGAAAGAAAGAAAGGTGAACAGGAAAGGTTCAGGGCTTTGACTGGGAGAGAGATGTGGAAAGAGTCTAAGGGGATTAAAGGGTCTGGGCGGGGGACTGTGGGGACAGTGAAAGGAACAGAAGAATGGGAATATATAAGAAGGCCAGCCACTTCCCAAGCACCCCCTTGTGGCCACAGGTGACTCTCTGGCACCCTTCCTCAGTTTCCTTCCTGGGACTCCTGAATAACTCCACACAAACTCTTCTCTAGTTCAGCAACACCCCTCTTTGGGGCTGAATTTATTACAGTAACAAAATCATTCCCAAAACAAAGTTCTCAAATCCCCCTCATGTCTATGCCCTCAGTCTTCCCACTGGAGGGTTTCCCAAGCCCTCCCTGACTAAAGCCATTTTTTCTGATTCAGGATTCCTAGCCTTTCCCATTGTGGTTCTTCCACACTTTCCCTGCCCAGAGCCTACCTGCTCCCAGCAGTCTCTGTAGTCTTCCTAAATTTTCCCCTCTGATAGCTTAGTGTTCTCTGCTGGCATCTACTTGCTCCCAGCAGCAATTCCCTCCCTTGGCAGGCTCTGCTGAAATCTGTCTCTCCTCCAGCTTCACTCTAGTTGTGTGTCCCAGAGCATCCTCCAGTAGCTTCCTCGTGCTCTATATTATGTTATCAGCAGACCCTTGCTCAGGTGTGCCTCCTGAGTAACTAGAGTTGGCTAGCCCCAGGCCTTTAGCCCTTGGGACAAGCCACCCTGTTACAGAGTGACAGAGACAAGAATGAAGGGGGAAATGAAGAGGGATGCAGAAGAAGAAAGAAATGTTTCTTGAAGACCTCACTGAGATGAAAGAATGTGGTCTTTGAAACGAAGTATTAAAATTGGTACCAAGATATATAGAATCATAGGACTGGAAGAGACATTGAGAGGTCTTCTAGTCTAGTTCCCTGCACTCAAGGGAGGACTAAATATTATCTAGACCACTCCTGACAGGTGTCTGTCTAACCTGCTCTTAAAACTTCCAATTACAGAGATTCCACAGCCTTCCTAGGCAATTTATTCCAGTGTATAAGTACCCTGACAGTTAGAAAGTTTTTCCTAAAGTCTAACGTAAACCTCCCTTGCTGCAATTTAAGCCCATTGCTTCTTGTCCTATCCTCAGAGGTTAAGAAGAACAAATTCCTCTATCCTCTTTCTAACAACCTTTTATGTACTTGAAAACTGGTATCATAACCCTTCCCACTCTTCTCTTCTCCAGACTAAACAAATTTTTCAATCTTCCCTCATAAGTCATGTTTTCTAGACATTTCATCATTTTTTTGCTCTCCTTTGAACTTTCTCCAATTTGTCCACACTTTTCCTGAAATGTGGCATGCAGAACTGGACAAAGTACTCCAGTTGTGGCCTAACCAGCATGGAATAGAGCAGAATTACTTCTCATGTCTTGCTTACAACACTGCTGTTAATACATCCCAGAATGATGTTTGCTTTTTTTGCAATAGTGTTACATTTTTGTCTCATATTTAGCTTGTTATCCATTATAACACACAGATCCCTTCTGCAGTACTTCTTCCTAGGTAGTCATTTCCCATTTTGTATGTGTGCAACTGATTGTTCCTTTCTAATGGAGTACTTTGCATTTGTCCTTATTGAATTTCATCCTATTTACTTCAGACCATTTCTCCAGTTTGTCCAGACCATTCTGAATTTGAATCCTGTCCTCCACAGTGCTTGCAACCCCTCCCAACTTGGTATCATCTGCAAACTTTATAAGTGTACTCTTGATGCCATTATCTAAATCATTGATGAAGATATTGAACAGAACTGGACCCAGGACCAGTCCCTGCAGGATCTCACTTGATATGACCTTCCAGCTTTCCTGTGTAACACTAATAACTACTCTCTTGGAATGGGCTCAATGGGTAGTGATCAATGGCTCCATGTCTAGTTGGCAGCCGGTTTCAAGCCGAGTGCCCCAAGGGTTGGTGCTAGGGCCAGTTTTGTTCAATATCTTCATTAATGATCTGCAGGATGGCGTGGATTGCACCCTCAGCAAGTTGGCAGATGACACTAAACTTGGAGGAGTGGTAGATACGCTGGAGCTTAGGGATAGAATACAGAGGGACGTAGATAAATTAGAGGATTGGGCCAAAAGAAATCTGATGAGGTTCAACAAGGACAAGTGCAGAGTCCTGCACTTAGGACAGAAGAATCCCATGCACTGCTACAAACTAGGGACCAAGTGGCTAGGCAGCAGTTCTGCAGAAAAGGATCTAGGGGTTATAGTGGATGAGACGCTGGATATGAGTCAACTGTGTGCCATTGTTGCCAAGAAGGCTAATGACATTTTGGGCTGTATAAGTAGAAGCTTTGCCAGCAGATTGAGGGACGTGATCATTCCCCTCTATTCTGCATTGGTGAGGCCTCATCTGGATTACTGTGTCCAGTTTTGGGCCCCACACTACAAGAAGGATGTGGAAAAATTGGAAAGAGTTCAGCGGAGGGCAACAAAAATGATTAGGTGGCTGGAGCACATGATTTATGAGGAGAAGCTGAGGGAACTGGGTTTATTTAGTCTGCAGAAGAGAAGAATGAGGGAGGATTTGATAGCTGCTTTCAAGTACCTGAAAGAGAGTTCCAAAGAGGATGGATCTAGACTGTTCTCAGTGGTAGCAGATGGCAGAACAAGGAGTAATGGTCTCAAGTTGTAGTGGAGGAGGTTTAGGTTGGCTATTAGGAAAAAAATTTCACTAGGAGGGTGGTGAAGCACTGGAATGGGTTACCTAGGGAGGTTGTGGAATCTCCTTCCTTAGAGGCTTTTCAGGTCAGGCTTGACAAAGCCCTGGCTGGGATGATTTAGTTGGGGATTGGTTCTGCTTTGAGCAGAAGGTTGGACTAGAGACCTCCTGAGGTCCCTTCCAGCCCATCCCCACATTTAAATATCAGAGACAGAGGAAGCGTATTCTTAGTAGACAGCCTGGAACTCTGGAATTTGTTTCTTTAGCTGATCAGGCAGCGGCCATGGTTTTGACAGTTAGGACACAGCTCAAGGCCCATCTCTTTTTTCAGGCATTTGCCTCAGGGAAATTGGGTAAGCTGGTTGGGAGGGGGAAGTATTTGGTCTGAGAGCTTGTCCTTCTTTCTTTTTGTCTTTCATAAGAGATACATTTGTACATGTATTCTTACTACATTATGTACATGCTTTCTGAGGCGACTTGGATAGGGTGCATTTTATAATTCTAAAAATAAACAAGTACATGTAGTGACACTGTACAACCCCAATGTATGTAACGAGAGCTCAACATTTCAGAGAGAAGGAAAGTGCAGCTGACACGTGCACAGGAGTCTTCACTTGATTTTCATAAAATACTATGCAAATGGAAGAAAGCACTTGCCAAAGAAACAGATGAAGATACATTCCTCAGGGATTTCTTTATGATAGGACTTCAGAACCTGTCAGGGAGTGGTATTCAACGTTTAGAGGCAGAATCCATTAAGCAATAATAATTCCCTTCTCTACATGGCTTGCAGTTCACAAATGGACAGACTGCTGATGTAATGTTGGGCTAGACAGAGAAAATTAAAGGCAGCCCTGGTCATCTGGAAGTTTGTCAGCCATTCAGTGTGATTCTTCTTTGCAGAATAATCCCAGTTCACCTAGGATTACAATAGACTCTGGTGCAAATTTTCATCTCTTCACAGGATATTTGGGAGATGTAGCACCATAGGCATTTCTGCAACAGGACCTCTCACATCTACCAATAGTGGTCCATTAGAGATGGAGGATAAATTTGCAAAATATTTACATTAATATTGCATACCATTTATTAGTTCTACCATCACATCTCTGGTTCTTGCTCTTTCCTCCTCTGCTTCACTCCTTCCCTCTTGGTGCTCTTCCTCCCTCTGCTGAAATGAACCCTTTGGCATGCCACTATGAGGGAGAGACAAGTTGAGATTATCTCCTAACAAGTAAGACACTGTCCTTACACAACTCCTTCTTTTCCTCTCTGCAAATCCCACCTCCCACAATCCATCAAGTATTCAAACCCCCAACCTCACCCCGACACAGTCAGGTCTCTTCTCCTCCAGCAAAACAAATTTCCTTCCACATATCAATTCTTTGCCACCTCATAAAAATGAA
The DNA here is from genome assembly GCF_025201925.1 of Gopherus flavomarginatus. NCBI lineage: Eukaryota > Metazoa > Chordata > Testudines > Testudinidae > Gopherus > Gopherus flavomarginatus. Next base: position 86,178,195 of record NC_066620.1, read on the forward strand.
TATGCCACCTTGTGGTGGGGTGAATAAACTCCACACCAGAACAGAACCAGTTAAGGAGCAGCTCTGGGCCAAGGAAGCCCCATCCATCCCCATCTGCAGAGTGTGCTCTAGCTGGAGATGGAGTTTAAAAGGGAGCAAGACAGGGAAGGGAGTGCTTGCTGAGCCCAGAGAGACTGAAGATTCAGTTATTCTCCTTTTCTTTTTGTGATGGGGTGAAATAGGCCCAGAGGCCCCCTGCTGGATGCCTCAGGGTCCCACTACACCCTGTCCCAGAAAGGAGCAGTAGAGAAGTCCTCCAGGCTGCCTAAAGTGGCTGCGGGGGAAGCAGCCAATTGGAAAGAAGCTGCAGGGAGGCCAATCAGGGCTCAGCAAGGCCATATAAAAGGAGCTGCTGTACTAGAGCAAGGATTCTCAAACTAGGGGTTGGGACCCCTAAGGGGGTCAGGAGGTTATTATATGGGGGGTCGTGAGCTGTCAGCCTCCACCCCAAACCCCGCTTTGCCTCCAGCATTTATAATGGGGTTAAATATATAAAAAAGTGTTTTTAATTTATAAGGGGGAGGGGTCGCACTCAGAGGCTTGCTGTGTGAAAGGGTCACCAGTACAAAAGTTTGAGAACCACTGTACTAGAGAGAGTCAGTTGCTGACTGGAGCTGGAGGAGTGAGCACTGTGTTCCTGTCTGGCTGGCAGGCTGAAGGAGCAGCTGGATCATGGACAGATCAGTTGCTGGCAGGGACTGGAGGAGCAATAGGGAGCTCCTGGCTGGCTGCTGGGACTGAGTACAAGACTTCAGCACTAAGATAAGGGTGAAGCATTTGAGAAGGTGCTGGAGCTGTGGGGCAGAGGCCCAGGGAACAGAAACACAGTTTAGTTAAAGAGATGCAGTAGGTGGCTGCTATTGATAGGGTCCCTGGGCTGGGACCTGGAGTAGTGAACGCACCCAGTCCCTTCCCTGCCACTAGAGAAGTGGCCTGAATATTAAACTGAGATACACCCCTGGAAGAGAAACTAAACTGTTAAGTGGCCAACTGGAGAGCTGGGCCAGAACGGGTGAAGAATCTCCAGGGAGGAAGCCCTGGGGGCATGGCCCCCATACCAGGGCGAGGAACTATTTGAAGGCTTGCCCAGAAGGGGCTGTAGGACTGATTAAGGACTGACCCCATGGAGGACTGTAGGAAGACAGTGTCTCCAGGGAGGAAGCCCTGGGGATACAGCCCCATACCAGGACTATTTAAATACTGAGTCTGGGGAGGGCTTCAGAGATACCAACAGAGGAGTACTGGGATAGGCTCCTGATGGACTATATACCCCAAAAGGAGTCTGTTCTGTTTCAAATACAGATTGTGTGTGAGACTCAGCTGGATGGTTGAATCATTGAAAACCTTCCTGAGAAACCACCGACAGGGGTCATCACAAACTGAGAGAGTTGAAGGCACACACACTTGACCAGGGGCACTCATGAGAGGCGGGTGCCACCCTGTTATACTTTGCTACAGTGTCAAACTATAAGACTTTGGTGGGATAGCAAGTGGTAAGAAGTGACATAGGGAGGGATCCTTTAGGCACTTCCAGGTGCTGGACATTGTTGCTTCTTACAGAGCTCTGGGTTGGAACCCGGTGGAGTGAGAGGACCTGGACTCTCATACCAATCATTTTGATATGGAGGGCACAAAAACCCTCTCTTCCAGACTCACTGTTGGGGAAACCCAGAGAGGGTAAAGACTTTGCAAACTTCATGGCTGGGGCTGAAGACCTTCAGGGGTGGTAAACAGAGGGAAGGTCCTCCTCCTGCCCACCTTCGGGAGAGAATGGGACCTGATATCTTCCTTCAGGCTATGTTACCCCAGAGAGGGATACAGCTACTAGGTGAACAGACTGGAGGTTGGGTTGACACCCACGCACCAAAAGGCAGACTGCCATTGATGTGACAGGGGCCAGTGACAGACATTGGAGATAGGGCAAGAAGAGACCTAGTGCCCTGACCACTAAGCAGCAGTGCCAGTGAGCGCTGCCCATCACACACCCCAGAACATAAATTCAAGTTTCTTACCCTACGCAAAATTCAGTGCCTCCATCAAATCAATTCCCCTTTTCAAAATTGATTCCACTCTCACAAAAAACAATCAGTCCTCTCCCACCTCCATAATACATAAAAACACAGTTCTCTCTGGTACCACATGGGGCTCAGGCTCCTCTACACAACAGCCTGGCCTTCCGTTTTGAGATCACAGCTTGTCAGGGAGATGAGCAGCCGCTGCTGGTGAGGCCATGCTGTGTAGAGTTTTTCAGCTGCTGCTCTGCCACACCGGCCCCACAGTGATGGGGAGGAGCTGGGAGGCAGAGAGACCCCTAAAAGCATGGGGCTTTCCTTGTTTCTTTGTTTGATCTCAGATGAGCCTCTTGCCTGCCTTGCAGTGCTTGGAAAAGCAGAGCCCTTGTGTAGGTATGAGGCACAGATTTGTTATTTTTATTTTTTAATTTGGCAGTGATGCAGCCAGAAAGCCAGACATGGCAGAGTATAGGCAAAAGAGCAGGAGGCAGAACTGGAAAGCCAGAATCCCTTACTAAAAGTTCTTCAAAGCCTGAGACTAGGTGGGTCTGTGGATTTGCATTTTTCTAACTATCAGCAGTATTTGTGCACATCTGCTCCTCCAAATACTTTGTTCTATATGTTTCTGAAGGAAGAGCCAAAAACTCCTAGTCTAGAGGCCTCTACCTAGAAAATTCTCACAATGCCTATCAGCGTGCAACATCACCCAGAGGATGCAAACTGGTGCAAAATCTCCAGAGTGCAATGCATCATGGAGGGGGAACCATACTGGAAAATTGCCAGGATCCCCCGCTATGAGCATCAGTGGATGAAGAACTCTAGGATAGCTGTTAAGAATTGCCATAATGCAGTACACATTGGGTTTTCAGATGGAGATACAACACTGTTGAAAAAGGGTAATATCAAACAGTGTTGCTCTACAGACCCATTTGGCCAAGTTAGAACATGATTATCTGGCACGGTTATACCAAAAGACTGTTGCTCTGTGGACAAGGCTCTTCTTTAAGCTTCTGCTTTCACTTTTCTCTTAAGGAACTCTATTTTGGTAATAGGACAAACACTTTCAGGCATTGGGCTTTCAGATTAGACTAATCAGGAACATAAAACATCGCCATATACTCTTAGTCAGTGTCACATCAAAGGACTTCAGTCAGGAAGACAAATAATTAAATTACCTAGGCTTTGATCAAGAGTATGCAGTTTGCTTCAAACACTTCCACAGGACATTTGCTTGCTTTAATCACCGCTGTCTCTTTTGTGATCAAAGGCATTCCTTTTGATATAGGAAATGCATTGCCTCTTAATCGAGGTGATTTCACTCATCCCTAACCTTCCTAACTGTGTTACTGGTTTAATATAAAATATGTTTATTGACAGCTGTGCATGACAGCTTCTGTCTAATGGTATGTCACACTAATTGTATTGTTTGAGTGTGACCAGCATGCTGTTCTGCACATTCCCGATTCCAGACACATGCATCTTTACTTTTTGAATAAAGATGTAGAATGGACAATTTTCAAGAATAAAGATTTTTTCCAATTCTCTTTATAGTTCCCTTTCAACTGAGGATCTCAAAGCATAAAACAAATATTGGTCATAGGGCCCCTGTGAGGTAGTTAACTATTTTATGAACCAACTAGCTCATTACTAGGCACTGTTAACTCCTACTTCAATATTCAGTCAGCTCAAGACTCCATAACCTCCAGTGTACAGGAAAAGGAAACACAACCTGAACCTCAGAGGGTGCCAGGTTTAGGAGCACGCCAGAGGCCTGATATCAGGCAACCTGAGAGGTGCACAGAGACTCCCCCTGTTGCTGACAAGAGGCCAGCAGTAGCTGCAGAGAGAAGGCAGCCGGATGTGGGGGAGAGGTTACAATTACAGTGACCTTTAGACTCACCCCTGTAGTGGGGGAGGGGGCATCCACTTTAATCCTCCACCCAACAGCTTCCTGGCATTACCTAGAACCAGGGCTCCTTGAAGCCCAGCTTGGATAGTAGGCTCCACCCTGGGCCCTGATTGGTGGAACACCAGAGTTCTTGGTTGGTCTGCTCCCCCTACTTAAGCCAGAGGGAGGAATAGGAATTTGTCTATATAACTGGGCTCCACACTGCTTCAGACTACTCAGACAGCACTACCCGCTCTTGTCTCCTGCCCCAGCCTCCCTGACTTAGCCTGATTCCTGAAATCTGACTCTAGGTCCCTGACCTCAACTTCTGACCTGCAACACCTCTGCCAGAATGATTCAGTGGGAGTTGCTAGTGGTTCTGGGGCTTCATGAACCAATCCTGCCTTCTATTCATGTTGCATGCCCAAATTTAGGATTCTGACCCAGGCAAGGTGGGTTTGATAATCAGTCTGCTGATGCGGGAGGTGTTGCACTGGGCCACCCTCTTGCTGTAGAATAACAGCCCAGTGCTTTCAAATCTGAATGCCTTCCTCCAATCTATATCTACAATGTTTGATGACCCACATTGTGCCCACTTGGCCAAGGCTGCTCTAAGGAAACTCTGGGAGAGGCAGGGTACCATTGCTTCCTAGGCAGTGCCTTTCTGCCATCTCCCTGCAGACACTGAAAGGAACAAGGTGATGGAGTGGTACCAGTTCCGATGGGATCTGCAGGAGGAAATCAAAGATGAACTGGTCTGTGTGGAGACACCCATGAGTCTGGATGTCTTCATCAACCTTACCATCCACATAGATAATCAGTTACAGGAACAGAGGGAGGAAAAGATAAGTTCCCTGCAGTCCCCTGTCTGAGTACCATTACATTGGTGTCCATTCCATCCACTCAACTGATGCAGGTGGAGCTGGCTCATTGACAGCTCACCACCAAAGAAAACAATGCTGTCATACCACCAATACTTCTATTGCGGCAAACCTGGCCATGCCATTTCCGCCTGTCCTGCACGAGCCCCACGGAAACTGAGAAATGAGTTGACTCAGGTTTAATAAGGGGGACCAGCCTGGGTTCTGTGAGAATTCCCCACACTTCAGTCCTGACTGGGACATGCACCCTACTCTGTTTGGGAGCTTTGTACTTGCAGGTGCATATCTGGCTGTGCATCCCTGAGAAGCCCACATGGATTTCCACCCAGCTGGCTTTCATCAATTCAGGAGCAGCCAACAATTTCATAGATGCAGTGGCAGCCCAGGCCTGGCAAATTCCTTTGCAAAGCAAGGCCACTCAGCACCTAATAAAAACTATGGACGGCTCCCCTCTGTCTTTGGGTCCAGTGATCAAGGAGACAGTCCCCTGGGAAACAGTTATTCAGGGGCACTGAGAAATACTATGACTCAGTGCAGTTCAATCCCCACACTTCCCTCTGATTCTCAGCATCTGCTAGCTCACCCTTCAAAATTCCCTTAGTCATTGGCAAGAACAGGAGGTCAGTTTCCCTTCAGAATTCTGTCAGCAGTATTGTCAGAAGCAAACTGATGATGTCCCAACATCCAGGTCCTGGAGGGCTCAGGGTGGTGATCATCCAGGCAGAGACATCCTCTGAGCCTACATTAGAATCTCCCTTAAATATCATGACTATGCTGAAGGGTCTGAAAACCTCCCTCTGCACTGGGACTGCCCCATATAGCTGCAGCCAGGAGCAAAAATACAGTTCAGGTGGATTTATGCCATGTCAGAACCCAGTCTGCCTGTGCTGCATGAATTCTTCCAGGAAAACCAGCCAGAGGGTTCATCCACAAGTCAATCTTGCTGGCTGGTGGTCCAGTCATCTTTGTCAAGAAAAAAGGCAGCAGTGTTCGACCCTGTTGACTACCAAACCTTGAAACCAGATAACAAGCAGACTGGGTGGTACAGGAGATACATTTCTGGGGAAAAATCTGGGACTGGGGGTGTGTTGGGGTCACCCTGCAGTATAACCAAGCTTGGCTGAATAACCCAAGAGTGCCTGGCAGGCTGCAGTTACACTCAAGAGTGTGGCTTGCATGGTGGAAGGCTGTTTGTGAGTGGCTCACGTGGGAGCTACTTCAGCAAGGCATTGTAAGGCACCCAAGGTTGCATCGCAGGGGTGACACAACTGCTCGTTAGTCTGGATTGTACCCTGGTATGTCACAGTTACAAACAATTTCTGATAAGGATGAATAGACCAAAGAGCAAGAGGGATATGCATCAGAAACCTAGAATTAGAGGAGGATGGCAATGATGGGTCAAGATGACCTATTGAGAGATGAAGACCCTCCACACAAGGTAGTATGTCCCATTTAATGTATTTGTAGTGTATTTTCTTTCGTTTACCATGTGTACTTGTGGGATGTGGGTTGATCTATGCCAAAGCTCAGAGATGGCATTATGAGGCATTATCATCCTAAATACAAAAATGACGGCAAGCGATGCCAGAAGTACCCTGATTCTCTGGTGACCGGAGTATGGAATTGTGAACTGTGTTGCTCTTCCTTGGCCAAAAGATAGTTACCCTCTTGAATCTTAACTCCTCTTATCCTCACTATACTCCTGCTGCCTCTGTTGTCATATTCCTGCCTCTAATGCAAACCTGGCTCCCAGCCATTTATGTCATTGTAAAGGCAGAAATCTCTAGATTACTCCACTCCCACTTGCTGTCCTCAGTTTAACACAGGCGAAATATGGTGACTGAATACCACTACTTTTTTAAAAAAACAACAACATTTAAATAAGAGACATTATCATTTTTTAAAACCATTGAAAAGTTTTCTGTCCAGCTCTCTATCTTTCTTGGCAGGAAACACCTACTGTGATGCTGAACCAGCCAGCTCCATTGTAACATTCCATTGATTTTGTTACTCACAGCAGCTGCAGTGGTGGATCAGCAGTGAGCAGGTTAAACTGCATTTTCCAAGCAGAAAAAAATAATGAAACCAAGAGATCAAGATGTAGAGAAAGATGAAAGTGATGGCAGAGGGGGGAGGAAAATGAGAAGAAAATGAAAGTTTGCCAGAGAAAAGGTTATGTTGCAGGCAGAAATACCAAAAAGAGATCAAAGGGTCAAATGAGAATTAAATCACAGGGTCGCTATCCTATTACGAGATCAAAGGAAGACACCTTGTGAAGTAAAGTGGAATAGATTAAATAGAGAAGGAGCAGGAAGAAGAGAGATAGATTACAGTAATGCAGCATACATCCAGGGCAGGGATCTGCCTGAATTGTGGAAAAGGAATTTAGCAGAATTTTAATCTTAACCTTCTAAATCTATTGAGTTGTTAAGAAGAAATAGACAAATATTTTGAGGACTCCAGCATTTGACTTGCCTTTAGAACTGATATAATCTTGTGGGAAATATTTTCAGGTTTTAAAAGAATGTGTTAACTGTTGTAGTGGCATCCAGTGCTCTGTCACTACAATAGTTACTGCTTGTATCAGGCCCAGAGAGCCAAACTGCGGAACCGTCATGGGCTGGTGAGCACTTATGCATATAAGCACTGCCCTGGCCTTCACAGTGAGACTGCTTGCATGAATAAGTGTTCATCAATGTGACTAAGAGCTGACATACATATTTAACTCTTAGAGACTAACAAATTTATTTGAGCATAAGCTTTCGTGGGCTACAGCCCACTTCTTAGGATGCATGGAATGGAACATATATTGAGGAGATATATATACACATACAGAGAGCATGAAAAGGTGGGAGTTGTCTTACCAACTCTGAAAAGCCAAGTAAGTAAGACAACTCCCACCTTTTCATGGTCTCTGTATATGTTCCATTCCATGCATATATATGTCCTCAATATATGTTCCATTCCATGCATCCGAAGAAGTGGGCTGTAGCCCACGAAAGCTTATGCTCAAATAAATTTGTTAGTCTCTAAGGTGCCATAAGTACTCCTGTTCTTTTTGCGGATACAGACTAACACAGCTGCTACTCTGAAACCTGTCATATTTAACTCTCTTAATCTTTCCTTATAAGTCAGTCCCTCCATCTCTCTAATCATTTTTCTTCCTCTTCCTTGACCTCCCTTCAGCTTTAACATCTTTCTAGTGTGAAAGTAGAATGAATTATATAGTAAGAATAGAAAGGATTAAAGAAATGTTGTCTGTACCTTTAAGCAAAGTTGTTGGAATGTTGCAACCAGGTGTCAGGAATACAGACATTAACATAGAACAATTGCACCATTTAAGGGCAATTGGTGAAGCATTAGCCTTAGATCGATAACAGTTAGTAAGGAAATAGGATATGCATGCTGCGCCCCAGGTGAATTTTACTGTTTTGATTTCTTTGTCCCTTTGTCTAAATTCCCGCTCTTTTATCTGTATATATAAGACTGTTTGGGCCTTGCATGGCCACTCACATATTCTGAATGCTATTGGCGGAGCGCTGCGCTAATAAACAGAGTGGTCTGACAAATTGTGAGTCCTGATTCTAACTTTGACAATTTGGAGGTTCCACCGAGATGGCAACCGTCTTCACTGGGGCTGTGTGATTCCTGATCGTTTTTGTAGGATGACCGTGGCAGCCGGCACCTGGGCATTTGGCCCAAGCGGTCCCCCACTAGAGCGGAAAGGCGCACAGCCACAGTGAGGTCTACGCCATCGAACCTGTTGGTTCCCACTCTGTTCTGGTAGGGATCCCGGGATCTGACATCAGGAATCTGGTCAGGTAATTATTTCTGTGTTTTGTCCGGACTGGGGACTGTCCTGTCTCTATGTCTATCTGTCCTCTTGTGGAGTATTTGAGTCTGGGTGCCGTCTCTGTCTGGGGATCGGCTGACCAAGGGGTTCCTGTCCCTGCGGTCTGAGTGAGTGGAATCTGCACAATCGCAGCTGCACCGCACTTTGGGTAAAATCCCTGGTGTGAAAGCAAGGGCGATTGAGGCAGTAGCCTGTGGGCTCCTTTTGTGTGTTGCACTGGGCATCGCTCTGACGAACCCAAATTTCCTTCTTGTGCGATTGGTGTGTGAAGTCCTCCTGTATTGGTAAACAGACGTCTAAGTCGGGACAGTTCCCTAAATGAACGCCGGCTCATTTTATGTATTTAGGATGGGTCCGGACTCCTGTAAAAAGGGTACAGACTCCCGTAAATTTCTGGGAAAATGGTCTAGGCTAACTCAGGGGGATCCCAAAACTCAGTGGCCACTGTTAAAATCTTAGAACAAAGACTGAGTGGACGTCTTAAAGGACAAACTCGGCCAACCTAAAACTAAATTGGCTAAAGGAGAGGTTAATTGTTTCATGCAGTGGTAGGAAGAAGCAAATCGTAGGTGGACAAAATCAAAACTGGCCTCTCTCAATTATTCAAATAATAAGTTAAAAGCTTTATTAAAAACCTCCTCTCCCACCACCAGACCGAGAGCTCCCCTTTACCCCGTTCTCCAAACCCCGAATCGATCCAACCCCCTTCATACTCCCATCTCACTGTAAAAAGGACAAAAAGCTCCTTGTTCTGCTCCCCTTTGTCTGCTCCCCTTTGTCTGCCTCAGAAACTGATTCGTTAGTGTTCCACTACCAATTCAGCAAGAGGGGGGACTCCTCAACTAGCCCCCACCCTTCCTGGTCCCTTTCCTTGAACACTTCTTTCAAAATTGTGAAGTGACCACAATAGCACTCACAAACGGTTCATTGGAAAAAAAAAGCAGGATCGGGCCCAGAAAAGCAGGCAAGCAACAGATAAAGAAACAGGTTGAAAGCCCTCAGGGAATAGTGTCAGGAGTAAGAAAAGCAGTAAGTGCAGGCATGAATCCCTGGAACAATACTTAAAATGTTGAAATCTAAGGTGATAAAGGTGTCATTTTGGGACATAAACAAGTGATTTAAGGGAAGAGAGTGAAAAGTTAACTCTACAGAGGCTGAAGAGAATTAAGCAGTTAAATTTTGTGGAAAATGTTAAAAAGAACCATGTTAAAGAGAGAATTCTTGGCTTCTTTGCAGCCATTCTGAAGGGAAAATGGGCCCTTTTCCAGAAGAGTGCCTGTAAATAATCCATATATATATATATATATATACAGCTATGTAAAAACAAAGTAGTGTAAAGAAATGTTTAGGAAAAAAAAAGTGTATGTATCTATTTGTCTGTGAAAATATGTAAAGTTCTAAGAATCTAAACCAGCACATCTGGTTTGTAAAACTGCAGTTTTGTAAGTGTAAGATAAATTGATTTTGATTTTGTTTTTAATGCCACTAAAAATTCATTTGACTCTTTAATTCAAAGTTGCAAAACTGACAGACCTTTTTGCAAGACACAGGTAATTAGTGTTGTTTGGCTTTGGAATTTAGCATTTAACCCTTAAGGGGTAACTTCATTCTTTACAAAAATTAAAATGTTTTTAAATAAAGACCAAATCATGGCTGCAATAGGGCAGTCAAAATCAGGAGAATAGGTAGAGATTCTGGAGTCTGTTTGTTTGGTTTGGTTTTTTTGTGACAATAGCAGATAAGAGCTGTAGTGAAAGAATAAGAAATTAACAGTGACCCTCTGAAGCAACAGCAGAGGTGAGGTGCACAAAACAAAAAGAAGCAATGTTAAAAACACTGAGCCTTAAAATGGCTCTGTGGAATCAGACTGTCACTTTGATAAGGATACATGAAAACTCTGTAAGAACAAAAGAAACAGTTACACCTTATGTAAAAATTGATGTGGCTAATGTTTTAAAAAAGTTATAGTATAGAAGGAATGTGCATTTTCCCTCGGACATGTGCGGTGTATATTGTAAAAAGGGTTAAAAGAAATGCAAATGAAACATGCTGCTGAATTAAAATCCTATTAGGGCTCCAAAAAGAGCCGCAATAGGCTGTTTTTTTCTTTTTCAGATCCCTGTGTGTTAAGACAGAGTCTCTGAGCCCTGCTGATGGCTTTGAATCCAAAAGTCAAGCCTGTGTTGATGCAAATTACCTAACTGATAAAGAAAGGTGAGAACTGCCAGCACAAAAGAAGCTGCAAATAAAGAACATACCTGGTCAGCAAACAAAATAAAAGGCATGGTATAACAAGATACCTTTAATAGATTTGATGCTAATGTTATTGTTAATATTAAACATTGAAATAAATTTAATGTTAGTAAGTACCCCTGTAACAAGTTAGAGTGTATGATTTTTGGAAAAATCCTTTAAAGTAATATGGTAATGATGCTTCTCAGCTATTATCTGTGAATAAACTTAAAGTTTAACTCAGCAGGAAAAACATTACAAACCTGGTCTGCTATATAAGAGGAAAAACTTGAGGTACACCACCTCATGAATTTAATAACTAAACAGTGGAATAATTTCCGCATAACCCTTAAAAAGTAGAAGCCATTAAAACCCGGCCTGCCTATAGAACAAAAAAAAATAAAACACAGGAAAATATGGGGTAATTCCTCTGTTTTTCCTGCAATCAGCAAGGGTATTTGTAAAAGAAAGGAATCTTTTAAGTAATAATCAATGCCTCCCCAAAAGGGATAGAAAAATGTTATTTTTGTCTTTCAGATAATCCAAAGTACTGTATAATGGGCTATGTGTATGTGTTAATTCTTGGGGAAAAGTGTTTCAAAAGTGTTAGCAACCTACTGGACCATTCATATTATACACACAAATGGGGACATGTTAAGAATTGCCACTACAGAAAAACATCATAGCTTGCCATTGGTATAACATATTTTCTGGATGGTTTCCCACAACTACTGGCATACTAATGTTACTACCCCTAATTGTGTTTTTGGTTTTAAATTGTATGTGTGTAATTGAAATGTTTAGAATGTGCTGGTGGATAAAACAAATGTGTGCAAAGCTAAAGTCACAGGCCCAAATCATCTCCCAGTATTTTCTATTACATGGACTAAATAAGAAATGACACTGGCGATTAATAATCTTAGTGTCAAAAGGGGGATATGTAGGAGCAGGATTTTATAAGATTTTATAATGTCCCATAAGAATTAAAGTATAATTTGATTTCATCCTGCTAGCCACTTTTTTTAAATAGCAGAAATAAATGACCTCCTGGGACTACAAGATTCTGTTTTCCCATATACATTACAAATTGGGCCCCCTCTAACTCTTTGTTTTAAGATTTAGATAGTAAGAGACAGGACTCTCTATTGTGTCTATGTTAAGTAAATTAGAGAAACATTGAAGGCCTGGGTCTCACTGTACATTGCCTTAGTTATCAATTGTAAAACTTAGCAAGGTTTAATTTGCAATGCTTTTTTGTTCGATATAAAATACTACTGTTTGTATTCTCAATCTATTTGTGTGAATGAGGAATGTATGCATCAGGAAAAGATAAGATGTGAAGGCCATTGTTATAGCCAGAGTCAAGGGACGGCTGTTAAACTGCCTGGCATCTCAGAGTGGATACATGCTTCGCAGTGTAAGAATGCACCACCCCCAGTGAACCAACCACCACCTCAGGACCACGCAGAGTCAATTTTTTGACTCCAGAAGAAGATGTAGAGGAACAGCCTGCAATACCTTACAATCTCGTAAGGGTTGCCAGAAGCAGATGACTACATAAAGCAAGGCCCAAGAAGAAGCAGTAGTGAGCCTAGCGCCTGCTGCCTGGTGGACATAAAACTGCGACTGCAGTTCCCTCAGTTGAGGTTGTCAGAACCAGAAGGGCCCTGCCTCCAACATGCGCCTCTGGTGGTGCCTGTTCTTCGGCTACTGATGTCTTAAGGTCTGGGGAGTCCACAATGACAATTCTTTTATCCAGAAGCAAGTGTGGATAGCTCAGACCCTTATTATTTCTAAATGCTGGGTCTGCAGCCACATCCCAGCCCACTCTCAAACTGGTGTTCCTGTCCTGGCTATCCCACTCAATTCCCCAGACCTCACTGGAGGACCTTGTCCATTTAACACAATATGGAACAGTAATGACACCTGGGAAGAGGCTATTGGCAGTTCCTTTATCCCACTTGGGGGAGTAATACACCACGCAAAAAGACTCCTAAGGTTACAAGCAGTGGTTGAAATAATGGCAAATGAAACCGGAAAAAGTTTAAAAACCCTGGCCAAAGAAACAGGGGTGATCAGACAGGTTGCCCTCCAAAACCGTCAAGCATTAGACATAGAGCTGGCGGCCAAAGGAGGGACCTGTGCTCTCATTGGAAAAGAATGTTGTGTGTTTATACCTGACAATACCAATGAGGTAATAGATCACGCTAGCCACTTACAACAAATCGCATATCTTCCTCATGAAGAGCTGAGTTCTTTATGGAAGTGGCTAAGTAACCTGTTCAATTTCTCTGGCATAGGAAACTGGTTGTTTCAGGGAGCCCTAACTATCCTGTTTGGAATCTTAATGATTTTTGTATGCTTTCAGTTAATCTCCTGTTGTATCAGAATTGTGTCACACAGGTGATTGCCACAAAACAGAGTGCTAATATGATGATTTTGAATATCACTGATGAACAAAGAGATAAGGAACGGTTAATTTGTGGAACCCAGTAATTGTTGGCCATGGCGTACGCCTGACCAAAAGGAGGGATTGTGAAAGTAGAATGAATTATATAGTAAGAATAGAAAGGATTAAAGAAATGTTGTCTGTACCTTTAAGCAAAGTTGTTGGAATGTTGCAACCAGGTGTCAGGAATACAGACATTAACATAGAACAATTGCACCGTTTAAGGGCAATTGGTGAAGCATTAGCCTTAGATCGATAACAGTTAGTAAGGAAATAGGATATGCATGCTGCGCCCCTGGTGAATTTTACTGTTTTGATTTCTTTGTCCCTTTGTCTAAATTCCCGCTCTTTTATCTGTATAAATAAGACTGTTTGAGCCTTGCATGGCCACTCACATATTCTGAATGTTATTGGCGGAGCGCTGCGCTAATAAACAGAGTGGTCTGACAAATTGTGAGTCCTTGGGCCTTGCATGGCCACTCACATATTCTGAATGTTATTGGCGGAGCGCTGCGCTAATAAACAGAGTGGTCTGACAAATTGTGAGTCCTGATTCTAACTTTGACACTAGTAACATGGTGCCCAGCACTGAAACAATATTTCCTGCCAGTGCTCTGTAAAGGAGGACTACTATCACCTCCTTACTCCATGAAGCAATGCCTCTGACTTTGTAGCCCAAAACTTCATTATCCTTCCTTTCTGTTCTCTCACAGCTGATATTTCATTTGTTAAAAAAGGATGTGAATTGTCACAGATGACTAGCTGTTTTCAGGTTAGGGTAATATATATAGTATATGTTGTTTGTATTATTATATGTGTGTACATCCATATATACATTATTATTACCATATGTGTATACATACATATATACACACATTACTGAAGATGTTCTATTCGACAGGATTGCTTTATTATTCTAATTTTTTACTGTGAAAAGATGTTTTCCATTCTATTAAATTGCATATCCATAGAGATTTGGGGGGATTTCTGGGCACCAAACCAGTCAGTCCAATTTGGACTGGGACAGTGGTTACTCTGGGTTAAGTCTCTTATCTGTCTCCTTCAGCTGTTTTAGTTCTCTGCTATTCATGGTAAGCAAAAAATTAAAAGTGGCACAGACTTTTGGCAGGGACCCAGCAAGAAACCTAGGAAGGAAACGTTAGGGTGCAAGATTCTGATTTCAGACAATGCAGTGTAAATCTGGACTAATACCTTTGAGTTCAATGAAGTAACTAAAGATTTACACTGGTGCAGCTTGACCAGCATCTGGTCTAATATACTATCTTTTTTTTTTCTTCTTAAAGTCACAAGTACACTTGATTCCTTATTTCACTAGAATCTTCCTGCTTTGTTTATGTGTGGGTACCAAATACCCAAACTTGAAACTCAAATTGCTCATGGTTTTTTATGAAGAAATGGAAACTCTGATTACAGTAGGCCAACTATTAAGTTTTTATTAGGGTAGCCTGTTCATTATTCATCATGCTTATCCTTAGAAGGGAGTAGCAGCAGCGTGAGAAGGAACTGGCCCCTCCATATACCTTATTCTTCACTCATACCATTGTAAATTAGAAGATGACTTTATTGAAATCAGTAGAGTTACAATAGTGTAAAACTGATGTAAGTAAGAAAAGAATCAGGCCTGATGAGCCAGATTCTATGCCGGACCTTACAAGAGACACAATCACCTTTGTGCCCTCTGGATTCTGGACTTGGCCAGGAGCTTGCAGCACAACTTATGACTGCTCTACATTATGGTGACATTGCATGGCCAACCGTGAGATAGCTTGTGATTGATTGGATGAGTGGTCAGTGAAATCCACTGTGTTCTCCCTCTGGTTTTATCCAAGTCCTTGTAGCCCAGTCAGGCTTGTCTGCTTCAAATGCTTACTTGCTTCATAGGTCTGGCAGGTCTTTCAAATAGAGTGTCTCCGATAATGGCTTCATGAGCCCTTGTGACAGGAAATGATCTCTAGCTTCCTTAGGAATAGACAAGCAAAGTCCACATCTAGGGTATTTAGCAATCCTTTTTGGTTCAGCTGAATTCCCTTCCTTTTGCTGAACAATGATAGTGACTTTCATCCTTTCTTACGTATAGAGCTGTAGGAAAGCTTCTTAAGGCTCCCTGCTTGGTAAGACCTATTCTCTGGGAGTCACAGACAGATCAGTTGTATGGCTCAGTTCACTGAATATTACTTCCCCTTTCAGATGTCCTAAACTTCAGGGGCCAAATAAACCATTGCCTTCTCTTTGTAGTGCCAGAGTATAGACGCTTCCTAAACGGTTGGTGAAGAGGGAGGGCTAAGATGTTATCGCTGGGAGTTAGGGTCCATGCCTGCCAAGCTACCTCAACCTGGAAACATAGAAGCTGCCAGGTGCGAGTAGTGCCATGAAACTCGGGTGGAGGGGTACTTGTAAGCCACGGGATTAAATGAACACATGGTCCAGACAGGGTACCTGGGACAGGGAGTTGGGACCAGTGACGTGCACTGGATGCAGCCAGTAGCATTTTTCCCACTAGACCATAGTTGTACTGGGGTCCAGACAGGCGATGGGCCCAATTGTAAATAGCATTACCATGTTGCAGTACAGTGAACCCTACATGGTGTTTTGTAATAAACAAATTGATGTTGAGGGGTTCTTGGGAATTAAAACGGGCGAGGTGGGGGTTAGAGGCGAACCAGCCAGCTAGTTTCTCTAAGCTTTGTTGTGCTGATGCGTTCCATACTTCTCGGGAGCGTTTAGAAGAGAGAGAGCTTTGTAGGATTTCTAGGTTAAAAATTAGCTGTGCCGGGATATATTGGCGGTGATAATTAAGGAGACTTAATAGCTGCTGAAGCTCTCGTTTATTTTGTGGAGGGGCTTCTGTCCAAGGGTCTAATACACTGGCTGGGGCTTGGGTGTGAGTGGTGGGAGTGAATTGGAGTCCCAAGAATGAGAATTGCTGGCTGGCCTGCAGGTGGCTCTTTGTTTTGTTAATTTGCCACCCATCTGCTTCTAATGCATCAATTATCATTTGGGTGGTACTTTGAACTGCTTGTGGATTGGGCCCACAAATGACAATGTCATCTACATAGGTTAGCACATACACATCCTGTAGGGGTTTTACCTTTTGTAATGTGATATTGAGATGGGACGATGCAAGTGCAGGAGAATTACAGAACCCCTGTGGGCAAACTTTCCATTTATATTGGACGCCCTTAAAAGCAAAGTTTAAGATTCCTTGTGTGTCCTGGAGTGGGATTTGGTAAAACATATCCTTTAAATCAAGAGTACATGCCCACTGATTACTTGCATCGCTTAGTTGCCGCTGTATTTCGGGAATGGTGGCAGAGCTGGAAAATGCGATAGGCTTTACACGGCTGTTAGCTTGTCTGTAATCAATGACAAGGCGATATTTAGAGGGATCGCCGGGCTTGGGAATACCCCAACCCGTGGACAGAAAGGTGGATGCAGTGACCCTTTCTATTTTTTTTTTCTTCTAGAAGCTGAGTGAGCAAAGCTTCAATAAGGGGAAGCCCTTCGGATTTTGTGGGAATAGGGGAAAATTTCCATGGCTGGGAGTTAACTACTTCGGGGGTATAGGGGGAATGATCGCCTACGGTTATAGGGAGGGCTTGCAGAATTTGATCATGCAGTTTAAATTTTTTAATATCTGAGACACCTAGCAGATTTTTTGATCCCAACAAGGCTTTTATTTTTCTTAGGTATTTTCCGTGGGCAATTTTAACCCAAACCACGGGTTTTTCTTGTACTGCATTGAGACCTTGAACAAACATAAAGGAGCCAGTAGGACAGTGGGGAACGTTGGGCTCAATAACGCTAATTTGAGCTCCAGTGTCTAATAAAAAGGAAGTAGGGGTGTCACCGTTAACTAACAGGGTGGCGTATGGGCGTTCATCAGTGGGATCTTTAATTTGGGCCGGGCAGCATCCGGCCCCTATTCGTTTTTTGTCCTAACATAGTCCTCCCAATTTTTCCAGCCTAGCTGTTTGGCTACATTTTGCTGCTCTTGGTTTGACAATTTACGCAGGGCTTCTTTGGGGATCCCTTTGTTAAGAAGGAAGCCGAATAGTGCCCATTCAGCTTTAGTTCGCTCGGGATATTTTTGGGGATCAAACTGACTTTTTGGAGGGTTTTTTGGTGGTGAATCAACTGGGAGAACAACAGGCGGGGGTGGCAGTAACAACTTAATTTTACTAACCACTTCAAATAACGTTAAGATGGGTCTGCGAACAGCCGCATGCAAGTGCAGCATGGCACCGGTGTCAGCTCCAGGGGCAGCTTCTAATGCCAAATTAACAGCCTCTGCTGAGACAGGAATTTGGGTGGGATCAGTAACGTGTATAAAGGGTGTGGCCACCAATTGCTGTTGAATAGTTAAATTAAGTGGATTTTGTACTGGATCCCACAGGGCTATGGAAGCTCCTGCAATTGCCCATATTAGATCGTGTGGAGTAACTAAAGTTCCCGGAGGGATATATAATCCTTTAAAACTGCCTTTCATTGCTAAAATGGCAGCTGCCGGGGTGGTAAGTGGCCAAATGCGATTATTTAATAAAGCGTGACCCGGGAAGCCTCGTGCCCAATTGGCCGTTTTGGCTAAGGTGCCGGCCTCCTCGCGGTCCACCAATTCTGCTCCGTGTTCTAAGGCTAGCCGCCCAACCCAAACCATGGGTGCCTCGTCGGCTTTTCGTTGCGTTTCCTTTAAAAACTCTTTAAGTTCGGCCTTAGTACGTGTTCGCAGTTCAGTAACCTGCGTGGTGTTGCCTGTTTGTGCATCTATTTTAGTTTTAGTTATTGCAATAGGCAAAGCTTCTGCTACGGTTTCAGATTCTGCAAATTCTGGGGCTGTTGGCAGAGCTGGATACAGAGGAGTTTTAGGAGCTTCATATGGGGGTGGCAACATTTTCCGAGAGGGACTTGGGGACGGGGGTAGTGATGGGCTCTACCTTTTCTGTCTTCTTCTCATTATTACCTTTAGGAGAGCCTGGGGCTGCCTGTTTAGCTGCAAACATTGTGCCTCCATGGAGGACAGAACACAGATCGAGGGCCTTGCATATCATGCTAAACAGGACGGTGGAAACATCCTCAGTTTTATATTCATCGGGTCACAATTTTTTGGTTTTCTTAATCAAATTTAATTCTTTTATCATTTGGCATAATAATTTATGTGCCGGATCAGCAGGTATTACCCGAGGTGGGGGAATTAATTTGGAAACGGTGCCTCCAGATTTTTTAACAATGCGGCTACATTCTCTCCAAAGTTGAGAGGGATCTGCAGCACCGAGGTTTTCCACAGTCTCCGTGCACTGAGGCTGCAGGGAACAATCGGCTGGCTGACTCCTAAAGCTCGGGTGGCACTGAAGGAGGCATCCCATATCTGCCAGGGTTAATGGTACAGTATAACCTTTTAGAGTTTTGCCCGAGCCAAGAGAACAGATCCATTCTATTTTTGGATTAGTCGAATTTTGGCTAGTAAGAAGGTGAAACTGCAAATGTTGGAACTATTCAGTTTCATTATCTGCGTGATCTGCGGTGTGCCACGGGCATGGCCCAACCTCCGTGCATCCTGTTCGTGACGCCATGTAGATTGCTTTTAGAGGCGAAAGAAAAATGCAGAGCTGTTATTTACCAGGCTGCACATGGCAATAGACAGTATAGGTAAGGGATGCAAGGAGGGTCTGGGTCACGATGCAAACTGCAGGCACGCACACAACTAAAATTAATTAATTAAAAGTTTTATTGGGGATAGTTACAAGGGGTAGGGGAGCAGTGTATGATTAGCTAATAGGGTTAATGGAACTTAAAACATACAGTGGCTAAAGTATTTACTATTAAACAATATTTATAAACAAAGATGCAGTAAACAATATTTATAAACACAGATGCAGCATTTAGTAATAACCAATACTTACGAATACAAACCAACTCATAACGACCAGCAAACGTAGAAACTCTGCTTAAAACACGTGAGCTGAGAGAGGCTTCGAGGTGATCAGGCTTGGTTACGGGTGTGCACATGGTACACAGGATTCGTTTTTCTTTCTCCTCTTCTGCCTGCACATGGCAGACCAGCCTAAAATACCCACTATGACATCATAGAAGTGTCATAGGGGACGGGGCCCAAAAACTGTGTGTGTTCGTTTCTGATTGGTACAAGCAAAGTTTACACCAAGTAGGGGAGCAGGTGCCTGAAAGTCTGGCTTCACTCCCAAAAGGTGAGGAAATGCATATAGTTCAGAATGCCTTTAACACTGACTGACAAAGGAAGAGGCCAGGGCAACACCGGTATGGGCAAATCTTTAGGATGCAGACAGGAACTTATCTTAACACCTATATCAATCGAAGGCATTTTTCCGTTGCTCCAGTTAATCCACCTGGTGGCGGTAGCTAGGTCGACAGAAGAATTCCTGTGTCAACCTGGCCATATCAACAGCAGGAAAAGAGGAGACTAAGAAGGGATATGATAGAGGTATATAAAATCATGAGTGATGTGGAGAAAGTGGATAAGGAAAAGTTATTTACTCATTCCCATAATACAAGAACTAGTGGCCACCAAATGAAATTAATGGGCAGTGGGTTTTAAACAAATAAAATGACGTTCTTCACACAACGCACAGTCAACTTATGGAACTCCTTGCCTGAGGAGGTTGTGAAGTCTAGGACTATAACAGCATTTAAAAGAGAACTGGATAAATTTATGGAGGTTAAGTCCATTAATGGCTATTAGCCAGGACGGGTAAGGAACGATGTCCCTAGCCTCTGTTTGTCAGAGGGTGGAGATGGATGGCAGGAGAGAGATCACTTGATCATTACCTGTTAGGTTCACTCCCTCTGGGGCACCTGGCGTTGGCCACTTCGGTAGACAGGATACTGGGCTAGATGGACCTTTGGTCTGACCCAGTACGGCCATTCTTATGTTCTTATGTAGGTGTTAGGTCATCTTAACTACGGCACTAAGGGGTATGTGTTGTTCTTCTGAGTAACGCAGGTAGGTGGACCTAAATTTTAAGTGTAGACCAGGGCTTAATCATTTATACTCAGGCACAGTGAATGCCAAGGGAGTATAAAATGCAACCAGATTAAAGTGGTAGCAATTTACACCCACCTTGTACCAGTGTAAATAACTACACAAGGTGCAAGGCAATGGTGAACCAAGTTTCTTTTCTAGTGTTCCTAGCTGTCTTGTTCTTTCAGGCACTCTTGCTTAGATGGCACCAGTTTTTCAGTGTTACAGACACATTATCTCCAGTGTCTTTCCTTCAGTTCAGAGATTCTCCCCCACACACACTGTTCACATTTTCCTTACTTTTTCTGTGCCTCTTCTCAATGATTCTGCCTTAAAGGAAAATTATATTGACTTGGTATAATAAAGGCCAGATTATGTTTAGCCCTGTGGAGCTGTGGGGAAGGGAGGATGAATTGCAGCCATGGAGAATGAGGTGCAAGGAGCATTCCTCCCGCCTATTCAGAGACTAATCACAATCCCTGTTCTTGTGCACACTGAGCACAAAGGCTGATTGAGTCTAGGTGCCACTGTTGGAGATGGGGAGGAGAAAGTGAAGAGCTATCGTCCCATCCCTGCTATACCAATTAGCAAAGCTGGGCCAGCTGCAAAGGAAACACATGCTGCATCCTTTGAAAGGGTGGCAGATGTTAAGAGAGTTCCTGATATTATGGAGGTGCTGATTATGACATCATAGTGATGGTGCATTCTGAAATCTTAAAATGGGGCCTAAATTCTTGTTCTTCTCTTTATGTAGGTGGTTTGTCAGAGTGAAACTCCACATAATGTTCATTGTTGTGCACTTTGTGTTTTCAATGTAATTTGGCTTTGCAAAAATTTTTGATAGGAAGTATTTGAAGTTGGTTTCTTGTTGAAATTTATCTGCCAGCCTCTTTGGTTGACATGTATTTTTAAAACAACATTGTATGTTTACATCAGAATCAGCAGACAGGTGAATCAGGAGATCATTAGGTAGTTCTTGAAAATAAATGTTTGGATAAGGGTCATTTTTTGCCATTATTAATGATAATGAAAACTTGTGTTCAACAACTAGTCAATGAATAAAATCTTCCCTACCAGATAGAAAGCTTCTCTGTCAGCACTTACATTCTTCCTGCAGATTTTATCCTCTCATGGAGAAGCTGCATTTCTCTGACAAATACAATCTTTGATCAGAAGGCAGGTAAAATCTCTATCAGCAACTATTTTTCTGTGGCACAGCTCTGGTACCCTCCCCATCTCTGTCCCCATTGCCTCATTGAACACATAACTTAATACACACAAAAACTTGGTTGTACAACATACATGACACAAACCCACAAAAGAAAGGAAATGAAGAGTCAAGCTACTTAACAGTACCTGTCATCTACTTCTCTGGCCACAGGTACACACCTTACCATCACCACAGCTGACATACATCACAGGTCATACAGAACAACTTTAACTCTGCCCCACTATGGATACCAGATTTTTAGCACCCTGCTTGCCAAACACACCAAACATGCACAGTAGTGTTTGGAGGGAGAGTTTGGTTTGAAGGCTGTGTACAGGAACTGAGGAGAGGGCAGAATTAAGGTTGCAGTGTGAATGCAGTTTCTTGTATATGGTAGCTGTGGTAGTGATGTGTGTATTGTATCACAAACACACATACACTAGTTTAGACTAGTAACCTGATATTGAAGTGCTGAGCATTTGCAGATCCCATTGACTTCAGTAACAGGCAACTGTGAGTTCTCAGCAGCTCTGATAATCAGGCTACACATTTTCAATGGTGCAAACACCCCCCCCATCCCCCCAAAAAATCACATTCCAATGTAGGCCTTTAGAATTGGTCCAGGAGCACTTTGTTTTTTTTAACGTATGGACCCTTTCTTTGTAGCTGCATCTGCAATGGAGTGATCACCTGTGGAGTGATATCCTTTTCTTCTCTGCTGCCATTCTAACAGCAAGCAGTATGTTTTGAGTGATGTCCCTTTAATAGGAAAAGGGATGGACTATTGGAACCTGAGCTTTCCATAAGGGCTAGGAGAAGGCAACTGGATCAGGGAAATGTGAAAAAGAAGAAAACTAAGTGCAGTGATCTCAGCAGCAGCCTTTTGAAGAAAAGAGGTTGAGGAAAAAGTGAGGGGAAATTAATAGAAAAGAGGGTAAAGTGTGTGAGGAAAATAGTGGAAGACATAAAAGAGTTAGGGAAAGGAAGAGAACAAAAGAGGAAACCACCAGACACATGGAGAAAGCAGGAGCACAGAAAGAATATACTCACACACACATCCATGCAACAAAATAAATGAGCTCCTGGTTGTTCTCTCTCTCTTTGCACTGTTTGAATTGCTATCTGACTTACCTTTTAAATATCAAAATAAAACCTATTCATTTTGCTCCAGTACGTAAATACTCAGTTGTAAGATATGAATGAGTGAGTACTTATAAAAGGTAAATGATTTAAGCGGATAATCACAATAGAACTGAGGTATTTACATAACAAGGCAAAGACATTCAGAATCAAAGTCATAACTGCTAGAATAGGGGTTTCCAGGTTATCCATGTGCAGTCCCATTTCTCTCAGATTCTTCTGAAGGCAGAAAAGAGGAGGAAATGTAAGAAGCGTTAGCTTTTATAAGAATAATGTAGAAACTAAATACGTTAGAACCAGATTCTGACGCCCTTGCTCACACTGAGTAGCACCTTACTACATGAGTAGTCCCATTAAAATCAAGGGGACTCTTCAGAGTAAATTGTTACTTAGTATGAGTAAGGGTATCAGAATCTGGTCCATATGGATTACAAACTGTATTTTCTTATGTAATCTAAGTCTAATTTTTCATTGTCTATATTAGTTTCTCTTCTGCCCTCAGAACAGCAAAAATGACAGTATCATTGTAATCCTTCACATCCACATCTCTAATGCAATTACAGTTATGTGTACATTTGGCATAAGGGAAAAATTACTTGTTCTGCTCTCCATCACAGCATTGACTCTTCCATCACCAGCCCATAATGTCACTTTTGTTAACTGAGCATACATTCCGCCTCTAGAATTATTTTGAAACAAGACCCTTTCTGAGGTGACTAGCATATGTGAACAAGTGCATCATATTAAATTACTCCTCCTCTGAGGCTTAACTATTACCCTCCCAAAACCTAAATGTATGACAATGACTTTTTGAACTGGATGGCAAAGACCTAGAATAAAAGACATGACACAGAACAGTAGAAAAAGAATCTTGAAAATATGTGGATTGATTTTTAAACATCTATTACTTGTTCTATGATCTCCTTTTCAAGGTTAATATATTACAGAAATAAATAGTGAGGCAAAACCAGATTTGTGCAGGACACGAGTAAAGCTCAGTCTAAAACAGAATGATGTATCTCTTCACCAGATGTATTTGACCAGTGCTCCTGCTTCAAGGAAATATTGCAAAGGCCAGGGCCTACTTTTCAAGTACCATCAGGTCCTGCCAAATCTGGCAACCAGCATGACACTGTAGTAGTCAAACTTTGTGCACACTTCGACCTATCTCTTTGCTTCTGCTCCCACTGCACCAATAATCTCTCAGAGAAGATATGCCATTACACCCAATATGATCACTAAAAGTGAGATAGATCTAGCAAAAGGCCAAAAAGAACCCCAAAGATCTCCATAAGAACTGTTGCTTCTAGGAAATAAAATATATATATATCATGACATGTGTGACATATACCCATGCCAGAAATATTCATTGTACATCTAGTCCCATAGTTGGGGAGGTCCACTTTAGACTATGTAGATGATAAAAATATTTTAAACCCCATATAACAGATACTGGTCACAGTTCTCCCCTATGATTTGATGGCCTGAAACAGCTGGAAAATTAGTTGGACATGTTACCTGGGAAATCCCCTTGTATTAATGGTATCTCTGATTGGGCACAGCAGGTCTACAACATCCATATCCTGGTCCCCACCAGAGAAAGCATGTTGAAGAAAAAAGGTGCCTGGTCAAAGTACAGTCACTACTCTCTGGCAATCCTGCCTGCTGGAATGGCCCCTTTGGGCCAAGGCAGCCACATGTGGCTGAGGCTTTCCTAAATTGTAACAGGAGCCAAAAACAGCCCTGTTCAGCTCAGGATTGGGAAGTTACAAAGGTATAAAGCCACTTTGTCCCTTCCTCTCAGGGCCTGCATTGGCCAGACCTGAGAATTAGGGCAAGTGAATACAGTGAAAATAGCAGGAGTCTTTAACATCCTCACAATGCCACATAGGTGGTCACCCTACTCAGGTCTGTAAAAGCAGCAAGGAGTCCTGTGGCACCTTATAGACTAACAGACGACTACTGAGGTCTAGCTCTGTCAAATGCTATCTCATTATCAATTTAGTCAACTGCTGCACAACTGGTACTAAAACTTCCCACTTAATATACAGCTATAATGTTACCAGTAGGACAAAGGCAAAGGCCAAAACCAATGTATGCCCTCCTTTCCAATGACACAAATACAATGCTAAAATCCTTGTAATGAATCATGAAAGAGGATTAAGCTTTTCTACTCACTATGCTCTTCAGCTACCAAAAGTTAATGCTAGCCTTTTGTTTGAAAACAAATCTTCTTCTTCGAGTGGTGTCCATGTGGGTACTCCACTTCAGGTGTCGGTGCGTCCTGGTGCCGTTGATTGGAGATCTTCAGTAGCAGTGCCCGGTAGGGACACGTGTGCGCAATTGGTGTCTTGCGTCATCGTTGGACTCTATTTCGCGCACATGCATTCCGACCCCCCCTGAGTTTCCTCTGAGCCATCCTTGGCTGAAGATAGAACTCGGGGCAGTGCTGAACCTCTTCCCCTATTTTGAGAGAAAATTAGTTTTATTTAGATAAAAGCTCCCCAGTTACTACCCTACCTTTAGATAGTTGAATATGGTTCATTTAAAAACAAAACCTAGTTTTTTCTTAACCCCTTTTTCCCCCTTCGAGAGCGAACCCTGCTAAGGTCTTTTTCTTAGACCTTCTTGAGTGGGCCTGGTTTTAAAAAATGTGACTCTTGCAAGGACCCCAGATCATGTTCGGACGGACATTCCTGATGTGTCAAATGCCTCAGTGAGATGCACATCCCAACTAAGTGCATCCACTGCAATAATCTAAAAGCCAGAGCTTGCCACAACTGAGACTGGGTATTAAGGATTAGTCTTATGGAGAAATCCCTCCAACCTGATTTGGAGATGGGCAGAACAAAACCCTCTCCTAGGTGCTGTCCAACCAGGTCAGAACCAACCAAGAACAGGGCTCCACCCTCTCACAAGAAGAGGAAGAGATCCTCGACCTCCCCACACAGGGAACTGGGCAAAAAGAAATGGTTCCCAGTGAGGTCCTTGCCAGCGGTGCTGACTGCCTCAAGGGTCAGAACCTGCGATGTTCCCGGCACCTCTGGCACCGGGCATATGGGCAGAAAAGTAAGGAGTCAAGACCGCATCACGACCAGGTCTCCTCCTTGGCACCGAAGGTGCCAGCATCTGCACTGGAGTTGGTGCCATCTGTGCACATAACCACAGCACCGACAATGCTGTTGGCACTGGCGACTCCACCAGCACCGACATATGATCTGTCACCAGCTGCCGGCGCTGCCGTGGGACCACCGGCACCAGTCAAGACCAAAGGCAAACTGCATAAACCAACAGCTTCTGACTCTAAATCCACGGTGCCGCACCTTCCGGCCCAGATGTAATTTCTAATGCCTCAAAACATCTCAGTGGCCCCAGTGCCGGATTCGCCTCCACTCAGTACTGGGAGCTCACTCTTGATCCAGCCACTCTCTCCTACTAAACGCTCTGTCTTCACAGACAGTGATGATGATAACCACGGAGATGTAGTCTTTTCTCCACCCGACTCTCCTCCACCACAACAAAGACCACCTCACAGGAACACGCATCACAAGGACCAACCCCAATTCCATGATTTGCTCCACCATGGATGGGACCTCAACTACCATATCCCATGCAACAGGCACCTTGGGACTCATGGGCACTCTATAAAGCCCACTACTCTCAGACCTCCTCACTCCATAGAGCACAAATCCACTCTCCACCTGGATCCCCAACACCATCAACGTCTAGAGCCTTTGAGGATCTACATGAGGAAGTGGAGGAACAGCCCGCACCTGACATGGAGTCTCCTGAACACAAATCCTCCATGAAGCCATCATGCCACCCCCACCAAGTATGGCAGATGACTTTAAGCAGTTTCAGGAATTATTTAAGAGGGTTGCAATCAGCTGGGATAGTCCATTGGAGGAAGCACAGGAGAATCAACATAAACTCTTGAAGATCCTCCAACCCTCGGCATCCTCAAAGATTGTACTCCCCATAAACGATGCCATATTAGAACTGGCCAACACTATCTGGCAGACACCAGCCTCTGTCTCACCAACCTGCAAAAGGGCTGACCAGAAATATTATGTCCCAGCTAAGGGCATGCACTTTTTATTCTCACACATGCAGCCCAACTCCCTCGTGGTTGAGGCGGCTAACCATAGGGCTAAACAACCTCATTACCGGTCCGCACCCCAGGAAAAAGACCTCAAACACATTGACTTCTGAGGTTGTAAGGTTTACACATCCTCTACTCTCCAATTTAGAATTGCCAACTATACCACTCTTCTCACTAGCTATGACTTGATAGTTACAACAACCTTTTTGAATTTATCTCCCACATCCCTGAGGACCGAAGAGCGGATTTTAAATTGGTCCTGGTAGAGGGACAGCTAGTATCCAGAATGGCGCTTCAAGCATCTCTGGACATGGCCGACATGGCAGCTAGCACCACAGCTACTGCAGTGGTGATGCGTAGGGCTTTTGGCTCTCCTCATCTGACATCTCTAAAGAGCTGCAGACCAAAGTGGACAAAGACAAACTTTTTTCCAGGAAAATCGATTAAGTCCTTCACACGATGAAAGATTCCAGGGCTACCCTCCGAACACTAGGGATCTGCACCGCTCCTTCCAAGAGAAAGACATACCTGCCTTACCAGAGATCTCACCTGCAGCAATACAGCCACCCACAGTCCAAGTGGTATGACACTGGGAGGTCCCATGGCAGGGCTAACAGACGTCGACAAACCCAGTTGGAACAACCTATGTCCCACCCATGGGGCAACAAACCACAATTTTGAAGTCTTGGTCGAGGGTCTGAGTGACCACTCCTTACCACCAGCACCTACTTGCCCTTTTGGCCATCACCTCCAATGCTTCCACCACGCTTGGCGAAACATCACACAGAATCACTGAGTCCTGGAAATAGTGCAGGTGAGCTATTCCGTCCCCTTTATTTCATGCCCCCCTCATCCTTCCCCCTTCTCCGTCCCTCTTCAGGGACCCCTCTCACAAACATCTACTTCAGGAAGAAGTAACTCACCTACTCCTCTTAGGTTCAGTGGAAGGGAAGGGAATTTTACTCCCACTATTTCTTAACCCAGAAGAAAAGCAGAGGCTGGTGACCCATTCTAGACTGCAACAACTCAACAAATTTTTCCACTCCCAAAAATTCAGAATGGGCACAGTAATACCAGCACTGGAATGAGGGGACTGATTCTCAGCCCTCGACCTCCAAGACGCATACTTCCATATCTCAATACACCCAGCACACAGGTGATTCCTATGGTTCACAGTGGGACACGAGCACTTCCAATACAGAGTGCTCCCATTTGGTCTCTTCACTGCACCGCGGGTGTTTTCCAAGACTCTCAGGGTGGTGGCAGCCCATCTGCGCAAACAAGGGATCATATTTTTCCCATACCTGGATGTCTGCCTCATCAAGGGCCGATCATACGAAGAAACACATACGGCCACACAGTCGACCATCGCTCTTTTCCAAAGGCTTAGACTGCAAATAAACTTCCAAAAGTCCACTGTGATGCCTACATAGCAAATAGAGTTCATTGGGGCTTACCTGGACTCGACCCTCACCAGAGCCTTCCTCCTGCAGGCCAGGTTCCTCACCATCAAACGCCTCATACATATGGTGTCCATCTGCCCAAGGGTTGAAGCCAGAACATGCCTGCAACTTCTGGGCCACATGGCAGCTACCACGTTTGTGGTGAAACATGCCAGACTACACATGAGGTGCTTACAGGGCTGGCTGAGTTCGGTGTACAAACCCCCCAAGCACAGCCTCCACATGATGGTGAGTCCACCCACAAACGTGCTAAACTCACTGCACTGATGGATGGAAAGGGAAAATATAGACGTAGGAGTTCCCTTTTGCCAAAATCCCCATGATCATGCTCACCACAGATGCCTCCCTGACAGGCTGGGGTGCACACCTGCAACACCACATGACACAAGGCAGGTGGTCTGCACCAGAGGCCCATCTGCATATAAATCTCCTAGAACTCAGAGCAGTCAGGTATGCCTGCCTTCACTTCCTCCCACTCATTCGAAACAAATCTGTTTGAGTACTCATGGAAACATTGCATGCATGTTCTACATCACAGACAAGGGGAAGCAAGATCACACTTCCTGTGCTTAGACGCCATCACATTTCGGAACTGATGCATATGACATCACATAGACATCACAGCCTCATACCTGCCGGGGTGTCAGAACACCACCGCCAACACCCTCAGCAGACACTTTTCACAAGAACACAAATGGGAACTAAATTCTATGATTGCATCCCACCTATTCTCTCTTTGGGGCTGTCTTTCGAAAAACCTATTTGCCACAGCAAAGAACCACAGATGCCAATTATTTTGCTCCAGAATGGGACTCGAGACTGGCTCCTACTCTCATGGAACTGGACATTCATGTATGCATTCTCTCCTGTTCCTATAATACACAGAGTTCTCTTCAAGATCAGGGACAACAAGGCCAAGGTCATGCTTCTCGCCCCAGCACGGACCAAACAGACCTGGTATCCTTACCTGCTTCACATGCCAATCCACCTTCCGAGAACTCTCCTGATGAGACCAGACCTCCTCTCCCAGTACGACAGTTGCATTCTCCATCCACAACTGGAGAAACTTCACCTAACGGCCTGGCTCCTCCTTGTTTCCAGTTGCAGGAACTAGCCTGTTCGGAGCAAGTCAGACATGTGTTATTACATAGTAGATGCGACTTCACCTGCAATACTTACCTCCAAAAGTGGAAATGATTCTCGATGTGGTGCTTACAGAAAACCCTCACCATGCACCACACCCCTTCCCGATATCCTAGACTACATTTTAGAACTCAAAAACAAAAGTCTATCGCTCAGCTCCATCAGAGTTCATCTTGTGGCAATCAACGCCTTTTGCGAGAAACTGGATGGGTCCTCTGTCTTCACAAACCCTACTACAAAACGCTTCCTTACCAGACTCCAAAACCTCTACCCTGAAGTCCACCCCCACCCCCACACCAACCTGGAATTTGAACCTCATCCTCTGAGGCCTCATGAGACCCCTCTTTGAACCGATAGCCACCTCCTCCTTACTCCACATGTCCATGAAGGTTGCATTCCTTGTGGCCATCATGTCAGCTAGGTGGGGCAGGGAAATAAGTGCACTAATGGCCAACCTCCTGTACACTAATTTCTTTAAGGACAAGATCCTGATACAACCCCACCTTGAATTTCTGCCAAAGGTGGTGTCCTCTTTCCATCTTAACCAGCTGATACACTTCCCCATATTTTACCCCAAACCCTACAAAAACCCACAGAAAGCGGCACTTCATACCCTTGATGTTAGAAGGGTGATTGCCTTCTTCTTGGACAGAACAAAATCATTTAGTAAATCACCCCTAGACTCTTCGTATCTACTGCAAAACACTCCAAAGGAACTGCTAGTTCACAACAGCGCTCTCCAAGTGGATCTCCGACTGTATTAGGTCCCGCTACCAGATCCATGACGTTGAACCTCCTGACAGCATCAGAACTCATTCCACTCAAGCTTTGTCACCATCAGTAGCGTTCCTACACAACGTACCCATTATTGACATACGCAAAGCCACTACGTGGTCATCAGACCATACGTTTGCCAAACACTACGCCATCACACAAGATGCCAGAGCGGACATTATAGTAGGTCATACAGTACTGTCTGCCACTGCCAAACTCGCAACTCCAAAGTCCCCTCAACCATAGTGGATACTGCCCTACGTTCACCTGAAGTGGTGCACCCACAGGGACACCACTTGAAGAAGTAGAGAAGGTTACTCACCCTGTGCAGTAACTGAGGTTCTTTGAGATGTGTGTCCCTGTGGGTGCTCCACTACCCACCCTCTTCCCCTCTACTTTGGAGTTTGACTTAAAGGACTCTACAGTGGAGAAGGAACTGAGGGGGTTGGAACACACATGCACCAAAGACTCCAGTGCCGCCGTGAGACACCCGACCAGGCACTGACACCGAAGATCTCCAATCAACGGCACTGGAACGCACTGACACCTGAAGTGGAGTACCCACAGGGACACATATATTGAATAAACCTCAGTTACTGCACAGGATGAGTAACCTTCCCTTTTAAATCAACCCACAAACATTTAAATATAAAAACAAGAAGTCTGCTGGTGGGATGGAATTTAATATGAATGTGGCTTTTAAACAAACTGTCCGTTAAATAATGATGGGACTCACAAAACTGTATTATCTACTCAAAGCAGTGAAATCCTTTCTATTTATAATCTCTTCATTCTGTTAATAAACCCCTCTAAACATATGGAGCGTAAACAACAAAACAGATGGGGGATTTCCCACCACTGGTTTCTTTCTTATAATGATGGTTATTTTCAATTCATAAAACTCTGAGCTGTCATCTCTGATTTATTTTCTCAGCAAATTTCGGTTTGGGTTACATTGCTACTAGCTCTGGTGCGTTTCCTTACTCATGATTCCCACTCCCACTGCCTGTGCATGGAGCAGCCATTCGTGCCTATAACAGCCCCCCTCCCCCTTTGCATTATTCTCTCTAACAATGCCTGAACGTTTTGTGGTTCGCATTTGGGTTGGAGCATGATAAGAAATGGATCAAGGAAACATATTATTGGTTTTGTTATTCGCTTTCAAGCTTCCTCCTTTTCTCTGTCTCTGCCGTTTGGGGGCGGGGAAGCTATTCGGGATAGAAAGCTCCCCCCGCCCCCCCATGTTTAATCCTCTCTATTAATAATGGATTTTTTAAACCTATAAAGCCATCACAGCACAGCCCCTTTGAAAGAATCGCTGTCTCCAGTCTCGGCCAGCCAGCGAGCCATCCCTTATTTGCTGCAGACTGCTCCCGCCCTTTGTCCCTCCTCTGCCTCCCCCGCCCCCGCGTACTACTCGATGCGGTGGGAACCAAGCCAGCCCCGCTCCGCGCGCTGCACACACACCGAGGGCGAGGAAATTGCCTAGCAATAAACAATAGCCTCCTGCCCAGGTCAGCCCCTCAGGAGCTGTCCAGCCACTCCGCAGCGGCAGCCAGAGGGGCGGCTCTGTGTGCAGCCCGGCTTGCGGAGCTCCGCCGCCTCCGCCCAGCCAGGCGCTGTCCCGCCCCCGGGGTGCTGAGCCGGAGCGCCGGGGGCCACCCTGGGGCATGGGAAGGGAAGGCGGCAGCGAGCCCCGTCCTCGCCCCGCGCCCCGCCTCGGCGGGCCTGTCTGCTGAGGCGGCCGGCGCGGCCATGGAAGAGGAGCTGAAGTGCCCGGTGTGCGGCTCGCTGTTCCGGGAGCCCATCATCCTGCCCTGCTCCCACAACGTCTGCCTGCCCTGCGCCCGCACCATCGCCGTGCAGACGCCCGAGCGCGAGCAGCACCTGCCCGCCTTGCTGCAGCCCCGGGCCCCAGGGGCGGCGGCGGGGCCCGGGCCGGCGGCGGGCTCGGAGGCTGAGTGCGCCGCGGGCGGCGGGGAGCACGCGGACAAGCTGAGCCTGCACAGCGAGAGCGACAGCGGCTACGGCTCCTACACCCCCAGCCTCAAGTCCCCCAACGGGGTGCGGGTGCTGCCGCTGGGGCCAGCCCCGTCCGGCTCCTCCTCGGCGGCTCTTCCCCGCGGGGCGGGCCCCAGCTCGTCCCTCACCTGCCCGCAATGCCACCGCAGCGCCTCCCTGGACCCGCGCGGCCTCCGCGGCTTCCCGCGCAACCGGCTGCTGGAGGCCATCGTGCAGCGCTACCAGCAGGGCCAGGCCGCCGCCAAGTGCCAGCTCTGCGACCGCAGCCCGCCCGAGGCCGCCACCGTGGCGTGCGAGCAGTGCGAGGTGCTGTACTGCGCCGCCTGCCAGCTCAAGTGCCACCCGACCCGGGGGCCCTTCGCCAAGCACCGCCTGCTGCCCCCGCCCAGCCTCCCGGGCGGGCCCGGCAAGGCGGCGGGGGGTGCCCGCAAGTTGCCCACCTGCGCTGATCACGAGCTGGAGAACTACAGCATGTACTGCGTGAGCTGCGCCACCCCCGTCTGCTACCAGTGCCTGGAGGAGGGCAAGCACGGCCAGCACCAGGTGAAAGCCCTGGGGGCTATGTGGAAACAGCACAAGGTAAGCCCAGGGGTCTAGGGGTGCCCCCCTGACCCAAGCAGCTCAGCCCTGCCTTCATGGCTGGGGGAAGGTCTCTGATTGTTAGCTCCACTCGCCTCTTCTCCAGTGCCCTCCAGCTTGGGACCTTCAAGCACATTTCACAGACGGGGGCTCTGTTTTGGCTTTTGCAACCCTCCTCTGCGCCAAGATCATGCTGAGGTGGGAGGAGACAAAGGTGGCTCTCAGCTACCTTTACTCCTCCCTCATTCCTGGAGCAAGCTGGAGGTTGAACTGGCCCTTTGCTCAAATTAGAGTAGCCCCAGGACTGCTGTAATTTATGCTGTCTAGAAGACTCCTCTAGACAAAGTTGGTTCTGGAAAGCCCCCAGCACACCTCTGAGACATTCCCAGAATGTCTCCTTCCAACTCCAGCCAACCCCAACACACCTTCTATGCAAGGAGGGGGTATGATATAAAGCTGGCTACACCAGATATACTCCACCCAAGAGTCTCCTGTATTGGAGGAATCCTGTTACCCCTTCAGGACAGCTGTACAGTCACTTCATGCCACCAGAGTAACACAGTGTATCTTTAATGGGGCCAAGGATCTAGCCCCACAATGAGGAAGAAGTATTCTATGTCAGTGATAGTTCTTGTTGAAGGCGGTGAGATAAGAGGACAATGCAGGGTGACTCACCCTAGTGTCTTGATGTTTATCTGAACATTGAAGCTACTTCATTTCCATAATTCTCTGATAGCCTTCAGCTCTCCCTTCCCTTCACGCAAATCTCCAATAGGCCCCTGGTCCTTCTTCCCTTCTTGCTGACCCTCCATTAGACCCTGGGCACCATATTCGCTTCCCATGACTTTCTAATAAGTCAAATGCTCCCTCTCTATGATCTTGCATTATGCTGTAACTTCTCAACTTCCAAATCTCAAACCAAATCCGGTTTCTTCCCAATCAAAATGAAATTAGAGAAGCAGACAGTTGTTGGGCCTTCGATAGCATCTTTATCTGTCACTTTGCTATAAATGTGTCAGTGACGGAAGGTTGCCGGGGACCCACTGGAGGGCTCCAGAGAGGAAAGGTGTGTAGAGGTTTATTTGCAAGTCAGGGCCTTTCAGAGGACTGTGTGGTGGCTGTGATCCACAGTAATGATGGTAGTTAAGGATGGAGAAGGTGAAGGTCTTATCCACATTGATCAAAAAACGAGTGATGGTAGTGTTTGGTAAAGGGACAGATGAAGGCTTGGCCAGTTCAGAGATTGCTACAGTCTGGTTCACTCATCCCTGGTATTGATACTCATTATAATTTGAACCATTCAGGGAACTTGTTCGGAGACTTTGTACTTTCACATAAGAGGGGGTTTGCTGATATTTGTGTGCAAGATGGAGCTGCTGGGTAGTTTGATCATGCAATCTTTTTATATAAAAAGCTGGGGTTGTTTCATATACTTTTTGGATAGAGACCAAGAGACGATTGTTTTAACATTGATTTGAAGCTTGTCAGTCTTGCCAGGAAGCCTGGATACTGACTCGATTAAGAATTAATGATTACTATTTTACATGTATAGAGTGCTTGTTATCCTCAGCACATTACAGCTATCCATACAGCAGCACTGAACAGGGTCCCTCCCTCATGAAGGGAGAGCACCCAATTGCTACATCCCTTCAGGTGGAGCAGTTTGCTTCCTTCTGTTGGCTATTGCAGAGGAAAGGCTCACCTCCTCCCTATTCCCTTTGGTATGATTAGCACCTTTGGGGATAATGAGAGGGTCTGTAATATACGGACAAAGAGGCAGATCCTCAGTTGGTATAAATCAGTGGAGGCTCATTGATTTATATCAGCTGAGGTTCTGGTGGGAAGGCTTTAAAGGGATTGATCAAAATTGTTTGCTCCTATTGTTGGAGGGAAGGATATTGTACTTTGTGTATGTACAGCACCTAGTATGATGGAGCCATGATCACATTTGGGATCTCTTGGCTCTACTGTAATACAAAAGTATTAATAATATTACTGACGATAGATTTAAATGTGTGGGCCCTTTGACTCACGGGTATGGGGAAGCATGATGAACAAGTCTCAGCTCTGCAACTTCTGTTGTGTCCTGCCATGTACATCAAAAATATAACTATTGTGCATGTGTGATCTTGTAGTGGAGATGACATCAGGAACTTTAATTGGACAAGCCTCTGTTTAGGACACTGATGCATAGGGAGATGAGCAAGTAGTTGAGGGAAAATATTGGCGTATTGATGCATCTTTAGAAGGTAGACCAGAATTGCCCCAAACCCCTACCCTCCATTCCCAGAAACTTGGAAACTCTTTAAGAATTCAGTGCCTGGATCATATGATGTAATCAGTAGTTAATCTGCTATGATGATAGATGAAGAAAAAGAAAGGTAAATGAGCAATGAACTCTTCTTTTGAAAAAGAATGATAGAATTATCTGTCTCATTTTCTAAAATCAGGGAAGACATCAGTCTTCTATGCCTAGTTAGATTTGATTACTTGTCCTCCTCGTTATCTGTCTGTTACTGTATTTGATAAGAGTATAACCTTTTTATCCATCTACAGAATCCTTATTTCATTGTTGGACCCAGATATTAAATTTAAGATCAATGTGGATAGAACAACGTTTGTCAGGAATTATTAATTGTCATGGTTAATGGAGCTTGTAACTTACAGTTTAGCTTCAAGCAAATCCTTCCACCATTTGAAAGAGAGCTCTGAAAGGGTGCTTTTTATAATGGCTTATGGAGGTTTTAGGCATCTGAATCCATTTTGTTTTAATGGAAAGTACATGGCTAAATCCATTTGCTTTAGAAACTACCCTATAAATGTTTTAATAAACAAGGCTATTATCTCTAAATGGGTTTAGTGATCAGAGAACTGGCTTTCATATTCTACTTGCCATAGCACAACTACAATTATTTAATGAGTGAAAAAGTTTGGTAAAGTTATTTGATCAGTTTCTTTGTCAAGTTTATGTACAGGGTCTTCTTCATGGTGGCTATATATGAGGAGCTGAGACTGAATGTGCTCAGTCACATTAACATCCATATAGTTGATGAGTGATCTGGATTGACAAAGGTGGTGGAGTAGCCTTGTACATCAATGATGAAATTAACTGTAGCGAAATAAGAAGCGATGGAATGGATAAGACAGAGTCTGTCTGGGCAAAAATCACACTGGGTAAAAAAGCAACTAGAGCTTCCCCTGAGATAGTGCTTGGGGTGTGCTATAGACCGCCGGGATCTGAATGGGATATGGATAGAGACCTCTTTAATGTCCTTAATGAAGTAAACACAAAGGGGAAATGTGTGATTATGGGGGACTTCAACTTCCCGGATATAGACTGGAGGACGAGTGCTTGCAAGAATAATAGGGGTCAGATTTTTCTGGATGTGATAGCGGATGGATTTCTTCATCAAGTAGTTGAAGTACCTACGAGAGGGGATGCCATTTTAGATTTGGTGTTGGTGAGCAGTGAGGACCTTGTAGAAGAAATGGTGGTAGGGGACAACCTTGGTTTGAGTGATCATGAGCTGATTCAGTTCAAACTAGATGGAAGGATAAACAAATGTAGATCTGGGATTAGGGTTTTCGACTTCTTGAGGGCTAATTTTCAAGAGTTAAGGAAATTAGTTAGGGAAGTGGATTGGACGGAGGAACTAGTGGATTTAAATGCGGAGGAGGCCTGGAATTACTTTAAGTCGCAGCTGCGGAGACTGTCGGAAGCCTGCATCCCAAGAAAGGGGAAAAAAACCATGGGCAGGAGTTGTAGGCCAAACTGGATGAGCAAGCCACTCAGAGAGGGGATTAGACAAAGGCAGAAAGCTTACAGGGAGTGGAAGAAAGGCAGGATCAGTAAGGAAAGCTACCTTGGTGAGGTCAGAACATGTAGGGATAAAGTGAGGAAGGCTAAAAGCCGCATTGAACTGGACCTTGCAAAGGGAATCAAAACCAATAGTAAAAGGTTCTACAGCCACATAAATAAGAAGAAAACAAAGAAAGAAGAAGTGGGGCCGCTATAGACTGAGGATGGAATGGAGGTTAAGGATAACCTAGGCATGGCCCAACATCTAAACAAGTACTTTGCCTCAGTTTTTAATAAGACTAGTGAGGAGTCTAGCGATGATGGAGGGATGATAAATGGGAATGTGGATATGGAAGTGGATATTACCGCAACTGAGGTAGAGGCCGTACTTGAACAGCTCAATGGGACGAAGTCGGAGGGCCCGGACAATCTCCATCCGAGGATATTAAAGGAACTGGCGCGTGAAATTGCGAGCCCGTTAGCGAGAATTTTTAAGCAATCGATAAACTCGGGGGTTGTGCCGTATGACTGGAGGATTGCTAACGTAGTTCCTATTTTTAAGAAAGGGAATAAAAGTGATCCGGGTAATTATAGGCCTGTTAGCTTGACGTCTGTAGTATGTAAGGTCTTGGAAAAAATTTTAAGGGAGAAAGTAGTTAAGGACATAGAGGTCAATGGTAATTGGGACGAATTGCAACACGGATTTACTAAAGGTAGATCGTGTCAAACCAATCTGATCTCCTTCTTTGAGAAGGTGACGGATTACTTAGATAAAGGAAATGCGGTAGATATAATTTACCTAGATTTCAGTAAGGCGTTTGACACGGTTCCGCATGGGGAACTGTTAGTTAAATTGGAAAAGATGGGGATGAATATGAAAGTTGTAAGGTGGATAAGGAACTGGTTAAAGGGGAGACTCCAGCGGGTCGTATTGAAAGGTGAACTGTCAGGCTGGAAGGAGGTCACTAGTGGAGTCCCTCAAGGATCGGTTTTGGGACCGATCTTATTTAACCTTTTTATTACTGACCTTGGCACAAAGAACGGGAATGTGCTAATAAAGTTTGCGGATGACACAAAGCTGGGGGGTATTGCTAACACGGAGAAGGACAGGGATACTATTCAGGAAGATCTGAACCACCTTGTAATCTGGAGTAATAGAAATAGGATGAAATACAATAGTGAAAAGTGCAAGGTCATGCACTTAGGAATTAATAATAAGAATTTTAGATATACGTTGAGGGCGCATCAGTTGGAAGCGACGGAGGAGGAGAAGGACCTTGGGGTATTGGTTGATAGCAGGATGACTATGAGTCGCCAATGTGATACGGCTGTTAAAAAAGCAAATGCGATTTTGGGATGCATCAGGCGGGGTATTTCCAGCAAGGATAAGGAGGTGTTAGTACCGTTATATAAGGCGTTGGTGAGGCCCCATCTGGAATACTGTGTGCAGTTCTGGTGTCCCATGTTCAAGAAGGATGAATTCAAACTGGAACAGGTTCAGAGACGGGCTACTAGGATGATCCGAGGAATGGAAAAACTGCCTTATGAAAGGAGACTCAAAGAGCTTGGCTTGTTTAGCCTGGCCAAAAGAAGGCTGCGGGGGGACATGCTTGCTCTATATAAATATATCAGGGGGGTTAACATTAGGGAGGGAGAGGAATTATTTAAGTTTAGTACTAATGTAGGCACGAGGACGAATGGGTACAAACTGGATATTAGGAAGTTTAGACTTGAAATTAGACGAAGGTTTCTAACCATTAGGGGAGTGAAGTTCTGGAACAGCCTTCCGAGGGAAGTAGTGGGGGCAAAAGACTTTTCTGGCTTTAAGACAAAGCTTGATAAGTATATGGAGGGGATGTTATGATAGGATTGTTAATTTGGGCAATTGATCTTGGATTACCACCAGATAGGTCTGCTCAGTGGTCTGCGGGGAGATGTTGGATGGGATGGGAACTGAGTTACTGCAGAGAATTCCTTCTTGGGTGCTGGCTGGTGAGTCTTGCCCACATGCTCAGGGTTTAGCTGATCGCCATATTTGGGGTCGGGAGGGAATTTTCCTCCAGGGCGGATTGGCAGGGGCCCTGGAGGTTTTTCGCCTTCCCCTGCAGCGTGGGTCACGGGTCGCTTGCTGATGGATTCTCTGCAGCTTGAGGTCTTCAAACCAATTTTGAGGATTTCAATAACTCAGTCCTGGGTTAGGGGTTGTTATAAAATTGGATGGGTGGGGTTCTGTGGCCTGCCTTGTGCAGGAGGTCAGACTAGATGATCATATTGGTCCCTTCTGACCTATGAGTCTATGAGTCTATGAGTCTATGAGACTCCGAATTTAATGGCTGCCGTGATAACTAGAGGACAAACCCTAGTTTTTGGCCCCATCCATACTGTGGGATGCACTGTGCTCTGATGGTGATGGGATTAGATGTTGGAGTGGTGGCAGTTATATTTTTGTCATGGAGTAACTATAGTCATCTTTGTTTTGTGGCTGAGGCACATCTGACCTGTTGGGACCATTCAACTAGCCACTGATTGGCAGAGCACATCACGCTCCAGCCCCACGTTCTCCATACTTTGTCACACCATTCCATCACATTTCCACCTGGTGCTTGCAAAAATATGTCCTGTTGGTGAGGTACGGGCACATGACAAAAAGGAATGTAAAACTGGGGAAATCTTCACCAACCCCTTTGTGATGCTTTGGTGGCACACAGGGACCTTATTATGGGATAAGGATTTGGCTCAATGAACCTGGTAAACTTTTGGACCAGACATTGTTACTTCAAATTTTGTGAAATGCCAAGAATTTGAGTAGGAAGCTGAAAAAACATATATATAAGTACTGACAGCAATAATATAATTATTATAGTTCTTCCTATTAGATTAGTTACAAGTTAATTGTAGTAGAGCATATTCTATTTTCAAATTTGGAACCAGTACAATGCATGTAATTGGGCTTAATATAGAACATTTCCATGAACAGGAGGGTAAACATTAGAGTTCATTCTTCCTTAAGCCTTCAGCGCTATGTCCTGTTATAGGCCAATTTGTGCCTACCCCTAAGGTAAGACCCTCCTGTGATTGTGTTAGAGTTTCCTACCTCATCGGTCAAAGCATAGGAAATAGAGCAGAAGGAGCAGCACACCTAATGTCTTCCCTCTCCCAGTTGAGCATGTGCATAGGGAGGGAGGGGCGGAAGATGGGTAGAGCATGGGAGGGGTTGGGTAAAGCAGAGCTGGCACAAGGGGGAAGTGAGCTGTGCCCTTGTCAGGGTACCTGTAAATCACTTCTCCTCAGGATCAAGCAGAGAATAAATGGTAACTTTGACCCACATCTACAAGGGTACGTAGGTACCTAAGCAACAAAATTAGGTATCTAAATCCCAGTTCTGGCTCCACTGCGAGCCATAGTACTCCTGCCAAACTCTGTAGGTCCCTGAACTCACTCAGCACCTGAGATTTCAAAGTAATCTACTATTGTACTGTAGATAAATATTTAAACGGTTACTGAGGTAGAAAGAGAGAGAATGCCTAAATACCTTTGTGGATCTGGGCCTAAGTGCTAACATTGTAGTAAGAGACCAATGACAAAATCTTCAGCTAGTGGAAATTGGCATAGCTCCATTTGCTTCAATGCAGCTACGTCAATTAACAGCAGCAGAGGATCATCTGGCTCATAGTACATTTTCCACAAGCTGTTTTAATGAAGCACTGCTGGTTGATATAGTATTGAAAGAGTTCCTGAAGTTACATCAGCCATAACATAACACAAAACATAGTGCTGTTGACAATTAGACAATTTTGCTATTCTTCATCTGTAGTCTGTTGCTTAAATATACTCTAGAGCCTGATCATGCAATTTTATCTGTGAGGGAGCAAAGGTCATTGAAGCTCTATGCAGGGGCAAGGGTCTGCTTCCATGGATGCAATTATAGGAGCAGGGCCTTCATGTGTACTTTTCAGAGAAATAATTTAATGCACTTTTGTGTGTGTTACATCAATATGGTTGTGCAATATACTGCATGTGTCTAAGGTTGTTAGCAAGTAAACAAGATCGATGAGATAATATCTTTTATTGGACCAAACTTCTGTTGGTGAAAGAGACAAGCTTTCGACCTTACAGAGAGCTCTTCTTCAGCTCTGGGAAAGGTGTTCAGAGTATCACAGCTAAATACAAGGTTATCAAATGCCATGTTTTATACTTTGAGAAATAATATGTGATCATGTAAAGATAATTGTAGTACATATGCACAAAGGGGTGGAGTTAAAGTTGCTTAGTCTTGTGGCTAGAATTCTAGTTCAAATATGTTGTAAAATTCACCCATTTAAATTATTCATAAACAAAACATTATCTTAAAGTTGTCATACAATGGTGAAAGTACCTATTTTTTTTCCACCCTCTCGTAACTCAAAATGAGTAAAAGAATTTTTCAGAAATATTCACCTCTGGGTTAAGTTGACGAATGGATGCTTTCAGCCCCAAAAGAAATTTTTACACAATGTTACAAGACTATACAAATAGGGGTTTGTAATGAAAGTTCTAATATATTTTAACTGTAGCTGACACTACAAAGTTTGTAAACATTTCAGGTTTAGAGTTAAGCAATTGCTAGTTTAGATATCATTTGGGGATTTTTCAGCATAATAGACACTATGTAAATGTAAGATACTATCATTTCAGTGCATATGTGAACAGTTTCAGGCTTTTGTAAGTGTTGTGACTTAGCTAGTCATTACATTTAATTGGAAAATTGAGACAATAACTGACTACCCACACAGAGATTCACCCTTACTAATCTCTTACAATTGAAATGCTAACTTATTCTTTTCTAGCACAAATCCTCTGTGCAAGTAAGAATGCATGTGACTCCAAGTAAGCCTTTTAACATTTAATTGTAAGAAGTAAGGATTAGTATTTGCATTTTTTTGCAATTCATTTGCATTTTATCTCTAATTTTTTCATTTTAAATTTGTTTCTTACAGACACAGTTGTCTCAGGCTTTAAATGGTGTTTCAGATAAAGCAAAGGAAGCTAAAGAATTTTTGGTTCAGCTGAAAAATATATTACAGCAGATACAGGTAATTGCATACTACTTGTTTTGATAATACAATATCATTAGAGCTGAGTGCATAATTTATTTGATGACTTTAGTCTCTTGCTGTTCACAGATTGCCTGGAATAACACACTCTTTTCTTGAATGTATTTGTTAGGCAAAATTATTCATCAATTAATGTCTACAAATATTTGTTGCTCTGTAGATTGTATGCCATTTGTTGCAAGAATTGGAAATTTGAACTGTGTTGTTTAGTTTCTGATTGGACTCATTGGTTGTATGGTGTGTTTCTGTTCACATACTGGATGAGTGTAATTCTTAAGAGTCAGGCTTTTGGTAAAAATACTAATTTTTACAAATTCCAGACTTACTACCTGTTAATAGTCTAACATTTGCTTAAATTATGCTGTTTCTGAGAACATTCTTGTATTTTAATTGTTAGGATATTTGTGGAAAGTCAAAATACAAAAAGGGCACAAGCAGTGCCAAAATGAATGTGGGGAGGGAGGGGGTTTGTGTTGAAATTATTGTTGTGTATGTTTCTGTTCAGCTCTGATCATTGGATTTCGACTCATTACATTGAGCAAAAGACTAATTAATGTCTTTTAAAACACACATTTATATTTGCAGTACAAGAGCACAAAACCAGTGTGAAACTCAATTGTTTTTTAAGTGAATATAGGCTCATGAAAGTTGCTGGATATTAGGGATTTTCACCTCTCTATCTACCCAGAGAACAGGTCTGGGACATGCAGCAACAGTGCCTGCTTCCCTATACTGAGGCCTGGTCTACACTACGCGTTTATACCGATTTTAGCAGCGTTAAACCGATTTAACGCTGCACCCGTCCACACAACGATGCCCTTTATATTGATATAAAGGGCTCTTTAAACTGGTTTCTGTACTCCTCCCTGACGAGAGGAGTAGCGCTGAAATCGGTATTACCATATCGGATTAGGGTAAGTGTGGCCGCAAATCGACGGTATTGGCCTCCGGGCTGTATCCCACAGTGCACCACTGTGACCGCTCTGGAAAGCAATCTGAACTCGGATGCAGTGGCCAGGTAGACAGGACAAGCCCTTCGAACTTTTGAATTTCATTTCCTGTTTGCCCAGCGTGGAGCTCTGATCAGCATGGGTGGCGATGCATTCCCAAATCCAA
This sequence comes from Gopherus flavomarginatus, assembly GCF_025201925.1. Classification (NCBI taxonomy): domain Eukaryota; kingdom Metazoa; phylum Chordata; order Testudines; family Testudinidae; genus Gopherus; species Gopherus flavomarginatus. The sequence goes on from NC_066620.1 coordinate 86,221,002, forward strand.
AAAGAGCTCCAGCATGGATCATACAGGAGATACTGGATATGATCGCTGTATGGGGAGACAAATCTGTTCTATCAGAGCTCCGTTACAGAAGACGAAATGCCAAAGCATTTGAAAAAAATCTCCAGGCTATGATACAGAGTCCACAGCACAGTGCTGTGTGACAAGCGTAACGGAAAGCCAAAGAATCAAATGGACGCTCATGGAGGAAGGGAGTGGGGACTGAGGACTCCAGTTATCCCACAGTCCCCGCAGTCTCCGAAAGGCATTTGCATTCTTGGCTGAGCTCCCAATGCCTGTAGTGTCAAACACATTGTCTGGGGTGGTTCAGGGTATATCTTGTCAATTTACTCCCCCCACCCCAAAAGAAAAGGGAAAAAATCATTTCTTGACTTTTTTCAATGTCACCGTATGTCTACTGCATGCTGCTGGTAGACATGGTGCTGGGGCAATGAACAGCAGCATCCTCTCCCCTCCCTTCCCCGGTGGCAGACAGTACAGTGCAGTAGGACTGGTAGCCGTCCTCGTCATCAGCCTGTGAGAGCTCCTGGCTGGCCTCAGGTGAGGTCGGCCGCGGGCGCCGGAGTAAAAATAGGAATGATTCCCGGCAGATGGTACAGAACGGCTGGTAACCATCCTCATCATAGCAACTGGGGGCTGAATTCCATCAGCCCCCCCGCTGCATGTCTAAAGAAAAGATTCTGTACTGCCTGGACTATCATAGCAGCGGGATGCTGTGCTCCTCTCCCCTCCACCGTTTAATGTCCTGTCTGGACTATCATAGCAGCTGGAGGCTGCCTCCCCCTCATTTTATCTCACTAAAAAGTCAGTGTTTCTTATTCCTGCATTCTTTATTACTTCACACAAATGGGGGGACCCTGCAACGGTAGCCCAGAAGGGTCGGGGGAGGAGGGAAGCAACAAGTGAGGTGGTTGCAGGGACACCCCCTAGAATGGCATGCAGCTCATCATTTCTGTGGGATCTGACACGGAGCGGCTGTGCTCTCTGATTCTCGGATACACTGGTTCTCTAGTACACTTGCCCCATATTCTAGGCAGGACTGACTCTATTTTTAGATACAACATAAAGGAGGGATTGATCTGGGGGGTCATTCCCATTTTTGTCTTTGCGCCCCCGGCCGACCTCAGCGAAGGTCAGCCAGGAGCACCCATGACAGCAGCAGATGGTACAGAATGACTGATAACCGTCTTCTCATCGCCAGTTTACAATGGCACAGCAGACAGTACAGAACGACTGGTAACCGTCTCTGCTACCTGGCAAAGGCAAATGAATGCTGCTGTGTAGTGCTGCAGTACCGCCTCTGTCAGCGACATCCAGTACACATACGGTGACAGTGAAAAAAGGCAAAACGGGCTCCATGGTTGCCATGCTATGGCATCTGCCAGTGCAATCCAGGGAAAAAGGGCGCGAAATGATTGTCTGCCATTGCTTTCACAGAGGAAGGAAGGAATGACGATATTTACCCAGAATCACCCGCGACACTGTTTTTGCACATCATGCATTGGGATCTCAACCCAGAATTCCAATGGGCGGGGGTGACTGCGGGAACTATGGGATAGCTATGGGATAGCTACGGGATAGCTACCCACAGTGCAACGCTCCAGAAATCGACGCTAGCCTCGGTACACGGACGCACACCACCGAATTATTGTGCTTTGTGTGGCTGTGTGCACTCGACTTTATACAATCTGTTTTACAAAACCGGTTTATGTAGAATCAGAATAATCCTGTAGTGTAGACGTACCCTGACTCACCAGGGCACTAGAGGAGGATTATTATTGTTCTAACTAGTGATTTTTTCTAGCATGGCTTCTATGGTCTACCCACTGTGTGCTGTCTGCTTTACTTCTGGCCCTTTGGTCATCAGTGAGCAATCCCCAGTTCCTGCTTTGTGCAGAAAAGGAAGGCAGGAGTTCGAGAAATACAAATTTGATCTAAAATTAAATTATTTTAAAAACCCAGATTGAGTTTATATCACAAATGCTGCCAACATATGCAAAGTGCCACAAAATGTTGTATCCCCCACTCTTTGCATTCCTTTGTTTCTCTGCTAGAAGCGCCAATAAGGGAGATCAACTTATTTTTTTAAGTGATATGGATAACTGACTGATAGGAACTGGTCTAAACCATCAACTCATGTTTCTTAGGCCACCAAACAGCTGTCAGATGGTAATGAACTTCAGCCACTCAATATACACATTGAACAGCTTTGAAGCAGTAAGCTGCAGGTGAAGGACTCCATAGTCCATCACTGATCCACTGGGTCACCTAGCTCCCCTCAGTAGCTACTTTTACCCTTTTGAAACCTAAAGATGAACATTTACAAATATTTAAAACTGTGCTGTAAAATTCTTTAATGCATATGAACAGAAACACTGGCAAATTGTTATGCATAATGGTACTGTCGTAGTTAGAGTCGAATGACCAGGAATTGTCTATTCTGGTATTCGTGACTATGACCCCCTGAATCTCCACCCCATGTTACTGTAATCCTAGAGTTGAACCCAAAGTAGAAACCTGCAGCTAATCCCCACCCTCTGAGTTTTGAGGAAATTTGAATCTGGAGTTGGACTGAACTCCACATCATGAGCCTATCTCTATAATGGGTCTAAACCAGAATACAAAATCTGAACAAATCAGAACACTGGGAATGTTTGGATTCAGATCCATGGCCTGAGCTGAGAAGCATGATTCTGGTTGTCTCCAATAAATATCTCAGTACCAGGGCCGGCTCTAGGCACCAGCCCAGCAAGCAGGTGCTTGGGGCGGCCACGGGTAAGGGGCGGCATGTCCGGATCTTCGGCTGCAGGTCCCTCGGTCCCTCTCGGAGCGAAGGACCTGCTGCCGAAGACTGAAGTGGTGGTGGTAGAGCTCCCGCAGATCACGATTGCGGCTTTTTTTTTTTTCGCTGCTTGGGGCAGCAAAAACCCTGTAGCTGGCCCTGCTCAGTACTGGCAGCCTCCCACTTTCACCCCTCAGCAGAACTGTCTTACACGCAAACATTTGCTCAATGGAGTAAAAGACGTGTAGTTTTTATCATTGTATTTAAACACCATACAAGCCAGACAGCAAGTCAAACTCTTTACTCCCTTGCTTAGCAAGAGAGAGCTGTGCTCTTACTCTTGGGTTCACGGCCTCCTTTTTCTTTCTCTGCTCTTATTTTTTTCCTTGACTGTGAAGAAAAGCTGCTTTTCTTCTCTCCTTTTTCTTTTCTTAGGTCACTTTCAAGTCCCTTACACTGTTCTTCTCGCACTCTTCAAAACCTGCCTGATTGCCCTCACTACCTCTTTCCTGACTCTCTAAGGGGCCTTGTTGCTGTCACTATATGAATCTCACTCCCATCTGCTGCAGGAAGTACTGGGGGATGGGAGTGTAGTCCCCATGACAGGAGCACCCACAAGAGCACTCATTCTGACTCACATTTTGTGCAGAAACCTACGTTTCCCTATCATCTTGTGAATGACAAAGTGAAGGCACAGGGGGGTGTAACCCAAGTAGAGGAGGGACAGATACAAGCAGAAAGGGGCTGAGCTAACCCATGGTCTAGTTGTAGCTCATCTAAATTCAGCCCAAGCTTGGTCCCTTGCTCCCCATGCTAGCAGAGAGCCATCGGTGATTCTCACAGGACTAGGCTGCACTGAAGCATACACCACTGCAGCTTCACTGTTCTGGGACATAGCTCTCTTGGGTATGTCAGCTCAAGCTACACTGAGCCTGAGTCTGCAGTATAGACCTAGCCAAAGAGGCGGAGCATTCAGCTCCCAAGGGAAAAATGTTCTTTCTCTCCTTAATCAGAGAGAGAGCTGCATGAATCATGGCTTAGGGCAGGGGTGGGCAAACTTTTTTGCCTGAGGGCTGCATTGGGTTTCAGAAATTGTATGGAGGACCAGTTAGGGGAGGGGGTTGTGGCCCACCCCCTGCATCCACCCTCCCCAGGACTCCTTCCCCATCCAACCCCCCCCATTATCTGATGCCCCCCTGGCATCCCTGCCCCATCCACTCCCATCCGCTCCCTGATGCCCCCGGAATCCCTGCTCCTGACTGCCCCCCGCTACCCCATCCATCTACTCCTCCCATTCCTGATGCCCCCCCCCGGGACCCCTGCCCAATCCAACCACCCTTCTCCCTGTCTCTTGACTACCTCCAGGACCCCCGCCCCTGACTGCCCACCGCCACCCCATCCAATCCCCCTGCTTCCTGACTGCCTCCTGGGAATCCCTGCCCCATCCAAACACCCCTTCTCCCTGTCCCTTGACCGCCTCCGGAACCCTTGCCCTTGACTGCCCCCTGCCGCCCCATCCAACCCCTCCTCTCATTCCTGACTGCCCCCCTGGGACCTCTGCCCCATCCAACTACACCCTCTCCCTGTCCCCTGACTGCCCCCTGCCACCCCATCCAACCCCTCCTCTCATTCCTGACTGCCCCCCTGGGACCTCTGCCCCATCCAACTACACCCTCTCCCTGTCCCCTGACTGCCCCCTGCCGCCCCATCCAACCCCTCCTCTCATTCCTGACTGCCCCCCTGGAACCCCTGCCCCCATTCAGCCCCCGTGTTCCTCGCCGTCTGACTGCCCTGACCCCTATGCCTGCTCCTGCCCACCCTCCGAAACTCCCCTGCCCTCTATCCAACCCCCTGCTCCCTTTCCCCTTAGTGCGCTGCCTGGAGCACTGGTGGCTGGCAGCGCTACAGCCACACTGTCTGGCTGGAGCCAGTCATGCCATTGCCACCACGGAGCACAGCACTGGGTCAAGCCGGGTTCTGCAGCTGCAGTGCCCCAGAAGCTCACTGCCCCACCATCTAGAGCATTGCGCCAGTGGTGGAGCGAGCTGAGCTGCGTGGGGGGGAGGGGGGAGCCTCCTGGGCCGGGAGCTCAGGGGCCGAATATGGCCGTTAGGCTGTAGTTTGCCCACCTCTTGCTTAGGGTGTGAGGATGAGGGTAATAAAATTTAATCTAAAAACGGAGGTAGATTGAAATAAATAGAGGGGAAGAGAAAAGCCAAAACAAAGGGAAAAAGATGGGCATAAGTAACATGTGTGCATATGTAAGGGATAGTTATACAGAGCCTGATTCTCCTCTCACTTACACTGTTTTTACTGTAAGGTAACTCCAATGACTTCAGTAGAGATATTCCTGATTTGCGGCAGTGTAAATGAGAGCAAAGGCTTGATGCTGCTCTAATATTGGTGTAAATCAGGAGAAATTGTCATAGTCAATGGAGTTACATTGATGCAAAAGGGGTATAAGAAAGAAGATAATTGGGCTTATTGACTGTAGAGCTAAATTTCATTTTCCTTTCCTGTCTAGATGTCCCTTCCGTTACTTGAATCAAGTCACCAGGGACGATCGAGACTAGAGGGATTTGGCACCAATGCTTATTGATATCCCAAAGTAGGGATACTTTGTAGAAGAGATGGCACTTGCATCTTAAGACAAGATGCTTATTTAAACCTAATTTAGCTTGGCAATGGCTCCAGAATAACGAACTAAAATTGGCAAACTATCTTTTTCTAAAACTGATTTTTTTCCAGTGATAAAGAGACATACATGTAGTCCCTAACATAAACAAAGCATTGTGTATAACTCATACATACTGGGGCAGCATATTGTGATAGATTTATATTTAAAGCCTAAAAGCATTCAGGAATTCACTCCTGGAAAAGTAACACTTGTGGTTTTAATAACTGATTTCAAAGAGAACCTTGTCAGAGAAATGGATAGGTTAATGGTCTAAAAATACTGTAAATCCTTTGGTAACTTTATCTCTCTATCATCACTGGGCCTAATTTTCCACTGCTTTTCACTTTGGAGTCATTTACTCTAATGCAAAGTGCATGTAAAACTCTCCTCATCAGACAGGTAGTATTTCACACCCACTTTGCACAGGTGTAAGTGCCCATATGAACTGAACTAGTGTTTATATCTGTTGACAGATGAGTTCTTCCCTGAGACTCTTTATTGATTCAGTGGGATTTAAGCTTAAAGTTAAGCACATGCTTTGCTGAATTGGGGCTCTAAGCAGAAGACAATGGAGAACTTTGCAAGCTATACTTGTCCTGGGAAAACTGACTACCACAGTGGCCAGCCTGTTAGAAGTGGATATCAGTGACTATATCAAATGTAGAGAATTGTCCTCCAACCTTTAGGAAGGCAATAGGACAAGTCTAATTTTGGCCAAGTGGACAAATCAGGTTAGTAAAATATAATCCAAGGGGGAAATAGAGAGAGACATTGATTTAAATAGGATTTAAGCATATGCTTAAAGTTAAGCACACTAAAGCTTAAGTGCTGAACTGGGATTTGGGGAGAAACTGGTTAGACAACCCATTGTCTCCTGGAAACAGGAGCATGAAGGCTTCCTTCCCCTCCTCAAGAGCAGCTGCTTAGCTTGTATGATGACTTCCATTTAAACCAGTCTCATGTTGTGAATTCCATGGGAGTGAAATTAACCTGTGTGCAGAGAACCAGCCCAAAGCCCAGTGCCATTTAAATCCCACTTAAGCTCTGACTAAAGTGCTGCATAGGCTTTCTGCTGGTCCTCTGTACAGAAGTGAACTCTACTGCCATGTGACTAAAACCTACAGTGTATTATTTTTAAAAGGCTAACCAAATTCATGTTTCCAGGGAAGATGTAAGCATGTGCTAACTACAAGAAGCTCAAAAAAAAGTGCTCAGGTTAAAATTGTTCCTTTCATTGTGCATATTGCTCTCAGCCTTCATCTTGAGGCAATATACCACAATCTCAAGAATTATATTTATTCTTGGTTTATTCCCCTTGGGATCAGTCTGTGGACTCCATTCTGCTCAAGTTACTATAGTGCAACCCCCCTGATTTCAGAGGCGTTTCAGTGAGGTAACAGCAGAATTTGGAACGATATTTTAATAATACATAGAGACTCCCAAGCATTCATTTGTCTGGAAAATGCTAGTATATTAAGAGGTTACAATAAATCAATTTTGTAGCATGATTATCTTGACAGTGTCCCTTAAGGCATTTTATAGGTAACAGTTGTTAACAGTGCAATATGTAATGGAATCACAAAGGAAACATGACATGCCAAACTCTTGAAAGGAAACATTTTCTAAATATAAAACGTGTATTGGTTTGGGTACATACAGCTTTTACTGCAAAAAATTCATTTTCATAAATGAATATGATTGTCACCTTCTTCTAGGAGAATGGGTTGGATTATGAAGCTTGTCTGGTTGCTCAGTGTGATGCCCTGGTTGATGCATTAACTCGTCAAAAGGCAAAACTGCTCACAAAAGTTACCAAAGAGCGTGAGCACAAATTAAAGGTGAGCACAACTGTTATGAGTTGCAAGCATTCCAGAGAGTGTGGCTACAAATATTTCTATTGAAATGACTCTAGCCTAGAGTTAATGAACATTAGGCTAAGTCCTGAAGTCCTTATTCAGTTAAAATTCCCATTAACCAGATCTTGAAGTCCTTATTCAGGCCCCGGTTTAACAAGATATGTAAGTATGACTTCAATGGAATTATTCATGTGTTTAAAGTTAGGCATGTGCTTAAGTAACTTGCTGAATTGGTGCTTCAAACTTCAGGCAATACTCTTATTGAAGTTTATGGGTCAAATCCTGACAGGTGCCAAGTAATCACAACTGATCCCACTGAAATCAACGGGCAGTTCAAGCACTCATTACCTCTCTGGTTTTGACCAAGTGGAAGCAATCTTGTTCGGGAAAGGACTGAATAAAAATTTCAGGATTTAGTCCATTTTTTTAAACCTTCAGAATCTCAAATGTCTATGAGAGACATCCTGAGATCCTCCTTCACTCTCTTCTTAAGAGAAAGGGGAAGGAAAGAGAAAATGTAACTGGCTAATTGGAGTGGCGGTCAGTAGGGTTCTTTGTGGTGAAATTTCATGCAGCTCATAGCTCTGTATTTGAAGATATTACAAATTCTGGGTGCATTACAAATATTTTAGATTTTTTTCTATTGTCTGATTAACACAATGTAGAGGGAATGGACAGACAGCTCAGTGTTCTGGGAACCCCACTCTCACAACTTCCTAAATTTGTGTTGTCCCACTAAAAGGCCTGATTCTCCTCTCACTTACACCACTTTTACCTTGAATAACTTCATAGACTGCAGTGGACTTTCTCCTGATGAGAGCAGAAACAAGTCCAAAATTGCGGAAAAATGAGACATGTGCCTTTCTTATTTTTTTTCCTCTGGATGAACAAGGGTCTACTGTAAATTATGAAGGGAATGATAGAATATAGATGGCCCAGTAGTCCTCATAGTTATCCTGTTTAATATATTGGGTTTAAGTTATTTTGTTATTAAAAGCTCAATTTTTTTTAAAAGCGTGGTTGCATGTGCAGTGAACAAATTCTACACCCATCTGATTCTAACTCCTTCAGCTATGAGCAGACCTGGGTATTCAACACTTAATCTGCTCTGATAATTGAGATTCCCTGTACATGATATTTTGCCAAACTAATTATCAGTATTTACAATACAGAGCAAAGAAGTGGAGCTGATGCAGATGGGGTAATACCCATATGACAGCTAAAACAAACATAGCTTTAACACTCTCTTCTATTCACTGCTGCTGCTTCTGAAATAATTTACTTGATTCAGTGAAGGCTGAGACGATTATCATAAATATCCTGAGGTTTTCATTTGCAGGTTGTTTGGGACCAAATAAATCACTGTACTCTGAAGCTACGTCAGTCAACAGGGCTTATGGAATACTGTCTGGAAGTAATCAAAGAAAATGATCCCTCTGGTTTTTTACAGGTATTTTCTTTTTTACTCTTGTGAAGAAACAAAAAGATTATACAGGACTGTAAAACTTGCTATGGTAGACTGTTTGGCTTAATGGCTTGGAAATGGGCTATGGAGTCTGTCAGCTGCCGATTCACATTCTGTCCTTGTCAATATAATACCTAGAAATCATTACAATTTGGTGGCTAATATGAAATGATTTTGGTGGCATCTATGCATTTCTCAATAGACAAGGGTCTGCATCACCCAAAAAAAGACAACATAATTGGTACTCTTGTTGGTAGCTTAAGTAGAGGCCAAGATTTGAATGGACATGGAAGATCAATTTTCCCCTTTGCCCAGCCTGCTCTCTTTGCAGTGGAATGGGGTAGGGGACCATCAGGGAACTGTTTATGGCTTCCTGATTTTTGCACCAACCCAGTCCTAGTGTCAGTTAGTTACAGCAGCCTAGAGACCTTACATCATTGATACTGCCAAGCCTCCAGCTTGCTCCTGATATGTCCCCTTCCTCAGGGCCGGCGCTTCCATTTAGGCGACCTAGGCAGTTGCCTAGGGCGCCAGGATTTGGGAGGGCGGCAATTTGGCGGCAGGGCGTCCTTCCGCGCTCTGGGTTGTCGTCAGCAATTCTGCGGCGGGTCCTTCACTCGCTCCGGGACCCACTGCTGAAGTGCCCTGAAGACCGGGAGCGTGGAAGGACTCCCCCGCCACCGAATTGCTGCCGACCGGGAGCGCGGAAGGACCCCCGCCTAGGGTGCCAAAAACCCTATCGCCGCTCCTGCCCTTCCTGGCACCATACCTCTCAACTGTCAAACCTGCCAAGTGTGTGAGTGCAAAATGAGTGCCAATTTTGATGCAGATATGGAACACCTATCTTGTTGCATGTCAAACGTAATTTACAGATGATGATGTTTTCTAGATTATGAGACTTCATATAAAGCAGCGTTTCTCAAACTGGGGTCTGCTAATGTACTCCAGGGGGTCCACCGGTCCCGCTGTTCAACTCCTCCCCCTCCCTCACAGTGCCTCCTGCACGCAGGGGAACAGCTGTTCAGCGGCATGCGGGAGGTGCTGGGAGGGAGGGGGAGGAGCCGGGACAGGGAGTGCTTGGGAGAAGGGGTGGAAAGAGGTGGAGAAGAGGAGGGGCAGGGATGGAGTGGGATTGGGAAGAGGGTGGGGCCTTGGGAGAAGGGGTGGAGTGGGGGCAGGGCCTGGAGTTGAGCAGGGGACTTGGGAGGTGGGTATGTGAAAACTTTTAAATCAAAACGGGGGTCCTCGGGTTGCTAAAGTTTAAAAACAGCTGGTTTAAAGGATTATTTTCTCACTATGTTAATTAATTAAACCACTTTTTAAAATGAAAACCTGGAAATCAAATTCTTGTCACATGCAGCCATAAAGTCCCCTAATCTGAGGCATCATTAGGATAGAACCCTGGAGTTCTAGATCCTCGGCACAGACCTTTACCACTTGAACTACAGATGTAATTACTGTTCTTTCTGTGGACCAGCCTGTAAAGGTGGCCTTGACAGTGAGTTACACAACTCTTCGCTACATAGCAGTTAATACTGGAAATGAAGATGCTTGGTTCTATCCCTGACTCTGGGAAAGAAACATGATGTAATGTTCGGAGACAGGAAAACCAGAGCACATATTTAGTGCATTCTGCTTGAAAGGCAATATGATTGAGTGACTAATATTTTTATCTCCAATATCAGAAACCTTAGTTTTATTCTTTCTTCTGCTCCCAGATAACCCATGTAGGAATATAAAGGATGGGGGTTACAGGTACCCCCACATGGGCAATTAGTCCATAGCACAATCTAACCCCAAATTAACACATGGAAAAGTTAAATAGTTTCTTTGATCCAAGCTACCATTTACCATGGTATTTTAATAGAGCTAAATCTGAAATCCTTACTCAGTCTTCACTGAAGCTATGTGCCAAACTCTGAGAGGTTCTGAACATCTGCAGTTTCCTTGTCTCAGGATTTGGCCTATTGGAGTTTTGCCTCTGCAAGAACTAAATAATAGCTGAATAAAGATTTTGGGGATGATCCTGGGTCAATTACAAAAGAAAACATGGTGACCAGCAGGTGTCTTCTTCCTCCCTTTGCCAAGTGTAAAGAGTTACTATCTGATCATTTAGGCTCAGCTATTATGTTGAAATCCCCATACTGACATGCTTTCTCCTGACTTTCTCTAGTTTGCCATTCAATATGGATTTATTAAGTTGTTTCAGAAAATTATAAGATCTTTTCATAGTTACCATTACAAACCCAACAGAAGGAGGTCAACACTGATCTTGGCAGTATTCATCAAGCCCTAATAGCTTGTGGTTGAACTAGAACAGAGCTTTAAGAGTGGCATCCAATCTTAATTTAATGGAGAATCAACCTCATCCTTTGGAGAGCTGTTCCAATGGTTAATTCCCCTCACTGTTAAAAATGGGCACCTTATTTCCAGTTTGAATTGTTCTAGCTTCAATTTCTGTCTGCTAGACTTTGCTAAATTAAAAAGCTTTCTAGTGTCAGAAATATTCTGCGTTCTATTCCCGGAGATGAAACAAGATATCAAGACAGCTGCCTTGCAGATCAGAGAGGAAACACCGCTTTCTGTGTGGCTCTCAAGCAGTTAAGATACATCCCCAGCCCTGTTCCACAAAGCTTCTTTTCAAAGAAAACTAGCTTTTCCAACTCTCACAGGGGATTTGCTTTGAAAAGACAACATGGGAAGATGCAACACACATGGAACTCACAGCAAAATTACCATGTGCCCTGCTTCAATTAGGCCATGAGACTCAGTCACCTTGTATGATGTAGCGTAGTCATTCAGATCTGTCACTTCTAACTTATTCTGGTCTATTTTTGAATTTCCAGTTTCACTAAAAGCCTAATGTTCTTTTTAAGATTTCAGATGCTTTAATCAAACGTGTTCAGGTGTCTCAGGAACAGTGGGTCAAAGGAGCCTTGGAACCAAAAGTATCAGCTGAATTTGACCTGACTCTGGATAGTGAACCTTTACTACAGTCAATTCACCAGCTGGATTTTATTCAGATGAAATGTAGGGGTGAGCTTTTGTGATTTGATTTTTATTTTTTTTATGTCTGCTTTGAAACTGTGCTGTAGAGGAGGAGGTGAAGGAAGGTGGGGAGAAAGAGAAACTAGTTGCAATTTATGGATAGTTATTTTTATCTTCTCTTAAGCAAACATGAATTTACCAAGGAGTGCTTTCACCTCACCTCAGGTGACCCAGACAAGCTCAGACAGTGAAATTAGGTGAAGTTAAAGATTTGAAAAGATAAAAGTTTCAGACAAAGACCATCTGTTTGTTTTGAAGGTGGTGAAGACATTGGTGTCAATATGAACTTGAAAACAACTTAGCTCCTTTGTGTAGCATTAACAAGTTTAATACAGTTAATTAAAAATGAGTTGCCGATAGGGCTGGGTGGAAAACCACAATTGCCTTTTATGGACAATGTTGAGGTTTCAAAATTTTATTGTGAAAACATGGGCAAGAGGCCAGCCCTGAAGAGCCAATAGGCTGGAATGTGGGAGACTCAGGTTCAAATCCCTACTCTGTCTGAGTCACAACTGGGTCAGTGCCCTACTCACTGGGCTATATAGTCAGTATCACTCTGGAGCAATTGATATTGAATGACTTATACAAGGTGGAACAATTTCAACATGAGAGAAAGCACAAGACTGACTATATAGCCCAGTGATTAGAACATTGACCTGAACTCCAGTCTTCCATATCCTAGATGAGTGCCCTAACCACCACGCTATTGGCTACTCTGAGTGAACTTGCTCGTGCTCTCTCTCTTCCTCCCACCCTCAAACTTTTGTCAAAACTGATCCGTTTCCACAAAATGTTTTAGGTTTTGACAAAGCAGCATTTTTTGGACAGAAAACAGTTTCATTGAAAAATTTTCAACCAACTCTAATTACCAACGTGTCAGCAAGAGTATTATCAGTGTCAAATGAGTCACTTCTTACTCTCAGGACTTGTCTACACTACTGCTTAAGTTGATGAAGTTACGTTGCTCAGGGGCATGAAAAAAACACTACCCTGAGTAATGTAACTTAATTCGACTTACAGCGGTGTCATAGCTTCTGCATCATGTTGAGGTGGCGTAATTAGGTGGCGTCAATGAGAGCGCGCTCTCCCATTGGCATAATGTGTCTTCATCTGACGTGCTAGCAGCCCCGATTTAGTGTGGCAATGAAGACAAGCCCTCAGTAAGGCAGAACCACCATGATAGTTATGCTCAGTGGGGATACTGCAGTTGCCAGAACCCAAGATAAAGCTTTTGGAGGTATGGGAAAGAAATTACCATGGAAGATCATTGGCTATGGAATTCCTTAACACCAAAGATCAGGATAAGCCCAAGCCTGACTGTCTATAGGACAAATTGCAAAACCCATCATTTGTACAAGGCCTCCCTCAATAATAATGACAGAAGAGCTGCCTGGTGATGTTTGTTTCCTGTGATCAGGGAAGGGAGAACAAAAGGAAGGCTGGGGCGGTGGGGGGGGGTAGGAGTTAAGCTAAAAATGGCTGAAAGTAGGAGCTGGTAGGGAATAGGTGCCATTTGCAAAAAACAGTGTAATGCAATTTTAAATGTTGTGCTTGGAGCTTAGATACCAGGGAGACAGGCACATGCAAACTGGATGTATGGACAGATAGAGAGACATTCTGTAGGGGCCTGATCTAAAGCCCATCGAGATCAATGGGAGTGTTTCCATTGACTTCAACAGGCTTTGAATCCAGACCTATGGATACATGTGGAAGACATGGAAGAGTCTACCAGAAAGTATTGGATGGGTTGAAAATAATTTTGTTTTTCTCTGATTCCACAAGAGCAGTCCATAAACATGAGGATTCATGTTCATCTAGTAATTTATCTGTTTTCTGTAGGCTTAATTCTGAACTGAAACATGCGCAACCAAATGCAAACAGAGTGGCTCATTTGACAGATAAATCCTTGGAGAAACAATGGAAATTGTTGAATTCAGATAAATAGTTAGAGGCTAAAATAAGCTCTTTCAGAGGGGATTGCATCTCAGCATAAATGGGTTATGTTAATGAAGCCACTCTAAAAACATCAGTAAATTGCCCCTTTTAAAATTTAACAGCAAGAAAAATAGAAGCGAGAGCACAAGGCATGAGATTTAAATGTAACTGAGAAAGCCTCTCTGAGTGTTATCTGCAGAGGAGTCAGTTGTCAACTTAGACTGGTGTTTTAATCTATCTACATTTAATAGTAGTTTATAGTCCCCCCTGAACAATTAATAATGAATTTAACTAAGCCACTCATGCATTCCAAATAGCTAAGCAACCCAGAGAGTACCTGAGATGGGAACACCTTAGATTTTTGGCTTCCAGACTTTCATCATTTTTAAATTTAGAACCTGCAGAAAATCACTCTCCCTCACCTCCCGCCCTAGGTCATGTCACCTCCACTCGCTTGTGCATTTGGAGGGTAGAACCAAGGCTGTGCCCACTCTCTGCCCACCTGCATTGGTGGGGAATAATGGGCATGTAGCACCTGCTTTCTCCTTGGGACCTGTACCCAAGGACCAGCTAGCCCTTTCAGGGGCATAGGAAAGGCTCTTACTTCCTCTTATGCTGTGTGATCAAGTAGTACAAGCCATATTCTAGTTCTAAATAAATGTACAATCACAGGAAGATAGGAATTGTTTGACATATAGAGAGACATATTTTTATATATATATATATAAATAAAATTTTTGGCTGTGTGCCTATTTCTATTTAACCTTATAGGGTATGTTTATACTGAAATCACGAGGTGTGACTCAGCTCAAGTAGACATACCCAAGCTAGCTATAATCTAGCTACCTCGGGTTCTGAGCTGTGAATTTGTGCAGTACGCATTTCAACATGGGCTGAACATGCCCACACTGCACCCTGGATAATTATTCACAGTGGTAGCCAGCACTGAAATGCACCCTGTTGCAGGCTCTCCAGGTCCCAAGGTAGCTAGATTAAAGCTAGTTCAGGTATGTGCACTTGAGTTGCAGCCACACCCTGTGATTGATGTATAGACATGTTGGTATTTACTGGACTTTATTTTTGTGATCTCAACCCTTTTCTCCCCCAGTTCATTTCCATTCCATACCAGATGGAAATGTACCTTTGTATTCTTGACATCTTCCGTGTCCAGCCTGCCCCAGAATGTGTTGACTTGCCCCAAAAAACCTTTTCCGTGTCAGCAAGCCGGTGCTAACGTGGACGCTCATTCCTTCTGTAAAGTCTTTCCCTTCCCCACTGATTCCTTAGTTCCTAAAACATTTAAAACCAACTTTACACTATCATCTCATTCACATATTGAGAATCTGAAATGCCCCCTATCCAGATGGCCCTGCATGTAGAAATGGAAGGGATTATTTCAAAATGAGTGGCCATGTTTCACTAACCAAAAATCAAAGTGGTAAGAAACAGGCTTTATAAATAACTGGGAAGCCAGCATAACATGTTGAGGCTTTGCTATTTATCCATAAGCTAAATACAGAGCAACCCCTAGGCTTGCATTCCTGAATCAGTAGTCTTACAAAAATATATGCCCCTCCTGAAACCAGCTCCTCTTTTTCCAATCCCATTCACCACCTTGCCCCAGATAGCAATCAATCTTTGCCAACCGTTTTGGTGTCATATGGAAATTCTACCAACTCTCTATGTTGTTTGGTCTGGCAACAGCAGATTCAGAATGCATTTTAATGACTTTCAGAGCTAAACCACAATGGGAGATTGGGTACAGTCCCAAGGGAAAAAGTTCCAGTCTGACCCTTTTAACAGCAAGTTGTTTTTTCCTATATGTTTATTTTCACCCTGGTATCTGAAGATTGGAAACTGGAGGAAGTTGTCCATGTTGAAATAAGGAAGCTGAGAGGTGGGACAGGGAGGAAGGGGAGAACTGCGAGGGGTAACTTCACCTGAAAGGAATGGAATATTGTCATCAGCACTTGTTGATGTCTGAATTTCTGAAATCTTTTTTCAAACCTCTGGCCTCGCCTCATTCAACATCCCTGAGCTTGCACAGGTCAGTGGGAGGTGAATGCCTGCTCATAAACAAACATCGATTCACTGCGTCAGACAAAGCAGAATGAAAATGAGATCAGATTGTATTAAATTAGCCCTGGTGTTGACTTGTGCATATATCTTACTGGTGGTCCAAGGATAAGCCTCAGATCGAAAACTAATCTCAGTAAATAATGATCAGGCAGAGTTTCTTTAACATTGAGAAATGTAATCAGTTGCAGATTTACTGCACAGAAAGCACAAGTGTGGTACAGTAACTCCTCACTTAATGTTGTAGTTATGTTCCTGAAAAATGCAACTTTAAGTGAAACGATGTTAAGTGAATCCAATTTCCCCATAAGAATTAATGTAAATGGGGTGGGTTAGGTTTCAGGGCAGCTTCCCCTACTCTGCAAGCACCAGAGGCAGGGGGTTCAGCCTTCAGCCTGCCCACTCCATGCTTTCCCCCAAGCCCCCACCCTTGACCCATCTCTTCTCCCCCCCCACCTCCTCCCCCTTTACTTCATTCGCTGGGTCCTGGCTCCTCCCCTCTCCCTCCTCTCCCTTCTAGATGCCAAGCCAACTGATTGCCACATAGGAGAAGGAGGGGGGATGCACGCCAAGTCCTCGCTCCTCCCCACTCCCTTCTGCCGGGGCAATCAACTGGCTTGTGGCGTTTTGGAAGCAGGAGGGAGGGGGAAGGAGCGAGGACTCGGCACAGAGGCTCCCTCCCCCTCCCTCCCCTGCCTCCCAAACGCAGCAAGCCAGCTGACTGCCCCAGGCAGGAGGGAGGCAGGAGGAGCGAGGACTCCGCGCACCTGCACTCCCTCCCCTGCCTCCTGCTGGCGGCAGTCAGCTGGCTTGTGGCGTTTGGGAGGCAGGAGAGAGGGGGGAGGAGCGAGGACTCAGCGCCCCTCCCCTGGCTCCCGAATGCCGCAAACCAACTGATGGCTGCTGGCAGGAAGGAGGAGGAGCCTATGTGCTGAGTCCTCGCTCCTCCCCCCTCCCTCCTGCCTGGGGCAATCAGCTGGCTTGCTGCATTCGGGAGCCAGGGGAGGGAGGGGGAGCCTGCGCACAGAGTCCTTGCTCCTCCACCCTCCCTACTGCTTCCAAAATGCCTCAAGCCAGCTGATTGCTGCAGGCAGGAGGCGGGGGGAGGAGAGGGAAGGCGCTGATCTGCAGAGTCTGCCGGCAGGCAGGAGGTGCTGTGGGGAGGGGGCCGTAGGGAGGCTGCCAGCTGTGGAGAAAGTAGGCAGCCAAACAACATAAGAGTGGAGCACTGCACAACTTTAAATGAGTATGCTCCCTAATTGATCAGCAACGAAACAACGTTAAGCGGGACGACTTCAAGTGAGGAGTTACTGTACTGTAACGATGAGTGACAGGAGTGACTCTTTGTTAGCCTGTTAGCAATACCTTGACACTCTAGGGGATATGTTGATCCACTGAAAGATATGCACAGTTTCTAATATTTGGTGGCATTTTGATTTAGCCCACATTTCTTTCCTTCACCTCCATCCTCTTCCCTCCATTATATTTTCTGATTGCCATGGTCTGAAATCCTTACCCTTCTCCATGACTAGCTGTATCTGTACATCACATTCTCTCTGTTTTCACTAAAGACATGGACAGAGATCTAATCCAGGTTTGATTTGTTCTTGAATGCAGGAATATTTATGAGATTAGTGTTTGTTTGTTGCAAAAGGAAGAATAGATACAAATGCTTAAAATCACTTTTGGCATGTGGTGGCCCATCTTTTCCCCGTTCCCTTTCACCAACTCCACCCGCTTCTTGCTATGTGGTGTGATCCAGAGATAACCCCCATACTCACACTGCCTCTGCTGTAGCTCCTGTCCAATATCCAACCCTGCTTTAGAAAGACTCACACCCACTGCCGTCTTCTCTGCCAGCCTGACACAGCTTTAAAAACCAACCACCTCTTTCCACCCTGATGGCTCCAAATATCAACCTGTCTGGCAGAAGCGGTGCCAGAGTTTCTGGCGCCGTAGGCAGAATTCGGGGGCGGCATTTTGTGCGCTCCCTACGGGGTGTGTGGGAGCTTCCGCTTCCACTCCCATCGCGCCGCTGAAGAAGGACCCTCCGCCGAAAAGCCGCAGGCAACAGCAGCAGTCATTGAGCGGCTCAATTGTCTGCTGCTGTTTTCCGCAGCATGTCGGCAGAAGGTCCTTCTTCGGCGGTGTGACAGGAGCGGAACTGGAAGCTCCCGTGCACCCTGTGGGGAGCACACAAAATGCCGCCCCCTGAATCCTGGCGCCCTAGGCGACCGCCTAGGGTCGCCTAATGGAAGCGCTGGCCCTGCTGTCTGGTTCTCCTCCCCCGGGAGTATACCTCCCTCCTGTCATCCCTACCCAGCCCTCATGATCATCCCACTCACATCTTCCTATGGGGACTCCCTCCTTTCCCCCCACCCCCTAACTTGACAAGTCTCTCACAACTCAGACTCATCACAAAGAAATAATTTGATATTTGGAAAATCCAAGGAAGTGGCTTCATCCCTAGTTTTATCTCTGTTTATTTAATTTAGAGGGACCTAAAGTTTACAGAATCTCTCATTGGACTGTTGTCTTGCTGAATATAATCCCTCTACTGACTAGCCTAGGGGAAAAGTCATTGGACAGCTCGCTGGTCAGGTTGACAAACAGCAGAATAGAACCTTTGAACACAGGTGAAAGTAAGCTGGTAGGGTCCAGTACGCTGTGCCAGACCGCACCAGCTTCTGCTGCCAGGATTAAAAGAGCTCTGGGCTCCCTGCAGCAGCAGGGAGCCCTGAGCCCTTTAAATCCCGCCTGCAGCTTCGGCGGCTGGGCTGGGGCCAGGATTTAAAGGGCTCGGAGCTCCCCACCACTGCGGAGAGCCCAGAGCCCTTTAAATCCCACCGCAGCTTCGGCGGCCAGTCTGGGGCCAGGATTTAAAGGATTTGGAGCTTCCCGCTGCTGGAGCTGCGGTAGGGATTTAAAGGACCCAGAGCTCTGTGGTGGCTGGAATCCTGGGTCCTTTAATTTGCCTGGGAGCCCTGGGTTGATTTAAAGGCCCTGGGGCTCCCAGCAACAGCCGGTACCCCAGGGCCTTTAAATCTTGAGAGGCCCCACCTCTTCTGGTTGAGGCCCTGCCTTTTCTGGATGAGACCACGCCCCCCTCAGGACTCCGGCAGTACCGGTAAGTCCTGTAAGTTACTTTCACCCCTGTTTGAACATCCAGCTTAAGAGGGGCTATGGGATGAGTTGAATTGTATGTGCTAAGCTCCTAACTTGCCATGAAACATCAGTGACAATCTTGATCTAGTACCCAAAGGATGTCCTGCCTACATCATTTATAGAAGCCCAGCATTTAGAGATGGAAAAAATGTGTTTGGTTATCTGTTCCATCTCCTTGCCAAGGCAGCATTGTTCTGTACAGCATTTTTTTTAGTGCTTTCTACAGTATAGTTTTAAATGGCACAAGCGATGGGACAGTTCTGTAATTTAACAGCTAAGTGTTCTCTTCCTCCCTTCACCCCACCCCAAATATTTAGCCTACATTTACCTTTTTTAAAGCGTGTATTATTGCTCTTAGGTACAGCCCAATGTACTGTCCTAAATAATTTGCCTCCTTTTCATGTATTTGTAGACAGAGAGGCATAATTCCTTCTCCTTCCTCCTTTTCTCCAGTAGACTGGCAATCTGTTACTGGCTCTTATCCATAGCACATTGCCCCCTTCACCCAGGCCATCTAGGGCTGGAAGTGGAGCCAAAACTCTGCCCATTCCTACTTACTCCCCACTTACCTACATGGGGTGGGAGGAGGAGATTAGCAGCAGCCATGCAGCAACTGCTTACTCCTATATGCTTGGACCCAAAATCCAGGGAGGCCATGCAGGGGCCTAGTTAGGGGTAGAGAGGTAGGTTGTGGGTCTTACTCCCCCTTGCTCCACTGTGTGGCCTTGCAGTCTTCCAGAATAGTATGGCCCTAAGTTTCACAACGTCCATGTGTGGTAGGTTGGAGGTGCACAAGGATCACTTCACAAATTCTGAAGTGCATCCACTTCTGGCATATAACTCAGCAGATCCCCAAGTCTTTGCCTCAAAATATATGGGTTATATACATTGAAGTCTAGGTGTCCTGGGCCAGAAGGGTCAGGGGGAGGGAGGAGTGAGAATTGTGTCTTACCTATTTAACAGTACATAGCAAAACTAGATGGCATTACTACTTCTTTAAGGCTTAAAGGTGACCTTCAAAGGATTTTTTTTTAAATTAGGCTTGTGGCTTTTTTCACTTCTTTATGGTGAATAAAACTTGAAAACTTTCTTTTAAATTTTTGGGATTTTTTTGCTTAGATTTAAACCTTAGAAATGTCAGGATTCTGATCTTCCCCTTGTTTTGTGAAGGGGATCTGGGAGGGGGGTCTCACTGGATGTGTATTGTGAACGTCATATTTTGACTAAAGTGGCAGGAGTGTGACTCTTTAATGACATTTTTTTCTCCGGCTCCTTCATTAGTCACTGACATTACATCTGTGTTAACAAGAACAAACAAAAAAAGGCCTCCATGCCACTATACCCCAATAAAGCCCTGGGATTTAAGTGGTGCATAAGCCTTGCACTAGTCTTCTGTACAAGGGTGAAATTCACCCTAAATTAGGATTCGTGCTGACTAATTCCAGTGAAAGGAGAACAGAAAGATGCTGTGATGCTAGACAAGAGAGGTAAATTGAGTTTAGTGGCATAGACAGATAACATACATGATCCCTCCTCACGGAAGCATGGCTGAATGTTCCACTTTGCTTATTTTTATTTTTGAAATATCAGCCTGGTCAATGGTACAGTAACATTTTCCTGGCCCAGCCAGTACCGACAATACCCTCATCCACAACATCACCCTCACTTTTGTAGTTTCCAAATGGATGAAGCCAACATCAGACTCCTGTAATGTAAAAATCACCTTTTTCTACCTGAACATAGTGATTCAGATAATAGATTCAAATGAAACAATTTTTCTTTAATAGTATCCCTACGTTTCTCCTGAAACTTTTTTTAAACAAAGAATTGAGGTTTTGACGCCACAAAAAAATTTGTTAAATTTGCTTTCTGTGAGAAATTTAAATTTTTCATTGAAAAACAAAATAACTCCATACAGAAATATTTCAATTTGGATAGGCTGCCTCAGTGTTTCATATCTCCAGTCTTCAATATGGACTGAGCTCCCAGGCCATACTACAAGTTCCATGATGCACGATGGCATGAAGCACTCTCCCCCTTCACCCCATGCACCTCTTCCCCTCTGTAAGAGGGGAGACTGTAGTGCATCACGGGTGATGTATTCTGGCAGGGAGTCTGGCCTGTTGAGGAGAATAGATGTGTGTGGTGCCTGAACTACAATTTCCATGAGACACTGTGGCAGCATTTTCTAAATCAAAATTTATTTTTTGTCTTAAATAATTTGGTATCAGCTGAATTTTTTTCAGTTTTCAGATACAATTTTTGGTATAGAATTTGAAAAATTGAAGTTTTCTGCGGGGAAAACACATTTTCTGACCAGCTGTATCCCCAAGTAACTTCGGCTACTTTGCAGAATGCGGGGGGATTAAAAGGGAGGTGAGGGAAGTGATGGATCATCATATTGCTGACAACAGAGTCTGATGGGTAAGGACAGAATTAAACTAATCTGTACTCAGTTCCCATTACAGTGCCACCAGTCCCATTACTGCAGCTGGAGAAGTGTTGTACCCGAAACAACAGTGTGACACTGGCCTGGAGGATGCCACCCTTTACCCATAATCCAGTGGAAGGGTATATCTTGGAACTTGATGATGGAGATGGCGGCCAATTCCGAGTGAGGACTTCATTCAGCATTTATTTGAGTTCTCTGTGTTATTGTTAAACTTCCATAAGGACATGGATGTAGAAGGGCAGTTTCTCTAATTCATTCCTGCTTCTGCAGTGCAATGGGGCCAAAAAGCTGCTGGATCATCCCAGATAAGGATTCCCCTTGCATGGAGATGTCTCTAACTAGTGTAGTCAGTTTCTGTGCTGCCCTCCTGCAGACTGTGGGACAGAGGGCTTGTGAGGGTGGAAGGTGGAAGTTCAGTGCACTACTGTGGTACTCAGCTGGCTGATAGCCCCTTGCAGGATATAGTAAACTGGAGTTGGATAGAGAAGCCCCAAAGTTGCTCTAATGTATGCTGGGGTTGAACCCATTGTATAAATGGCCCAGGAATTGGAGAGGTTCCTTTGCAGATGTCACTGTTGGCTTCACCCAGCAAATAATGACCCAGGTCAAGAAATGTAATCCTGGAACAATTCTATTATTCATGGTTTTCTGGGTAAATCTGGCTTTTATCTGAGGTTCTCAAAATCCTTTCTATAGTCACGGAAGAGCTCAACTCAGACAAGACTGAAGTGGTGATGGTGGGCTGGGGGAAGCAGCAGTAGATGGCAGAGGTTATATGACTCCCTTTGAAAGAATATGTGTGCCATTAGTTACTAATTTTTGCAACGTAGAGGTGATCTACAACCCCCACTTCTGCTTGACAATCCTATTATAGAAGTGACTCAACCAGCTTTTTATCATCTGCATCTGGCTTGGAGGCTGCAGTGTTTCCTCTCAGATGTGGACCTTGCCACCATTATCTAGTCCAGTGTTTCCCAAACTAGGGACGCCGCTTGTTTAGGGAAAGCCCCTGTCGGGCCAGGCTGGTTTGTTTACCTGCAGTGTCCACAGGTGCGGCTGATCGTGGCTCCCACTGGTCGTGGTTCACTGCTCCGGGCCAATGGGAGCCGCTGGAAGCCGCAGCCAGTACGTCCCAAAATTTCCAAAAAATAAAACAAAAAATTAAAGAATTTCACCTATTGGAGATTGTCTAATGCTTTATCCAGTCTCCAATTAAAAATGTTGTTTCTTCTTCATCCTTATAGACTCTTACATTGCCTGACAGATCTCACTTATATTTTGTTTAGATTTTTCTCTTTCATAATTCCATCCCATTACTCCTGGCCATCCCCTCTGTGCTCCAAATGACGACTCATCCTGCTTGGTGTGTGTGCCAGTCAGATCTTTGCAGCCATTTGTCACATTCCCTCTACCCCCTTAATTGTTGGATAGCCAAATGATACACACAAAGCTCTTTTTATCTTCAGAAATAAGCCTCTTCAGACCCTGTATTCGTGGTTTGGATTTAGGCTCCAAAACTACATTGCTGTATATTAACAATACCCATAGGAGGATTGAGACAGCCCTCTTTAAATAACAAAACTATACATTTTAGACTTCCCTTTTTAATCTTTGTCTCACTCTTGCTGCCTCCACCTTTCTTTCTTGACTTCTCTTCTCCATGTTGAGCCTCACTGGATGTAAGTATCCCTACTATAATAATGTAAATTCTAAATTCACCTAAACATTGAACAATATTTACTTTTAGCTTATGTTTAAAAGTCTGACTGTGAGACCCTCTGTTGGGAAGAAGGTGGTGAGCTTTGTTCCTGTCTTTTTGAATGCTCAGGAAGTGTATGTTGGCAAGGAGACCCTATGCACAATTGATGGCCTTCATTTCAACAGTACCTATAATGCAAGAGTCAAAGCTTTTAATTCATCAGGAGTTGGCCCTTATAGCAAGACAGTTGTTTTACAGACATCTGATGGTGAGTTTGTTTTAGATCATTAAAAAATAAAGAGCTCCGGTTTCTAGCAGCCAGGTATTCACGTTCCATCACAGCCACCACTATACTTGGCATTATGAGTTTTAATAACCTTCATTAAGGGGCCCCAGGACTGAATGTGCCTAGAGACTGAGCTTCCCTCCAGCCCTATGCTGACTCCAGGACAAGACTGATGTACGTTAGTGGGGCAGGATGGGGATGCCCATACTCCTGCTGCTCCTTCTGTGGATAAATAGAAGATATCAGATCCCCTTTAGCAGATCTTGGCGTTGGTGAGTGTACATGTGATTTCCATGTGCACACTTTCCAGCAGTAGTATGCGTGTGCAGATTTGTGGAGTCTTAACACTTGCACACAGTGTTAGGATCAATTGGGTACATGCACAGGATTTAGTGCTGGGAAAGAACTTGTGCAACTGTAGCTGCACGCAGCTGGCGGCTATGTTGTGCCCTCATTGAAAATCAAGCCTGCAGTCTCTGAGATTCTCAATCCAGCCCTTTCCCCTGCCTCAAATACTCAAAAATGATAAAAGAAAAATAAAATCCAGCTCTTTAGACTTTTGGCATGTTGGCAGCTCTCCAGAATTCAAATGATACAAGTGCATTTGCCTGTTGAGGCTTTGGGTTTAATTAAAATCATGTTTGCTCTAGAGTACCTAGTCATTTACACCACACACTGTGAATATCTATATGCCACTCCTCGTCTCCACCGCTCTCTCTGTCTTTGGTGTTTCAGTGTTTTCTTCACTACTGATACTAATTTCACAAGAGTGTTTGATAAGACTTGGGTGGTAATTCATGCTGTGTTCCCATCTAATTATACTTGACATCCATATGGGCACCACAAGAAGTTCATCTTGATTAATAATACTGTAAATTAATCCTGAAGCAAATACCATAATCATGCTCTGTATTTATATAGTGTTGTCAAAATATGTCAGTATAAAATATTTAGCTGTAAAGAATGTTTTTAAAATAGAGTGAAACCCAGTTATGATGAGCTTAGACACACAATGAAACAGTAATTCAGTAGAGACAGGCCTGAACCAAATCCCATATCTGAACAGCCCCAGACTTTGGGGAAGTCCAGAGCCAAATTATTTTTCTCTCTTATTTGTGCAGCAGTAATTTGCTCAACAATGTACCAGACCCAAACAGAGACACTTCTTCAGGGAGCTTACATCCCAAAAGGCAGGCCCAGATAGGACAAAACACTTTGGCTGGTTTACAGTTATACAGCACCTTTAATCCAAATAGATTGAAAAATGCATTGCAAATTTTACTGATTATGTAAATAACATAAAGCATTCTTACTTTTCTCCTCTGACTGAAATGCAGTCATCTCGGAGGTGAAACAGACTAGTTTAGAACAACAAGAAAAGAATATCTTCTCCACTTGAAAGTATGGTGGGAATTTAGGAGGGCAGAAATTTTCTTAAAATAAAGCAAAATTAAATTTTATTGCATCCTTTCCTGCTATTGAGCTGCCTTTATTCTTCCTGCACAGTGGCCTGGTTCACCTTCGACCCCTCTTCGGCCCATCGGGACATAGTCCTATCGAATGACAACCAGACTGCCACTTGTAGTAGTTATGACGATCGTGTTGTTCTGGGCACAGCGGCCTTCTCCAAGGGAGTACATTACTGGGAACTGCATGTGGATCGTTATGATAATCATCCAGATCCGGCTTTTGGAATTGCCAGAATTAATGTGGTCAAGGACATGATGCTAGGAAAGGACGACAAGGCGTGGGCCATGTATGTTGACAACAACCGCAGCTGGTTCATGCATTGCAATTCTCATACAAGTCGGTAAGCTCTGATCATGGATTTTTCTCATGGCTTGATTTTTTTTTCCCTCTTACGTACAACATATTTTAAAGATTCTGCATTCTTTTTCATTGAAGCAGTGAGAAAGGTGATTTCATTACATTCCTCAGGATTCTTTGTGGTCACAAGGCAGTATAGCAATTAGGCAAATGCTAGCACCAATTGTGGTTTGTTCAAAATGAAGATGTTTCCTGGCAGTACTGAAAGCTGATTAAACCCAGTGATAAGCTATTCCCAGGGCTGAATTGAGGACAAGGACAGAGGGGGGATTGCCTTACTGATGAACGGTGACCAATCTGCCTTATTAAATAGAGGTATTGAATGGGATTCTTTGCAAAGCCTGTCACTCTTCTTCAGCTAGAAGACTAGTGGTTGTACTGGAAAGTTGCTAGGACTGAAGGCACAAACTGGAGAAAATTTAGGGGTCCTTATCTGAGAATTGGGGGCTGGAGATAGTCTAAGGCTGAAATACTTAACTCCCCTTCCTATCACTGTGGAGATCGGCATTTATGTATTCTGCACCCTGGTTTTGTCAGGAAGATTTTCCCAGCATCAGCCAGCGTGTAACAGCCAATATCACAATACTGTAATTCCTGGAAATAATATGGCCTTCAGAAATGGAGGCATGGCTGGGAGGAATGCTGTGTAGAGTTAGTAATCAAAAGTGTGGGCAACCAAACAATAACAATTTAAAAGATTTAATATTTAAGTTAGGCCTTGGCTACACTCACACTTTACAGCGCTGCAACTGGAGTGTGAAAAAACACCCCCCTGAGCGCTGCAAGATACAGCGCTGTAAAGCATCAGTGTAATCACAGCTCCCAGCGCTGCACGCTACACCCGTAAGGGATGTGGTTTACATGCAGCGCTGGGAGAGCTCTCTCCCAGCGCTGCCGCTCTGACTACACTCACACTTCAAAGTGCTGCCGTGGCAGCGCTCCCGCAGCGCTGCCGGGGCAGCGCTTAGAAATTCCAAATGTAGCCATACCCTTAGTAAAATTACATGAGGGTTGAATTTGGGTCGAGGTGTATCAGGTAACTCTCAGGAGTGCTATGATGGTTTCATGTAAGTTTTGTGAGGGTAAATTGCAGACACAACTGCTCAGTGAAATCACAAGAAATATTTCTAACCAAGTGGCATGATTAGGGTTCGCTATTCATGTCATGATGTTTGACTTGATTGAATCACTGGATAATGCTTTTTTTTCATAGAACCATAGACTGGAAGAACTGGAAGGGACCTCGAGAGGTCTTCTAGTCCAGTACCCTGCATTCAAGGCAGGACTAAGTATTATCTAGAATTTTATTTAGTTACAACATTTGTAAGACTAAGAGAAGTAATTTACTACATCATCATCATCATACGTTATTTTGAGTCTTCTGATTATTTTTATTTGGTTATCCACATCTTTGATTTCTAACTTTATATTCTAACCGCACAGCCAGGACATACTTCTCTGAACTGACATATTAGTCCCACAAAATTACAACAGCATGTAGCAGAGTGAATTTGGGCCATTCTATCTACAACAGTGTTTCTCAGCAAGTGGGTCGTGACCCTATTGGGGGTCACGAAAGTCAATCAGGGGTGCCAAAAGGTGTCAATGGGATGTAGGCAGCACCTAAGGCACTTTGGTGCTTTTGAAAAGCTTAAGTATTATTAACCCTATTTTACAGGTATGGGAAATCGACACACACACACAGATTGTAACTTGCCCAAGGTCACATATCAGGTCTATAGCAGAACCAGGAATAGAACCTGGTTCAGTGTCCTATTTATTGGACCACCTTGTCCCTCCTCACCCCACTATCTTGAATATTTGTTCCTTAAAACCAATAATTAAGAGAGTCTTGCAGTGATCTTGAAGAGGCTTGTTTATAATATTATCTTTTTTTCAGATATTAAGGGGATACTTACCTCATAGTCACAATACCTTAAAATGGGTTTCTATATCTCCTGTAGCACGTACTGTATATTCTAATATGTATTTGTGTTTTAAAATATACCACAGTTGCTGAAAAATGTTTAAAGCAAAGGCCACTGCCAGAACATGACCTAGCAAAACTGCTGCAAAGTTATCCAGCAAACCCTGTTCCCAGAACTGTGAATGGCCAGAAAACAAGAGCTCGATTTTTTTTTGTGAAAAATTTTGAATTTTCAATGTTTAATTTTATTACCCATTGGAATGAATACTAGACATTTAAAAAAAAAATTGGGGGTGAGAGGAACCCCTCCTCCTCCAAGAATAGCCAGTAGCCAGGGCCCTTACTCGGGATGTTGGAAGATGTAGATTCAATTCCTGAGACAAATCAGGTGAAGCAGGGACTTGAGCCTGGATCTCTTGCATCACAGGTGTATCCGCTAGACTATTCATTCTCCCTGTGGTTTAATTCCAACTTGGACATGAGAAACTTTTGTTGAAACAGATACCTTCCTGCAAAAAGTTTCAGTTTTGATGAATCATCATTTTCCAACAAAGTGATTTGTCAAAAAACTCTTGACCATTTCTATTGTGAATATCATCTCTATATTTGTCTCTGTTCTAATTTATAATGCAGCCATCACCATGTTATAGGAAGCATCACAAATGACATGCATGACAACAAAGAAGTATTTTTTAAAAAGCCATCTTGGCTTCTGGGCCATTATAGATTGGCAAAAGAATTTAAGGGCCTAGCCAAAGTCTACTGAAGTCAGTGGAAATTTTTCCATTGACTTCAATGGGTTTTGGCTCAAGTCCTAAACCAACATAGAATAAAATAACAAAATGTGATAAATTATATGAAAAGATATTTGTCTCTGTCCCTTTAGTGCCTTGATTGGATTTAGGGCAGAAGTAATTTTAAGCAGTAAAAAAATTAGTGGCCCTTGAAATAGCTGATGCTTTCTGAAAAAATGCTGGCAAATAGTCTGTGGGACACTGTTCTAGAAATGTATTTCATGGATTCAATCCTTGGAGTGTTGTTACAGGCAAGCACTCTGTATTGCTTGGCCGCTCAAGAGCTTAGCAAAAGCTTTTTTTCCATGGACAGCAAACAGTGGACACATTTTGGCTTTCTGATCACTCTGCCTAAACGGGAGAAAAAAACAGCTTCCATGGATAGTGAATTGCCAGCTGTTACAGGAATATCTTTAAAAGGGACAAACTCATGGAGTGTTCACTAGAGTGGAGCATAACTGTGCAGTGCACATTTTTTTAACGTACATGCACTTTAATAGTATTAGTGCTAGGCATTATCTTTTTAACCACGGCAGCCAAGTAGGTCATTTTGTTAACCCACTAGTTTCAATAGTCTTCTAAAAACAGCAGAATCTGCTTAACTGTCACTCCCCAGTGGAAATAGAAATATACCACTGAGTTATCATATATTTAATAAAGCTATTAAAGACTGTGAGGGTTACAGATACTATGGTAATGGGGGCCATTATAATTATAGATATCGAGAGACCAATTATTTCAGCTTTCACAAATTTTATAGGAATGTATTAGGCTATTAGATAAATGAGTGAGTCTGAAAATAAACATGGTCAAAAGTCCTAATCATGGAAATTGCTAAATTCCTTTTGCAAGGTGGCAGCACCTTCAGCTCTCATTGATTCAGCATCTTGCATAACTGAGCCCTAGAACATTTTTTTTAAAACTGACAGAAGATGACTGATTAATTTTAGTAGCCGCAGCAGAGCAGGGAATCAGTCTTTCATGAAGCAAAAGAAGCACAGAAGAAGAGGTACAATAAACTTAGGCTGGCAAATATCAATTCACATTTGTTAACTACTGGAAATAGGTGCACAGACACACCAGGTGTGCCATGTGTCCATTGGCTAGAGCTAGAGTTCATTGCAACGGAGCTGTTCTCTGGCATGGTTCCCAAATAAAGGAGTGTATACATTACAATGTATATAAAATTCCAACAACTGCAACAAATCACAAAGAAAAAAAATCACTAAGAAGAGTTTGTGTCTGGAGCATCCTCAAAATGAATAATTAACCATCAGATGGGAAAAGCCCCATCTTGAGAACTTGGGTCAGAAATCGGTAGGCATCTCTTAATTGATTTCAATGGGCTTTTATCAGGCTGTTGAAGAAGCAAAGTAGGAGTGAAAAGAATCAGCCTTGCCATTAGAAATCAGAAAGCATTCAAATTATTGTAGGGTACGTTCAGAAGACAAATACCAACTTAATTGTTAAACCAATTTTTACATTAACTAAAAGGTGTTTTTAAAATGTTAGGACCTGTGTTACAAGAACTGTGAAATTTTCTGCCATTTTCTAATGATATAGCCAATTGTTTCAGACCTATTTTGCATCATCAATTTGGTCATTCCCCTGCTGAGAAATATTCTAAAGTGGCAGGCTCCACTGCGAGACAACAGCATTATTCATGGAGGGCCAGATTCCTCCATCTTTACTCACAAACAGTAGTGCCTTCTCGAATTTCTTATGGATTAAGGTACTACTCAGTGGTCCTAAGTCTCCAAACAGTCATACACATACTTAACTTTACACACGTGACTAAATAATCCAACAGGACCGTAGTCAATGTGAGTAAAGGTGGCAGAATTTGGGACCTAAATGAAAATGCTGAAAAATTGGTGGCTATCTCTACAAAGAAAGATTCTCATCCAGTAAATATTTATTTAGCTGCCTAAAGTATTGTAACAAATTGCTGCTGTTTCCGTTAAGTGGTCATGCAGATTGTTAAGACACTAAGTAGCTTCACGTAAAATGTAACATGCATTATCTCATATATAATATTTAAAACAAGTATGGAGTTATAAAAAGAAATTACACTAGAACTATCAGCTGGTCTCAAAAATTAGATCAACCCATCTATGTCACTCAGGGATGTGAGAAAGCCACACCACTGAGTGATGTACTTAAGACGACCTAACCCCTGGTGTAGCTGAACTAGCTACCACCTCTTGAGGAGGTGGATTAACTATGCTGATGGGAGAACCTATGTAACTGTGTTTTGTATGTGGACGCTGCTTAACAAGAAACATTTTGGATGTGGCATGGTGATCTGATTATTGAAAAGGTATGGTAGTTCTGTGGTGTGTATTATTTAAGGCCATAATTACATGAGTTCAGAGTCTGTTCAGCCAATTGGTTTCTAAGTTATATCCAAAGCATTCAATCAGAAAAAAACTAAACGTTAAAGCTGCAAAATAAAACACTCAGAAGTCAGGAAATGCCTTGGTAAAGTTTGTCCATGCAACTTTCACTTTCCCACCATTCTCCATCATTACAGTGACTGGGAGATTGGTCTCAAAAGCAATGGACCACTAAGTGGTGTGTAGCTTTTGTGGGAACCACCAGAAACACAGGGTGATCTGCACTGAGATCCTTTGCCTTTGCAGTGACTCCCTCTCCCCTGCAGCCCTCAGCCATGATGTTAGAGAATCCCCTCTCTGTCTTTGCCTCTTTAACAAATTGCAGAGATTGTTCCAAATTGCAGCGGGGAAGTGATTAATGCTGACAGAGTATTAGTAACTTACCTGCTCAAGACCTGTGGGTTTGGTGGGAGGAGGACGATGCTGGAAAGTGGGAATACCTCCAACTCTGCCCCTTTCCATATGATAGATCATGATCTCAGGGAGGGGTTTCTGTTCATTTAGGGGCTGAGGGACACTACTGCACAGGCAGCACTCCTCATTTCCAGCCTGCAAGCAGGGCTTTCATACCCTCAGTCTGTGGAAGTGCAGGGACCTATGGCTCTGTGTCATTGTTAAGCACAAGGGTTCTCCGCCTTTTTCTTTCTGAGACTGCCACAGCATGCTATAAAAACGCCACAGCCCACCAGTGTCCCAACAACTGTTTTTTCTGCATATAAAAGCCAGGACCAGCATTAGTGGGTAGCAAGCAGGGCAACTGCCCAGGGCCCTACACCAACCCTTGTTGGCAGCCCACCTGACTCCTGTTTGAGAACCAGTGGTTTACCACACAATTAATTAGACTCAGAGAATCAATGAACTTCTTATATAGGTAGGAACATAATAACATCAAAAAGAGTGAAGCATACATTTCTGCTCTTGGAGAGGATCAATGTTTCTGCTAAGTGACATTTTAAAAGATGACATAAAGTATATTCAAAAACTCAAGCCGTATGCTGCAGGATGTAAAGCTGGACAAAATTTATAATCAAATCAGGTACTAAGAGGGGAAAAAATATGATCCATCAGAATAATATCTCTGTTATCTCAGTGTTGCCAGTTCTTGCAATTTTTATCATGAGTCTTGCAATATTTGGTGTGTGTTTAGTTTTTTTTTAAAAGACCCTGGATTCATGTAATTAGGTTATGAAAATCTCATCTTGCATTTTAAAAAAATGTAGCTTTCTAGCCCTTCTGGTTATAGAGCAAATCTTGAAAACATTATCCAGAGTGACTATTACATTGGGAGGCAAAAAAGAAAAAAAAAAGAATCCCATAGTTATTATTTTGTGTTTTTTTAAAAAAAAACTGATCTCATGATTAGGTGCGAGGACTAATTCTTGAGTTTTTAATGGAATACTGGTATTGGCTGAAGAGTTTTCATTAGGGAAAGAATGTGCCATGTTCTCATTATCAGCCCAATCCTATTTCCACTGAAATCAGTAGGAAAACTCCCTTTGAGTTCATGGGGAGCTGGACTGAGCCACACAATGGTCTAATCATGTGGTTTTCAATCTGTGGTCTCAGAACTCCTGGAGGTCCACACACTATGTCTAGGGGGTCCAGAAAGGTTGTCATTGCTATAGAACAGTGGTTTTCAACCTGTGATCCATGGACTGCTGATGGTCCACAGACTATATCTAAAATTCCCAAAGGGTTCAGCACCTCCAGTTGAAATTTTGTAGGGTTCTGCAAATGAAAAAAGGTTTTAGACCACTGGTCTAGTCTAAAGAAACTATCTTATGCCACCTGGTGGACAAAACTAAAACAGCCATTACCAATATAAAATTTCCTGCTCCACATATTTGGCCCTAATTATATTTTTCAGGTTGGCATGCATGTTATTGTTGATCACTAGACATTCTGATGAATATTACATTAAAATTGTGTTTATTCTGTGAATTGTGTTTTTTTCTCTTCTGCTGTACATTTTAAAAAATATTATAAACACTGAATCTGTGCACGTCAGGCTATAATTCCCTTGCAGAATTCCAGTGACATTAAAAGCATCAGCGCCTAGGGCCAATCCACATATCTAGTGGTTTTCTAGCTCCATGCTCTTTAAAGTAGTATGATATTATTCTTGCATATAAGAGTTGGCTGAATCTTTCATCATGGTAGGACTCTGGTGCTACAGTAGCTCTCAACAGCTGCTCCTAACACAACTGATTATCACCACTACCACCACCACCAAAACCCCAACACTTGAAACACTACTAGTCCAATAACTCAACACTCTCAGTCCCTGAACTGGCTCCCACTTCTAGCCACCAGCTTAGTGCAGTGAGGGAGCATACCCCTAATCAGCTTCTACTTCCACCTTGAACCAGCTCCTGCTACCCCTGCATTGGCACCATGCCCTCTGGCAAATCAGGTCTCTTCAAGTCAGTGAGACACCCAAAAATGGAGACACTCCAAAATCAGTAATCATTTTTTAAAACCTTATCCTAGAGCTGTTAATCAATAAAAACAAACTTTGCTTTTTCATCTCTGTACCACATCACACACAAAGTCACAAAGCCATTTCTCGGTGCCAAACTCTCAGGTTCCCTGATCTATGCACTTCATAGTAAACTGAGCTCATTTCCCCCCGAGCTGAGGGCAGCCTAAATTGTCTGTTATTTTTGGACATAATTTTTAGGTCCTGGCCTGCAACTAGAGCCACAGGCACCAACTTCATGGGTGTTCAATGGCTGGAGCACCTATAGGGAAAAAATAGTGGGTGCTCAGCACCCACCAGCGGTACTGCTGATCCACTCCTTCCCCTTCCCCCCAGTGCCTCCCACCCACCAGTGATCAGCTGTTCAGTGGTGTGCAGGAGTCCCTGGGAGGGTAGGTAGAGGAGCAAGGGTGGGGCACACTCGGGAGGGGATGGAGCGGGGTCAGGAACAGGTGGGGTGCGGGTGAGCCTTTGGGGGAAGGAATGGAGTGAGGGTGGGGCCTGGAGCAGAGTGGAGGTAAAGCACCCCTGGGGAAAGCAGAAAGTCAGTGCCTCTGACTTGAGCAGAGTAAATCCCAATTGCTAGCTGTGATAACCAAATTAAAATAGAATTAATGTTGTGTATTTAGTTCAGGCAAAAAGGGATTTCACCAGTTATAAGCTACTGTCTGTTCTTATAATCTATCTTCTAAAGAGTTCAATGTGCTGCCCTATCTGAGACCTCGAATGCACATTAACATTTAGGTCAGTTCCTGCAGCCTTTACTTATGTGAACATTCCTGTGGATTTCAATGAAAGCCCTTAGGATCAGTTCTTTTTTAATATTAACATATTCCCTCCAGAATGTGAGGTCTGAAGAGTACTAGTTTCAAACAATAACTTTTCCGTCCTCAATGTCTCTGCTCTGTCCTGTTAGTTTAACTCCCCCTTTCTCTGTCAAGCACTTTGAACTTTTTCAGCTCTGCCAAAATGTACCCACTGGGTGGGTATGACCTTATAGAGCCTCATTTCTCAAGGCTGCCTGCATTTAGTGCGAAATAGGAACTACACATGGAGAAAAGGCCTTTAGCAGATGTCCTCCAACTAATACTAATTTTACCATGCTCCTCCACTTTCCTTTCACTTCAGTAAGACTGTCTCAAATAGAGAGAGGCTGGAAGGTAACAATCTGCTTTCTCTAAGATGGACAATATGGTCACTTTGTTTCTTAGGACAGAAGGGGGTGTTTCTAAAGGTGCCACTGTGGGCGTTCTCCTGGACCTAAACAAGCACAGCCTGACCTTTTACATAAATGGGCAGCAGCAAGGACCTTCAGCATTTGAAAATGTGGAGGGTGTCTTCATGCCTGCATTAAGCCTCAACCGAAATGTACAGGTAAATCCTTTTCAGTTCAGTCTAACTCATTCAGCATGTCAACCAAAGGAGAAATCCTACCGCCTGTCAAAAGTTATTTCATGACTGCCAGAGAGAAGAGATCAAGATGCAACTGTTAGGTGTAAATATGGATTTATTTTTCACTTTGCCTAGTTTTGTTTGCTGATTGTATCTGGGCTAGTGCCACTTTTTAAAAGAAAATAGTTGGATTTAACTTTTTTGTATCACATCTCAGATATAGAGAAACGATGCTTTAGAAATACACACGCGCTTTTCTGCTGTTCCATCATCCAGGAAGCAGCAATGTTCTAAGGCCAGCCTCGAGTAAAAGCATTGATATCTAAATACTCTTAGACTTCTTATGTTTGGATATAATTAACTGCTGCAAGTAAGTACAATTTCAGCAGCCTGGTGCTAAATAAAGCTAAGAAAATGTAGGTCAAAGAATGTCTAGTTTGAAAGAGAAGACCCAGCAAGCAGTTCATTCGCACTCTTTAATTCATGACATTTGGAAACACTAATATATTCTCTGAGGTTGATGGTGTAAATGTAATTTATGCTAACCCAGGTTAACGCTCCTTTGTTCTGCTAAAATGGGGCTTTAATGTAACTGAGAATCAGATCCTAAATGTGCCCCAGCACCTGGCAGGCTGGAGGGTTCACGTTACCCCAGCCTGAATCCACAATGACCAACTGTGGTACCTGCGTGGGTAGAGAGACTGCCGCACCTCATTAGTCTCTTTCCTCTGACTTGGGTTGCCTGCATGTTGGTATAACCCCAGCTGGTTCCTCTTTTTTTCCAAGGGTAGAGAGTCCTTCATTCCAAGGATGTCGCGTGATAGCAATAAATTTCCACTGAACAGTCCAGGCCCAATTACAGCTACATTTATACTAGATACAGTTCACTGAAGGAAGGAAGGACTTAGAAGTTGCACTAATAGTGGTCTGGGAACTGAAGTTAAAAAAGTCAAGGACTGGCAGCTGTATTCTTATCATCTGTTTATTAGCAGTTTCTCAGTTCATCATTGTTCCTTGAAGCTGGTAGCCTCTGTTGGCTGTTCCCTCTGAAGTTCTTGTTTATCCTGCTTCCACAATGGCCCTGTTTCTTGTACAGGGGAGCAATAGCCTTTTCTTCTTCCCAGTGGCCACCTCCTGGTGCACCAGGATCTCTGTGTGCTGGACCTCCCACTGGTGGTGAACTGGTGGGCCCTGGGCAGCACTGCAGATTGTTCAGACAGGGTGAAATTCACCTGTGGTGGGAAGAGCTAGTGCACATCACCTACTCCCTGCAGAGGAGCTGTTCTTTGAGTCCACTGGCTGTACAGAAGTTCTAATGCATGCCCTGCGTGCCACAAGAAAGGTCTCTGAACAGGCTATATGTAGGCTTGGAAGATTACAGTGGGGTGGGGCAGTGGTTAGGCTCCAGATCCAGGTTACATGAATCCATTGGCCCCAGGATGCTGCACAACTGGCATGGAGCTGCTATGGCTGCTAGTCCAGCCCATAGGCAGGGCCGGTGCAACCATTTAGGCGGACTAGGCGGTTGCCTAGGGTGCCAAGATTTGGGGGCGCCAAAAAGCAGTGCCCCCAAATTTTTTTTAAGTGGTTGAGTGGCCGCTGCTGCTGGGATCGAGAGGGACTCGGAGCTGCCGGCAGCATCCGCAGCCGGCAGCCCAGGGTGTCCCCTGGGTCAGGGCGGCACCGCGGCAGCCAGCAGCCCAGGGTTTATAGGGGGCAGGTTCTATATGTTTGCGGTGCTCGAGCACCAGCAATATTCAGGGCCGGGTGCCCTGCTCCAGCAATATTTGGAGCTGGGTCTCTCCCCCGGCCCTGCATGGATCGGGCCCCGGCCCCGACCCCCGCGGGTCTCCCCCCTACACGGCCCGCCGTGTCCCTGCCTCACAGAAAGCAGCGCAGCGTCACTCCCCTGCCTGCTTCTGTTGCTAGAGTAGAGCGGCTCCCGGCAGAACTGCTGTCTGATGCCCCAGGGTCCTAGTGCCCCCCACTCCTACTGGCAGGGCAGGCTGCCCTTACCCTGTGCTTCCGCCCTCGCCCTGAGTCTCTCCAACACCCCAAACCGCTCAGCCCCCCACACCCTAATCCTCTGCCTCAGCCCTGAGCCTCCCCGCATCATGAACCCCTCATCCTCAGCCCCAACCCTCATCCTCCTGCACCCTAATGCTCTTCCCCAGCCCTGAGCCCCCCTGCAGCATGAACCCCTCATCCTCAGCCCCAACCCTCATCCTCCTGCGCTCCCTCCTATCCCCAAACTCCCTCCCAGAGCATGCACTCCCTCCCAGAGCGTGCACTACCTCCCCTTTCCCACACACTCCTTCCCACCCCCAAACTCCCTCCCAGAGCCTGCACCCCTCACCCTTTCCTACACCCCCACCCCCAGCCTGCACCCAAACTCCATCCCAAAGCCTGCACCCCTCACTCCCTCCTGTACACCCACCTCCTGCCCCAGCCCAGAGCCTGCACCCAGCACCCAAACTCCATCCCAAAGCCTGCACCTCTCTTGCACCCTAATCCCCAGCTCAGGACCTGCACCCCAGAGCTCTCCCCCCAAACCCCTCCCAGAGCCTTAGGCAAATGGGGGCGGAGTTTGGGGGGGCAGGTTCTGGGCACCACCAAAATTTCTACAAACTTGCCACCCATGCCTAGGTCAGTGTGCCACCGACAGCCCAGGGGTTCCACTGTGCAGTTGCTACTTCACTTCTCCCGCCTCCCAGGCTTGCAGCGCCAATCAGCTGTTTGGCGCCGCAAGCCTGGGAGGAGAATTAGAGCAGGACAGCGTGCTCAGGGAGGACGCGGAGCAGAGGTGAGCTGGGGTGGGGAGGTACCGCAGGGCTCCTCGGGCCAGGGGGTGGAGAGCTGCTGCGGGGGCAGGGGGCACACTTCAGGGCGAGGAGCTGCTGCAGGGCTGGGGGGGCGCAAGATGGAAGTTTCGCCTAGGGTGCGAAACTTCCTTGCACCGGCCCTGCCCATAGGCAGGGGTAGTAGTAACTTCTGGGGTTTGTGAAGGAGCTTTACACTCTGGGCATGGGTGGAATTCCCATTGGGAGTGCAGGTGCTCAGCTTTTTTGAAAAGGGGGTCACTTTCTAAGTGCCTAAATGTGGACTCAGGCACCCAGCAGGTGATCTGTGAGTGGAGTGGAGTAGTAGAGCACCCTGTACAGTGGGGCCCTGATTAGGGGCTCTAGGCACAACTGTAATAAAGTTAATACAAAATTCTAAGAATTATACAGCTTTTCAGACGTTAACTCTGCAGGGCACTCCGCATAGCATGTTGCAAAGTAGTTAGGCATATACAGCCAGTCACATCAAGTTAACAAAGAGATTAGACACCCAGACTTTATTAATAATAATTCAAAATACTCCAAACTAAAACAATGACCCTGCGTGTGTTTCTTATTATATTAGTAACATCTTAATAATTTGTTATTAATGGTGCCCAAATACGCCAGTCAAGATTGGGGTGCCACTGAATTTTTTTTTTAAAGATATGATCTATTTCAAGCAGGAATTATTGTGGGGAACTTCTGTGGACTGTGTTTTACAGGAGAGCAGGCTAAATGATCACAATAGTCCCTTCTGGCCTTGGAATCTATGAATCTGTGTACTAGGTGGTATACTAACATGCAGAAAGACACAGGTCTGAGTCTCAAAGATTTTTAGGCACCTCAAGATGCAGATAGGCACTTTTTAAAATACCAATAGGTGCCTAACTCCAATTTTCCACATGAAAAACGCACTAGGCACCTATCTGTATCTTTAGGCACCTAAATTCCTTTAAAAATCTGACCCATAGTTCTTCCCCCACAGATCATAGAATCTAAATAGATCAGACAGACACACGATACTAGGAAAATGACACTGAAGTTACATGGCTTGTTAGTTAGGGCCTTTCTGGTAGTTATAGTGCTGCAGTCCAATTCCCCCATTGCCCAGGCACCCCAGCCAGTCTGCTACACTATTTCTGTCACAACATGCCCTCCATTCACTCTGCCCTGTCCATGGAACTAGATGCAGATAAGGGGGCAGGGGAGAACACTTTTGTGAGTTTAAGCTTGAGAGACCTCCTGGGAGGTGTTCAGATCCTACAGTGATGGGTGTCATTGTAAGAACCCTGGTAGATCACAGCAGTGTCAGGCTACAGTGAGTGCCGTAAAATCTCCTCTGTCTTACACTGACAGGGTAGCAGGGAAAGGTCTATCAGGCTCTGCCTCTCCCCAGTCTGCTTTCCATCTGCCTCATAACCCCTTGGGCACCCATTCCATCTGGGGTCACCCTTCCTGCTGTCAAGAAGCAGCTAGTTCAGCGGTGGCTGATAAATGGTTGCTAGTCTTGGGAAGAGTCACAAACACCTGGCAGCTAGACTCAGGGTAGGTCTACACTTAAAAAGCTGCAGTGCCCTACCAGTGCAGCTGTGCCACTGTATCGCTTTAGTGAAGATACCATGCTACTATGCCGACGGGAGAGCTTCTCCGGTCAGCGTAGCTAATCCACCTCTGCGAGAGGCTGCAGCTATGTCGGTGGGGGACGCTCTACTTCGGGGGTTAGGTCAGTATAACTGCGCCACTCAGGGGTGTGGATTGTTCACACACCTGAGCAACATAGTTATACCAGTGTAAGTTTGTAGTGTAGACCTGGCCTCAGGGAAAGAATCATTTGTATGTTGGGCCTCCCCTGGTGACATTAGCTTTTCACTATTAACCACATATTCTTGGCCTTCACAAACTCTTTGTACTAAGGATGTCCCAATTTGTATTTTAACTAAGCAATTATTTCTTTTCTGCACAGGTGACTCTGCACACAGGACTGGAAGTGCCACAGAGTGTAAGACAGCCAAAGCTGCCCAGTAACTAACTGAGCTCCTGCTGCCTAACCCTATGCTGGATTTTGTAATCTTTCTAAATACAATTTGTCATTATTCGCTGTCAGTAGAAAAGCAGTGTCATCCCTAAATTAGACTAACACTTATGCAGAACATTGCTAACTAGCACTGTGATCTGAAAATTAATATTAATCCACATTCATTTTTAATTTTACATTGGTAACAAGAATGCTTATAGAATTTTTTTTATTACAATGGGTGTGCATTCCTGCATTTTAGTACAAAAGCACATATATACAGCACACTACAGACACATAGTGACAGCTAAAATGAGCACATTTTCCCTTTTATAATTGGATCTGCGCTTCACATGATTATTGTGAATAGATGATTAACAGTGAGGGCAACTAACCATTGGAACAATTTATCTAGGGAGGTGATGGATTCTCCATCACTTGAGTTCTTTAAGTCAAGACTGGTTATCTTTTAATAGCTATGCTATAGTTCAAACAGAAGTTGTGGGCTTGAAGCAGAAATTACTGGAGGAGGTTCATTGCCCTGTGTTATGCAGAAGGTCAGACTATGTGATCATAATGTCCCTTCTGGCCTTAAATGCATTTATTAATTATGCTCTCACTGACTTCAATGGCAACAAGATTAGGCCCTACGTACTTTTATGCAAAATTAGTGCTCATTTTAGTTAGCACTAGGGTCTATACCTAGTGGGGGTAAAAACTGCTCAATAAACCTTAGTGCTTCTCATTTCAGTGTGACTGCAGTGGCTTTTGGTCTCACAAATGGGAGAACTCATTTCAGTTACCAGCAACAATCATCTTCTGAAAAGGAAGCAGAGGAGAGTTCAGTGAAGTGATTACAGATGTTTCTTTAAAAATGGTATACACAAAATAGACTGTGTTGGGAAGAGGAGTGATACTTTATAGCCTTGATCCTGACAGATGCTGAGCACCTGGAGTGCCCGTAGACTTCCCTGCGAGCTGTGGATAGCCAACATCTCTTGGGAGCAAAGGTCTTAATTTTCTACTCAGCTGGGATGAACTAATTAAGGCCCTGATCCAGCAAAGCACTTAAGCATGTGCTCAAATGCTTTGCTGAACTGGGACCTAACAGTCTTGTAGGTTTTGACTTTATCCTGCAACTCAGGAATTTTGTGGTCATCTGAAACATATGAAAATGAGAAGCCTTGTCAAATGGCATCCACAAAAGTAAGCGCCTGATTGACCACTGATGGTTTCAATCCGTGGCAATACTAGATAGCACCTTTGCCAGCATGCAGTCAGCAGTAAATATTTTGATTCTCAATTTCTTTCTCTCTCTCAACAAAATAATGTGTGCATGTGCATATTTTGCTGAGGGAAGAGTGATTAACTGAGCTAATCTATAGTAGCAAGTCCTAACAGATTGCATCATGACACTGCACCTAGAACTCTGCCCTCATGATCCGGCCTAAATGTAGCGCTAATAAACAGAAGTACCATAGCCTGCTGTATACTATTGTTATAGTATTTCCTTTTTAATCATGCTTCCTACACACACACCTGTACACATACACGTGTACGCCCATGCCCTTAATATATATGGCACACAGATTTTAATGCGTTGTATGGTCAGTATACCTGAAAAGCAATTTTTAAACCAAAATTCCAGCTCCTTGCCTTGTGTAAAATTTTAGGCACAGGTCTATCCAAGGAGCTCTTCATGAATGGGATGCTGGAAATCAGGCACATTGCTGCAGGCGCACATATGATCTCCAGTTTAAGTGCATTCCCCACTACAGGTAATACCAAGTGGTGGCAGATTCCAATGTGACAGAAGGTCTTGCACTTCTGGTTACAGGAAAGGTGCCATCATAATGAACAGCCATTGGGGAAGGGTGAAAAATGGGATATTAGAGCAACCCAGAATGAAGTAGTAAGTCAAAAGCAATCAATAACCATCTGTGCAGGATGCTTATTGCTACCTATTCGTTTTATCCAGCCTCCCCTTACAGACAGAAATGTAGCTTCTTTTATATCACAACTGAACTAGAAACCATAACAGGAAAAAAAATCATCAAACTGTTAAGTGGAAGAGCAGATATGCTTTCCTCCAAGACTGCGATATGTTCTATTAGTGCATTTTAAGACATGGAAATAACTGTGGTGTACTAATTTTCAATTTGTTAAAAGTTTAGCAGAGATCAACTGTGTTTTCTTTGTCTGTTGTTTTTAAATACCATCTGACCCTGTGCAGGATTTTTTAATTCAGTGGGTCTGTTTTAAGCCTACCTCAGCTAAAATGCTACAGGACCCTGAATTTTCTCTTGAGTGTGCTCACTGTAAAGTTGTCTTCTACTAAAATAGAAGTTGTAACAGTAGCCTTGGCTTTGAGTACAGCTTTACAGAGCAGCACATGGGAATGGTGTGTTTTAAGTTGCATATGGATTTTTATACTACGTAACATCCTATGACAATTTTGATACAAGAAAGCACTCCACTTTTACTTTTCTTATTAAAAACAAGAGCACTGCTTGTATAGGACATAAGGACTGAACTTTTATCTTTACGCCGAATACCTGTGAAGTAAAATTCACATGAATTTAAATCCTTCCAATCCACAACCACTGCAAGCTGTTTAAAGTGAATTCTGAAAGGGTTTTGGAATTGCTTTTGATATCTATGTTGTTTTTGTTTTTCATAAGTGCTTCTGTGTCGTTCCTTGTGTGTCACTCCTCAGGGTGCAGTTGAAGTTGATTTTTCTTTTTATTAAATGAAAAATACAGGCTGATACAGGTTTTGAAGAGTTAATGATATGTGGTAGGGGCACACTCCAAATTTGTGCAGAAACACATGGACCTCTCCATTGCTGTTCTCTATACATTCCAGCACTGGTAGAAGTGTGATGCAGACTAGTTTAAACTGCAGTCCCCTTCCAACCTAGAAAAACTGCAGAATGGAGCAATTAGAAATATATATCCTGTATTAACATTGTCAATTTTAATTGGACTAAGTCTACAGAGGGTGAGTCTATTTTTGGTTGCGTATGTGTTTTAAAGACTTATATTTGAAACTAGACCAAGCTGCCCTTATGAAGAAAATTTTAATGACTTAAGCTGCGTGCATTCTGGTAGCTTGTCTAACAGTGGTAATGAAAAATAATTAGAACTAGACTGTGAGATTAGTTCTGCATTTGAATACACATGCGGAGCTCCCATGGATTTCAGTGGGAACCTCACGTGTATATGTGAGGGCAAAATTTGTCCCTTTAAGACCAACACTGCATAAGGAATGAAAGCAATTCACTCCTCTGTTCAGGTTGGAAGTAATTCACTCCACTGCAGATCACTAACACAAGGCCCTTCCATCCACAAAGCCCTGCAGGCTCTGTGTTCCTCTTCTCAATATCTGTGCACAGAGGGGAGCCTGTGTCTGTAGAAAGAGGGAGGAAGAGCAGTCTCACCTCAGGCGCATACTCCATTCCCTTCCACTTCCCCCAAGCACCTCCTTGGGGCTGCAGCTCTGCAGGCCTTCAGGGGCTCAGGGACCTACCTAGGCTTCTCCAGCTTCTCCTCACACGAGCTGTGGGGAATACAATTTAACTCATGTTGCCACTACCCCCAATGCCTTCTTTAGCAGGAAGCCCATGGGAGTATGGTTCTCATATAAGTTGGGCTGTTGATGGGCCAGGAAGGATCAAGATGGTAGACCAGGGAATCCATTTGGGATGCCCCTTGCTTCCTTGAGATCTGTATAGATCTCTGGGGATTATGGGAGATCGAGCTTCCAGCATCTTGTGTGTGTGAAACTCTGCCTCCTGGCCAGCTGGACAAGCATAAAAGTTCTCTCATGGAGTTTCTTCTACTCCTCTGGGACAGTATATCCCAGGTGAGGGACAGCAAGGCCTTAGGCTGTGGAATAAATTTTACCTATTACAGTTTGCCTGCTTGGGTGCAGACTCCACAAGACAGAGGTAAATTGATTTACAGAGTTTAAAAAAAAAAAAAAAAAAAAAAATCTTGACCCCTGAGAGCTTAAATTCTGTTTCAATTAAAAAATTCAGGTATTGACTCCTGAATCCACACACTTGGATTGTCTCTACTACTGTGAAAGAAAAAGACTACGGTTTGGAGAATGACAAGAGTCCCTTAATTTCCATCACACCGCTGTGTGATCCAGAATATTACCCCTTGTAAACCTTCCTCTTAGTTCTTTCCTCTACAGATTTCCCCAGTATATTCAGTAAACCAGGTTAGAAAACTTGTGCCGCTATAAAAAGTGGCAGGAGAAGAGTTTCACCTCAGGACCATGCTCTTCTCCCCTCCACTAACCCAAAACCTCTGTGGGTTCCAGCTCTACAGGGCCACACACCATTGTCAGAGCCACACACTGTTGTAGGCCTATGCAGCCACTACTGGCTGCTTTTAATTAGATCAGTTCAAAAGAAGCTCACACAAAAGTGTTGCTACAACCTGGTCAGTTTGCCCCTGGGCCTGTCAGACAATCCCTTGTTATTTCCCATTTTAAAAGGTACATAACAAGCACATAATATATATCTTTAAAATGTAAATGTTAGTGAAGAGAGCTGTGATTTATCCAGAATTTGTAGTGCAATTTGGCTTCTTAAATTTAGAAAAGACAAGTGAAACCAGTGTCGTCTCCCATTATAGCCTATATAATTAAAGAGCGCTGGAGAGGACAAATGTACTTATATTGGACTGAAGGAAAAAAAATCATGAGATTACGTATATCAGAGTTTAAGAGGAAAAGTATTAATGTAATTTATTATATACATAATATTCCATCATATTGTAAATAAGAACACTGTAATGTATTGCTGTAGTTGGTTTTGGCTGGTAATCTGTTGTTGTACTGTAAGTGTTATGGGGTTCTGTTTGTTTGTTTTAAAGTGTAATTTAAAAAGATGGCAAAGAGCACTGGATACCCTAGTTTCTTAGATGTTCTAGAGCAAGAAGAAATGTGATATATAGTTTTTTTGCCTTCTTACTTTAATATGGATAATATTGAATAAACAAGGTAAAGAGATAAAATCAAGACTAATCCACCACCAACAAATGCAAAGCACTGTGTCTGAGATTATGATCTAGGGATGTTTACCAGACTACAGCTCTGCTTTGCCGACCGGGTCCCATGAGAAGGTAAGATGCTGAAAAGTACTGGAATCCTGCATTCCAAAACAGATAGTTAACAAAGCGAAATTGTTAGGCCTAATCTCAGGTTTTGCCACCTTTGCAGGGTCTTTTTTAATAGCAAAGCAAAGCATTAACCTTGCTATAGAATAATAATAAAACATCTTGGCCAGCTCATCGATGGAAGAGAGATTACAAGCTCAGTGAGTCCTTCAGCAGGTTAAAGTAAT
Source organism: Gopherus flavomarginatus (assembly GCF_025201925.1). NCBI lineage: Eukaryota > Metazoa > Chordata > Testudines > Testudinidae > Gopherus > Gopherus flavomarginatus. The sequence continues at coordinate 86,265,468 of NC_066620.1, forward strand.
ATATCAAACATTACAAAATGGTATGTTCACATGTCAAAGATCTCACTGGTCCCTGAAAATAAGATTCTGTCTTTTTGTTTTGTTTTAAAGGAAATGAGCTGTTTCTCATTTTTATTGACAGCATTTGTTTGGGATTCCTCTGATCAGTAATGCTGGTTGTCCACATGAAACAGAATGGGAATTTCAAGCACAAATCCATTTAAAATGCATACAGGCTTCTTAGATGCAGAAGCCCATTGCAAACCACAGAGAATAGATGTTCTGGGACTTCTGCATCCTTGCATGATAAAGAAAATGCACATGTTTTTTTACTGAAATGGGTGTTCAGTAGAATTTCTAGGTCAAATGAGCTCATGCTACTGCAAGCAAATCCAAGTAGAACAAGATGCAAAACTAAATTTCATGCCACTTGGAGAATTTCCAAGTTTATATAGTGGATTGGTATGTGAACATTTAGGGGTCCAGACTTCATTCTCTCAATACAGCAATCCCGATGTTAACCACCATTGCATAAATGCTGTCAATAAAAATATCAAGCTTTCTAACTAATGAATGGAGCACAGTGAGGAGACACAATGTGATGAAATGTTAGAATTAATGCATGAGGCAGAATTGCTGTTTTTTCTCCAATTGTGATATGAAGCATGAAAGACATTAATTTAAATGTTGGCAAAAAAAAAGTACAAAGGAATAAAACAACAGTGTTCACATCTGGTTAAATAAAAGACAAAACTTGTTTCCTGATTTCTTCCTAACCATGACATTTTTCTTTTATAATTTCCCATAGTTTCCATCAATTGGAGCTGGTGGAATATATATCACTTCTGTATATGTACGTCACCAGATCAAGAGGAAAAAAATAAACTTTTTATAATTTTGTACCTGTAGCAAAAGTTTGTATTTTTTGAATTGGAAACAAAACTTTTTTTGTCTTTTGGTCCAAGTCTGACTGTGTATTAATATCTTTTTTGGAAAACCTGACCTATGAGTTTATGCTGTTTTACAGATTTTAAATAAATTCTTAATACACTGCCAACAAATCCATTGATGGTGCCTGGTTTACTATTACTGATAAATTGCTGTTATAAAGTTCAAGTTGCACTCATACAATGCAACCAACAATTTAGTAAAGTTAGCAGAATAACCTGCTGATTTAATGGCAGGGGAAAGCTGAGGAAATTCACCTTCACACAATTATTCATTTTCTGGTTTAGAACACTTATTTAACTTCCAAGGCAGGGAATGAATCCTCCAATCAGCTGTATATTTTGTATGGTTTGCACTGAGCATTTGTGAAGTGGTATTCTGACATGTTATTCAGCTCAATCTATAGCTGAGAGACTTTTGAATGGTTTCCTACTCTCCTGAACTTCTCAAATAAATTACTGTAACAGGCATGGTACAATAGTAATTGTAACACTATGAAAGCAGATGATCTGATTGCCAGAAGCTGGGAATGGGTGGCAGGGGATGGATCCTTTGATGATCACCTGTTCTATTCACTCCCTCTGAAGCACCTGGCATTGACCACTGTCTGAAGACAGAATACTGGGCTAGATGGACCTTTGATCTGACTCAATATGGCCGTTCTTATGTTCCTTTGGGCTCTACTGAAGTCACATTGCATGCAGCCACATATAAAGCACATGAAACTGCATATTTAGGCTAGCAAGGGACTGAAAAATGCTATGTAGGCAGCAAACTCAACCCCTGGGGGAAGGGAAGTACCTCACATTCCTTGTGAGTCTTCCACGGTTATTAATATTTAGCAGGGAGCTATAGTGGGAATGCCTTGTCAGGAGATGGTGGCTGGACTCAAGCATAAAGGCAGGGGTAATCATAGTGTCAGGATAGCATTCTGCAGGAGACCTAGGTTTGATGCCCCACTCCCTGGCTCCACAGGTTGGTAAAAGCTGGGTGGGGAAGAAACAGGTGTTGGAAGAGGGAAGACTCAATAGTGATGGCTGCAGCCTTTCTGGGGATTGTCAGAAAGCTTGTGATTAGGATGTGAGGACTGGAAGGAAGAGCACTTAAGGAAAGGGAACCTCTCAATTCCAGCAGGATGCAGAGATTCTCCCTCCTTCACCCAGGAAGAAGGCAGAATAAAGTAAGTCATCAGCTTTCTTTTGCTACTAGTCCAGTCAGTACTGGTTGTATACCACTCACATTTCATTGCATTTTCTACCTCCAACGTTTAACTCAATGGCATTGCTCATTACATAAGTTTTACCATTTTTACTTAACAGTAATTAAAGCTACATATTTAACCAGAAACACGGAGTTCTACATGTATCAGAGGAGTAGCCATGTTAGTCTGGATCTGTAAAAGCAGCAAAGAGTCCTGTGGCACCTTATAGACTAACAGACGTATTGGATCATGAGCTTTTGTGGGTGAATACCCAATATGTCTGTTAGTCTATAAGGTGCCACAGGACTCTTTGCTGGAGTTCTACATGTGTGTAATATAACTACCTTAAGAGTTACTGTTTGTCAGTATAACATTTCAACAGCATGAGCATATGAGAATTTTCAGTTATAATACAAGAGGAAGAATTAGGCTTGTGTGTTCAGCCTTCTGCATTTCCGGAGTGTACTGCTTTTATGAGCAACTATAACATTGCTGGTTTTGGCACTTAATTTTCTAGGTTTTTTTTGTAGGGAGGAGAGGGATTATATAAAGAAAAATGTTGCATCCAGTGCTGCTCAGCTCCTTAACAGATCCCATGAGGTTTGCGCTCTAGTTCTGCAAAGATTAGGAGCTCTTTATGACTGAAGCTTTGCTCCTGCATAAATGTTAAGGTGGCTTCATCCCTATAAGCTTCCTAAGCTCACTAGGGTCTAAGCACCCATAAAGTTCAAGGGATCTAAGCAACTGAAGCCAAGGAAAAAAGCTTGAGCTACCTTAACTAAAAGGTGGAGCAGAGAAGAAGTGGGCTGGAGGGGCTGGCAGTGAGTGTGAAAATTCAAGTTACAACATAGCAGGGAGGCAAAACTCAACTGCTGTCTTAACCAATTTTGAAACATAAGCACTTGGCTTTGCAGTGAACTCATCTCTGAGCATATAATGTCAATTTAACATTTTCTACCAAGCATGCTCAGTGGACAATGCTCAATATGCAAAAACGACTCATTTGCTGCATACCCAAGTTAGCCCAAACAGATGCAATTTAGTCTTTGTTTAGAATGGTGGTGAAAGTGGCTAAACATATCACAGCTCAAGGATCATGCAGGGTTGGATTAAGGCATAAGCATGTGCCTGTGACCCCCACCTCAGGAGTCAGGCAATTGTTAGGATCGGAACACTCATTTTAAGATTATAAAATAATAATAATAAAAAAAAATTCTAGCCCTTAGGGTTGCAAAGTAGCCCTTGAAAACATGAACAGAGTAATTAATGCAGTGATGCTCTTCACACAACGCAGTCAATCTGTGGAACTCTTTGCCAGAGGATGTTGTAAAGGCCAAGACTATAAGAGGGTTTCAAAAAAAAAAACTAGATAAATTCATGGAGGATAGATCCATCAGTGGCTATTAGCAAGGATGCTGTCCCTAGCCTCTATTTGCCAGAAGCTGGGAATGGACAACAGGGGATGGATCACTTGATGATTACCTGTTCTGTTCATTCCCTCTGAAGCACCTGGCATTGGCCACTGTTGGAAGATAGGATACTAGGCCTGATAGACCTTTGGTCTGACCCAGTATGGCAGTTCTTATGTTTGCCTGAGTTAGTTGAGAACCCTAAGCAGTAGCTACAAGAGGTCTGAACTGCCCCTTGCATTTCAATGGGGTATTAATGCCAAGACCCTACTTTGGGGGACTGTCCCAACACCACCCCCACAGAGGACAACCCATTGACAAATATGCCCTGGCAGTTGAGATGAAGTACTGGGGAGCCCTGGCTGCTGTCCCTTCACTGGGGAGGTAGAAGTGGGTGAGCCCCTTCTGCATCTACTGAGGAGAGGACAACATACAACGCCACTCCCGGGGAGAAGGGAATCCCATGCTGATGCTCCTGCTTCTTTGTGAGGAGAGAAGAGCCATGCTGGAGGGCTCTGTCATACCTTCCACATGGCCCGAGATTGCCTTAATCCATCCCTGGTGCCGTGCATGTATGAAGTGTGCTTTCTGAACTGTCATTATTGGGCCAACTGCCTGCCCATTGTCACCAGGACATTCAGAAGCATGGACTCTATAGTGAGGGGTATTCTCCCTGCTAAACTTGAGTTGCCCACCTATGGTTGTATTTCAGTGCAAGAGCTGTTTGCGCTTTTATTTTTTTTTTTTAAACATCCAAATAATGTTACTTTTAAATAGAAAATCTTGGGCTATGTCCTCACTGTCCTCATACTCACAAACAGCTAAACTTTTTTGCTTCAGTTTAAAAAAAACGCAAAACAAACATAAGTCACTTTTGCATTGAGACAACACCCGAGTAATTTTCAGCTTGCAAAGTGAACAGTTCTCAGACTAATAAAGTACAATATCTTTGTTAGTCAATGAAAGTAATAGTTTAATTAGGTTACTTATCAATAGGAAAAAACAACTTATTTTTTTCTTACTCAGAATTTATGATGTAACAATGCATTTTATGTTCTCCTCAGAGTGGAAACTCAGTGCTGTTGAGGTTAAAAAAAATAAATAAATAAAAAAAACCCCAAAAAACAAAAAATCCCAAGGTATTGTGACAGGTATTAAAATAGAGCAAAGAAATATTGGCTATGTAGACATTTTTCAGTTAGGAAATTAATTCTAGCTCATTTTCACTTTCTGTTTTGATGTGGTGTAACAATGTCATTTAACCACTTTTGACGATTTAATTTTCCTTAGGTCACGACCTCTAAGAATCAATGTCCCATTTTTAAATTTTCCAACCTGTCCTGTTGGCACAGCACTGACTGCTGACTTTTTCTTTTTGTATTTCCTAGGTTTAAAAAATAAAATAAAATTAGGATAAAGAAAAGTCATCATCCAAAGCACCCAAAATATCTGCACAAAATGCTACATTTAAGGTGAAAATACACCTGTTCATAACCGATAATTATGCAATAGTAGTAGTTTGAAGTTTATTAATATAGAATCTTAGATACAGGCCACTGAATCTAATACATTAAATAAACACACATTTTAAATTGACACCAACTCCAAAAATAGGATAAAAATTTTAAAAATAAAATTAAAATTAGAGGGTTAGCCCTTCCCTAAAGACAGTTATAATTTTAAATCAACCACCCCTGGAACAATATATACAAAAATAAGAAAAATATTAGGAGTACATTATTTCATTTAGGTCAAAAGTAGCCTTTTTCATGTACTTTTTCCTTATTTTATGGCCCTAGTTATGCCATGAATATGTTTTGAAAAGTTTTACAAATATATAGCCCAGTCCTGCAAACACTTATACATGTGATTAAATTTTGTCTTATTAACTAACCATAAACAGATATTTGGATAAATAAAATCAGAAAACATAACGGCTCTTAGAGAAATACAGAAATAGTTCCAATGAACCAACTACATTGTAATTAAAAATGCAATTACACTTTCTGAGCATGTCATGTGGTTTTTAAAATTTATCCTATAAAACATTTCCTCAGGGACAAAAACAATGCCCTGTTTTGTAAGATGGGGTGGAAGGCACTAGATTTCACATCAAGTGCCTCACCTTTACTCTCAAACCACTATTTCAAAACCTTTTGACAAGTCAGGGCAGAACTAAGGCAGTTTAATTGAAAATGCTTAAATTAGCAAGTTTAAAAGGTTAGACAAAACAACATCACAATGTTGCAGTTAGGAGTTTCTACAATGTACATGAAAAATACACTCCATTTCGATATGCACAGCTTTGCCATAAGACTGCATTTTTAATTACAGGCAATTCACCAGGAAAGCTTAAGCAAAAGCAAGTTTGCTATCAATACTTAGTTAAAATGTCTCACCTCTGCTCCTGACCCTTTTTCTTCTTTTTCTTGATAGATTCATATTCCTGATATCAGATTTAAAGATAAATATTTCAGTCGAAAATGAACAGACGCTCCTGGCTAAAGAGCAGTCCAGAACATAAAGGCTCATGCATACTGTGTGTCTAGGGAGCAGACTGTTTCATGATGGCTTAAATAATGGGCTGGATCCTTGATGGTGCTATGCAGATTTGCATCTGCTGAGGATATGGCCAAATGTAATTAGGCAACATGCAGTAAAAATCAACTAAAGTTAATTCTGTTTCTTTTGAAAGGTGAAAGCAATACTGCTGGTTTGATTTAAACAGTTTGTCAACTTTAAGGGTGGGGCTGGTGGGTGGGAAATTAAACCAAATATATTATCCTAAATCTGCATCCTCCATAATCATGTGAACAATCCTCACTGATAGGAGCAGCCCTGCTAGAATCAGCACAAATAACTCATGGGAGTAAGTGGAGTAAAACTCTAGGCTCCCCAAATATGGCGATATGTTTCACAATTCCACAAATGGACAAGGCAGTTTGGAAAGACCAAGGAAAAGGATTTGACCGGCATCAACGGCAGCTCCACTGAGTTACCTAGAAGTCCTCTCATACCTTTTGGAATTTACATATACAGTAACTCCTGCTTAATGTTGTAGTTATCTTCCTGAAAAATGTGACTTTAAGCAAACCGATGTTAAGCAAATCCAATTTCCCAAATAAGAATTAATGTAAATGGGAGGGTTAGGTTCCAGGAAAATTAGTTTTAAACAAACAATTTAATACTGGTACACAGCAATGATGATTGTGAAGCCTGGTTGAGGTGGTGAAGTCAGAGGGTGGGATATTTCCCAGGGAATGCCTTACTGCTAAATGATGAACTAGTATTCTGCTGAGCCCTCAAAGGTTAACCCATTGTTGTTAATGTAGGCTCACACTCTACAAGGCAACACAAATGGAGGGAGGGGAGACAGCATGGCAGATAGACACACACCCTGTGTGAGAGAGAGAGATGCACATTGCCCCTTTAAGTACGCTGACCCGACTTCAAGTACATTGCCTTTTTAAGTAGATCAGCAAGTTAAGACAGCAGCTGCTGCCAGCAAGCTCCCTCCTGAGCCCTATCGTGTCCCCCCTACCCCACTCTGTGGAAATGTCCTGATGAGGTAAAGGAGTGGGGGAAGAGGGGAACACCCTGACATTAGCACCCCTCTCCCCCCCACCTCCCCACCCCTCACTGCAAGCAGGAGGCTCCCAGGAGCAGCTCCAAGGCAGAGGGCAGGAGCAGCACATGGAAGTGGGGGAGAGGGACAGCTGAACTGCCGGCAATTGATAGCCTGCAGCGTGGCTGCTGCACAGGGAACTTAGGGGAGCCGATATGGGGGCTGCCGGTCCACCCTACTTCCAACCACCCACCAGCTAGCTCCAATGGGCTGCTCTTTCTGCGAGCCGTGGACAAAGCAGGGAGCTGCCAAACAACATTATAAGGGAGCACTGCACAACTTTAAATGAGCATGTTCTCTAATTGATCAGCAACATAACAACGAAACATTAACCAGGATGACTTTAAGTGAGCAGTTACAGTATAATCTCTGTAAAGCTTACTACAAACCTCAGTGGATCTCCCAGCCCTGCCACAAAACCTTAGGGGGAGAGAGGTGAGATCTATGGGACAGGAAGCATGTGACAACCTCTCTATTCCTGTTAGAATCCTCTACAATGCCAACTCTTAAGGCTAGATATAACAGCTGTTGTCCTTCTGATATGATGGGACGTGCTGTAGAAAATCAATACCACAGTACAATCTAATGGGCTGCAGCTGACTGGAACAATATCCTTCCATCTTCAAGGCAGAGCACCAGCCCAAGTAATAAGAGACTGGATCTAGTAATGAAACCTGGATCATTTATCCCATTAAACTACTGGGCTAGTTGCAACCTGCCCCTTGTTATTTTATAGGAAACATTGCATACAAACCATACTATAATCTTCTTTCTTCACTGTTTTCTCCTCTTTAATTTTCTGTTGATAAATCTTGTAGTTCAAATATTCCTTTTTGGGAGGCTGCAGTGAAACAGATGAGTAAAGCTATCATTGCAAGAAAGATTCAAACATATTCTAAAAAATCTACATGTTTCTACACAGCATCAGCTTCCATGAGGGCCCGCAAAGGGAAACAGAATAAATAGGTTTGTGTCCTTTTTGGGGAGTGGACACGGGGGGCTTATTAAGAAAGTCTAAAAGGTTTCCACACACTCCGCCCCAATAAAAGAACCCCCAAAAAATCAAACAAACCCTAAAAGAAAAAGGGTTTCTGCTTGTTATTTTCTTTCCTTTTTTGGTGGTGGTTTCTAGGACCACTCGGAAATGTAGATGGAAAGCTCTCTCAGGCCTTAACTGAAACACTGGGAGAAAAACAAGTTAAGTAAGGGTTAAAAACACACACAAAATTCACAAACTAAATTTCAAATGACCTCCATAGAAATCACTGTCCCTCTCAATCATATTTTCACTTCCTGGGTATTTCTGATGTCATACACCTACTAATTCTCCCATCATCCATAGACTCTTCCAACGTATACAAAAGCAGGGGAGCAACTAAAAAAAAGTGTTTTAGAAAGAGACAAATACCAACATTTTGTACCATCTTTATATACCTTGGCTCCCAGCATGATGGCACGTTCTTGTTCCAATATCCGCTGTTCTTTCTTTTCATATCCAGTGATTCCAAATTTGTGTACTTCCAGACGGGCCTAAAACGTTACAGAAATTTGAAACCATTTCAGAGAAGGTATGAGCTATCACAAAACAATGGTTGGCACACCACAAAGGATATCTATTCCAGAGAATGCTTAACAAATGTTTGGCAAATCAACATGTTATAAAATAAGACTAATCAAATTTGGTACTACTGTGGAACATCTATCACAGCCTGTTTATTTTTTTTTTTCACCCAGTCTCTGGGTACACATGCAGAGGGGAAATTAGTAAATACACATTTTTTTACTTTTGTTTAATACTATAACTAAAGAACAAATAGAGGGAGAGTAGTTATAAGAAGCTCACACACAGGGCAGACTCTACAGTTTTCACCACCCCAAGCAGCGCACCGAATTGCCACCACGGGCAGTGAGGGCAGTCCATATGCCCTTAGGGCGGCAGCTGCATTTCTGCAGTGGCGGCAATTCGGCTGCAGCTTCTAGCTAGTTTAGCTGAAGCCGCCGCGGACAGCTAAACATAGAAGCTGCCGCCGAATTGCCGCCACCGTGGAAATGTGCCTGCCGCCCTAATGGTGCACAGACTGCCCCCACTGTCCGCAACGGCAATTTGGTGCACAGCTTGGGGGCAAAACAACAGGGACTGCCGCCCCTTGCAGATTGCCGCCCCAAGTATCAGCTTGGAATGCTGGTGCCTGGAGCCAGCCGGGCTCACACAGAGTGAGCCAGTGACCATTCGTTACTGGCTACCAATACATTAGAAAGAAGAGGACATGGAACAACTGGGATACATCTATCTTCAAAGGTTGCGCTACACAACAGCTCTAGCAGTGCTCTGACACGCCTGCACCAAACAATATATTCTGGCTCCATCTGCAAAAGATAAACTTATCTAAGAACATTCCAAATTAGCCTCGACTTTAACTTTCTCTCTCTCTCACTCACTCACTCACTCTCACACACACACACACACACACACACACACACACACACACACACACACCCCATTCATCATGATTAGATAAGCCACAGTAACTTACTTTTTCTAAATTAAATTCTGGTGCATTCACATTTTTCTCTGGAATAGCCATCTTTGTCTATAAAGAAAAGAAAATGTTTCCATTTAAATCTGACAACTAGCAGCGATGTAAAATGTGTGCCAATGGCGCGAGTTATTTGAACAGTAATAAAATGCTAGAAAGAGTATAGAGCCTTTCAGTAGGAATCTCTTGTGTCTCTGTTACAATATGTAGACATTTTAGACTTTTATATGGAACAATTTTGTTTAGTGTCCAGAGTATGAAATCTAAAAATGCATATTTCTTTATTCTGTGTGTATGTTCCTGTTTGATAGTCTTTTACCACTGTGAATGTCACACAAGAAAAATAATCCATTTTAAAAGCAGACTCTATTCATCTTGTGCGGACACTAGTCACAATTACTCATTGTTTAAAAATATACAGGCCACATTCTGCATAACAGTTGCAATGCAGACTTGCTTTAAAAGTTCAAATTTAATTTGCAGTTTGTCAGAAAGAAAAAAATACTGCCTGCAAAATACATCTTTACCTTACGTACTTCTATTACTGATTTGTAATAAGATTAAAGAGAAAGAATAAGAAGAGATACAAGCTTGAAATCACTTATTTCACACATTAAATATAGGATACACAGAATGGTCAAAACAAACTGTGTATCAGCCATGGAAAAACTGTGCATCCCTTGAGGGAACAGTTGTACCAGTATCTGCCTGACAACTTGTGGTAATATGCAGAACAATGCTCAATTTATAGTTGTTTGCACAAACAAATATATTAACGTATATAGCCATCTTAAATGACAGATACAAGAGAAAAATCTTATGCAGGAGCACAGTCAACAATGGCAGGCCAATAAAAACACCATTTAAAAAAAATAAAGAAATCTACTATTAGTTGCCCACAATGAGAACAGTACAAACTACATCTTTTCTGATAAGCAACTCATGGATCCAAAGCTTAGATCATTTCAGAGCCCTATATCTGCTCGGCTCTGTGCGATTTCCCCCACACACACACACAAAAAAAAGGTAAAGTTCATGCTTGTGAAAGGAGTTTGGCTGGACAGTCCCGGAAAGTGAATAACTTGGTTTAACCAAAGAACTGGCACAGCAGAGGCAGCAGCAATGCATGCTTCTCCACATTACCCTGCCAACATGCCTCAGCTGTGCCTTGAAGGCTGTGCTGCCTGAGGTTCTACAGTTGCGGACTTAATCAAAAATCCCACAACTCTGAGATGGTTCAGTTGCTGGAGGAAGGAGATGTCATGGCAGGGTATGAAGCAGCACAAATTGACAAACTGAGACCAGGGCATTAACTGTCTCTACACAGGCTATTTTCATGTAAGATTTCTGCTCTTTTCAGGATACAGTGCTACTTGTAAAGGTGTGTAATGCATTCATGTTGGACCCTGAAAGTTTCTCTGAGCATTTCAGATTGGTAAAAAATCTCAGGGAGTTATTTCAGTGTGTCTTTTTTTTTTTTATTCTTGAGTTTGGCAATCAGAGAGCAGTCACATCAAACTGCAGAACCTCTCTAGGCCAATACTCAGCCAGCTCCTAAGCAGGCTGATGCAGCGTGGCAGCACTCTGGATCAGAAAATTCAGTCCATTTCACTGTTGCGTCCACTCAACTTTTACTGTCTAAATGCAAAAGGATTCTTCTCCTGCCCACCTTCTCCCCAGAGTTTTAACCCCCTTTCATATTAAGCCTCAATTTCATGCCACAGCTCCTCTCTGTATCAAGTTAACTCAACACATCAAACCCAAATACCCCCAAACTTTGGCAAAATTCAGATATGAAACGTCACAACTCAACCATCTGATTGCTTGTCACTTCCAGAACACTTTGTAACGTGCTATTTGCAAAAATCTTCCGTAAGCAAAAAACCATGAACACAAAGAGGTGGAAGAGTGTGTTGGGGAGGGGAAAAACAATGTAAAGAGATTCCTAGAAACAGAGGGATGAACAGCAGAACCCATTGTAAAATTGACAATAGTTTGCAGCTCTCCCGAGCTGTTCATGATTAAGGTCCAAATCCTGCAACAAGCTCCACCTCAGCAGAACCCTGGACCTGCATACAGTCCTGCTTCGGGTAGTGGAACTCCAGCGGGCACAAGGGTCCATCCAGGCAAAGCTAATTTTCGCATCAGGACCTTAGAGATTATGGCAATAAACACTGTTTTTGAAACAGACACACAAGCTACCCCAAAACTCTGTAACTAATTAATAACTGAAGGGAACCTCTTCTAGGCATGGGAGGTAGCTCAGTTGCCATGCTCTGTCAATCCTTGTCTCTGCTCACTTTGTCAACAAGTGGGCCAGTTACGATGGTGACTTTTGGGATCTGAACACCATTAAGAAATGGCCTGAGACCACTAGACAACTGCAGACCAGGTCTGGATTTGAGCTAACAACCTAAAAGGCTCCATTTTCTCATCCTCAGTTCCCTGAGCTATCTGATTCTCCAAACTTGTATATGAGCAGACACAGTACTGACTGTAGAAGACTGTGATTCCAGAGAAAAGGAAGAATCCTTATGGATGTCATTTCTATGCCACCTCACAAGATCAGACCAGAGCCAGCTAGTGGCTCAGTGACAACACAAAACATGTATATAGAGTTAGAGGCAGACTTTTGTCTTTTGTGTCTCTAGGACACTAGACCCCATCTTTGCCATTGCTTGTTGAAGACTATGCAAAACTTTACTTCTGACCTGAAGCAACAAATATATTTCTGCTGAACAAGGTGCTTATAAAAGCTTAACTCATGCTATTTGTATAAGAGGGCTGGGAATACAAGGGGTATGACTCATTGTTTTATCTACCACTTGGAAGGCTTGTTTTTACTGTAGTATTGTAAGTTCTATACATTATTATTTAAATTTAGTTGTAAATATTGTTAGTCTGTGCAAAGTGCCTGAAGTATTCCACCAGCATTATAAATTTGAACAAATCTGTTTAAACATCTCCCTTAAACTGGGAAATTGGACCTCAATCCTACAGACACACACGTGCTTAACTTTACTACTATGAGTTGTCGCATTGAAAACAATGTAACTATTCATAAAGTTAAGCACAAGCATTAATTTTTGCAGATCTGAGGTCTTAGAGGTAACCATATTTTTTTCACATATAATTAAAAACTAGGGCTGTCAAGTGATTAAAAAAATTAATCGTGATTAATCGCACTGTTTAATAATAGAATACCATTTAAATAAATATTTTTGGATGTTTTCTACATTTTCAATCAATATAATTATTTCAATTACAATACAGAACACAGTGCACATTGCTCACTGCATTTTTTTTATTACAAGTATTTGCACTGTAAAAAAACAAAAGAAATAGTATTTTTCAATTCACCTAATACAAGAACTGTAGTTCAATCTCTTTATCATGAAAGTTGAACTTACAAATGTAGAATTATGTACCAAAAAAAAAATGAACCAAGTAAAATTTTAGAGCTTGCAAATCCACTCAGTCCTACTTCTTGTTCGGCCAATCGCTCAGACAAATAAGTTTGTTTACATTTGCAGGAGATAATATTGCCCACTTCTTGTTTACAATGTCACCTGAAAGTGAGAACAGGTGTTCACATGGCACTGTTGTAGCCGGCATTGCAAGATATTTACATGCCAGATCCGCTAAAGATTCATATGTCCCTTAACACTTCAACCACCATTCCAGAAGACGTGCGTCTGTGCTGATGACAAGTTCTGCTCGATAATAATCCAAAGCAGTGCAGACTGACACATGTTCATTTTCATCATCTGAGTCAGATGCCACCAGCAGATGGTTGATTTTCTTTTTTGGTGGTTTGGGTTCTGTAGTTTCCACATCGGAGTGTTGCTCTTTTAAGACTTCTGAAAACATGCTCCTTACCTCGTCCCTCTCAGATTTTGGAAGGCACTTAGAATTCTTAAACCTTGGGTTGAGTGCTGTAACTATCTTCAGAAATCTCACACTGGTATCTTCTTTGTGTTTTGTCAAATCTGAAATGAACCTGTTCTTAAAATGAGCATATGCTAGGTCATCTTCCGAGACTGCTATAACATGAAATATACGGCAGAATGCGGGTAAAATAGAGCAGGGGACATACAATTCTCCCCCAAGGTGTTCAGTCACAAATTTAATTAACACATTATTTTTTTAACAAACATCATCAGCGTGGAAGTATGTCTTCTGGAATGGTGGCCAAAGCATAAAAGGGCATATGAATGTTTAGCATATCTGACCCGTAAATACCTTGCAATGCCGGCTACAAAAGTGCCATGCAAATACCCGTTCTCACTTTCTGGTGACATTGTAAACAAGAAGTGGGCAGCATTAGCTCCTGCAAATGCAAACAAACTTGTTTGTCTTAGCGACTGGCTGAACAAGAAGTAGGACTGAATGGACATGTAGGCTCTAAAGTTTTACATGTTGTTTTGGTTTTGAGTGCAGTTATGTACAACAAAAATCTACATTTGTAAGTTGCACTTTCATGATAAAGAGATTGCACTACAGTATTTGTATGAGGTGAACTGAAAAATACTTTCTTTTGTTTATCATTTTTACAGTGCAAATGTTTATAATAAAAAATATACACTTTGATTTCAATTATAATACAGAATAGTATATGAAAATTTAGAAAAACATCCAAAATATTTAATAAATGTCAGTTGGTATCCTTTATTCTACTGTTTAACACTGCGATTAAAACTGCGATTAATCGCGATTAATTTTTTTGAGTTAATCACGTGAGTTAACTCCAATTAATCGGCAGTCTTACTAAAAGCACACTTGGTGAAGGCACAAGAGCATGTCTGTGTGTGTCTGACTGATGATTCACAGTGGCAAATTACAAAATAAGATCACTGCGTGGACAGACAGATTAATAATAATACCTTGTACTTCTATGGTGGTATTTTCAGAGCCATCTAAGGGGTTTGGATGTCCAGTTCCTTTTAACATTAACAAAAACTAGACATTGAACATAAAAACATAAGAACGGCCATAAAGGGTCAGACCAAAGGTCCATCTAGCCCAGTATCCTGTCTTCTGAGAGTGGCCAATGCCAGGTGCTTCAGAGGGAATGAACAGAACAGGTATTCATCAAGTGATCCATAGCCTGTTGCCCATTCCCAGCTTCTGGCAAAGAGGCTAGGGACACCATCCCTGCCCATCCTGGCTAACAGCCATTGATAGACCTATCCTCCATTAACTTCTTTAGTTCTTTTTTGAACTCTGTTATAGTATCAGCCTTCACAACATCCTCTGGCAAGGAGTTCCATAGGTTTCCTGTGTGTTGTGTGAAAAAATACTTCTTTTTGTTTGTTTTAAACCTGCTGCCTATTAATTTCATTTAGTGACCCTTAGTTCTTGTGTTATGAGAAGGAATAAAGAACACTTCCTTATTTACTTTCTCCACATCAGTCATGATTTAATAAACCTTTATCATATTCCCCGAGTTGTCTCGTTCCAAGCTGAAAAGTCCAGTCTTATTAATCTCTCCTCAATTACTTTTGATGCCCTTTTAGTCTTCTATGGCTATGAAAATCTCATCCTTAATGCACCTTCCATTCAAGCAACTTTTAGTTAATAGATTTAAATGAGGTAATTGAAATCACTGCATTATAAATTTGAAGGTCAAAGCAAATCTGGACGAAAAATCTTACATTTGTAAGGAAATTTGTTTATAAAGTATTACAGCAACAAATAGCAAATTTGTGGCATGTTAAGAAGTAGCCACTCTGTCAGCAATGTGCAAGAAAAGAGGCTAGCCTACTGTGCTGTTATAATATAAATAATGGACAAAACAGTCTACAAATACTGGCAATTTTTTATGTCAAAAAACATCAAATTCATCTAGTTTGATATTAATGGAGTTTGCCAGGGAGGGATTTGGCCTAGTATAGTCTCTGCTGTTTCAAGACTTCAGAAAGTCGCACAACTGAAGGCCAGAAGGGACCTAACCAGACCATCTACTCCAGGGGTTGGTAACCTATGGCACGTGTGCCAAAGACGGCATGTGAGCCAATTTTTAATGGCACGCTGGAGCCTGCTGGGACTCCTGCATGCCACTAAAAATCCTTCCCAGCCTGGTGCGCTCTCCTCTGCCCTCCAATTCCCCCGCGGGGGCAGGGAGCAGAAGCATAGCTGTGCGCATGGGATGGGCAAATGGCCCCACTCTCCTGGCATGGCAAGCCGCGGGGTCCGCGCTCCCGGGCCGAGTGCAGCAAGCTGTCGGCCCCTCCCCCGCCTTCTCCCCTCCCCTGGAGCCATGCCGCAGCACGTAGCGCTCTGGAGGTTGGGGCTACGCGCTCCCGAGGACAGCGTTTGGCTCTGCAGGGAGGCAGACATGCTCCCCGCTCAACCGGAGGGGCAGGGCTGTGTGCTCCCGCGGAGCAGCGTATCTAGCTCTGTGTGGAGCCTCATGGTAAGGGGCCCAGGGCTGGGGGGGTTGTATAAGGGGTGAGGGCAGTT
The DNA here is from genome assembly GCF_025201925.1 of Gopherus flavomarginatus. Taxonomy (NCBI): domain Eukaryota; kingdom Metazoa; phylum Chordata; order Testudines; family Testudinidae; genus Gopherus; species Gopherus flavomarginatus. The sequence goes on from NC_066620.1 coordinate 86,281,629, forward strand.
AGAGGACAGGGAGCAGGGTGGGATCCCGGGGGGGGTGGTTAGGGGCAGGGGGAGCTGGATGGGGCATGGGAGTCCTGGGGTTTGTGAGGGTGTAGGGGGTGAATAGGGGTCAGGGCAGTCAGGGGACCAGGAGCAAGGAGGGTCCGGGGGGGGGGAGAGTTAGGGTGGGAGGGTCTCTGAAGAGGGTAGTCAGGGGACAAGGAGGTGGGGGTGGTTGTATGAGTTGGGAGTTCTGGGAGTCCTGTCAGGAGGCAGAGGTGTGGAACGGGTTTAGGGCAGGCAGGGAGTGGGGGGGGGTTGGATGGGTCAGGAGTTCTGGGGGTCCTGTCAGGGGGGAGAGAGTGGTTGGATGGGGCCTAGGAGTCCCAGGGGTCTGGCTGGGGACGGGGGTGTGGATAAGGGTCGGGGAAGTCAAGGGACAAGTAGGAGATAGAGTCCAGTCTAGGGACAAGGAACAGGGAAGCTTAGATAGGGGGTGCGGTTCTGGGGGGCAGTTGGGGGCAGGGGTCCCAGGAGGGGGTAGTCAGGGGACAAGGAGCAACGGGGTTGAGAGTTTTTAGGGGGGCAGTCACCCAGCACTCTCCCCTGAGCCATGACCCCCTATACACACACCACGCCCTCTGCCCCGCACCCCCCCAGGCCCCTGCCCTGAGCCCTGTACCTCCCTCATATATACCCAGCCCTCTGATTGACTCCTTCATCTTTCCCTGTTAATCCGCAACCCTAGCCCTGACTCTGGCACCTCCACCCATACCCAGCCCTGCCTCTGCCCTGACACCTACACCCCCCCACATACCCAGCCCCCAGCCCTGACTCCAGCCCTCTGGGTCCTGGCCGTCAGCCCTGCACAGCCCGCTGCTGGTCTGGGGTTCTGGCTGACGGACCCTTGCCAGCCGGGGTCCCGGTCGCAGGCCCTGCTCAGCCCGCTGCCAGCCTAGGTGAACAGAACCCCAGACCAGCAGCGGGCTGAGCGGGCCAGTAGTGTAAGATCAACATTTTAATTTCATTTTAAATGAAGCTTCTTAAACATTTTGAAAACCCTGTTTATTTTACAACACTAGTTTAGTTATATAATATATAGACTTATAGAGACCTTCTAAAAATTGTTAAAACGTATTACCGGCACGCAAAACCTTAAATTAGAGTGAATAAATGAAGACTTGGCACACCGCTTCTGAAAGGTTGCCAACCCCTGATCTACTCTGATCTCCTATATATCACAGTCACCAACATCACCCAGCACCCGCACACTAAACCCAACCACTGAAATTAGACAAAGGTATTATACTCCTCAGGAGACTAGGAGCGACAGAGGTGCACCACTGCCGGAGGCACCTAACATGGCAGGTGTCATAAACAGATAGCTAAGGGTTAATGTCTCTTTCACCTGAAGCACCTGACCAGAGGACCAATCAGGAAACCGGATTTTTTCAACTTTGGGTGGAGGGAATTGAGTGTCTGAGTCTTTTGTCTGCCTGCCTGCTTTCTCTGAGCTTTGGAGAAGTAGTTCTACTTTCTAATTTTCTGTTTGTGTTTTTCCATCTCTCGCCGGTGTTCAGCTTCTTTGATTTGTTCTTCGGCCTCAATTTTTGCCTTAGAGGTCATGGTTCCTGTTTTCTTGTGTTGGGGTGCCCTCCGGTGTTTATCTTCTGAACTGCAGGCTCTCTGTTACCTCCTGAAGTCTGCCTAGCAACAGTGCTTTTTTCCTTTTCTCTCTCTAGCGTAAACTAGAAAAACCACTTTATTTGCATATATATATAGTGCTGGTAATGACTCTCAATGGGAGTGCTATTGTGTGACAAAAGACCCTCAACAGTCTCTTAATGGCTTCTCGCTTAACATGCAAGCCACAAACTGCCAGAGAGAGCAGGAAAAAAAAAATTCTCTCTGGTTCCCTTTTAAAACCAACTGTTTCTCTCTGCTAAAAAAGCCCTTAGCAGAGAAGAGAAAAATATAATATTCCTACTGGCTTCTGGATTCTGTCTATATCCCACCACTGCCACTCATGTTATAACCTTAGTCCCAGATTTGGACCTTAGCGTCCAAAATATGGGGGTTAGCATGAAAAATCTCCAAGCTTAGTTACCAGCTTGGACCTGGTACCTGCTGCCACCACCTAAAAAATTAGAGTGTTTTGGGGCACTCTGGTCCCCCTGAAAAACCTTCCCTGGGGACCCCAAGACCCAAATCCCTTGAGTCTCACAACAAAGGGAAATAATCCTTTTTCCCTTCCCCCCTCTCTGTTCCCAGTCCTGGAAACAAAAGTACTTTCCTATTCCCCCAGAGGGAATGCAAAATCAGGCTACCAATCCAACACACAGATCTCCCCGATTTCTTCCTCCCCCCAATTCCCTGGTGAGTACAGACTCAATTTCCCTGAAGTAAAGAAAACTTCAACAGGTCTTAAAAGAAAGCTTTATATAAAAAAGAAAGAAAAATACATACCAATGGTCTCTCTGTATTAAAATGATACAATACAGGGTCAATTGCTTAAAAGAATATTGAATAAACAGCCTTATTCAAAAAGAAGACAAATCAAAGCACTCCAGCACTTATATTCATGCAAATACCAAAGAAAAGAAACCATAGAACTTACTATCTGATCTCTTTGTCCTTACACTTAGAAACAGAAAATTAGAAAGTAGAACTACTTCTCCAAAGCTCAGAGAAAGCAGGCAGGCAGACAAAAAGACTCAGACACTCAATTCCCTCCACCCAAAGTTGAAAAAATCCAGTTTCCTGATTGGTCCTCTGGTCAGGTGCTTCAGGTGAAAGAGACATTAACCCTTAGCTATCTGTTTATGACAGCAGGAAATTGATTAACTGAGATGTACTCAAATGAACCAAGTGACCCAGCCCTCATGCTGTAGAGGAAGGAGACCCCCCACCCCACCCCACCCCATTGCCAATCTGACCTGGGGGGAAATTCCTTCCTGACTCTACATATGGCAATCAGTTCGACCCTGAGCATATGAACAACACCAGACAGCCAAGCACATGAAAGAGAGAATACTCTGTACCACCTCAGAGGCCTGGCCCACCTCCTTTGATCTGAATGAATGACCCATTCATTACCTTTGAAACACTGTCCTGAGTGAGTTCCACTTTAGGTTTCTTCTTTTTATTCCGACCACAAAATGTCACAACTTCCACTTCTGTTGTCTTTCCCTGTTGCGTAGATTCGGGTGACACAGCATTAGAAGCCCTGGTTTCTGGGGTGGCTTGTTTTGAATCAGAGTCATGATGCATCTCATTTTTCAGTTTTTTGAAGAAACTGGAAGCACTCTTCCTTTTGCCTGGGATTGCTGAATCAGGGCACACATCTCTATCTTCCATTACTGTTCTGGAAGGTTCTGACACCATCTTGTTCTCCACATTTTTCTTTTGGATCTTTTTCTTTTCATTTTTATCTAACGGCTCGTCTCCTGTGCTTCAAAACAAACATTTCAGCTTTCTTTTCTCTTGTACCCAATAATCAGACTTTAAGACATTTAGTGTTTGTTTTCCCCTCACAACCTTTCACTCTCTTTTGTGTAGCCCAGTGGTTCTCAACCCTGGGGGCATGCAGAGATCTTCCAGGGCTACATCAATTCATCTAGATATTTGCCTAGTTTTGCAACAGGCTACATAAAAAGCAATAGCAAAGTCAGTACAAACTAAAATATGACTTGTTTATACTGAAATGTAAGTACAATATTTACATTCCAGTTGATTTACTTTATAAATTATATGATAAAAATGGGAAAATAAGAAAATTTTAAGTAATAGTGTGCTGTGACCCTTTTGTATTTTTATGTCTGATTTCTAAGCAAGTAGCTTTTAAGTGAGGTGACACTTGGGGTACCCACTACAAATCAGATCCCCGAAAGGCATATAGGGTAGTCTGGAAAGGTTGAGTGCCACTGGTATAGCCCCGATCAACAGACAGGTTTACTTGCACAAGGGACCACAAGGTGTTTACGTATCACAGTGATGATGGGCACATGATAGACACATAGTAAAGGCTAAATGATAAGCAGAGATACCGGAGTGGGCAAGGAGGTAATAGAGCTATTTTGAGGAGCCCATGAAATTTACAGCCAAAGGAGAGACTGAGCTCCTGATTTGGGATGGGCCAGGGAGGAATCGACTGCTACCTGAACACTGCTCGGGGGAAGCCTAAGGGGGCACGAGAGTCTCTAGGGGGATGAAGGGCTTACGGACAAACTTTCTGGGGTCACTGGAACTGCACTGCCCCATCCCACCAAGGGCACAGTGTCTGCAATGGGCCCCCGGAGCGAGCAGCCCCAAGCCCTGCCTAGGGGACGGTATCGCCCAGCCCTACACACGCGGCTCCCCCTCTCACCCACCGAGATCATACAGGGAGCTGAGCACCGCGTCCAGCAGGCTGCAGCGCGCAGCCTCCTGCTCCTGCTCGCACTCGCCCGGGCTCCGCTCCATTCCCGGGGCCACGTTCTCCCCCGACCCAGCAGCTACACGAAAGAATGAACGAACGCGCGCGGCTTTGGCCACATGCGGCCGCCGTCGTATGCAATATGGCGGCGCCCCCGAGTCGCTTCTCCCCTCCCCCACGCGGAGGCGCCCGCTAGGCAGAGCGAGGCGGCCGGAATATTTCGAGCTCCACGTGGAGGCGGAGGCCGATAAGGCGGGGCGGGCTCAGCCCAGCGGTAGCGCGGCTAGGATGGCGGCGGCGGCGAGCTCCCGGCTCGGGGCCCTCATGTACTCGGTAAGTGCCGGGGGCGCGGGCTGCCCCTCGCGTCTGGGCTCGACTCGGCTCCGGGGCGCCGCCGACAGCCGCTGGGGGGGCGGGTATCGGGTCTCCCCCCTGGGGAACGGAAGGAGGCGCTGCAGCGCCGCCTGGCGGGGCGGGACTGTGCCAGCCTGGTCCGGTCTGCTGACCCCGGGGCGAGTTGAACTGCTCCGGAGACGCCGCGCGGAGCGCACGCGAGGGGGCTCTTTCGCCGCCGTTCACTCTGAACCCTAACGATTCCGAGCCAAATGGCTGCGCTGCCGTTTGGCTGCTCAGCCGCAGGCGTTGCCACCTACAGCCGCGGTGCTGTGCCCGCTACCAGCCCGCAGGGCGCGGCCAGTTCCCCTTAGGCACAGGGTGGGCCACCCACTGTGATCATGTTTGCCAGCCCTCAGGTGCAGGGGAGTGGCGAGGTGGGGCCGCTCTCTGTCCTGGAGCAGGCAGGTTTTTGCTGTGTATTATAAACTCTTCATCTGGTCTTCCCAGTAGGAAAGATGGAGAGGGTTTTTTTTGAGGCAGGAAATTAGTCCTCCTCTTCCTACCTCTCCATGGTATGGCACCCACAGACACCTCAGTGGGGACCACTGGGCTAATCTGACCCCCCACACACTAGTGGGAATTACTTAGTAATGGAAGAAAATAGGTCCAAACAAGAAAGAGGTTTGCAAGTATGATTGCTGTTTAAATTGACAATAAATAGCACTAATTTACCATCATCTAAATGTTAATTAACATTCACTAAATTTGTGGCTCTGCTGTATGGATTCTGTCCAGAAGCCATCAACTACATCTCTATAGGCTCCTAAATCTGAAGGTGGTTACTTATTTCAGTTCCTTATCCTTTACAAGAGACTTATTGTCCATCAAAATTGGATTCTTTTCATTTATCTTCTGGTGTTGGAGCCTTTAGCATTGACATTTTCAAGGTCTTTCTCTGCCAACATTAGAGCTAGAAACTAATGTTTTAAAAAATGATAGCTGAGCTTCTGATAATCACATGAATCCAGAAGCTGTGGCCTTGAGAGACACCGAATACTGTGACTTGTGATGAACTCAGAAGAGTTACTAATACTGCAGTTTCCCCTACTTAATTGTGGCCTCCTCACTGCTCCTAATTTCCCAGAAAAACAAGGAATGTACACACACATATCATGCTTAACATGAAGTTGAGCTTGTAGGCGCTCAGCACTTGCCTTTTGTTCCTCGTGCCCTGACAGAGCACAAGAGTTCCTCAAACTCAGACATAAGAAAACCAGGAAGTGCAGCATTAATGTGGCACTTCCTACACACCCCAACAGCACAACCCTAACTTGGTCCTTATGGGAACAGCAGTGGGAACTAGGAATATAACAGTACCATAGCCCTCCATAAACAAACCTGCCATTTACACTGTGCCCACCACAACTCCAAATCAGCAATCTTAGTCATACACTTCCATGGACTATCACCCTGCTGTGTGCAGACTATTGGTCAGGGATGTATTGCAGCTGGTTGGCAGATGCTGAGGGAGATAAGGTACTGAGTTTGCCCTGATGAGCTCCTTAAGGAGGGGATCAAAGAAGTTAGAGCCAAGACTGGGTGGCTGTGTATAGGAGGAGCACAGGGCAGTACTAAAGGCCTAAGACATTAAATCCCTGTTAGTTAAGTTTTTTTGTGTGTGAATTACAGAAGTGTGTGTGGCCCTGAAGCTCACAGCTGGTGAGGACTATATTGTAGTGCTGTGAATGAGCATGGAGCACTATCTGGACTAAAACAAATGCTGTTGGGGAGGGGGGGGGAAGGAGGGAAAGGAGAGAAAGTGAGCTCCTCACCTCTCCTAGTCTTGAAGAAGAGTAAAGGGGAAGCTCCCCAGCCCTCCATTGCTTCTCCTTGACTCCTACTGTAATCAGTCCTCTGCCATCTAGGCCTGTGGCAGGATTCAGAGAAGAACCTCCTGCTGATCCTCTGCACCTGCTTGGCTCCTGCAGCTGCTTCTCACCTCACAGGCTATTGGAAGGAGACCCTCACAGGCACTCGGCAGCTGCTCTCTGGCTTTATGGAAGAGATGGGAGTTTTCTCCTGGCCCCAAGGATGATTGCTGCGAGTGCAGATTTCTCTGTATCATCTGTGCCTAGGACTCCCTGGTACTATCAGAGTTTGGCGTGTGAAGCAAAGACTGCCCTTCCCCACTCCTACCACAAAAGTTCCCATGCAAGCGTCCTGGGAATTGAAGATCGGCCCCTTCTTTCCCATCTCCTGCCCTTCTATAACAGCAACAAAAGCCCTTTGACTGCTCTTTGTGCTCATGGAGACTCCCTCTTCTGATATGCCCAGGCACCTGCTGTTGCTTCCTGGCTCTGAGTTCAAGAACAAGTGAAGATTGTCTCATCCCTGTACTTCCCCTCTTGGCCAGGGCCACTCCACTGCACTGTGGAGAGTTCCTGGGGGTTGCTGCCACACTTCACTTTAACTTATATTTATGTACCAATATATTTTGTTATTTTACATATATTTAATATATGAACTAGCACTATTCTGTGCCCTATCCTCTCACCCGCTCACCCTCCTGCTGCTTATATTTTAGGTCTTGGAGCCCCTTTTATAGATTCTTCTTTCCTACTTTATTTTTGACCAGGATGATTGATGCAGAGAGATCAACGGCAGCAGCTGACACACTACACACACTAATACCAGTCATAGCACATATGTTCTTAGATTACTTAGGTTTTGTAGCACACTGATCAATTGGAAACTGGAAGGAGAAGCAAAGATTGAAAGTTTTATAATCCTTTTAAATGTCACTGAAAAAAATCAAGTGTAAGGAACTTTAAATGGCCACATCTGTATTTAACAACTGGAGGAGATTCAGGCTATGTCTACACTGGCACTCTTGTTGTTAAAACTGTTTTCACTCAGGGGTATAAAAAAATACCCCCTGACTGGCAAAAGTTTTAACGACGAAAAGCACTGGTGTGGACAGAAATTCGTCAGCAGGACCTGTGCTCCTGGTAACGAAGCTACAGCCCCTCATTTGAGATGGTTTTCCTTTGTCGCTGGGAGAGCTCTCTCCCAGTGGTAAAGAGCAGCTACACAGTGCACCTTACAGTGGTGCAGCTGCAACGGCACAGCTGTTCCATTGTGAGGTGCGCAGTATAGACATAGCCTTAATCTATTGTTTACCCTTTCTTGTAAATTCTCACTTCTCAATTTCTTCTTTTCGTGTTTGGTCTTTACACAAATACAAGTTGTTTTGGATAGATTGCATAAAATCTGTTGCTTTTAAAAAAAATTAGATAAGCAGGTGAAAAAAATTATTTGTTTCATTTCAGTAAAAAAAATCAAGCTCTTGTTTTTGTGTACAAGTAACCTGAATACCTGAACTTTAAAATCTCCCAGAACTTTACCTTTATGTGCAAGAGTTGTTTGGTAAGCATGATCAAATGGATTTCAAAATAACATAGTAGTAAACAACTGTAAATTTGCTTTTATTGTAAGCACAGTAAAACAATTTTATTAGGCTTTAGTTTAATAATTATCTGCAACACTCTAATGTTGCACAGATCTGAGTTATGCAATAGCTGTATAATGCTGCAGATTTTTGTGTAACTATCATTTGGTGCAGTTTAAGACTTGTGGAGTTGTGCCAACACAGTTGTGCATCTCTGTAGTGCCATGGCCTAAGGAACTTTGCTTTATTTCTCGTTTATGATAAAGAGAAAATGCAAAAAACTACAGTAGTGCTAAATTAGTTACATTTTCCTTATTTGCATTTAAAGTTGCAAGAGTAAAGGTTCTAATAGCAAGGTTAACTTTGCCACATCTCACACAGTATTTTTTTATTACTTTTTAGATAGTAGCTGCCAGCAATCTCAATATAGTTGGGACTTCTCTACGATTTGCACACTCCTGACACATGGTTTCAATTTGAATAAAGTCCTGGGGACTATGCCACGTCCATGATCACTGAAGTCTTGGAAAGTTTCTCATTGATTTCAGTGGACTTGAATCAAGTCCTATTTCAGTAGCAGCTGGGGGTTTTACTGCCCTACTGACATAGCTGTGAGTTTGTGATGCATGCAGGAGACTACTGTGCCCTTTGCTATCACATATGCCCAGTGGTGTTGGTAGAAAATATTGCTTTTTTCCCCCCCCTTGAACAAAGAGTTGACAGTATACACACACCTGTCAGGTGAGTTTGAAGTTCCCATATACCTGATACAGGCAGAAAAATTGGATGCAGGCTATATGATACACTATTTTAGTTCCTAAATGCAACACAGGAACATTTATATCTCTCTTCTTCAGACCACCACTGTGAGTTGGACCCATGCCTTTCTAAGTCTGTGAGCTACCTTTGATTGTGTTGACCACAAGGTGTTGCTGTGGTCACTGGCAGGGATGAGTGACTTCTTTTCTGCCAAGAAAGCACAGAAGGTGGCGCCTGTCTCAAGGGTCCTCTTGTGTTGGCTGCTGCAGACTTCTATCTCATGAAGCATCTTGCTCAGCATATTTGTGAGGCCTCTGTGGGATATGCTGAAGCAACACGAAGTCTTATATCTCCAATGTGCGGATGACTGTCAGTTTTATGTTTCCATTTCATATGAGTCCAGCGGATGCAGTTAATTGATTTTCTTAGTGTTTTGCTGCTGCTGCTTGAGTTTGGATGAGTGCAAGATGGCTGAAACACAGCCCCGGCAAGACGAAGGGGACTAGCCAGAGCGATTGGCATAGAAAATAGCCCTCTCAAATGGAACGCCTTTTGTCATTCAGGTTTTCTCCCTGAGGTCTTGTTGGATCCATCGCTGCTTCAGGATACTGAGTTAATATCAACAGCTGAAAAACCTATCTATTATTTGTGTTTGGCCAGAGGGAGGTCAGGTCCTTTTCTTTTATGTGTGGAGCTTACCAAGGTGATCCATGCCTTTCTCACCGCCAGATGGATAAATGTACTATATACTGCATGAGTCTATGCTTTAAGCAACCCAGAAACTTTAACAAACTGGCCATCGCATTTTTCACCAGGTATAGGGTGTTTCCTTCAAGGACTCCTTTTACACCTATGTTTCCTGATTTGCATTGTATTCCAGTTGGATTTGGGATATAATTTCAGATGTTAATTTTTATCCTTAGCCTTAGATGGGTTGTATCTTGGATATCCCAGAGATCACCTCATTCCTTGCATGTAATTGCAACAGTTGAAATCAGAAGTGCTTAAGTCACAACCTGTTAGTTTAATTAAGAAGATGCTGGAGGCAAGGCACTTTTGCTGTGGTCCCTGTTAACTTTCAAAGCCCATTTGTTCTGCCAAGCTGTTTTTGGTGTGGAAAGTTAAATCTATGTAATATTTGTATGTGCACTCAAAGCATGGGAATTTGTTAAAGAATTCAAATAAACATTGCAGAAGTATTATATGACAGCTGAATAAAGCTTAACTGATACATCTAAGAATACCGTTGGCTGGTTTAAGATATGGTCTCATTCTGTGTTTGCATATTCCTAGCAGAAAGAACTCACATCAAAGAAAAGGGATGAGTTTGAAGATATCCTGGAGGAGAGACGGCAGTCTAGTGACCTGCGATATGCAATGAAATGTTACAGTCCTGTCATTTACAAAGGACTTTCAGCTTGCAAGCCAAGTGCCATTAAATATAGTGTTCTGCAGTCTGAGCAAGTTCAGTATGTTATCAAACAGGTGAGACCACACACGGAGTCTCTAATTCGTAGTAGGTGAAATCCAGATAGACATTGTGTGGGAGGATTGGAGAATCCTTTTTCTAATCTCTGTCAGACAGGTTATTTGTTGTTGGAAAGATCAAGTTCTTGATTTACTGAACACTACACTTTGCTAGCAGGCAAACTAAATACACTGATTTACCCACAGGGGTATGGTAGATGATCTCCAAGCTGAGTTTTGATTTTGCGGGCATGCCAGTATGTTGCACTGTTTATCCACTCTGCTTAACCTTTTTTATGCGTCTGGGTAGGGGGGAAACAACATTATGAAATGCATAAGCATACATTTTATGTAATTTCCTAGCTTGCTTTAAAGGAGAATGGTAAAAACAAATTGGAAAAAATTTGTAAAAACAACTGTAACAACTCCTTCCCATTATGCATCATCATCATCAGGCTTTGAAGCCTGAACTTTCAGCATTTCAGCACAGCCTGCTACTGCTTGAGCTACAGGACTCACTGCATTAGCTGGCAGCAAGAGAAGGCAGTTATCCTAGACTGAGGTGGGCTGCTGGATCTAGGAGGCTGTCAGTGGAAACCTGGCTTGGCTGCCTCCCTCCCACCTCTCTTGAGAAGTTAAACGAATTCCTGCCCTGTCTGGTGCTCCTGGGTGGGGTAGAACACTTGGGTCATGTATTAGGTCCATGGAGGGGATGGTGATAGGGACAAATGGTAACATAGGGGAAATGGCAGTTTTTAACACTTTATAACTGCTAACCAAACAAAGGGTAGGAATAAATGGTCACTTTTCACAATGGAGAGATCTGTATTGGGATCTATGCTGTTTAAAATCTTCCTAAAATAATACGTAAAAGGGAGTGAACAGTGAGATAGCAAAATTTGTAGATGATACAAAATTACACCAGGTAGATAAGTTCAAAGTTGATTGTGAAGAGTCATAAAGAGATCTCACTAAACTGGGCAAAAAAAATGTCTGATGAAATTCAATGCTGATAAGTGTGCAAAGTAGTATACATTGGAAAAATAATCCCAACTATACATACAAAATGATGGAGTCTAAGTTAGCTGTTATCATGCAAGAAAGAGATTCTTGGAGTCATCTCGGCTAGTTCCCTGAAAACATCTGCTCAATGAGCAGCAGCAGTCAAAAAAGCTAATGGAATGTTAGGAACCATTAGTAAAGGGATAGGTAATAAAACGGGAAATTATCTAGTGCCACTCTGTAAATACATGATATGCCCACACCTTGAATACTGCATGCAGTTCTGGTTACCTCATCTCTCTACTTTTTCCATGTCTAATGTATTATTTTCTGAGAGGGGAACAAAAATGGTTAGAGCTATATGGAATAGCTTCCATATGAAGAAAGGTTTAAAAGACTGGGATTGATCAGCTTAGAGAAGAGATGATTAAAGTAGGTTATGAAACAGGTCTATAAAATCATGAATGACATGAAGAAAGTTAATAGGGTAGTGTTTACCCTTTAATGTAACACAAGAACTAGTGGTCACCTGATGAAATTAATAGGCAGCAGATTTAAAACAAAAAAGTACTACTTCACACAACTTGTGGAACTTTTGGCCTTCACAACATCTCCTGGCACAAGTATAACTGGGTTCAAAAGAGAATTAGATAAATTCATGAAGGATAGGTTCATCAATGGCTGTTAGCCAAGACGGTCAGTGACACCATCTCATGCTCCACGTGTCCGTAAACCTCCAACTGCCAGAAGCTGGGATTGGATGACGGGAGGGATCACTCAAAATTGCCCTATTTGGTTCATTCACTTTGAAGCATCTGGCACTGACTACTCTTAGAGACAGAATACTGAGTTAGCTGAACCATTGATCTGGCCCCAATATGGCCATTCTTATATTAACCCTGAATGGAATTTCATGAGACAAAGAAAATAACCTTCTCTAGCTGCATTTTAAAGGCCTGCTGCAAGCCATGGAGCTGTTAGTTTCTTTTTAAAAGATTCTTGTGACTATATTTTTATAGTGGAAAGTGTTTAGCAGCTGAAACATAAGAGTTACTTACCAGCTCCTCCTCTAATTTCAATACCATCCCTTCAGGAGGGCAAGCGGCCAGCAATGCTGAAACAAGTGGTGGTGAAGTCCTTGCTCAGAAACACCCCCCCACACACCCTCTGCCGCCACCCTCCCCAAGCAGTTGGTATGTCTCCACTGCAACTGAGAGCAATCCTCCTAGCCCAGGGAGACAGACTCTCATTAGTTCTGCTTGAATTAGTGAACGAAAAATGGCAATATGGATGTGGTGGCCTGGGCTAGCCACTCAACCTCAGACCCAGGGATCGGTGGGCTTGGACTTGGGCAGCTACCCCAAGCTGCTACCCCTGCTGCAACGTCCAGGTTGCTACTTTAGCATGCTAGCTTGAGCAGAGCTAGCATGAGTCTGTCTGCCTGGTCTAGGAGGCATACTCCCAGCTGCAATGTAGACTTATCCTTGATAAGACTTAATCCTTGCTAAGACTTAATGATCTTGCCAGTTACAGTCCAGTCTCAAACATTTCTTCTTCAGACTATTGCAAGATGCTCTACTTGGGGCTGTCTTGGAAATCTACACCAGCTGCAGCTGGTAGGTATAACCCAACAGCCTCCTGTTTGAGTGGGGAAAATGTACTCACTTGAATTAACCGTCCCACATCTTTGGAATTTTCTCACCTGGCAAGTTGCTGGAGCTAGTCTAGCAAGTTTCAGGGTATGAGCTGAGTTGCATTTGTTTGATTTAGTTTTTGTATGATTTTTGTGGTTTATATGGGTTTCTTGTTTCCTAATTTTATGGAATAAGTAACTAGCTGCTGTAGGAGATATGCACTCTATACATTAATAATTATTTATTCATGAAGGATAAGAAGTGTGCTGGTAAGCATTTTACGAATGAATGAGAGGAAAGCGCCTGCCCTGAATAAATAATAAAAATATACTTCCTGTTAAATATTGATTTTTGTTTGGTAGGGTTAGAGAGGGCAGTCACTGGTTTCTTCTGTGTTGCTAAAATAGGCTTTGCTAGACTTGAAACTATTCAGGATGAAGTAAATCATGTAGAGAAGGAAGTTTGAATGCATCAATTTGACAGTGAACTGGCCACTTGATTGGGATGGAGGAGGGTGGGAGAAGAGAAATTTCTTGACTGTTATAGAAGTGAAAACATAACTAATAAGGTAAATAGTGTACATCTCTGTAAGCTGAGACATGGTTTATTCACTGATGATCACTACATCCTCCATGCTTTTACAACATGCATGTTCCTTATTTAGTTGTTGTTTAATCATAAAGAGTATCTTTTAGATTAAATTGTTTTTTGAGTTAATATATTGAATAAGGAGATTCCCACTCTCTAATTCCTTAGTAACAATCTCTCAAATGAAAGATTTGCATCAATTAAAACTGAACATCAATATGCAACGTTTGTAGTGATAGTACTTTGTATGCATTTCAGCCACCCATTGCCAAAAGGATACATTACAAAGAGGTCTATGAGTAAGGGAGTTGATATACCTCGGGTAACTCTAAAAACTTACTCCAAAAGCATTTTAAAATTTTTCTACGAATGTGTCTAATAAGAATACTGGCTTTTTAAAATTAACTTTATTAATCAGTGAAAGAAGCCCAAAGCATGCATTTGTCAGAAAGGCAATTTAATAAATCCTCTTCTAAAATGTAAGCTTCCTAAAAAAGATACAAATCTAATACAACATATATATGCCAGTGGATCTTAATGGCTTATTATAAATATAAATACAGCCTTTGTATGAAAGTTATGTTTCAGAAGATGCTCACTTAAATTATTGTGTTTCAGAGAAGTTAATGCTTTACTTTTTTTTGTTTTTGAAATAAAACAGAACCAGTAACATTAGGTTTATGTCTGTCTAATAAAGCAGACCCCACATTTCCCTAAAATAATGTTTGAAACATTTTAGAATGTATTGCATTGCATTGACTTTAATACCTTCCTCTTAGTTATAGTTTGTGGAACAATTTTTTTTTTTAATTTATGGGAAATGACTTTTGATCTTATTGTTGCTTTTTATTTAGCTATCAAAAGAGATGGGTGAGTCCACTGATATTATACAAGAAGAAGCCGTTGAAATCCTGGATGAGATGGGTCACAATTTACACATAGGAGCTATTCGATTTTTTGCTTTTAGTTTGAGCAAAATATTTAAACGCCTTTTCCAGAGGGTTTGTGTGAATGAAGAAGGAATTCAGAAAGTAAGTATTGGTATAAAGGTTGACATAACTGGTGGTTATACTACTCGCTCAGGCATAGACTCTCAATCTGCACCCAAATTTAAGGTTCCAAAAGACGTAAAACATAAAAGTAGCAAGGCCTAGGATTATCCTTTTCAACAGTTAAAAAGGGAGAAACCTAGATCTGAATAAAGAATTCGAAGGAGACTCTCTAAACTAGTAATTTCAGTACACAAGTATCACAGATTTAAATAATGCATTTTATCCCATTGTGCGAGCTGTTAGATAGGCTTGTGACTCGGATAAATTTTGAAACAGAGAAAACAATAACTCCTAAAGATGGCCTACAAAGAATTTTTTTTAATTGTGCTTTACCCTTGATTGTGGCCTAACTGGGTTTTTTCTTGTTGTTTCCCTGGGAAATATCAAGAATGTTAAGTCTGATTTTTCTTTACCTTCTCTCATGCCCCCCACCAAGGACTTGTTGGCAGGCTCAGAAGCTGTGTGCGAGCTTTTGCATGCATTTATTGAAATGGTAGGAGGAATCTTTATTGAAGATTTTCTTTCTCCAGAATATTAATTAGTCTTTGAGGTTAAATAGTTAACAAAACAAAGACACCGTCTATCTAAATATTTTCCTCCTCTCAGTTGTTCAGTTTTCACTCTCTTGTGATGATACCATTTTATTAGTTCTCTGGTCAGTATAGAGTCTTACTGAACAGGGCCTGAATTCCTATTTAAATTAAAATAAAATAGCATAAGAGTAACTTCTCTAGGGTGTTTGGGGGATGGGGAAACTTTATGAAAGAAGTTTTGTTTCTAAAAGGCATACGCCCATTTTTTGTTTAATTTACTTTTAGTAGTAGGCACTAATAAAGAAAGGTTCTGGAAGTAAAGTTTGGACCCATGATGAAATGGGATATGGTCATAAGCACGAAGAATGGGATTTGTGAATAATAGAAACATGGGAACCTGGTTGGAGTTACACCATGGTAATAGGTATATGGTATGCCTGAGAGAATAAGAAGCTAGCTCATCAGTATATGTTTCAAAGAATTTCACTATAATCTATATCAATTGTATCTAACTGAGTAAATATCTAAAATATATTAAAGCACTTCAGAGAGGTGTTGGAAGGAATAGAAAGTAAAGGTCATGTTTCTCCATATGTTATAAGAATGCCCCAAAAATAAAATACTGAAATGTAGTGACTCATTAAGGCAATCAGAATGCATGTGAACTGTCAGCAGTCCTCCATGACTCATCTCCCACTGTCCAAGGGTCCTGCTAGATTTATGATTAAAGGGGAGTTCTCCTTTGAGAAACTCTACATTGATATGGGGTCCAGTGCTAGTGTTACTGTAGCTCCAAGTTGTCTGTCAGCAAAAACTGAAAGAATTACAGACTACTGATAAACACCAGGGTCACCCTCAGTGAAATTCACTATAATGTAAATTTAAAAACAAAAGCCATTCTAGTCTGAGATCTTGTTGGAATTTGCCGTGATGGCTTCCATGAAAGAGATTTCCATAAATATTGTTTGTGTTTGTTCTTAGTTACAACAGGCCATTCAGGAGCATCCAGTTGTCCTGCTGCCCAGTCACCGAAGCTATATAGATTTTCTGATGCTATCTTATTTGTTATACACATATGACTTGGCTCTGCCTGTCATTGCTGCAGGAATTGGCAAGTATTTCTTTTAACAATCCATTTTCAAGATGCGGAGATATTATTATAGCAGGTACCTGGTACTAGCTGCCACCATTAAAGCTGAAATAGTTTCTGTAATAATGCCCCATTTTCATATGGTTAAAACATTCTGAAAAGCATAATTTGGGCAGACATATCTGCCCAAATGGTGACTTTTATTTTTTTATAGCACGTTTGAGCAAAACCCCACTAACTGTGCTTCTCTGTAATGGTGGGGGAAAATATTTGTCACTTTAAAAAGTTGCCATGTTTTTTCCTATAAATGCAGATAATTGAAATGGCTGGATTTTGAAACTTGGTATGTGAATATTACTTACTGAAGAGTACCTACTTGACCAAGTTGAGGGGAAAATTGGTTTGGAGGAGGAGGATTAGATATGATTGAATACTGGCAGCTGCATATGTGCAGTAGAACATTTTCATATATCGATTTGCTGTGTGTGGCTTTTTTAAAGTGCTCCTGTAAGCATCTGATCTTGTGAAGTACCTTGTACCTTGTGCAAGGTGCAGACTGCTCCTGAGAAAAATTAGGTTTTAGAAAAAAAATTAATCTCTAATTGTGATGAAAATCCAAAATCTTAACAATTTTTGTACAAATGAAATGCCAAGCTGCCTGGGAGCCCTGGCTCCACAGCAGCCCGCCATGCAAACTGCAGAGGAGCCAGGGAGCTTAGGCCATGAGACGCCCAAGTAGTTGCTGGGAGTCTGGAAAGCCCTGAGAAGCAGGCAAGCTGGGGAGGAGGAGGCAGGAGCGTGGAAGCCATGGCTCTGCAACAAGCAAATTGTGGAGAACTGGGAGCTTGGGCTCCCTGGTAGCCCACCAGGCAGGCTGCTTAGGAGTTGAGGGGGCGGTGGGGGACGGACAGGTAAGCTGGCAGGGAACCACGTAAGATTTAATTGGAAACCTGTTCTGATTTCTGTTAAGACTTGTCAAAATCAGCACATTCTCACAGAACATTTTTGCTTTTGACAAATTAGCATTTTCGAGCAGAAAAAAATATTCCATGAGAGAACTTTCAACAAGCTTTAGCTGAGACCTTATTATGCACTTTTCAGTATGTCAGTAGGTACCAGTCAGTCTTTAGGGACTTAACTTTGTGCTCTTCACATGCAAGGTGCTGTAGATGTGGCAATTACTTTATATATTAGGTATACATCTATCATTGTATGATAGTAGTGGTACTGTCTTAAAGTTATCAAAAGTACTCTGTATTAGCTTAACCTTCCTCCTATTGAAGTTAATGGAAGCAGAGTTAGACCAACATGAATGCACCCTAAATCACTTATGGCACCGCAATATACACTAGATCCTCAGCTGTTTTAAGAACTTACTGTGCCTTACAACACTCTAAAGTTTTAAGGTGTGGTAAGCACTAGTAGTGATTACAGATTTTGTTCTTTATTAAACATAAGACATTAAATCCCAAATGTATTTTTAATGTTACGATTAATCACCAGATATTAAGGTTGAAACTTTGAGCTGACTGTATTACATGTGTATATGTTTTATTCCTCTCTTTCTAGTGGGATGTGTAGCTTAATATGTGTTTTATCATAGTTTACTCTGTACTGTACTATAAAGTTATACAAGATATTCACGGCAACCAAGTTCATGTTGCTGTTAGAACTGTAACTTTTGTATTTACTGACTCTAATATTCACTGTGCAACCTTAAAAGATTCCCACATATAGTGTCAGAGGAAGATCCAAGAATCTAACAGATCAAACTTTTTTTCAAACTCTCCTGCATTATGTGGCTCCTCAAACAATTCATTGTTATAATGCAAGTGTTCTAAATAACTTGCCAAAACCCAGAAAGGGGTAATCCTGATTCCTCAAGACTAGGAAACACATAACAGCTGTACTTTCGAGTTCCTATTTTCCCTTCCTCATAGAGTTGATGAGCCAGATATCAACTATTGTAAATGGGCCTGGTTTCATTGACTTGAATAGGGCTAGGCCAACTTACATCAGCTATGGATCTATTAGAATATATTTAAATGGATGTGTTGCTCCCTCTCAGGATTATTGAGGGCTTGTCTACATTTACAGCAATGCAGTGCTTAATGAAGACACTATCTAAACCAAAGGGAGAAGCTCTTCCTATTGGCATAAGTACGCCACCTCCTCAAAGGCAGTAGCTATGTCAACAGGAGGAGCCTTCCTGTCAACATAGTGCTGTGTGGGAGTTCAGTCAGTATAACTGTGTTGCTCAGGAGTGTGGAAAATCCACACCTCTGAGCGATGTTGTTACACCGAGATAAGTTGGTAGCATAGACCAAGCCTGAAACTACTATGGACTTTGAGTCAGTATAACAATGACCAGATTTTCAAGTCTGATCATCTAAATGTCAGAAGAGATCATTGACTGTAAGTGCCTTTTGCACATACAAATGCAGAATTCAAAAACTTGACCCACCATTTGTAGATTTTTGTGTGTGTGTCTGTGTGTGTGTGTGTGTGTGTGTGTGCACGGTGCTTGAAAGCTAATAGAAGATATTTACAATGAATCCCCAAAGGATTAGTTCTTTATGGCAATATCTGAGGTCAGAGCTTTAGGGAAACTGATTAATATTAGGTGGCACAGTCAATCAATGAGATTTGTTTGTTTGTTTTTTTTCCCTCCCAGATTTCCTTGGAATGAAAATAGTTGGTGAGCTGCTACGAAGGTCAGGTGCCTTTTTTATGCGACGTACGTTCAGTGGGAACAGACTCTATTGGGCAGTTTTTGCTGAATATGTAAAAACAATGTTAAGGGTAAATAAATTACTGAACAATTTTTTAAAAAGTGTTTTAAAGCATTAGTTGATCTTACTGGCACATGCGTTCTATGAAAGATACGTTACTGTGAAAAACTTTATTTGGTTAATTTAACTATGCTGTATTGGAGGTGATGGATGAATGTAGATTTAGTGATGCCTGATGTTAGACTTGCGTGGCTTCCAGCTTAAAATAAGCTTTTTTACTTTGTGGAGAGAGAAGATGAAACATTATCATATTGATTTTTT
Organism: Gopherus flavomarginatus; assembly: GCF_025201925.1. NCBI lineage: Eukaryota > Metazoa > Chordata > Testudines > Testudinidae > Gopherus > Gopherus flavomarginatus. The sequence goes on from NC_066620.1 coordinate 86,300,984, forward strand.
TCCCCCAATCAACTTATTTTTTTGTTTTGAAGAATGGCTATGCCCCAATTGAATTTTTTCTCGAGGGGACCAGAAGCCGCACCGCGAAGACTTTGACTCCAAAGTTTGGTACGTTGGTTGAAAAAGTTAAAATCTTTATTGAATTTGGGGATTTTCACCAGAGTACCTTATTGTGTTGCTGTGGGGGGAGGGGAGAACCAAAACAATAGAACGTGGGAGAAGAACAAGGTGGTCCAACATCTTCAGTGACCATGTGTAGTTGTGCAGCACCTCCGCGGGCCACATACAGAAGCAATAGGGTGTCCTTCAAACAGCATAACATCGCACATAAGGTGTATGTGAGGTCACACTGCACAGAGGACACCATTTTGTAGAGCAGGTCTGTTGTGGGGTGGACAAATTCATGAGCTGTATGGAATCATCTTATAGGCCTCCAGACCAGCCTACTCTACTGGTTAATGTTGTGTTGTATACATCCTGGCACAAGGCGTTCCTGGTCCGTGACTGGGGCTGTTAAATGGTACGGCAATACAAATACTAGAAATGAACAAGATTCCTGGCGCTCTCATTGCCTCCCTATGTTGCCTGAAGGAAATCACTTAACCTCTCCCTGCGTCCCATCTGCAGTGGATGTAACAACAGTTATTTATCATCACAGAGGTGTTGTGAAATTTAACTTAGGTTTGTAGAAGTGCTGAGAGATCGCTGGGTGGAATATGCTATGTGAATGCAAAGCAGTAGTATGTTGTGTAAATACAGCACAGGTATTTGATCAAATGTAACTTTTTCATTTTGCATTGTTTTAAAGCACAGACAGCAACTTTGGCTTATACTTGCGTCTGCATAGTGTGAGCACAATGTGTATCTTATAACATAGTTTTTATCCATTGGTACACAACCAGATGCCTCCTTTCAATTGCAATTCAGCTTAATTTCCTTTCCAGAAGACTCAGAATTTTTTTTTTTCCCTCTCACCCACCTATTTACAGGTCTTCTCAGTATTGTGATGGAGCCATTTTTTAAACGAGAGGTTTTTGACACCTACCTTGTTCCAATCAGCATCAGCTATGAGAGGATATTAGAAGAATCCCTCTATGCATATGAACTTTTAGGAGTCCCTAAACCAAAAGAGTCTACATCTGTATGTAAATATATTCAATAATAATATAGTGTATTTGCCTGTCTGTGTACCCCTGTAATATCAACTCACATTTTTCCCCTCTCCACACTTCAGGAGTTGTTGAAAGCCAGAAAAATCCTCAGCGACAATTTTGGAAGCATACATGTGTATTTTGGGCAGCCTGTGTCGCTCAGAACATTGGCCTCTGGGAGAATTGATCGGTGTCCTTATCGCTTGGTCCCAAGGTACCAGAACATCTGATCTCCCAATAGTTTGTGAGCGAATCTATCGTTTGTTTGTTTTTTGACTCATGTAAAATAGCAAAGGCTGGAGAGTAGCATTTTGCTTTTTTCTTTTCCATGCTGAGAGTCAGGTTCTTTCTTTCTCCTCCCCTCTATTTGATCTGATCATTCTGGCAGCTCAGCCACGTTTCTGTAAAAGTCAGGGGGTTGTGTGACTCAAGTTGGGGAGGGATAGCTCAGTGGTTTGAGCATTGGCCTGCAAAACCCAGGGTTGTGAGCTCAGTCCTTGAGGGGGCCACTTGGTCCTGCTAGTGAAGGCAGGGGGCTGGACTCAATGACTTTTCAAGGTCCCTTCCAGTTCTAGGAGATAGGTATATCTCCAATTATTATTATTATTCTTAAGTGATCAGGTATTTCTGAAGAAGCTCATTATTTGTTGCTTGTTTTGTGAATGTTGTTGAGTATCCTATTGAAGGTTATGGTGATGTATGTGCCATGCTGGGCTCTACCATTGAGAGCTGTCATTAGTTGAAGTATCTCAGTTGTTTCACCATTTCAAATCTTCCCCTTCCCCCCGCCTGCCCCATTGCCTTCTTCATCACTGCAGACAGTTTGTGTCCTTGTGTCAAGAAGTGGTAATTTTCTGACAAGATGAATGGTTTCCCAATTTGATAGCTGGAATTTAAGATTTTTCATGGCTTTTGTTTAAGGATAGCAGATGTTATAGCCCCAAGCAGTTAGTGTCTTTATGAAGCTATTGTTTTAATGGCATTAAGATTTAACAAAATATTCTTAACTGTGTTTTTATGAATGTTGCGCACACTGCACTAATATAACAAAAAAGTGGAATATTTGATATAGTGTTGTGCTTTCCTACTTCATTTGTATATGATTTAGAAAATGTTTGTGTATAGTATTTTGATCCTCAACATGTGACAAAAATCAAATTGCTAACCTTACAATCATGCTCATTAGATAAAATCCTGGAAGATGGTAATTCTTTTTCAAGTATCAGAGGGGTAGCCATGTTAGTCTGCACCTGTAAAAAGCGACAGAGTCCTGTGGCACCTTATAGACCAGGGGTAGGCAACCTGTGGCACGTGTGCCAAAGGCAGCACGCGAGCTGATTTTCAGTGGCACTCACACTGCCCGGGTCCTGGCCACTGCTCTGAGGGGGGGTCGGGGGGTATGCATTTTAATTTAATTTTAAATGAAGCTTCTTAAACATTTTAAAAATCTTATTTACTTTACATACAGCAATAGTTTAGTTATATATTATAGACTTATAGAAAGAGACTTAAAAATGTTAAAATGTATTTCTGGAACATGAAACCTTAAATTAGAGTGAATAAATGGAGACTCGCCACACCACTTCTGAAAGGTTGCCGACGCTTGTTATAGACTAAGATGTATTGGAGCATAAGCTTTCGTGGGTGAATATGGCATGCATCTGATGAAGTGGGTATTCACCTACGAAAGCTTATGCTCCAATACGTCTGTTAGTCTCTAAGGTGCCACAGGACTCTTTGTCGCTTCTTCAACTAGCATCCCTCAGAGTGCCTCACATCAGGATATGTTCACGCCCATGCACTTGGATTGGAGACTTTTGTCAGCAGAGTCCATGGATCTGCACCTGCGCCCTAGACATCCTTGTGTCTAGGCATATGGGCCCTTGTATGAGGGCATATAGGATGGGCATACCCACCATCACTCCAATTCTTTCTCAGCCACCTGTGGCTTGAGATGGAGTGTCACCGTGTCTGTCAGCTAGCCTCATGGCTTGCAACACCTCTCATTAAAAACTATATTTATTTTCTTAGCACTTTTATTTGTTCTTTATTTTTAGCAGCTTGTGCTTTTAAAAGGGGGATTTTCCCCTTCCATTCTGTGTGGTTTTTTGCCTGATTTGGGCCTTTTTTTTTTTCATGGGCCTTCATCCGTGTCTAAGTGTGGATTATGCCTAAGACCCTGGGCTTCAGGACCTGCCAGACCTCCTGCTGTTCTTTCCCACACAGTAGCAGACGTTCAAGCTGCCTCAGGGAGCCTCTCATTCTCTCCAAATGTAAGATCTCTTCAGGTTTTTAAGAACAGATATGATAAACTGAGGGAGGACAGGCTCAAACTCGTGTTTATTGAGCACTTGCAGAGACCCGCAGGATCAGAGTCACCCCTCTGTACACTAGATCCACAAAGAGTCCTGGTGACTGTCTCTACTGCAACAAACGGCAAAAACCCTGGCGGCCCTTTGGAACCATCAAAACAGAAAAGATCTGATTTCCCAGAAAGGGAGAAGAGAAGGGGAAAGTCACCCCCTCAGGCTGGGTGTCAGGAGACCTTGCATCCCCCTACAGGTACAGCTGAGGCTCCCATCCCCTCCAGTACTGACACAGCACCAGCTAAGACTATCATATCGCATATTGAGAAACTGTACTTGCATTGGCACCAGACTCTGTCTCCCCAAGACACAAGGACTCCAAAAACAAAATTGAAATTGTCATCAGTACTGCCTCCAGCAAGCAGAAGTGAAGGATGCCCTGATCATATTATGGTACCATCTGCTGTACCACCACACATTCTGGCTCCAAATGTTTCCTAACTGAAGCTCCAGTACTGTCCAATTTTTTAACCCAGGAAAACCCTCAGATCTTGGAGGAGCCTTAATCACCATTGCTGAGGGGTACCAAGAGACACTTCACACTGGTAGTGTCTCACCTTCCAGAGCCTACTTATCCTATGTTACCCTCTTAAATTGTGTCCCACCCTCTGATACTGGCAGGGTCTCCGGTCCCTCAAAATTCTTTGAGGGTACACAGACACACTTCTGGTTGATTCTAACTCAGCACTCTTCTCAAGCTCCAGTATCAAAGCAATTACAGAATCCTTTCCAGGCCCTGATACCAGCTTGACCACCAGTAGCAACACCATTTTTCCCTCCACTTAACACAGAAGATGACACTTCATCTGATTCAGAAGTGTCTGTACAAGGTTCCCCTTTCAACCTCCCTCACTTGAGGTATGCTTTGATGAAAGTCCTAGTAGGGGATGCGCCCAACAACCCTGGCAAGGACAACCATTGGGTCCTGCTCCCTTCCTTTGTGCTCCACCACAGTGGGTGTATTGGAACTGTTGGGCCCTTTATGGTGACCAGTTATACACGGCCCCATCTCGTAAGAGAGCATGTCAAGAAATACTACTACCATCCAGCAGCATCGTACAGGGGAGCAAGAGCCAACTGCAGAAGGAGCATCACCAAGTCTTTCTCCTCACCAGACAAGGCTGTCATGCCTCCCCCACTGTCTTATGCTGACAATTTCAAGGGCTTTCAGGACTTTATGAAATTTACAGCTGAGACCCTGCACATTCTGTTGGAGGAGGTATCGGAGCCCTAACACTCCTTGCTGGACATTCTTTACACATCTCCTTGGCAAAATTGCCTTACTCATTGATGATACTCTTCCGGCACCTGCATGTTTTGTGTGGCAAACCCTAGCTATTATACTATCTGCATGTAAATGGGCAGATAAAAAATACTGCATAGCACTCAAAGGATGGGCATGTCTCTTCCCCCATCCTGCACCCATCAATGAGCAGAACAGACAACACCAGTTCCATTCTATGCCTTCCGATAAAGAACTAAAAAGACTTGATCTTTTGGGACAAAAAAGCTACTTTTCTGCCATGCTGCAGTTCAGAGTAGGCAATTACCAAGCCCTGATGGTGAAGTCCAATTTTTACAAACTATTTCAAATTCTCATCTTTTATTGAATATGTGCCACCGGGTTAGAGAATTGAGGTATGAACGACTGCTTGTATAGGTTGTGTTTGTTGGGTGTGTAAATGGTTGAGCGCCAGAACTGAAGATACCTTGAGTGCAGTCTTGCTAAAGATGTTAGAAATGTACTGGCTGCCATATGGCTCAGAACTCGAAGACAAGCTCTTGCTGTGGTTTGTGGGCTCTGTTGTACTGTTCAGATGAGGCTGGACATAGGTTGAATCTGTTCCTGGGCAGGTAAGCTCCGGCGGTACAGGAGGCCGGAGTGTTCCTGACTAAGTCTATTCGTTGAGTGGATGAGAGAGTAGCCTTTTCCGCATTGAGGGGAAGGCCCAGTCAGTGAACAGAGCTCGAGTCTACTGAGGAAACCCCCTTTTTTTTTTTTTTTTTTTTTTTTTGAACCTGTCAGCTGAACTGTTCCCTCCTCCATCTGTCTCATAAAACCTCATTTCTCAGCCAGGAGGGCAGGCGTATATGGAGCCTTGATGTCTGACCTGCCGCACATGATGTTCTTCTGTGACAAGGTAATCCTATGTCCACACCCTCGTCCTCCCTAAGGTTTCCTCAGAATTCCACATCAGCCAGGAGATTCACCTACTGGTGTGTTTATCCCAAGCCTCACTCTTCAAGAGAAGAAATGAGCCTTCATACACTGGATATAAGAAGAGCTCTTGCCTTTTTCCTAGACAGGATTAGGTCCTTTTAGGACATCACTCAGATTTTTTTATCTCAATTTGTAGAAATGTGTGAAAGGACAGGATATTTGCATTCAAACACTGTCCAAAGGGGCTACAGCATGCATCTTAACCTGTGACAAAGCCGCAGGGGATTGCCCCCCTGCAAGACTTGTAGCTTGCTCCACCAGGGCTCAATCTATCTCCGTAGCCCTGCTGAGAAACACATCTATCCAAGCCATCTGCAGTCTGATCTTCAGTACACACATTCTCCCAACACTACACTCTTGTGACTGCTTCCAGAGCTGACCCAGCTTTCGATGATGCTGTTCTGTGATCTGTACTAAATCCACCTTCTCGGCACTCTCCTCTGTGCTGGCACTGCTCAAGAAGGAGGAGAGGTTACTTACCTTGGACAGTAACAGGGGATCTTTGAGATGCGTGTCTCTCTTTGGGTGCTCCACTCTCCACCCTCCTTCCCTTCTGCCTCATGTTGGACTTCCATGACCTGAGAGGGAATTGGAGTGGTGGCAGGTCCAACCCTCCCTATGTGCCCTTATACCATAGTGCTCTGGTCCGTAGGGATTCCTGTTTATAGAGTGAGATCAGTACTGTATCCTGGAGCAGTTAGGAATCCAGCGCAGTCTTTGAACTGGGATACTGTGTTCCTTGTGCCTGACACTACCAAATAGACTGGCAGCAGCAATCTGCATCAACTGTATCTTCCAAGTGGCCTTCAAGGAGAGCTCCACATACAGCATGTTGTGATAGTCTAAACTAGAGGTCCCAATGGCATTGGTAAGTGAGGAAAAGTATGCGCTGGAGAAAGAGAATCACAACTGCATTTCTGGGTGCAGATGTAAGCAGGGTGGATTGAGTTAAATCACCAGGTGGAGAGCCTTGATTTAAATCCATTAATGTTAATCAACTTTTCCATTTGTACTTCAGTGACTTTTTTTTTTTTTAAAGGTGCATTTTCATTGGTTGATATAACCATTAAACCATGTTGATTTACAACTAAATAGAGCTTTTAGGTTAGATTTGGAACATCTTTTTGCTACTATACACTATAATTATATGCAATTATATGCCTTAATATTTTCAGATACTTAATTGTACATTTTTAGTATGTGAGATTTTGGGTACATAAACTTCTTATCAAAACATATATCACATGTAAAACTAAATGATTTATTAAACAGAAAGATTAATTGGTCTGTGAATTAATTAAACTGATTATTTCAGGTCAGGCATATTTGAAAGTTTTCCCAGGCTAAGTGGAAGTGACTGGAGCTCAAGTTCCTACTTGCCTAAGTCACTTGAAAACTAGACAGTGTCCTAAGTTACTTACACTGTCTTCCAGTCTTTTAAAACTAGTAGATCTCATCCCCTTCATCTTCATTTTTATTCATAGACTGCAAGAGAGAGACAAGTTTTCCTGCTTTTTGAACTGCCAATCGATTTTTGTCAACTTTGAATGAATTAGCGCAAATGAAGAAAATTATTCTTTCTGTGCCTACGGAAGCAGCTACTGCTGTCAATAGCTGATTTAGCACTTCGACAAACTCTGATTCTGGATAGTTAGCTAGTGATTTCTCCCAGTTCAGTGGTGTGACTTCCTTTCAATTGAGAACTGAGCCAATCAGAGCTCAAGTAGAGAGAAGCTATAAAACAGAAGTATGAGACCACCCAGGTGAGCTCAACCGATGATCCTGTCGAGATACGTGATAGTGCCTCCTGGAATCAGAGGCCCTGGGTCACAATGCAGGTGATCACTTTGCCAATCTCTTGCACTTAGATGTACAGCCTCTGCATCCCCCACAGGATCAAGCCTTTAATACGGTAAATGACCTATTTATAATGCTTGACCTCAGAGGTTAGATTTTTTTTCCCCCCGATTCTCTTTATATTGGAAAAGCAGCCTTTAATTCAAACGTTTTGATGAGGTTCATGGATTAAGAATATCCATTTTCTGTTTGTTTTAAGAGATTATAATAAATTTAGGCGTTAATTTTAATATTAAACAATTTATTTTTGAAAAGAACTTCTTCTTATTTAAATTTAAAAAATCCAGTTTTTTTTCAAAAAAGAATTTTGAATCAATTCTCATTTACCCTGGATTTCAGTGTTTAGCTGCCCACTTCCCTTAAAAATCCATGTGAAATTGGATATTTAAAAGCACCTTTTGGGCAAAGAATGGATGAATCACCACATAGTGGGGAATACAGTTGCTACCCTGCCCATCTAGATGCTTTTCCCCCTGCATGCTGTCATCACCTCTTTCTTGTCTGGACTCTGCTTCCTCCAGCTCATATTCATCCACATCTCTCTCCACCACACACGGGGAATGCAGACACTACAGCTGTAAGGAGGAAAGATTTTTCTACTTTGCATGGGATAGAAAGAACCTCAGGCCAACTCTGGAAATTTACTACATTCTCTTTACAAACCAACTTTGGCTTCCAATCATTTAGAATGTCTAAAAGAGGTGGTGTGATGGGAGTGTAGTGTAGTTAAGGAGTTAAGTGTGTAAGAGAGTATTTGTTTGTGCAATAGAACATTCTGGAGAGAGAGACGAGTTTTTTTTTTTACTGTTGTTTAACACCCAAAATCAGAGCCCCATACATAATGCAAGTATGTAACCACATTAATAGCTGCAAAAGTTACCTTTTCCCACAGAGTTGCAAATATCTGTTTATACTGCATAAACCCACAATAACAACCATTCTCCCTAAGCTGGACAGAATCCAGAAAGGCTCCCCTCCTTCTGAGCTGCATTATCCTGGCAGGTGTGATATTTCTTTGCTATAATGCAAACAAATAATATGCATTAGCCATATATTTTCACATTGTATGATATTTTTGGAATCTTTTCAATAAAGTAGAAGGTTTTGAATTATTTTTTGTAATCAGTGAACATAATTCTTGCTTAGATCTGGAGGCCTTGCTTCATAATTTAGGTCTCATGTACTTGCATAATTGCCCAAATGCGTTCGGTGCTGTACTATGGGTAAAATGGGCAGAAGAATATCTACATGAGAGAACATTACAGGACTAGTGGGATTAGGATATAATTTATATCCTCGGATGTAGAGTTTATTCTTGCTTGTAATATATTATGAAATTTGGACTTTTCCTTTCAGGCATCTTCCCCAAAGGCTATCTGAGGATATCCAGGATTTTGTCACTGATGTAGCCTACAAAATGGAGCTTCTACAGGTGGAAAACATGGTTCTGAGCCCCTGGGTATTAATTGCTTCTGTCCTGCTCCAGAATTTGCCAGCCATAGATTTTGAACTTCTGGTTGAAAAGACAGTTTGGCTGAAAGGCTTAACGCAGGCTTTTGGAGGGTTCCTCGAGTGGCCTGGTATGCAGATAAGTTATATTCCTTTTGCTAAGGAAAGTGACACTGTGAAGCGAGTTTTATTTATGTTGAAGCTGTACTAAAAGCCAAGCATAGGGGTTTTGGTCCTGATCAAGAGATTTTGACTGAAAATCCAGTCATGTGGAGATGGAACAGATGTGCTACTTTTTTGAGGTGTGAAGGGATAAAGAGGGAGAAACTCCAGTATATTATATTAAAGTAGTGCTGAGATTTGCCTAATGTTGTTTCTTTATCCAAACCCTAACTTTTGAAAGCATAGGTCACAGAACGTTATCTAAGCTGAAACAGGAGCTCCGTATAGTACTGAGTCTAAAGTTTGATATCGAGTGTAATGTAAACTGCCCCTGTAATCAAGAACCTCCTAAACACATGCACAGAAAGTCACATTACATCTTTGATTTTTTTTTCTCCTATTCCATAGTTTGAGAGTGTTTACTGCCTCAAGGTTTGCTCTCCTGCCCAGTCTTTAAATTTAACCTGTCTTTAAAGTGGCTCGTGATACTTTGTATGGGGAGCCACTGAGAGCTATGCAAGCCAAAAAGATGAGGGAAATTCAGTCTCATGTTTCAGTATATAAGTAGTAACATACATAAACTTTGTTTACACTATATGATTAAGATGACAGTTTTCCCTTTAAAATCTCTCAAATATAAACTATAGTCCAAGCAGGTCTTTACTCTAATACTCATTTGTACATCATAAAAAGGGGGAATATTTTTACACACTGCAGGCAGGGCTGGATTAACTCTCCAGTGGCTTGGAGCTATTAGATTTTGTGGGGCCCCCGTACACAAGTCTTTCCTCATTTAAAACAAAGTTATCACAATTATGGCATCGAGGCTATTAACACTATACTAAACTTGCCTTTTAATTAACATAAAGCCTTTCTGTGATTACATTTCAGTCTTAGAACATATAGAAAATAAATAAGTTAATTCAAAATAGCCTACTTCTTACCTTAGAACAGCTGTTGTATTAGTTTCTTTCAGGCTGGGGCAGAGTGTTGGGGTGCAGGAGAGGGGTGTGGGCTATGGGAGGAAGTTTGGGGCAGGAGAGGATTCTGACTTGGGGTTGGGGTGCAGGAGGGGGTGCAAGGTGCAGGCTTCACCTGGGAAGTGCTTACCACAGGCGGCTTCTGGCAAGCGGTGCAGCAGGGCTCAGGCAGGCTGCTTGCTTGCCTGCCATAGCCCCATGCTGCTCCCGGAAGCTGGCATGTCTCTGCGCACCTCTGGTGGGGAGGGGGACAGTGTGTCTCTTTGTGCTGCCCATGTCCATAAGCACAGCTCCCATTGGATGGGAACAGGCCAATGGGAGCTGTGGGGATGCTGCTGGATGTGGGGGCAGTGCACAGAGCTGCCTCCCTCTTCCCCCTCCTCCCAGCCAGGGGCTGCAGAGACGTGCCAGCAGCCAGCTGCTTCCAGAAGTGGCGTGGGGCCACGGCATGCATCCTACCTGAGTTCTGCTGAGCCCTTTAGCCCAGGGCCCTGGGCTGCAGCCCCTAAAGTCCCTGCATTAATCCAGCCCTAACTATAGGAAAAAAAATAGACCTACCACAGTGTAGCAGAACTCTGTCCATCACGAAAGAACACCCATCTCTCTTCCTTCCAGATGCTTTCAGTTGTCTGGCTGAAGGAAAGCTCTGCCTCTGCAAACCCAGTAAAAATAACTACCCGAATGGTATATGTCCCAAACCAACAGCCTCATTACAGAGGGAATGAAAGAATACTCCAAATATAGGCATTTTGCAGTGTTTGTTTTGTTGTTTTTTTTAAGCAAACATAATGAATTTTTGTTTTAGTAGGATTATAAGTAAGGCCCTACTTGATTTGTCAAATAATTGTGGCTGAGTTGCAGAGAAGACATTGAAAATTGTGGAAAAGTAATAATGGACCTTTTATTATTTGCAGTAATTCGGGAAAGCTGGAGTGGACCTATTTGTTTAAGAAAAATGTGCTGGAACTATATTAATACTGCAATTTTTTTTTTTATAACCAGACATTTTGCTGCAACTATGTTACAGTCATGAATGCATGGGGCTGACAAAGGGAACTCCCACTGTCAGCCTCCCTGGGCTAACAAATTTGTAATGGAAGCCTAATATTGCAGGATCAGCAATTTCTGCAATATCGCCGTTTAAATAGGTCCTTAGTTATAAATAAGGAGACGATTCTGTCATGGATTCCATGACTTTCTGGGACGTCTGTGACTTCTGGGCAGGGCCGCTGCAGCGTCAGCTCCATGGCTGCGAGAGAGGTCCAAGGCTGCCAGAGCCATGGTCCTTGGCATGCCAGAGCAGTTGCTAGGTTGGGTCATCCCCCTTGGGATCGGAGAAGCAGCAGTCAGCCTGTGCCACAGGAGCAGCTGCGGGACTGGAGCAGCTGCAAGCCACCGGCAGCGCTCTGTTTATCCTTCCCTCAACCCCAGGGTATCTTTAGTAAAAATCAGGGACAGGTCTCGGGCTTCTGTGAATTTTTGTTTATTGACTGTGATCTGTCCCTGACTTCTACTAAAAAATACAGAATCTTAACGTTAGTTATAAGTATAAACTGTGTACTGGAACATAGACCTTTTCTTGTACATGAGCTCTCTAATAAATTTTGCTGCTATTAAAATGTTGTTGCACTTCTGCAAAGTGAAGCACATATCTGATCTCACTTGGCGCCACTAGATGCTACAGTAATGTAAATAATAAGCAGTAACGATCTCTGCTGATGATCCTTCCCTCCTTCCGAGGGCTGTAATTCATCAGGAATAAAGCAGATAATCTAAATTGCTGTAAAATGTCAAACTACAGATTCTCAATTTCCTGCTCTTGTTTTTTTCCCCATCAGTTTATCCTTAAACTTGGTGTGGTATTCTGGATTCTGGAAAGTTCTTCCACTAGGTGTTTGTATCTTTGGAGGCCTTGGTTGCTTTACAGAAGTTTTCAGACCTCCCAGATGTGGTCTGAAATTCTGTGATCTGGAACACTCAGCAACCAATTTTTTTTAATATATGATATGACTGATATATACATGCATATATATTAGTCATGATGCTTTGAAGATATCCAGGTGTTTAAGCAGCATTTATGTAGCACATCAGCAATATTTTTTTAACAGATCAGCAACGGTAGCATCCCAGCAGGCAAAAACTGTGATCCTAGCTTGGCTCATGGTACTCATCCCCTAGACCGTGTCTGCTAGCAGAGTTCTCTTTGGCCCTCTATATTCTGTAAAACTAAATGGCAGAATCATTTACTATTAAAAATAAGCAGCCAATATTGTCAAAATGCAAGACAAAGGACTGATGATAGGGCAGATTCCACTGTTTTCTGCTGGCCACTTTATGGGGCTTAAATTTTAGGTTGACATAGCTGTGTCGCTCAGGGGTATGAAAAATCCTCATCCCAGAGTGACGTAATTATGCTAATCTAACCCCCAGTATAGATGCAGTTAGGTTGATGGAAGAATGCTTTCATCAGTGTAGCCATTGTTGCTCTGAGAGATGGTGTTCCTACAGCAACAGAGAAACCCCTTCCGTCAGTGTAGGCTCCATCTCTGCTGCAAGGTTATGCCAGCATAGCCATGGTGATGTAACTATGCTGGTATAGTCCCCCACAGCATAGACAAGACCTGGGTATGATTATATGTTCGGGTTTTTTTTTTTTACTTTGAGTTATTAATTTGAAGTGGTTAGCACATTTTTTGTAAAAACCAGTTTGGACACTCCATCAGAGTTTGTGGTTTGTAGTCTATGGGCTTGGCTACACTCGAAACTTCAAAATGCTGCCGCGGGAGCGCTTTGAAGTGTGTGTGGTCGCTGCACGTACTCCACCTCCCCATGGGGATTAGCTTGCAGCACTGGGAGCTGCCCTCCCAGCACTGTGGCACTGTTTACACTGGCGCTTTACGGCGCTGTATCTTGCAGCGCTCAGGGGTGTGTTTTTTTCACACCGCTGAGCGGGAAAGTTGCAGCGCTGTAAAGTGCCAGTATAGCTAAGGTCTTTGTAAACCCCATAGCCCTTTCCCAACCCCACTCCACCTTTAGCTCCTGGTTGTTTCTCTGTTGGTCGTACTAGCTGTTTGAATACATTGGGCTTATTTATCTATTGTTGAAATGTACCTATGTGTAAGAAAACTATATTAAAGGATTGCTAAACAACTTATCTGCCTCACCACTTCTCACCCTGCTGAGCAACTTCAGTGCACTGGCAAAGTTAGGCCAAGAGACCTTGAAGCAGCAGATAAGCCACCATCTGCTTGCAGATGAAAGTTATGTTAAAACTGATTTTAAAAGAAACAAATGTACCCCTTTAATGTCCTGTAGATTGGCATGGACAGAGTCCTATGATCATATGTTTTATCTCTTCATGTTCAGTTTAAGGTTATTGTCTATTCCCTTGCTTGTTAGTATATTCTGGTCAGAGAAAGAATATTGTCTCATATTCTACATTGAGAATGTTTTGAAACAGTTTGATTTAAATAAATTAAAATATCTGAATTAGTCAAAGTAGAATAACTCAAGCTAAGCTTTGTGAGTGGAAGAGGCCGTGCATATGTTGTATACTTTTGATCTCATACCACAAATTCTGGGGCGTGCTTATCTTAATACTTTTTTCTTATCTGCTATAACCTCAGCTTTGCAAACACTCATTCATGTCTTTGAATAGCGTTCTCAGTAAAACCGTTCTTGAAAAAGTGTGCCAGGGATATGTCTTATGAAGCAAGTAGAACTTTGAGCATGGGTACAGTGTGTTAACTGTAAGCAAGTGTGTTATCCAATGATGGTCCCATTTTTTACTTCTTTTAGTTTGAGTGTGAGGGATCTTTGGTTTGTGGGAATTGAGGGAAACTTTGTCAAGTCCCCTAGATCTGATTCAAAGGTTACAATATCAGAAGACTTCACAACAAAAGAATGGTATCTATCGGAAGTTATTTTAGCTGATTCAGTGTGAAAGATTGCTGTATCTAAAAAGCTTACCTCCTCAATAACTCTTTTCTTTATCCTTTGTAGCTGTAGTCTACTTAGTCAACCAGGCTTATTTGCTTAACATATCCTTACGTCACTACTTTAAGGAAGTTTCTCTAATATAAATGATCTCACAGATTGGATAATAATAAGCAGGTTCTTGAAAACTATATCTTCCCTTTCCAACCCCTTCCCGCAACCAAACTGGTATAAGGGTCTAACTGAGAACTGCTTAGGAAGATGAGCCACTTGCAACAAGAGCTAGTCTTAAATCAAAATTCTCCTCTTAAATACTTATCCATCTAATTTTGATTTGACTTTCTCTCCTTATGTGTGCAATACTCCCATTTACACTAATGTAATATTGGTGCATGCAGCGGTAGAACAATATCTGAATTGAGATTAACCATGCAGATCTAAGAGGCAAATTTTGCTCTTACCTTGACAGAGGGATAGATGAGAATTAAAAATGTACATTTGCAAATCTAAAATAAATGTGGTGAACAGAGCTGTGAAATGTACCTGTCTAATAGTGTAGCTGTGTTCTCCATTGAGAAGTTTAGAACAGTGGTTATCCATTTTTTGGTTGTAGGGAGGGAAGGAGACCACTTCCTATTTCCTGAGGTGATAAATAGGGCCCTACCAAATTCACAGCCATGAAAAACATGTCATGGACCATGAAACCTGGACTCCTACTGTGAAATTTGTGTTTTGTGTGTACTTTTACCCTATGCTATACAGATTTCACGGGGGAGACCAGCATTTCTCAAATTGGGGGTCCTGACCCAAAAGGGAGTTGGAGGGGTCACAAGGTTATTTTACAGGGGGTGTTGCCACCCTTACTTCTGTACTGCCTTTGAGCTGGGCAGCTGGAGGGCGGTGGCTGTTGGCAGGGTGCCCAGCTCTGACGGTAGCACCCCACCAGCAGTAGTGCAGAAGTAAGGGTGGCAATACCGTACCTTGCCACCCTTATTTCTGCAACTCTGCCTTCAGAGTTGGGCGTCTGGAGAGTGGCAGCAGCTGACTAAGGATTCAGCTCTGCAGGCAGCAGTGTAAAAGTGGCAATACCGCAACCTACCACCTCTTTTCCCCCCCCCCCCCCCAATAACCTTGTGACCCACCCACAACTCCTTTTTGGGTCAGGATCCCTAAAATTACAACACTGAAATATCAGATTTTAAATAGCTGAAATCATGAAATTTATTATTTTTTTTTAAAGTCTATGACCGTGAAATTGACCAAAATGGACCATGAATTTGGTAGGACTCTAAAGATAAGGTTTAGAGTGTAGTTCCAGGAATGCCTGAAATTATTCTCTCCACCTCACCCTATGCTTTTTTCTGCCTCTTTCCAGCATGGATCATCCTGTAACAGTTTTTAATGCGTTCCTAGAGGTAAAAATTGTTCTAGATTGCAAAATATAATGTAATATTATACATTCTGCACTTACTTTTTCCTTTAGCATTTGTCTGAGTGTTGTCTTTTTACTAGATAACCTATGTGCCAATAAAGCAGTCACGTCCAGCCTTGCCCTGCACTCCAACATTGTAAGCCTTGTCAATGGCCAAGTGGTTTTAAATGACGTGAGAATGGAGAATGGAGCTACAGAGGAGCTTGTTTTTAAACAAGCCCTCTCCATCCTCATGTGTGGAGCCTACAGGAACCAGTTGCTAAATGTGTTTGTGCGCCCATCTCTGGTGGCAGTAGCATTGCAGATGACGCAAAGTTTCAGAAAAGGTAACTTCATAATATTAACGTATTATAAAGGAGCTTGACCTGACTTTCAAAGGTGTTGGGCACCTGGAGTGCCTGCTGATGTCACGGGGTGCTAATCAAATTGAATACTTACGCCAACATTCAGAATGAGGCCCACTGGCATCAGATTTTGTGATTTTTATTTTTTTGCAGCTTTTTAATGCCCTGTTCACACTAGCACAAAGTTAATCCATTTTCACAGCCACGTTACAGCATTCCTCTGGGAACCACAGCAGATGTTTTTGCAATGTTTTAAGTCACACGACAAGGTAATGTGACTCTCATTATTCCTGACATTATACTGATCTGGAACATACTACTGACTTGAAAGTAGATACTCTGCAGGCCTTTCTCTTGTTAGCATTCTGATTTGCATTTGGAGCTTGCCTGGGAGGATCAACTGCTGGAAACAGACAGGGTAAATAGTTTCCCGCACACCAGTTGTGGTATATGGAATGGTATTTGAAACAAGTTACTGCCTTTAGTAGGGTCTGAATGCTATTTAATAAGGTTGTTTTAATAGTTTAGTATGGACATGGCCTTGCTCTGACTGTTCAGGTGTTTTGAGTGTATGTACACATACTCTAGCGCTACCTGCATCCTAGATTTATTCCCATAGAGTGCAGTTAGTTGTAAAGCTCTCTCCATCTCCTTGCTCGTGTCTGCGAAATATTGTAGCAGTCAGTACTTTCCCTTGTTTAGTACTTGGGATAACTTTTTTTTTTTTTTAATGGAAAATGTTTGGTTTGGCAAAGATTAATTTTAGACATCTACAGTATTTTCTGTCTGTTCAGGGAGATTGCACAAATACAATCAACATTTCCCCTTTTTTAAGATGATACCATTTCAAGTTGAATCAGTCTCTGTGTACATGCTCATTTTTGTTTTTTTGTCCAAACATTTGTGCTAGAAGTTTCCTCTTACACTGAAGGCTTTTCCTCCAACCTTATTTTCCAAATGACTTAAATTAACAATGTTATCCTTAACCTTATCTCTTCCGTTTCTCCCCCTAGAGGAAATTTATAGTTGCTTCATCTTCTTGCGAGACATTTTATCTGATGAGTTCATCTTCTTCCCTGGCATTGCACTGAAGGTAAAATCATCCTGTGTAAATAAATAAGGGTACATGCACTTTTATCTGGGTACATGATGGATTAGCTTTAGTTTTGTGGCAAATTCTTTGAGCCTGAGATTTGTCAGTTCTCAGCTAACCAGGAGTTGGGAAAAACATCTCAAAGGAAACCCAAGTGTAGGTCATTCAGTGAATGTCACGTTCTACTGTGAGTAAGCTTTGCAGCAGTTTCTCCACATAGCATTAAAGGGCTTGTGCTGCTGAAAGAACACCTTTTCAGGCGAGTTGGGAAAACTACTGTCCTGACGTCTTGTGGATTGTGAAAGAAATTGTGGTGGTTGTTGTTTTTCATGAGAGTAAATTGTGCTAATCCTGATGCTCTGGTTAAATTCCAGTGTGCAGGGGCTGCATTTGCCTACATAAATGCTCCCAGGAAGTCTAGTATATTTCACTTACTTCTAAAAAACTGTCGTGGTAGAGTAGTGGTTGTGATGTAGAATAGAATGAGTGCTCTGTTCTCAGCAGAAATTATATTCACTACTTTAATGTTTTACTACTATGTCTTTATTATCATGGTCCACAACATTGATTCATGTTTTGCATAAATACAGTGCATATTACTGAATTTTAAAAAATCATTGTTAATAAAACTAGTTATTGCCCTTTCAATGTGGTCATGACTGGCCCTTTTGTCTAACTATATACAGCACATAAAGTATGCAATAGTGTAAATACAACTTAATGTAATGTCTTCTGAGACTTCTAGTTCAAAAGAAAAATTACCAAGAAGGATTAGGTGATGCTATGTTTGCTGCTCCCACTGAAATTAAAGTGAATGAAAGTTTTGATATTTAATAGTTCAGGGATTGGGCCCAAATAGCTGCCCAAGTTTAATTTTAATCAAAGAAAAGTTATATAAACACTTTAGACAAAAGTAACAAATTATTACATTGCATCTGTACTATTTTAAAATAGCCACAGGTTTTCAATACAAAAAGGAAAAGAGAGAGCCTTCCAGGTTGCTTATGTGACTGCATATGTTAACTTAAAAGTTCAAGTAATGTTTTCTTAAGATAAAACAAAACAAAAACCATACACCAGAGCACCAAACTTGAAGGAAGTGTTTACACTGGAAACACAGATTAAAGTGTTGTTGAAACTATGTAAAGAACAGCTCGTACAGTCCCTTCAATCCTTTGGATATATGGTATGTCGGAAATGCTTTGGATTTTAGAGTGCAGATCTGAGATGTTCTCATTTCAAAAGTCTTCAGAAAATTTAATTCCTAACTACATTGTAAGTCCCCTAGAAGTGTGACTATATTTTAACACAGAAAAGAGAGAAAATAGTCTTAAATTTCTAAAGATTCTGTTAATGCAGTGAAAGAAATCCTAAAATTTGTATATATTGGAGAACTCAGAATTTGTATTGTGAATTAATCACAGTTAACTCTCGTGATTAACTCAAAAAAATTAATCACACTGTTAAACTATAGAATTTGAAATTTATTAAATATTTTTGGACGTTTTTCTACATTTTCAAATATATTGATTTCTATTACAATACAGAATACAGTGCTCATTTTATATTACAGATATTTTCACTGTAAAAATGATAAAAGAAATACACCTGTACCCTGATATAATGCTGTCCTCGGGAGCCAAAAAAAAACTTACTGCGTTATAGGTGAAACAGCGTTATATTGAACTTGCTTTGATCTGCCGGAGCACGCAGCTCCCCTTACCCCCCTTCTGGAGCACTGCTTTACCATGTTATATCCGAATTCGTGTTATATCAGGTCGCGTTATATCGGGGTAGAGGTGTAGTGTTTTTCAACTCACCTCATACAAGTACTGTAGTGCAATCTCTTTATCGTGAAAGTGTAACTTACAAATTTAGATTTTTCTTTTGTTACATAACAGCACTCAAAAACAAAACAATATAAAACTTTAGAGCAGCAGCAGCTAGCACATCCCTTGGCCCACGCCAATTCCCGCAGTCCCCATTAGCCTGGAACAGCGAACCACGGCCAGTGGGAGCTGCGATCGGCCGAACCTGCAGATGCTTCAGGTAACCAAACCGTCCAGGCCCGCCAGTGGATTTCTCTGATGGGCTGTGTTCCAAAGGTTGCCTATCACTGCTTTAGAGCATACAAGTCCACTCAGTCCGTCTTATTCAGACAATCGCTAAGACAAAAACAAGTTTGTTTACATTGACGGGAGATACTGCTGCCTGCTTCTTATTTACAGTGTCGCCTGAAAGTGAGAACAGGTGTTTGCATGGCACTTTTGTAGCCG
This sequence comes from Gopherus flavomarginatus, assembly GCF_025201925.1. Lineage (NCBI taxonomy): Eukaryota > Metazoa > Chordata > Testudines > Testudinidae > Gopherus > Gopherus flavomarginatus. The sequence goes on from NC_066620.1 coordinate 86,320,251, forward strand.
GCATTGCAAGGTATTTACGTTCCAGATATGCTAAACATTCCCATGCCCCTTCATGCTTCAGCCACCGTTTCAGAGGACATACTTCCATGCTGATGATGCTTGTTTAAAAAAAAAAAATGCATTGATTTAATTTGTGACTGAACTCCTTGGGGGAGAATTGTATGTTTCCTGTTCTGCTTTACCCACATTCTGCCATATATTTCATGATATAGCAGTCTCAGATGATGACCCAGGACATGTTCATTTTAAGAACACTTTCACAGCAGATTTGACAAAATACAAAGGGGATACCAATGTGAGATTTCTAAAAATAGCTACAGCATTTGACCCAAGGTTTTAAGAATCTGAAGTGCCATCCAAAATCTGAGAGGGACGAGGTGTGGAGCATGCTTTCAGAAGTCTTAAAAGAGCAACATTCCAGTGTGGAAACTACAGAACCCGAAACACCAAAAAAGAAAAATCAGCCTTCTGGTGGTGGTATCTGACTCAGATGATGAAAATGAATAGGCATCAGTCTGTTCTGCTTTGGATTGTTATTGAGCAGAACACATCATCAGCATGGACATACGTCCTCTGGAATGGAAGCATGAAGGGACATATGAATCTTTAGCACATCTGGCACATAAATATCTTGCAACGGCTGGCTACAACAGTGCCATATGAACACCTGTTCTCAGTTTCAGGTGATACTGTAAACAAGAAGCAGGCAGCATTATCTCCTGCCAATTGTAACCAAACTTGTTTGTCTGAGTGATTGGCTGAAGTAGGACTTGTGGCTCTAACATTTTACACTGTTTTATTTTTGAATGCAGTTATTGTTTTTACATAATTCTACATTTTGTAAGTTCAACTTTCATAATAGAGAGATTGCACTACAGTACTTGTAATGGGGGAATTGAAAAATACTATTTCTCTTGGTTTTTTACAGTGCAAATATTTGTAATAAATATAAAGTGAGCACTGTTCACTTCGTAGTCTGTTGTAATTGAAATCAATATATTTGAAAATGTAGAAAACATCCAAAAATACTTAAATTGTATTCTATTATTGTTTAACAGTGCGACTTTCAATAGGAATTAGGTGCTTAAATGTTGTTTGTTTTAAGTAGGAAAAGAAGTTTTGTTTGAACTTATGATAACTAACTCCACTTCAACCATGGCATGGTCCCTACTTTAGAGAGCTTTTAACATGTTTTATGTTAGATGGTTGTCATTGTTGCTAGCGGAGTGCCTAGGGTTGACCACGACCAGCTAACAGCCATCATACTGGGGCAAAGTCCCGGATTAAGTGATGTAGGCTAATGTAATGCCAACTTCTTTCCTAGACAAGACCAGGTCTCAGATACCTTCCTGTGCAGATAGAGGCCATTATATTATGAGGCCTCCCAGTTTGAGAATATGAACTCCATACCTGTTTAGAAATTGATTCTTGGTATACCTGAGATTGTCTAGAAAACTTCTTTCAGGAACTTCAGTGGCAGCCTGATGGTAGCTGTATGCTTTATTTTCATGAGGAGACTTAGCTGCACTTGTCCTAGTTGGGAAAAGTACCAGTTACACTGTTTTTCCTTTGCCCCACAGGACTTTGAAGAAGGATGTTTTCTGCTTACAAAATGTGATGTAATTCAAGTAACTCCCCAGGAAATCTTAGTTACAGAGAGAGGAAATTCTGTAGCAGTCTTCTTGGCAGCTCTGTTCAGGCCTTTTATGAAAGGTTACCAGGTACACAATTCTTCACAAAGTTTGCACCTACTCTCTCCTGTTCTCCCACTCATAAGTTCTATGGGGAATGGCATGAATCATGGTTCTTCTATGGTAGAAACACTAAGTGTTAACATGGGTGGGAGTGGAAGGGAGAAGATACATAGCAGTAGTAAGTTTTATCTAACAATGTGAAGAGATTGGTTCCCTCTCATGACACAGATTTAAAAAAAAAATACAGAGTAGTTAACTTCTTATGTGGTAGTGCTAAGGTTCTTGTGACAGGCTAGTTGGAGCTGTGGTATCTTACATAAGTGAAGCTGCATGTGAGGGTTGGTGTTCTGCCCCTGTGAAGTGCAGTCTATTTAAGAAGAGCAATCCAGAGTAACAAACACCTTGTCCTGTTTAGGTCCCAGCACAAATAGTGCCTAAGTCAAAAATAAATGAGTAAGTTTTCAGCCAAAAGAGGAAGGGTATGCTGCCTGGTTTAGCCCCCTCCCTTGCAAATCATTCCCTCAGGATTTATAAAGTTCACTTCTCAGGGAATCTGTTGTTAATGGGCTAATTGCCAGTCCTTAGAAGGAGGACTTCTTTAGCATATGTAAATGGATAGTATGCAAACTGCAGAAGTTGGTTGTATGTTTGGCCAAAGCCTGCATGGGAATTCTTCGCCCTGTCAATGTTTATTTTAATTCTACTCCCCACTCACGAAGCCTACCAAAACTAAATAATTCTTTACACTTCTTAAATAAAATAAAATAAATATGCTAGAAGAGGATAGCAAATTCCCACCACTGTGAGACTGTCAGTTATTGGCTAGATCATAGTGGCCAGGGTCATAAGAGTGGTTCTATTGGGTCAAACTAAAGGTCCATCTAGGCTAGTATCCTGTCTTCTGACCGTGGCCAATGCCATGTGCCCCAGAGGGAACGAATAGAACAGGTGATCATCAAGTGATCCCTCCCCTGTCATCCATTCCTAACTTCTGGCAAACAGAGGCTCAGGACGCCATTGATGAATCTATCCTCCATTAATTTACCTAGTTCTTTTTTGAACCCTGTTATAGTCTTGGCCTTCACAACATCCTCTGGTAAGGAGTTCCACAGGTTGACTGTGCATTGTGTGGAAAAAATACTTCCTTTTGTTTGTTTTAAACTTGCTATTAATTTCATTTGGTGGCCCCTAGTTCTTATGTTATGAGGAAGAATAAATAACACTTTCTTATTTACTTTCTCCACTCCAGTCATGATTTTATAGATCTCTATCATATCCTCTCTTAGTCATCTCTTTTTTCAAGATGAAAAGTCCCAGTCTTATTTATCTCTCCTCATACGGCAGCCGTTCCATACGCCTAATCATTTTTGTTGCCCTTTTCTGAACCTTTTCTAACTCCAATATGTCTCTTTTGAGATGGGGCCACCACATCTGCACACAGTATTCAAGATCTGGGCGTATCATGGATTTATAGAGAGGCATTATGATATTTTCTGTCTTATTATCTATCCCTTTCTCAATGATTCCCAACATTCTGTTAGCTTTGTTGACTGCCGCTGCGCATTCAGTGGATATTTTCAGAGAACTATCCACAATGACTCCAAGATCTTTTTTGAGTGGTAACAGCTAATTTAGACCCCATCATTTTATATGTATAGTTCGGATTATGTTTTCCAATGTGCATTACTTTGCATTTATCAACAAGTCACCCAGTTTAAGAGATCCTTTTGTAGCTTTTCACAGTCTGACTGGGACTTAACTATCTTGAGTAGTTTTGTATCCTCTGCAAATTTTGCCATCTCACTGTTTACCCCTTTTTCCACTCATTTATGAATGTTAAATAGGACTGAGCCCAGTACAGACCCCTGGGGGACACCACTATTTACCGCTCTCCATTCTGAAAACTGACCATTTATTCCTACCCTTTGTTTTCCTATCTTTTAACCAGTTACCAATCAATGAGAGAACCTTCTCTCTTTTCCCATGACAGCTTACTTTGCTTAAGAGCCTTTGGTGAGATTCCTTGTCAAAGGCTTTCTGAAAATCTAAATACACTATATCCACTGGATCCCCCCTTGTCCACATGCTTGTTGGTCTATTGATGGCTCCTCCACTGACTCACTATTGACCTAGGACAGGTTACTTCACTTCTGTATCTCACTTTCCCTATCTGTGAAATGGATGTTGCTGAAAAGGAATGTCACTTTTGACAGTGAGGCAACTTTTTCAAAGATGGGGACCATAAACCAGTTTCTAATATGACTTATTATTCAGTCTTGTTTTAAATACTAAGATTCTTGTTATGATTACCTAAACAATATTAAAATTTTCTAATGCTTTGCATAATGTTATATTTGTCAGCCTGCTAAAAATGTGTCTTCCAAATTGATTATTAAGAGGATATATTATTCCTTTAAAAATATTTGTTTTGTAATTAAAGACCAGTTCAAGTTACAGAATAAGAGGGAAAGCTCAAACACTTTTTTTTAAATTTTATTTTTTAGATAATCAGCAGATATCTTTCAAAAGAAACAAAAGAGGCCTTTACCGAGAAGCAGTTTATACTTGGAATCCGTAACTTTGCCTTTCAGCTTCTTCAGACAGGTATGTTTGCTTTGTGTGGTGGTGTTGGTGCTGTGATACCTTACGTGTGTAATAGTTTGATGAGTAATTAATGGACTTTTAACTGGCTCCTATGCTTTCTCTGTAGGAAGCACTCAGTGTTACGAAGTTTTGTCTTCTGACTTGCAGAAAAATGCCTTGGCAGCTTTTGTGCGCCTAGATGTAGTGAAGAAGATGAAAACGTAAGTAAAACAAGAGGCCCTCGGATTTACAAGAATATTAGTAAAAGAATTTTGCTGGGGTCTCGACACAAAAGTTGGAAGGTAAATGCAGACAATGTGTTGTCATTATGAGTCTGATTAGATCCACGGATGAGATCTAGCATAATTATCAATTGCAATGAGTGGTTATACATTGGAGATACTTCAGTTAGTATATCATAATTCACGTACAGCACCATCGGACTCTTATCTGATATCTTAATGGTTGAACTATAAAATACTAAACAATATATTACAACCCTGATTTTTCTGAACTTGAGCCAACTAAAGTTTGATTATATACCCCCCAGTGTCATACTGAGTCACAAAGTAGGCACCTTCTTTGTATGTGCCAGTTCCCCAAATATGGCATCTCTTCATCCCATATTAGGATTATGGGATCTGAAATTCAGCATTTACAAAGTTCACTACCTGGCTTCTAAATCTTTTGATCCCATTTCTTTTTTTATCTTGAGGTTTGAGGTGTTTCCCCCCAAGACCTTTGGATAAACAGGATTCTGCTCTGTTTGCGTAGATTGTTTGTAACACACTTTAAAATAGCTAGGTTTTTTTAATCTCGTTTTTATTAAAATGGAGACACAAATGACTGTTACAGGCAATGTACTAAACAGCTCATTCTGACTGTACCATAGTGTTGACTTTTGCTTTAGCATTGCAAGTTAAATGAATTTAAGCTACACTGTCTAACATTTCTAATTGTGAATAAATACTCGGGTTAACTGATAAAATATGAAACCAGCTAATGCTATAAAAAATAGTGTATATATACACATAAATGTGTTCATTTTATAAATTCCAAATATATTATGGATCTTCCTGTGGTATTAGTTAGTAGGGCAAACAGTTTGCAGTGAGCAGAGTACGTGACAAATTTAGCCCTTCTCCCTTTTATGAATAATCTGTTAATAGACACATTTTTACAAACTTGCATACTAGTCATAGTTGACCAAATGACGTATCCAATTTATTGTGAATAATCAGTCTTTGTTCTGCGATCTTAGTTGTGTGCTATCTTAGTTCTTTGACTGGGTGACCTTCTAGCTCAAACACTCAGATTTCAATCAAGATTGCCAACAGACTACTTCTGGTGTGAACGCTCGTGTAAAATAGGGATGCTTTCCCACATCACTGGGGTGTTGTGAGGAATAATTAGTTAAGACTAGTAGAGCACTTTGAATAAATCAGTGCGAGGTACTGTTGCTATTGTGGTATCAGCCTTTCTACCGCACCTAGCTGTGATGTTACAAAAATAAACTTTTATGAGGCACACCCTCAGCTGAAGTAAACTGGTGTAGCTCCATGGACATCAATGGTGCTATGATGATTTACACTAGCTCAAGATCTAACTCGATTTCAGATGGGTAGTTAAAACTCATATAATTAAAACAGGAAGGGAAATACAGGAGAAAAAATATGTTCTAGAAGCATACTTATCCCTCTGTAGTGTGGCTTTTTCAAAGAGCATGTGTGATGTGTCAGCAGACCTTTCAGAGCTGATTATGTGGGTAAAATTGATGGAGGAAGAATAATGAAAATATTATTTGCTCCAGATAACTTGAAGTATTATCCTTTTTTTAATATTCATTTTCCCATCCTAAAATAACAGCCTTATTACTGTTTCTCTCCCCGCCAACCCCTTATCTAGGACCAATGGATTTACTTACACTGTAAACAAAGAGGCACTCAATAAAACAGCCGAAATGTTTGGTAAGTGTATTTCTTATTGGTATACTAGTTAAACATGTATTTATGGGGAGACTTTCAAAGTCACAAAGAACTGTTTTAGATACCTAATTCCCATTGGAAGTCACATTATGTCTGGCATTGCATTACAATATATGCAGTAAAATTACTAATGTGAGATCTGAATGAAAAATAAACTGTTTTTAAAATGTTCTTGTTTGCATGATTAACTCCAGCTTAGCATTGGACATAGCCTTCTAATCAATGTATGTGCTTCTCTTTCATCCTTAGATTTTCGGATACCCATAAAGAAACTTGTGACTGCAAGACTTTAATATTAATCAAAAGGCTTTGAATTACTTGACTGTGTGCACTATAATCCACAAAGAACACTGAAAAGTACTCAACTGAAGTATGGCTAGGTACAGAAGTATACATCTTGCCTTTTCCATTTGGGAATTTTCCTATGTATTATACTAGATGGCAGGCAAAGGTTGTTCAATTGGAATTTTTTCATTACCAGTACTGAACTTTGTCAGTACTGATGCTCACTGTGTTCCTTTTTAAACTAAATTTAAACATCTTTTTGGATACATATTTAAGGAAAAAAATGTGCAGAAACATCTACTTTAAATACTTTTTTAGTTTTTTGTTACAAGGAAATGTTTTGTTTCAAATAGGTTACTTCATCAATGTGAAACTGTAATTGATAACTAAAGACTTAACATTAAACATAATATTTAGACAAATGTTACTGGTTGTTGTATCTATGATATGGCCATTGTGCTCTTCTTTCTTAGAATAAATGTCCTGTAACTGCCAACAGGCTGATTCTATCTTTATCACTTGTTTTATAACTTGATTTGTATTTATTTTTATGTGCAGCTGGGACTCCCCAGTATTTAGCTTCTGCACAAAATCTGTCCTAGCATTTAAAAATGATTTTAAAGCAGGTTGCACTGTTTTCAATTGTTAAAATATTGATATCAGTACTTATTGTGCAATGCCTTGTTGTTGCTTTGTGAATGAGGCTTTATAAATGCATTTTGTCAATGTTACTGCTCTTCTCAACTACTGTGTGATCTGTGTGTATACTGTATAAATAGATGTGTATTCTGGTACCACCACCACCACCTGTTAAGGTGGTGGTTGTATCAGGGATGTGTCTTGCTGTCCCATGAAAATCTGACTAAATTCAGCTTAGTTTTAAGCTTTTTTTGGGGAAAAAAAATCTGTTCATACATGCTCAATACAGACTTCCTACAGTCTCTTAGCTACGTTCCCTAAACATTCTGAGCATGCTCCACCACAGCTAATCTGAACTTTTCCTGCAGTTTTTGTTCTGAGCTGCTCAGGGCCACATTCCATTCTGGTGCCTAGACACAGAACCAAAGGATAGAGATTTTTTCTCCTTACCTGGCCTGGCAGTGTAAAGGAGGAAGGCGCCTTATTTGAATTCAGAGGGGACAAGAGGTGGACCAGGAGTAGATTGGGACAAAAAGCCTGGAATGTAACCAAGATCCTGAGTCTGACCACTCTTCTGCTGTCAGTAAACATCTGTGCAACTCACTGCTAAAGTGTCTCATCCTTCTCTAGGACTGGTTCATAGAGAGGCTGACAAAGCTCCTTTAGCTCAGTGGGTTCTAACCCAGCTGATGACCATTCTGGGTGTCAAAATGATGATTGACTGATAAATTTTTTTTAAAAAAACCCTAGGAAATTACCCCCACCCACACCCACCCCTACTCCTGAACATTAGGGTTGGGATTAGGGGGAGAAAGGCACTAGCCACCTTAATTCTGGCATCTCCTAACTTTTGAGTGTTTAATTTGTGTGTGTAGTGAGTTTTAGTATCTCTGTATCTAAAATGTTCTCTGCTACAGGTGTTGTGTATCAGCTGACTGTTACCCATGAGTTAACTTTGTCACTGAGGGAGTGGAGCTTGTAATTTGAGGATTTTTTTTAAATGAAGAGCATGGTACATGTAAAACTAATTGCATAAACACCCAGTATGTAGCAGGTAACTAATGTGTAAATGGTGTAGCATGTGTACATGGAAGTTACTATAGTACAGGGTCAGGGCTTCTAAACCTCTTTCTTTGAGGCCCCTCAAATCAGCCCTCCCCTGCCAGGAGCTGGGTCTGGGCCCAACAGCACCAACCTCCCCCCGTCCCTGGGGCACAGCTTGCTTTGATGATGGTTTCCAGGGGCGGGATTATGGGCAGAGCCCCGGTAAAAGGGAGAGAGGCAGCTCCGCGGTCGAGTCTGACACTGGAGCAAAGAAACAACACGAGCTCCCCCCGTCCCTGGGGAACGCGCTTCCGGAGCTTGTTAGAGACCCGTGCCAATTGCAACAGCGCGCACTTCCGGTATGGGAGCCTATCGGACGCGTTTCGCATCCTCACTTCCGGTATGGGAGACGGTCGGACAACTTTTAGCGGCGCGCACTTCCGGCGCATGCGTGCTGCGCCGCCGGGTGCTGGCCGTGCGCATGGGGTCACGCGTGGAGCTGGGGTTCGCGGAGGAGGCGGCCCCGTGGCGCCTGCGCAGCGCCCAGTTCCCCAGCAAGGTGGGGGGGCGGCCGGCGTGGCTGGGCGAGTCCGGGCTGCCGGGCCCCGCCGAGCTGCGCTGCGGACGGTGCGGGCGGCCCTGCGCCTTCCTGCTGCAGCTCTACGCGCCGCTCCCCGGCCGCCCCGACGCCTTCCACCGCGGCCTCTTCGTGTTCTGCTGCCGCGGGCCCGCCTGCTACCGGCCCGGGGCCCAGGGGCCGCTGCGAGGTGAGACCCCCGCTCCGCTCCCGCCACCACAGCCCCGGGCTGAGACCCCCGCTCGGCACCCATGGGGGGCCCTGCCCCTCCCCCCCACAGTCCCCTCCGCTCGGCACCCACATTCTGTCCGCGCGGGGCGCCCCTACCCCCCCACCGCTCCCTCCACAGGTGATTCCCCCCCCCCCCCCCCCCCGTGATGTGTAAACTCTTTTTTGGGCAACGTCTGTGTACAGCGCCTAACACGGGAGCCCTGGGTAGGTTTCCTAGGTGCCACCAGCGTGCAGAAAACAATAATCCAAATCGTCACTCGGGGGCTTTTGGGAACTGCCCTGTGCTGTTACTCATTGCACAAATGGCGTTTGGTCCCTTCACTCCTGTGGTTTTTTTTTCAAGTTTTTAGGAACCAGCTTCCGAGGAAGAATGACACCTATTCCTATGATCCACCACCTGAAACGCCCCCTCCTGAAGGGCATCCTCCTGTGAGCCTCCAGCTTCAATGTGGAGCTCATCTGTGCAGAGTCTGTGGCTGTTTAGGGCCAAAGGCATGTTCCAAATGTCACAAGGCCCATTACTGTAGTAAAGATCATCAGATTGTAGATTGGAAATTGGGACACAAACTATCTTGTGTGCAGTCAGGTGAGTTAAGTGGAATTTAAAATAAACCTGGGAAGATTCTGTCTGGAAGACAAAGCAATTCTGCTGCTGCTTGTTTTCATTTTCTTCTATTTTTGCCTTTGTATTTTAAAGAGAACTTCTTAAAATGTAGTGCAGTATGGAACAAAAGTATGATGCAAGTCCAACAAGAGTTACTTTCGTGCTTAGTACTCTAGCAAGGGAAGAATCAACCATTATTCTTGTTCCTTTTGCTAGAGACAGTACATTGCACAGGAGAAATAACATTAATCTGTATTGCCTTCTAAATTGACTAGACAGGCATGTCCACATCTTTATTATGCCGTAAAACTCTGTAAACAATTAGGAAAAATCAAAGGCTGTATTGTTTTAGTATAAAGAGAAAACTAAGTTTTGATTCTATTTATAGGACAAATTCAATGATGATGGGGTGTCTGTGGCTTCAACATAACCCTTGTGTTTTAACCATGAATAAGTTCCTTCTGCAGTCCAAAATGGAACTGCATTCATCATGTTGGGAAGTGATTGTTAATGTAAGGAGATGAGAGGAATCATTAGGTGAACTTACCTCATATAAAATGGTAAGGGTCAAAGTGTGTTTAATGAATCATGTCTATACATATACATCACACAGTAATTAGTAATGTATATAAGCAAATACATAATCAGTATGAATATAGACCTAGTTTAGTTTGGTTCATTAGACCTTTTGAATTCCCCTTTTTTGGGAAACGAATGCAAAACAATGTTTTTGGCTTACTAAATATCCTGTTGTTTCACATCTTGAAATGTTCCTGATATTTGGGTGCAGAACAAGGATGAAGTAACAATGAGGGGTCACAGTTTCCTCCATCAAATATAATCAGGATAAACAAAGAAGTCCCCAAAGTTCCTGTTGAATATTAAGATTGTTTTGTTGCTAATATGTAGGTAAACACATTATATAACTAGTGTGTAGTGCGGAATCTTATATTTGGTCATAGATATGGTTAATCATTATTAGGTAATGAATCACAGAAGAGGGGTGCTGATAGAAAGTTGGGTGGCATGGGTATAAAAATGTGTATGCAAACTGAAGTCTTTGCCTTTCACAACCTTGCCTGTATATACTCAGCCAAGTCACTGGCTACATGTACCTCAGCAGATCACTAGGATGTGGCACTTGTATCCATGCTGAAATAAACCTATTCCTTAGATCTGAACTCTGGAGGTAGTAGTGGTCTTGTCTGCTACGGCTGACAGTGGCTGCCTGCTTTGCAAGGTGACCTGTGGGTATGGTTGGTGGTCTAGAAAACATCCTTGCAGTTATAAGCATTTGTAATGTGGAAAGGGAGCTTTGTGAAACCTGCGCGTAATAATAGAGCATGGCTTATCTGATATCTGAATTGGTTCATTTAATTGTAATAAATGATTTAGGGTATGACAAGATGATAAACAACACTGCAAGCAAAGACATTCAGCTAAAGATTTTTTTTTCAATTGCTTGGCCTTGCATAAATTGTACCATTTGTTAAAGAACATATGCAAAATAGTAATAATACCGGTACTGCAACAGTATAGAACTGTTCAAGAGGTCAGTATTATTGTTGCAGAAGTAACAAAAACTAAACTTTTTGCAACTCATCAAAATGTCTTGGTTAGTGGTTTAATGACTTGAGAAAAGGAAAGAAGTCTGTGCCTCCCTCCCACTTCCCCCCTCAGAAACCCCCCCCCCAGCTCTTAGTCTCCTGACTACCCCCCAGGACTCCACCCCCTACCTAGCCTCCCTGATCCTTGTCCTCTGACTGCCCCCTCCTAAGATCCCCCCCCCAACTACTCGCCTAGGACCCTATCCCTTACCTGTCCCCTGGCTGCCCCAACCCTTATCCACACCCCCGCCCCCAGATAGACCCCTGGGACTCCCATGCCCCATCCAACCACTCCCTGCCCTGTAACAGGACCCCCAGAACTCCTGACCCATTCAGCTCTCTCCCTGACTGCCCCCCGGGCATTTTTAAGGTGTTTTAATTATAAAGTGTAAAGGAATATCTAAAGTTGATCCTTAAAGGGATATAGTCAAGGTTAGTTTGGTGGTGGGAGGGATAGCTCAGTGGTTTGAGCATTGGCCTGCTAAACCCAGGATTGTGAGTTCAATCCTTGAGGGTGTCACTTAGGGATCTGGGGCAAAAATCAGTACTTGGTCCTGCTAGTGAAGGCAGGGGCTGGACTCGATGACCTTTCAAGGTCCCTTCCAGTTCCAGGAGATGGGTATATCTCCTATTATTATTATTATTATTTATTATTATAGTAGACAGAAAATGTGCTAGCAGGTATTGGTGCACTTGGTAAATTTTTCTTTTGTACTCTACCCCTACTTGTATGCTTTTCTCACAAGTTCGTGTTTGCAGGTAAAGTGACACAAGAACTGAATGCTGCGGAGAGTTGATTTCTTATATATTTCCTATCATTTTTATTCAAAATGTTCTTTCATCTTCTCATTGGATACTGTGGTCCTCTTACAGTTATGTGGGCTCTGGTGCACACAGTGGCATGCCTACATTTTTTCCTGTTTCCTATTTGTAACAAATAGGCATTTAGTGGAGAATTATTAGGTGTTGTGTGCTTGATTCACGCGAGTACACCAGTCAGAAAGAAGGCTTTTAATTTTAAAGATCTCTGCAATGTGTTATCTGTTTTTAATAAATCTACTTCTGTTCTCTTAGCCCAGATGACTGATATTTTAAAAAATAAACTACTAGAACAAGTCACTGTAAAGTGAGAGAATGTGTTCATACTTCAACCACTAAGACTACTTACTTAGGCAAACATGTCTGTGTTGACTCTCTGTTTTGTGTTCCAGTCCATCATACCCCCAGCTTATCTGTTCATCTACCTATTGCATTGTCATTACGCCTGATCAGTGATTTCATTCGGTGGGGACTGTTCTTGTTTTATTCATTTGTGCAGTGCCTAGCACTTTGGGGCCTCAATCCTGATTGGAGCCTCAAGACACTACCACTATATAAATAATCATATTTGCCTTGGCAACCTTGACAGTGCAGTTTTAAGCGGGAGAGAACATGAAATATAGCATTAAGCAGTGAAATGATAAAAACAGTAGTTCTCTTGTGTGTTGCAGCTCAACTGGACACTGCAATTCCAGATCACAAGTTCCTTTTTCCAGAGTATGAAATTGTAATAGAACCTGAGGAAATAGAAACTCCTGGTGACAGTCAAACAGATGCAGATACACAAAAGAACTTGGAGAAACATGACGAATTGGCGGCTGCAGGCGGTGCAAGTAAGAAACAAAACGGGCTTCTGAGAGAGTTTTCTATATGCATTGTATGTTGCTTCACAAATTGAAATATTCAGTGATTCTAAATCAAGTGTTAACTATAAACTACATATTACAAAGGATTAGTCTACAAATCATCATTGAAGAAAATGGAAAAAACCCATTGTAGCTACTGCCTCTGTTAACTACAGTTCATCACCATGTGCATGTCATTTATGACGCGTGTAGAAGTATAAATGATTCATTTAAATTACCATTTTTAAATTTTATTGAAAGCATGGTAATGAGGTAACTAGTGACTAGATCCATAGCATTGTGCCAGTGTTCTGGTTTGGTAGGGGAATTTTCTTGAAGACTTCTCTTAGTCTCTAGAAGTTGTCTCCAAAAGTAAACCTAGTTAGAGTAGCTTTTAAAATGCTTACCCAGCTGTACCTAAAATCTGGCCTGTGCTAGAAGAAAGCTTAAACCTGTTTTGAAAATGGGTTTGCAAACTCTCCATATACTCCTGGGGAAATTTTTGCACCACTGCACAATGCAGTGTTTGTGCAGAAATCAATGTTCTGTGCAGAATTTCCTCCCCCCCACCCCCACCCCAAAGTGGGCTGTAGAGCTGCTGGCCACCACTAGGGGTGCTGGATCCAGCAGAGGCCAGCTCAGAAATAGAAGACACTGTGGTGTGGGGGAGAAGGGGACAAAGCTGGAGGGTTCTGGGCAGCTACAGTTCCCTGCATGCATTAAAGGAAGGAGGCAGCATGCAGGAAACTCCACACAAGCCCAGGATCAGGCTTTCTCCCTCTAGATCCCTGGGCTCTGAGAGGGTAGGGGGTGCGTCTGAGTGTTTGGGCTGGAGGGCACCCCACAACTAGGCTTTGGGGCTTAGAGGGTGCAAGTGTCTGGGCTGGAGGTGGGATGGTGGCTGTGGCTGGGCTCTAAGGGAGGAGGTAGTGCAAGTATCTGGACTGGGGAGCACCTTGTGGCTGGGCTCTGGGGGTTAGGAGGCAGAGAAATAGGAACTGTGGTGTCGTAGGGGTTTTTTAATTCTCTCTTCCCGGGGTGAGTTGTCTGTATTGTCACATAGTTGCTGACAAGTATTTTGAAATAAATTTCTAAAATAATTGAAACTGGTGTGATTATATAGTGTTGTTTTAGCAAATAAAATTTGCAGAATTTTAAAACATAGTGCAGGGTTTTTAATTTGTTGGTGCAGAATTCCCTGAGGAGTATCCTTAACTCTGAATGAAAAACAGTAAATCCTAGAGCTTTTATATGAAGGGTGTGTGAATCATGTGAAACTATATCCACATAACTGGACTTGAATTCAGATATAGCATGGTTTGAAGTTTGTGATGAGACATAATGCTGCCCATTTTTAAACTTGTAATTTAACGTTGTCTAAAACTTTGTGGGTGGGGCGTATTAAAGATACAGAATAGTACAACCACCCTGAGCATGAGTGATGAGCATTGTATAAGGGACGCAAACACAGGTCTTTTCAGTTGTTAAATTTTTGAAGTTGTAAATTTACTGACTCCCACATGCATACTTCATTGGTCTTTTTTTAGTGTCAAATTCAGAAAGTACATCAATTTTGTGCTCCATGTTTCAGACATACTTTCCTAGATGAATTCTGCCTGTCTTCCTCGCATACTTCTCTCTAATATTTAAATGTATGCTTAAAATATTACGGAACTAATGGATCACTCAACTGGCTAAATCTGTTGGCTCTCCAAACAGGCTGAAGCTTGTCTCTGATGTTGCAGTTTGCTTTCCTGAACATTGGATGCTTGAACTGATTTTAGATGACGGTAGAGACACAAATACTATATTGTAAACTTTAGCCATACTATGTTACCCTGTGTTGCCTTTTTCCCCTTAGGTGATGGTTTTGAGTCACTAGATGAGGAGGTATTGGAGGCAATGGCAAAACATGAGACTCGAGAAGACAAGATTTTCCAAAAGTTTAAAAATCGAATAGCTGCAGAGCCAGAACAGGTAAAAAGAAAAGTATCTTTTAAAATACTAATCACCTAATAGTCAAAAGGTGGATGCTGTTGTAGAAGCAGCAGTGAACTGTATGCTATGTATAACATTGTATGCTCAAAAGGTCTGTTACACTCCTCTTCTTCTTCCCCCCCCCCACTTTGATTACCTGTGAAATGGCTTTCCCCCACACCTCCCTCCTGGAATGCTTGTGGGATGAATGGGCTGCTTAAACAGCTGGAGGATCAGAAGAGCTCCTAGATCAGGGGTCGGCAACCTTTCAGAAGTGGTGTGCCATGTTTTCATTTATTCACTCTAATTTAAGGTTTTGCGTGCCAGTAATACATTTTAATGTTTTTAGAAGGTCTCTTTCTGTAAGTCTATAATATATAACTAAACTATTGTTGTCTGTAAAGTAAATAAGGTTTTAAAAATGTCTAAGAAGCTTCATTTAAAATTAAATTAAAATGGAGAGCCCCCCAGACTGGTGGTCAGGACCTGGACAGTGTGAGTGCCACTGAAAATCAGCTCACGTGCCGCAGGTTGCCTACCCCTGTCCTAGATAGACAAGACGTCTGGGACTCTAATTAAGCAGCATGCACACACCCAGTGCATGGACAGTGGCTGAGATAGAGTGCGACCAACCAGACGCAGCCAAGTCATCTCTAGTCGCAGGCCATGAGGAGCAGGTCCTTAAAAGGGGGAAGGGGCCATGTGCTCAGGAGTGCACTCACAAGCTTGTACCTCCCATGGAGGCCCTTTGCTGGGACCGCTTGGCCAGTGGTTCGCTGCATTGCATTCCATCGCACCATCCATCACTGTGCTGTGGGACACTTACCTTGAAGGATCCTGACATCTCCAGTGCCATGCCTGTCCTGGGAGTGTGTGTGAGACACACACCCTCCCCCACCCGCTTCTTTTGAGCTATCAGTACAATAAAGGTGCTGCTTTCTGCCAAACTCTGGTGGGTCATTAGTCCTCCCTAAGCTTACTAGCTTACCCAATTTCGGGTAACAGATGCCTGCTTTATTTTTGGAGCATATATTGCAGCCTTGATGCTTACATAGCATCCTGATAGTGTTTCTGTCAATTGTGCCTCTTTGGCACAAATATCTTAAATAGCTGAGGTCAAAGATGGAGAGAAGTTTCACTAGATCATCCAGTCCACATGCTGACCAACATAGAATAAAAGTCCCCAGATACAAGACCTACCTGATATTATCACAATGTGTCAGCCTTTGTTGTACTTAGACCAGCTTTGTTAAAGTTTGACAAATTAAGAAACTTGTCTAGGGCTTGGAAGAATCTACTTACCCAAGGTAAGCAGAAATTTAGCTAAGGTGTGAGGGTTGAGTGGAGCTGGGAGAGGGGGATCTGCTGCCCTTCTGTGGAAGGGGAGAAAGCATGTAGAGTAGCATCTTCTTTTTCCCCATCCCCTGCAGGTTCCCTTCCTGTTTTTCTTTTTTCCTTCTAACCAGTGTCCAAGTTGCAAGGTGAAACTTCATCACTATCACTCAAGCATGAGAGTCCTGAGGGATGGAGAGGAGTCTTGTTAAAGAGACAGAACTGTGAATTGAGAAACCTGGGTTCTGCTCTGGTACCTGCTACAGATTTCCTTTATCTTGGATGAATCAGTCTACTTCCCCTACTCCCAAACAGAAGCTTTGAGTCTAAAATTGTTATAGGGCTTTGAGATTCTGTTATGGAAATGCAACGTATTACTGTTCATTGCTGGACCGATGCTAGATGGCTTGGGGAAATTCTGGCATTTTGTTTCCTCAAGCAGTCAAATCATATAAAAGACTGTGTTTATTTCAGAAAACCTATACCCAGTTACAATGGACTTTGCTAACAAGTTTTAGTGGGGGGGAAAAACAACCTTGACCAATGTCTATTTAAACATAACTATCTGTAATTGGTTATTAATTATACAACTGAAAAGACTGTCAGTTACTTAATATTTCTATTCAATTTCAGATTCTCAGATACTGTCGAGGAGGAGAAGGTCCCATATGGATCTCAGGTGAAAACATTCCTCGGATGAAAGATATCCCAAATTGTTCATGTGGTGCCCAAAGGATGTTTGAATTTCAAGTACGTGAGTTGGTCCAAGGATATGATATTTTTGGTGTATAATTAAAAACCTATTTTAAGTCTGAAATAGTGGTGTTAGCCGATGGCTAGAGACAGAGGAGTTATATTTGAATTCACAGGATAGCTGTGCGAAAGTGTAGAAGCCTCAGTTACTAGTGTAACAGTCCTTCCTTATGAGATTTTTATTACATAGTAAATAGCACTTTTTTCCTCCTGATCTGTTTTGTAGCCAACAAAATAGTACACTTTTTCTATCCAGTTGAGGGTCATATGAATGTCTTCTAAATGTGGAATTCTATGGAAAAAAGTAATGGGGTGAAGGGGGACGCTTTCAGAATTGTTTGACACTACTGTATTGTTTAAAAAGAAAAATGTTCTAATGTGGACTGCCAGACTTTCAGTTACAGATGCCTTCACGATGAAGTTCAAACAGCTCATGGTCCCCCAGTCTTCCTTGTGCCAGAGGGGAGCGTTTGTGTGAGGGAGTGTTCTGCCACATTGCTGACAATAGAGAAAACAAACTGAGGGAAAGAGGAATCTAGTGTTAGGTTTCATTGTAGCTATTGTGCCCAGTCACCTGTTGGGGAAAATCACTTCCTGTCAGTTACTACCAAGTGCTGCCTCTACATGCAGATTCAGTGTGGTGGGAATATGATTCCTGTTTGCAGTGGTAGAACCCGAATGTGGGAATGAAAAACAACTTCTTTCCTGGTACTGAAATACACAATGTTATTCACTGAATATAACTGTGTTTTATCAACATCTTTCATGAACAAGATAAGAAGCTTGACATTCCATTTAAAACAGTGTCACTTAGTAAACATTCTGAAGAAATCATAAGTGAATGCTTGGCTGCAGGCTGGAAGTGGAAAGTCCTTTCATTTCACCAGCTCAAGTCATTACATTAATTCTATCTATATTATACTTTGCCTCGCTCCGGTACCTTAGGACTTGTCTACACAGGAAAGTGTTACCACTTAAATTGGTATAATTATATAGTAGATTCCACTTAAAAGCAATCCTGATTCCGGTTAGTGGCAACATGTTGCTGGGAATCAGTCCCTTTCCATTAGTATCAATGTTAATGAAATTCAGTTATTAGCAATGGCATGCTGCTTGTTTGCAAGTTTTTTTTGAAGGAAGGCCCCCATCTGCAGGCAGCTTTGTGAGCCTGCAGCTGGGACAGGCCTTCTTTGGCAGTCCTGCAAGCCTACCTGTGGCTGGTGCTAGCCTGTCCTAGTGTTGCCTTCTGGGGCTGCAGCCTGGCATATCTGCCTTCACGTACACAGGGAGATAAGGGGGTGTGGGGAGAGTTTGCAGCCTGCATTCTGGAGCTGCATGGTTCCTCTCACTGCCCTCTTTGGGCTGTGCCCTGCACGGGGGCTGTGCATAAGGAAATACATAGAGGGCCCAGGGAGAGATACTGTTCAGCTCCATGAGTCTGAAGGCCCTGATGTTTGGGCTGCAGCCTCCCTTTCCTGAAGAAGGTTTGCAGCCAGAGAAGGCATGTCCTGGCACTTCCTTGCCTGCCTCCCTAACCTTCCTTTTGTTTATCAGCATCTGCTGGATAATAGCAAAATTTTGCTGGCAATAGGAGGGGTTGCTTACAAGCAGAAACTGCTGTACATGTATAACTCCCTATCTGGACATGCTTATTTTGGTATGAGAGTGGCTTTATTTGGCTTAGTTTAAATCCCTTCCAAACACAAAAAAAAGGCAACACTTTTGGAAGACAAAAAAAAATCCATTTTGGAACGTTTCCAGTCTCAGCTCTGCTACAGCCTGCCTGGTGAGGTGCTTAGGAGCCCAGGTTTCCCACAAGGCAAGCAGAGTACCCTGCCTGACTTCCATCAAAAGTTTTGACCAAATCAGAACATTGCAGTTGAATATTTTGATTATTGAATCAGCATTTTCCAACAAAATAATCTTTGGAAACTGATCTGCTCTAATTATAAAATATTAATGGATGTTCTAGTTAGTTATGTCTCCTTGCATAGCTGTAATAGTTTGATCATGGTTTTCCATCCTCAGACTAAAAGGTGGAACTCTTGCACCAGAGATCCATTCAAAGAGGGGAAATCTATTAGTCACAGAAATGTAGGGCTGGAAGGGACTTTCAAGAGGTCATCCTTCCACCCACCCCTCTCCTGTTCAGTCAGGATTAAAGAATTAAGTATATCTAGACCATCCTTGAGAGGTAGGTGTGTAACATGTAGTAGTGGAGGCCTTGTGAAACAAAAGATAACAAGCAGCCCAAGAGAACTGCTCAGGTTAGCAAATGAAGAAATTTTGATTTAAAATTCATATATACTTTTACTGGTGTTCATACATTTCAAACCATGTATCAACCACCATATCTCTTCTCCCACTCCAAAACAAAACAGCCAGAGCCATGTTCTTGACCTGTTTTACAAATCATGTCTTGTGTTCCTAAGGTTATGCCACAACTCCTGAACCACCTGAAGGTTGATAGCCTAGAAGAAAGTATTGACTGGGGAACACTGGTAGTCTACACATGTGCTGAAAACTGTAACCAAGCAAATGGATATATAGAGGAGTTCATCTGGAAGCAGGACATTACTGCAGACTCTACTTAACTACTACACATTTATTTTTAGTTTCTGTAAAGAAATGAATTGAGTTTATACACATGTACTGAAGTGTAACACATTGCAAGAAGGAAAAAAGGTAAATGAACTATTATTTCATACTGAGGAACTAGCCCAGAGTTGTATCACCTTTAATGTGTATATTGTAATTAAATTATAGCTAAGTCATTAAAACAGACCTGGTTGAAATTTTTTATGCATGTCACCAGTACATATGAGCCTGAGCATTTAAGGTTCCTACCCATTGTTGTTAGCTTTTTACTTCATCTTGGATAGTGAAACCAAATGGTTGAAAATTTCATTTTTTTCTCATGCAGTGACACTGCAATTGTTTCTTAGCATTTTTTAAAAAAGCAATTTTTAGTTTCACTCTAACACTTCTAGTGCTCCTAGAGCCAGTAAATTGTCTTTTATAGTCAATTTTAGGCTTGTTCAGACACTGTTTCCTTTAAGTCAGTGATGTCTCAGAGTGTGATTGTATCTGAAACCCAATCACTTACTGCATGTTTTACTTGGTAAACTGCCAGCTGAGTTAATGTACTTTATCACTCAGTGTTTGTTTGACAGTGTGCATTTACTTTATATAATTGCCTATGGAGTGAGAAATGAGGCCCAGAAACAACAGTCATGCATTGCAGTTACTGATGCAGGGGCTAGAGTCCAGCTCGTTGAACAGTGGTGTGGCAAATCTGACTCTTATTGTATGAGGGAAACTTAGTCCCTGCCCAAAGGTTACACTCAGAGCTGCATTTCCGCAATGCTATGCACATACTATAGAAGCATGTTGTTTAATTTATAGTGTATGTTTTACACATGTTGGTTTTACAGTTTTTTTTCCAAAAATATTTTAAGTGATAGAACTTTAACTTAATTTGGCTTCCAGCTCTATAGTGTTTTAGCATTGGCAGTTAGATTCTTCTTTATTTGCCTATTTTTACACCAAATCCAGAGAGCAGAAATATTCCATTGCTGTGAAGACACTCTGCAGCAGTGGTAGCTTAATTATTGAATTTGCTGTCAAAGTAAATTGAAAAATTACCTGTTACAGTGGCTTTAAAAAGATTATCTGCATTTCTAGATTTGTTCTGAGAGCGAGTGAACTTAATGGTATGATGCAAATGTTTCTCCAATGTCTTAAGAGAAACTACATTTGTATCAATGTTGTTGTGAGGCAAAAATAGTTCCCATTCACATGTGTGTTTAAAAACCGAATCCCAACTCTACCACATCTGGAATATGTTAGTTCTCTGCTGGAAGAAATTAACTGTCAGGTTGTCCTGGTGTATTAATATCTCAGAACAACTTCCCCTCTGCAGTGACTTGGCTCATAGCAAAAGGTGTCCCCTTGGAAACAGCACCCATATACACAAGGTATCTGATAGGAGTAGATATGAAACTGTCTTGTACACAAGCCTATCCTACCCACAGCTTTATTTAGAAGAGCTTGATCTGTGCCATAGGGGATTGTACTTTTATATCTTCTTCATGTTGAGACTAATTTTATGATAGCATAAAATACTTCATGTATATTCTGTTCACTTCTGGTGTCTAGAAAGAGTTTTTGTATAAGACCAGATTGAACAGATATTTGGTCAGTTACTTTACAACATACTGGTGTTTAGAAATTTCAAGTTCTGGGCAATCCTACCAAAGCGCTCAGACTGACATCTACTAGGCAATTTTCATAAAATTAATCTTCCTGACCTCTTTTGCCAAGTTTCACAAACCATGTTTAGAGATTCCAAGGCCAGCTGTGATCATCCAGTGAGTCTGACCTCCTGCAGACCATATCAGATCTTTCCTATCCAGTTTTCTTTTTAAAAATGGGCAGTGAAGAAAAATCTACCACAACCCAGGGTAAATTATTCACCATTAAAAATGTACACTTTGTCTCCAGGCTGAAGTTGGCTAGCTTCAAATGCCAACCCTTGGACCATGTTATACCTTTCTTAGCTAGACTGAAGAGCCCTGTCAAATGGATAGTTAAGAGTTAATAGAACAGACGTACTTCTGATCTCTTTTGCCTGTGAAGGGTTAACAAGATCAGTGGTCCTCTGGTCAGGTGACAGCCAGGCTCAATCAGGGGACAGGATACTTTCAAATCTTGAGGGAAGGAAATTTTTGTGTGTGCTGTTAGTGTTTGTTCTCTCTGGGTTCTCAGAGGGACCAGACATGCAACCAGGTTTCTCGCCAATCTCTCTGATACAGTCTTATGTCCAGAATAGTAAGTACTAGGTAGATAAGGCGAGTTAGGCTTATGTTTGTTTTCTTTATTTGCAAATGTGTATTTGGCTGGAAGGAGTTCAAATTTGTATTTTGCTGAAAGGATTTTACTTTGGTACTTTTATACTTAAGCTAGGAGGGTATTCCCAGTGTGTATAGCTGAAAGACCTTGTAACATATTCCATCTTAAATTTACAAAGATAATTTTTACTGTTTTTCTTTCTTTAATTAAAAGCTTTTCTCATTTAAGAACCTGATTGTTTTTAATCTGTGAGACCCCAGGGGACTGGGTCTGGATCCACCAGGGAATTGGTGGGGGAGAAAGGAGGGAAGGGGGGGGAGAGAGGTTAATTTTCTCTGTGTTAGGATTACTTTCACTTCCCCCTCCCCTCCCAGACTCTCCCTGAGAGAGAATTTTCCTCTGTTTTAAGATTCAAGAAGTTTAAATCACAGTGATCTTCCAGGGGAAGCCTGGGAGAGGCAACCGGTTTACTTTCCTTGTGTTAAGATCCAGAGGGACTGGGTCTTGGGTGGACCAGAGTGTACCAGGCACTGGAATTCCTGGTTGGTGGCAGCACTACAAGTACTAAGCTGGTAATTGAGCTTAGAGGAATTCGTGCTGGTACCCCATCTTTTGGACGCTAAGGTTCAGAGTGGGGAATTATACCATGACAAGCCCCTTGTTAAACACTTGGTGCCCAGGTAGGTACTTACAACCTGTAATCAAATCACCCCTTGAGCTCTGTTTCACTAAAAGGCATGTTTTCTAATCCTTTAATAATTATCAGTGCTCTTTTCTGAACCCTCTCCAATTTGTCAACATCTTTCTTGAATTGCAGTCACATCAGTGCCAAAAAGAAAGCTAAAATAACCTCTCTTCTTACTCAGGAGTCCTTTTTATGCCTCCCAGGATCACTTTAGCTCTTTTGGCCACAGCATTGCAGTGGGAGCTCATGCTCAGCTGATTATCCACCATCCCCCAAATCTTTTTCAGAGTCTGCCATCATGCAGTTCCTCTGCAGAAGTAAATTATTAGCCACGCAGAGAATTCAGGAAACTAAAGAAGTTGTAGCATCCCTGAAGCCTCTAGACCTTCCATTATTCTGGCATTCCCTTAAAGTGAAATCCATTCAAGTTTACCTGATTGAGAACTACAGGCCTAAGAATAGCAGACAAAGCCACAAAGGATGCAGCTCAAGTTCTGGCTACACTACAGCACCCACTGAAGGAGTCATAGCAGTTGAGAATTACAGGTCCAGACATCAATAATGGACAAGTCCATAGCTCCACTGAAACATCTTAAAATGTGCAGTTAAAATAGGGCATATCACTAAACAAATTTTTAATAAGGTAGTGGTTGGTTGTCCACCATTCTCAAATTGTGAAAATTAAAATTACTTAAATCTTACTAAAGATAGTATACAAAACTTTGAGGAAGAGAAGAGTGAAAGAGACACGGCCAACCTTAAGTTTAGATTTCCCACATGCTTGTTTCTGAAACAATATTCTCAGAGAATGGCAGCTTCACAATTGTTCCTTTTTTCTGGTCATATGTGAAAACAGCAGTTTGAGTTATCTAGTTTAAAAAGTTGGCCCTTAATTAAGCTGAGCACACATGAATTCAGCCAGGCCTGTCATTCTTGTGTCCTGTCTATTTTATCTTTAAACCTCTGAAGGCACCCAGAAAGCTTGACAATTGCACTGACCCATCTCAGCTCTGAGGAGGCTGGAATCTTCCTAACTTCAGCCCCTCAGCTTGTTGAACTCCAGCTGCAGTGCAAAGGGAAGTTTCATTATGTATATGCTGAAATCTGGGACATGAGGGCTTTGAGACTGCACTGGAACAAAGTACTTAGAAAAACATCAGTTTATGAATAGCACTGCTGCAATCAAAGGCTCTATTGTGACATTACACAAGATTTTAGCTGATCAGAACGATTGAAGAGGTTAGATTTTAGGCCTGAATTTAGCAGAATATCTTTACCATCACCACTTAATTTAAGCAAGATTTCAGTTCACATTTTCAGCCAAACCGTAGCTATATATTTGGTCTGCACAAATCATTGTCATTCAGATAAAACAGAACATGGACCTAAACTGATTAGTGACTTCATACTAAGTCTTTAACACTAAGCAGAAGAGAAGATACTGTAAAAGTAAAAATATTCAAGAAACCCAGTGAAATCAGTGTGTTAATCCTAGTGTCTAAAATATCCAACTGCTTAGAACCAAACCAGATTTTAAGAAAATAGGGTCAAAAATCACATGGCAAATGCACTGCTTTAATACTGGCTTGTTGTTAAGAAAGTTATATAAAAGACTCAAATATTCAGTACATTACATATTTCTACAGCATGCACTTACCACATTAACAGCAGCAAAGGTCAAGCAGGGTTACTTTTTAAAAGTCATTAAGGGTCTTCCCATAAAGTTTTATAAACAGTATTTAATACACAGAGCTGAAAAAAGACATTAATTTCCCAAAAAAGAAGAATATATACAGCCAGCCATTTTCATTAATAAATTTATTCTGTCCTGCTGAACACTGGAAAAAGGGGAATGTCTGGCGCAAAAAAAAAAAATTCTACAAATGGAGAAAAAAAAACTTTTAAAAGTAACTTTTGAAGTAAGATTATAAAAACCATTTATGAAAAAGTTAAAACAGCAATTGAAGTGGTTTATACATTTGGGGTGGCATGGTTGCATTTATCTCAAAACCAACTTACCAATTTGTGGGTGCCTAAAAGAATTGACATTAAAATTAATCAAAAGCTAAAATATAAATAAAACTTGAAAGAGGTGCTCCAAGAACAGCTCAATAAAGCAATTCACCGTAACTCAGTAGACATAATCCATAAAAAAAAGTTTCCCATGAGTATCAGGGAAGTAGGCACTAACTGGAAAACACTGAGTCTTGGTGTTGCAGTTTGTAACTGAAAGTCCATCTCTTGTTACTACTGTGCCATCCATACCCAATACCTTTTGAAGTGTATCCCAAAAATTTCTTTGTAAAAACTGTTACGTCGTCTTTCTGAATCCCTTTAAAATAGGATATATATTTTCAAATGCTTCATAAATTTCTGCTCTGACTTTAGCACCTAGAAACAGAGAAAAATTAGAAAGTACATTCTGAAAGTTAACATACTTATGTTTCACAATTAGTTTTGATCCAGGTACTGTACAGATGAGGCAGCTCCCAATCTCTCTCACACTCTTACCTGCCCTCTTTCCCTACACTATTGGGATTGCTTTAGATTTACAATTTTTGTTGGCTTGTTTTCTATTATCATGTATTTCATATGATGAATATAGTTTCACACTTCCAATAGAGTAACTGTATTTATACTCGAGTGTTGAATATTTGTAGTTTATAGATTTCCTGTAGGCATTTCCTTATGTAAACATGAGTTATAACTTCATAGCATTTTATTCAGAAGAAAGGCTTTTATAACAGTGTAAAAATAAGGACAGTGTATAACCCATTTTTGCTCTCAGCATGTCCACCACGCCAACGAACTGACTAATAAATAATACGCTTCTCTAAATGAAACTTCAGAATTGAAAACCTTTGCAAATCAGTGTAGTTTAGCATTCTAATGACACTGTTAGTAAGAAAGATGTATGTTCCTGGTGCTGTAGCCTAACCCTAGACTATTAAAAGCATCAATATTGTTGGCTTGGTTACTTACCAGTTAAAACCACCTTTCCAGAAACAAAAATAAGTAGGACAATTCTTGGCTTGATCATTCGGTAGATTAAGCCAGGAAACAACTCTGGCTCATAACTGAAAGGAAAGACAGAGCCGGTCAAGCAAACAAACTAATCTGAAGTTGACATTAGCTGATCAGAGTCACTCTTCTCATGTTCAGCAACAGAAAACAGCTAAACACCCTTCCCAAAAAGAGGCAGAGGTGGGATAAGAATTGGCTTTTCCTGGCATAATTTAGCACTAGTAATTGATGCCTGAAAACCAGAGGTATCCAAGAGTTAAATATACTCACAAGGAATTAGCTAGAAGTGCAAGCCTAAATATTAAATGATTTAAGCAATTAAACTTAACTTATGTCAGTTTCTAAGCTAGCATTTTAGGTGTCCATGATTTCCCATGTTGTTAAAACAGATACTGGGTTATTTTATCTGACCCATGTTCTTTCATCTATTTTGGACAAAAACACAGTGAATAAAAGGTTTCAGTGTTTTGTTTAAATTAGACAATTTTACGTGTTGCTATTCTTACCGCCCTTTCAATGCTGAATGTTTTATACCAGTCTTTCCTGTTTTGTTCATTTGATGTCATTTTGTGCTTGACAACCTCCCTGCAGAATTGCATGGTTGCAGGCAACTCCACTTGCCTATGTCTCGACAGGGGGCTAGAGTTGAATCTGCCTGTGTGTTTCCATGTGCAACACTGCAAAACTTACTGACCAGGAAGGGGCTCCACAAAGATTTAGTGGGGAAGGCATTTGTGTGTGGATTAGCATCTGGCTGACAAAACCAGAGGCAAATGAACAAGAAGAATGGAGGTGTAGGATACTCCCAATCTGCAAAGGAACAATCTAACTAGTACAGTACACCCTTTGAGATCACTAGACCAAGTATTCAGCAATAATGAATCATATTAAGCTGTTTTATTTACCTGCTAAACTGTTGATGTGTAAGTACCAGTCCCTCTAATCTGATAGGAAATTTCACATCACAGCTTCCCACCATGTTCTGAATCTTAAAATCCAAGAATTTTGCTGGAAAGCCCAATTTTTGAACAACTCTCGCATATTTCCTTGCTGCCAATCTGGACTGCTCCTCACTGAAGGGAGAAAAGACATTCATTGTACTCCCTCATGTAAGTATCACTGAAGTGACCAGCTTTAAAAAGCATATATGTGGAAAAACTGAAGGGAATGAGGAATGTACGGTCGTATACCAAAATACTTGTATACATAGTTAGCAACTACTAACATTGCTTTCTATCCTGTTAATATCCTTTCAGAAGCCTCAAAATAATTATTTTACACTTTGGTCTTTACAGTTTAAATATTCATTCTGCACAAATCCCTCTCAGTATGCCACCAGCGTCCTGTTCTCCCCTGCCCACCCTTACTCTACAAGGTCTGGTAAAACCTAACTGAATTCATTGGTCTTGATTATTTTGTCCTTCCTTTCTGGATGGTTGTTCTTTGCTCTTCTTTTCAGAAAGTAAAGCTTCTTTCTTGGCCACTGGATCTGGGTCTATTTTAATTACTGTATATACTTGTTCATAAGCCAAATTTTTTTTTAGTAAAAAAAGGGAAGCACCAGAGAAGGGGCTCAGCTTATTTACAGGTATAGAGAGGGAGAGGTGGGACACAGCCCCTCCCTCCAACAGAGGGAGCAAGGAGAGGCAGCAGAGCCAAAAGGGAAGAGGTGGGGCCAGAATCTCTCCACTTCTGGCCATACTGCTCTCCCCCCAGCCTCTGAAGCAGCTGCAGCTCCAGCACTGGCAGGCTGCAGCTGTGCCATGCTGCTCAGCCCAAGCCCACTGGAACATGCTGTGGCTGCGCCCCCCAGTCTGGCCTGCCGGAGCAGCTCCAGCCAGGCCAGAGACATCCTTCCCTGGCCCTCCCCAGATGAGGTGGG
Source organism: Gopherus flavomarginatus (assembly GCF_025201925.1). NCBI lineage: Eukaryota > Metazoa > Chordata > Testudines > Testudinidae > Gopherus > Gopherus flavomarginatus. Next base: position 86,347,668 of record NC_066620.1, read on the forward strand.
AAGGGATGGGATGAGGAGAGTGTGAGGGTCCTGGGCTAGAGGTAGGGTCATGTGGGGGGTGGTCACATGGGTTACTCCCCTGACCTCCAGCTTCTCCCCCCCACAAAACATTTCCCCACCAGTTGCTGTCCCAGCCCATCAGGGTAAGCAGCTGGGACACTTTGTGCCTGCAGACGCTCAAGGTAAACAAACCATCTCAGCCCACCAGCAGCTTATCCTGATGGCCCAGGAGCCAAAGTTTGCTGACCCCTGAATTATGAACGGGTTATTAAAAAAAATCCATTTTTACTTATCCATCTTGGGGGCAGGGGTGGGGGTTCAGCTTATATACTAACTGGATTATGATTGAATATATATGGTATCTTTAAATCTCTGTAAAGAATCCGGAAGCAATAATGAGCATTACTGAGTGGTACTCAGTCCTCAGTGCTTGAGGAGCCAAATTAGTGATCAAGATTACCCAAAAGAGCCACTGTAGGGTGAATGCATGGTTTCATTTACCATAGTACTATATATTCATATTTAAACAGTATGAAGGGAAAATAGCCTCACATCAGAATGACTTATTTTATCAATTACAATTGGTTAACAACATAGTAAAAGCATCCTGATACGGTGTGATTTAATTAACAATCAGTTTTAATATCATGTGCTGCAAAGATACACATTAAAGAGCCTCGTGTGGCTTGGGAGCCTCAGCCTGAGTATCTCTGATATAAGCAAATGAATATAAACCCTAATATAACTCTTCACCATCAAGTGCTCAGCACATTAACCCCCTGCACCTCTGTAAGGCAAATATGATAGTTTTACAAATGGGGAATCTGAGGCATACTGGTTAAGTGCCTAAGATCACATGAATCAGTGATCAGTCAGTGTAGAAACCAGACAGGATGGATTGTTTTTATTCAAGATTTAAATGATTTTAAACATGATTTAAAGTCAACAGTAAAAAATGCTTCCTTAAAATTGAGCTAAATTTGTGTAAAAAATTACAACTAAACAGATGCACTCGGTCATTAGTAACAGAGCCCAAACATTTTGGTAATCCACTTGATCTCTTGAAATGTGAGAACACATATATACCTTATTCAAGCAGTGACTTGGCTTAGTAAATTCAATTCCTTCAGTCTTCAGTTTTTACAATAAAAATGGGTGTTATATTTTTAACTAGAGAAGCAAGGTGGGTGAGGTTAATATCTTAAGTGGATTTTTGTCCAATAAGAAGAGCTCTGTGTAAGTCGAAAGCTTGTCTCCCTTACCAACAAAAGTTGGTCCGATAACATATTACCTCACCCACCTTGTTTCTCTAATATTCTGGTACTGACACAGCTACCACAACAATGCATATCTCTAGCTAGACATTCATCAAAACACAATACAGATACACCATATTGTTAGAGCTAAACATTATAGTCAAGTAATTTTAGGGATTTTCTTCAGCTTTTCCTTTTAATGGAATTTTATATTCAACAATATATGCATTGCCATTATAAAAACACTTTCAGTGCTTGCTTATTCCATGAAGAACCCTAATACTCTCTCTAGGAAGTCACTTAGCTATCAGTATTACACAGTGTGTCTTAGTTATTGACTGGGGGGGGGGGGGAATATAATACCCTCCCTGCTTGGATTTAATGCATCGTGTTTTGATAAGCCATGCATTCATACTACTGGAAAATCAGAGGGTAGTACTGGGAACACTGTCCAGGTATCATGCTCTGCGCAGACTGCATATGGAGTGAGCCTATTTTGCTTCACTCTTCAGCAGGGGTTCTCAAACGGGGGGTCAGGACCCCTCAGGGGGTCACAAGGTTATTACATGGGGATCAGTGAGCTGTCAGCCTCCACCATTTACACAAAAGTGAGAGAACCACTGCTCTACAGGATCCCCTTTGGCCAGTGCAGGAGCACTGACAAGCCAGGAGGAGGGGCCTCTGAACATGGCAACCTGTGAGGGTCATGGTGATTGATTTGGGATAGATGAGGGAAATTACTGACATCAAATCGCATTCCTATTCTCACTCTCCTCCTCCCAGTCAGACATTTCTCAAGTCATTAGTGCACACCTACAATTCTGCGCCTGGACCGTTCCATTTTGAAAACGAGGGCTTTGTTTTAATGAGAATAGGTGAAACCACAGACATTTCTAAAGCCTGCACCCCATTTGGACTATGGCACATGCACCAAAAGTGCTGTTCTAACTTAATCAGTTCTTTGGAAAGAAGTGTCTGGGCTGCCAGTTTGCTCGTATGTCAAGAGATATCCAGTGCCAGTAAACACTGTAGACTGGAATGGTCAACTGATCCTGAATTACAAGCTGACTTAATGAGCAGTTACAAAGTTACAATTATACAAACCTTTTCGCCCCTGTGCACACCATTTTTCCAGAGCTGAATATAAGTGCAGTAGTACGTGGTTCTCTTATTCTCATGATGACAGCAGCAAAACGCTGAAATGCATAACTTGAAGCTGTTAGTGATATTATTGCTGGAAGAATTCTATACAAAAATGCATTACCAAATTTTAAACAGTATTAACCAACTTTCCACTTATACCGCCTTCTTAAATTCTGAAAGCTCTGCCAACTTGAGATCTAAACCATTTTAAAAAATGAATGAAATGTAGCTTTAAATACTATGCTTGACCCTCCCCCCTCCCGCAAAAATGGGCTTTTACAATCACATTTTCCCTTTTTATTAAAATGTTTCTCTTACTGTGTGAAAGACCAATACAAAGAAAGGAAATCTTACTATAAAAAGAACAAATTATTCTATACAGCATGTTGTTAAATGCACCAATTAAATTATGTGAATAAAGAACAGGCTCTCTGCAATCTTTCAGTTATACTAACATTACTTGTAACAACCAATAATTTCCAGCCAGAAGTTTGATTTTGTCCCTTTAAGTCTCCCCACCCTTGCAAGGTACACAACTCTTGCACCTTCATTTTACTGATGAGAAACTAAAACAGGAAAACTGAAGGGATTGTCCAACCTCAGAATGCTGGTTATGTTATGGGTAGAAACCAGCTGAATTATTGCAAACATACGCCCATAGCATCATTAGTCATAGTTCTGGGCTCTAATCTCCATGTGTAGGAATTTAGCCCACATTTGAGTGAACTATGGTTTTAAATGGTGTTTGGCTATTGGCATGAGCAACAGGCCTAACCCATGTGGCCAGAAAGAATGAACTCATCAGAAGGATTGTTTGTGTTCAACTTGTATTGACTCTTTGCAAATTACCAGCGTTATCTCATTTAACATTTGGGAAATAAAGAAAACATGGTTAACTGGGCACCAGGTGCAGTAAATAATTGGTTACAAATGCCTAGTTCAGTAGTTGGAAAAAATATGGGAAAGTGAGATAAGGGAAATAACTCTGAATAAAACAAGAGTGATGCCCTCAACTGCTTCAGCTAAGGCCCAATAACCAGCAGTGATGTCATGTGTTAGTTATAATGTATAAAAAAAGCAAGGCTTTCTAGATGTTTTGTTGGAGCTTTTCCTTAACCCTCTGGAACCATGCCATGAAGGGAAGGGGTCTCCCAGGCATGATCCGATTGTGAGTGTATCAGACAACTGTATCGTGGTAGGGTATAGAATATGGCTGTGTGGATATGCTTATGTTTGTATTTTGATTGTAACCAGCAAAATATGGTCTTTTGACTAATAAAGGAATGCTTGTATGGAAACTGACTTGTGGTAAACCTTAATAAGATTATTAGGAAATTCCAACACCCTTGCTTAATTATTATTTATGCAGGGTATTACCACAACACTAATTTTACCATAAATTCCTTTATTAAATCCAAAGGCCAAATGGTATTTATACAATTGCTCTAAACGTTCCTAAAATGCCTAAATATTAAGCAATTTACTACATCCAAGCAGTAATGAAACATTTGCTCAAGTTACTTACTAATGGATTAAACCCAGGGGTGCTTAGATCCATATTGGTCACCTCCAACTTGATCAGACAGGTATTAATATATAAACCCCTTTAAGAGTTTACTTTTTTATATCCTTTAACAAACAAGTGATGTCACTGCCAATGATCAGACCTTAGCTAAGGCCAAATGAAGCAGTTTCTTATATAGCCAATGATTTACTGCACCTGGTACCCAATTAACCATGTTTTACTTTTATTACTTCAACCCAAACGTTAAATAAGATAACAGTATTATTTTGAAGGGTCACAACACAACTCTTCTTTTTTCTCCTGAGCTCATTCTTTTTGGTCACGTACCTTAGGCCTATTGCTCATGCTAATATCCCAACTCAACTTAAAACCATCATTCACCCAATCTAATGTGGAGCTATTATCCTACAACCACACTACACTTCCTTGTAAATGCACATGAATGGCTTGAAAGCTAGAGATACTATAAATTCCTTAAAAGGTTTTTAGATTAAACAATAAAGGTTTATAAAGGTTGTTTTGATGATAATTCAGAGTGTATAACAAATCCTTCTCTCTCCCCCACTAGGGAATCTGATGATTCATCTTGATTACCTGAGTTCACAAACTTTACATAGCCTACTTACTTTAAAAACAACAAGCATCATGCTGTTGCCCAAAACTATTCTTGCTGAAGTCACATCCCACTCCACTAATGTTTTTGCCTTTATGGAAATAAGCCATAGTACAACTATGGCTACCATCTCAAATTTACATAAATGTGTGCTTTTATTGTTCTATGACCAGAGTTTTAAAACTAGCACTTTCCTCGTCCAGGGCCTTAAAAAAAAAAAAAAAAAAAATCCACACATCCCCTGCCAAGGAGGAACTTTTCTCGAAGGCAAGAGACATCAATTCTGCAACATTTAAGCTTTCATATGATTTTTTTTTTTGAAGTAGTTGCAAAGAACCTTCCTAAGAACTGAGTACAAAACGGTATTTTCCTGATTCAGTTAAAGGACAGCTCCAGGTCCTCTACTTGCTGTTCAGAGCTTCCCAAGCCGTAGTTAAGAGAAAGTAAAGTACAGCCACCAATTTTTACTGCTGATATTCAGAATCTTGTGGACAAGAGCAAAATGGACCCAAAAAAACAAAAACCAAACCAAAAAAAAAAATATCAGGGTACTGTCAGTTTTGCTGCTTCATTAGAAACCTCTGACCATCAGCTCAGAAGGATACTGGAGCTACTAAGTAAGAAGGCTCAAAAATGGAGATTGGAGGGGAGGTGAAGTGACAGACCATCCCACTCCATGTTGAGGGAGGGGCAGACCCCTGCACATTCGTAAGTCCCTGAGGTGGCAGTGAAGCACAGAAAAAGCATTGCTTCTTCTCCCACAGATAGATAGAGCAGAGGGATTAAAGTACAGACATGTATTCTCCACGGAATAATATGAAAGATGGAACTCCCGATCATTGTTCAGGAACAGCAACCCCCGCTTTCCAGCAGCTTGGAATGTGGAGGGAGAGAGTTTCCACCACACCATTATAGAAACCTTCTTACTCAAGTGTGTATATGACTTGAGTAACCTGGTCTTTTACGGTCACTCTTGTCCCATCAACCTCCCTCCCTCTTGCTGTTTGTTAAAAATCACTCACATATCCCATCGTTATGTAAGACTGTATATCCTTCAGATATGAACACATTAGAATAGAAGGAGTGTACATACAAACACCAACTCCCTAGTGTAAACAGGGAAATTTGTATTTTAACCTGAGTTATTTGGTAGAGGGTAAACTACAAAAAGCACCTGTGATTGAACGCTACCAGCTAACATGTCAGAATACTAATTGCCCTGTTAACACATGTTAAAAGAGCTAACCGAATGTTGGGAACCATAAGATAGCTAATAAGACAGAAAATATCATGCCACTATATATCTATCTATCCATGCTATGCCCACACCTTGAATACTGCGTGCAGTTTTGGTTGCCTCATCTCAAAAAAGAGATACTGAAATGGTACCAAGAAGGGAAGAAAAATTATTAGGAACAACTTCCATATGAGGAGAGATTAAGACTGGGACTGTTCAGTTTAGAGAGAAGTTTATAAAATCATGAATGGCATGAAGACAGAATAAGGAAGTGTTATTTACCCCTTCACATAACATAAGAACAAGGGGTCACTCAAAGAAATTAATGGACACCATGTTTAAAACTAACATCAGGCAGTACTTCACACAACACAGTGTCAAGCTATGGAACTTCTTGCTAAGAGATTTTGTGAAGGCCAGAACTACAACTGGGTTCACAGAAGAACTAGACGAGTTCATGGAAGATAGCTCCGTCAATAGCTCTTAGTCAAGATGGTCAGACGCAACCCCATGCTCTGGATGTCCCTAAGCCTCTGACTGCCAGAAGCTGGGACTGGATGACAGGGAATAGGTCACCTGATAATTAGCATGTATTTTAGTTCTTTTATTGTTATAATAATACATTTTCTATGTAAATGCTTTTTCTTTAAGAATAAATGTGCTAGCATAGTAGGAGCTGTGTGGCAAATTATAACTGCAGGCAATGCATTGGTCATACCCATCAAAGAGATGGCAAAAAGGCAGTACTTGTATATAGGCAAACTGGCTTGCCGAGATATCAGTGTAAATCAGGGAGCTGTGCAGCCTTAAAAACCCTGGTCAGAATGCAGTGAGATGTGCATCTCCGCCTAGGAGGCCTAATGGATAGGCATTGGAAACCTGTAAATCAGTGCCTTTGGTGGACCATGGAGGGAGGAATACAGGTGCAGTTGCCCTGAAACTGATACACCTATCTTCTTATGGGTTCGCATAGCACCAAGCGCCATGGAGCTCTGATTTGGTCCTTTGACTGCTACTATAATGCAAATCTCAGTTGAATATCATGGAACCAAAAAGAGAAGAGAAGTGAAGTGAAGCTTCTAGCCATGTTAACAACTGTGCTCAAACATTGTTAATTCACAGTGTAGAGCAGGGGTTCTCAAACTTCATTGCACCGTGACCCCCTTATGACAACAAAAATTACATGACCCAAGGAGGGGGACTGAAGCCCAAGACCCACCGCTCCAGGCGTCAGCCCCAGACAGAGGGCCTGTAACCTGAGCTCTGCCACCCAGGGCTGAAACCCTCACGCTCCGGCTTCAACCCTGGGTGGTGGGGCTCAGACTTCAGCTTCTGTCCCAGGTAGTGGGGCTTGGGCTTTGGCCCCAGGTCCCAGCAAGTCTGAGCCAGCACTGGTTCCCACAAGTTGAGAACTGCTAGTGTAAACGCTTTAAAAAGCAATGGCTCTTGGCTTTGAACTACACAGACCCACAATGGAAACAAACACATCTGATTCTACAATTACACTTGAGGATGGAGAGGATAAAGAAGTAGGGGGTGGAGACAGAGGAGTCCCAGAGAGCAAGCAGCACATGATTCCCTGTTTAAACTACTACAGACAGGTCTACACAAGAAGCTTTTGCCAATCTAGCAATATTGGTTAGGGGTGTGAAATTTTTTATTTTTTTTTGGCGATGTTTCTATACCAGCAAAAGCCCCACTGTAGTCACAGATATACCAGGGCTTTTTCCAGTACATCTTATTTAACTTCCTGAACCAATATAAGCTCTACTGGCAAGCTCTTTTTAGGTCTTTTTTCTTCATATAAACATCAACAACAGGTAGGTTTTGCCAGTATAGCTCTACGAGCAAAGTTTAAGTGTAGACTACACTTAGACTTGTTTCATTGATGGCTAGTGAAAAGTCTGTCCCCCATTCAAATCTAATACGTCTCTCTTACCTTGGGATTGTATTCAGCATTTCGGGCTCGAAGCGCAATAGTTTTTAGGTCAAGTTTGCAACCAAGATTCACAGTGGACACAATATTCCTGAAGACAAGTTAGAGAGATTAGTTGGTAAGGTTAGATTTAATGAAGGATTCCTGGGATCTCTTTTTTTTTTTTTTTTTCCAACAATTCGGTTACTCACCTTTGTAACTGTTGTTCTTCGAGATGTGTTGCTCATATCCATTCCAATTAGGTGTGTGCATGCTGCGTGCACGTTCGTTGGAAGATTTTTACCCTAGCAACACTCAGTGGGTCTGCTAGGCGCCCCCGGAGTGGTGCCATTATGGCGCTGGATATATACCCCTGCCGACCCAACGGCCCTTCAGTTCCTTCTTGTCGGCTACTCCGACAGAGGGGAAGGAGGGTGAGTTTGGAATGGATACGAGCAACACATCTCGAAGAACAACAGTTGCAAAGGTGAGTAACCGTCTTTTCTTCTTTGAGTGCTTGTTCATATCGATTCTAGTTAGGTGATTCCCAAGCCTTACCAAGGCGGTGGGGTCGGAGTGAGATGTTGCAGAATGCAAAACTGCTGAGCCAAATGCTGCATCATCTCTGGCCTGTTGAACCAATGCGTAATGTGAGGCAAAGGTGTGAATCAATGACCAGGTAGCTGCCCGACATACTTCCTGGATGGGAACATGGGTCAGGAAGGCGGCAGATGAAGCTTGTGCCCGAGTAGAATGGGCAGTGAGGTGGCTAGCCGGAACGTGAGCCAAATCGTAGCATGGACGGATGCAGGATGTTACCCAAGATGAAATTCGTTGGGATGAGACCAGTAGGCCTTTCATCTGGTCTGCCACAGCTACAAAGAGCTGAGGCGACCTTCGGAAGGGTTTTGTTCTCTCTATATGAAAGGCGAGAGCCCTGCGAACGTCTAGGGTGTGCAGCTGTTGTTCCCGATGCGATGGGTGCGGCTTCGGGAAAAAGACTGGGAGGAAGATGTCTTGATTGACATGAAAGGCGGACATCACCTCAGGGAGGAAGGAGGCGTGTGGTCACAGCCGTACCTTGTCCTTATGGAATACCGTATACGGGGGGTCCACTGTCAAGGCCCGAAACTCAGATACTCGTCTTGCCGAAGTAATAGCGATGAGGAAGGCTGTCTTCCAGGAAAGGTACAACAGTGAGCAGGTGGCCAGTGGTTCGAAAGGAGCACCCATAAGCTTGGCTAGCACCAGGTAGGGGTCGGGCACCTGACTTGAGGGTACAAACGTTCCAATCTCTTGAGGAACCTTGAAACTATGGGGTGAGAGAAGATTGATCAGCCATTTTCCCCTGGGTGGAAGGCGGAGATGGCTGCCAGATGCACCTTTATGGAAGAGACCACTAGGCCCTGTTCTTTCAGGGACCAGAGGTAGTCCAGGACAGTAGGAACGGACACCTGCCTGGGGACTGAGTTACGCTGAGCGCACCAGCAGGAGAAATGCTTCCACTTAGCCAGATATGTCGTCCTAGTGGAAGGCTTCCTACTGCCCAAGAGTACCTGTTGGACCGAGGCAGAGCAACGCAACTCAGACTGGCTCAACCACGCAGCAACCATGCTGTGAGATGAAGAGACTGCAGGTCTGGATGGTGAAGCCTGCCGAAGTTCTGTGTTATGAGATCCGGCCAGAATGGCAGGGGAATTGGGGTCGAACAACATGGTGTACCAGTGCTGCCTCGGCCACGCTGGAGCAATCAAGATCAGGTGGGCGTTGTCCCTGCGGAGCTTGAGTAGGACTCTGTGGACGAGCGGAAACAGTGGGAAGGCATAGAGTAGGTGCCTCTTCCACGGGATCAGGAATGCGTCCGAGAGGGAGCCCGGGGAGCATCCCTGGAAGGAGCATAACACCTGGCATTTCCTGTTCTCTCGGGAGGCAGAGAGGTCTATGTGGGGAAACCCTCACTTCCGGAAAACAGAATGGATGACGTCCAGACGAATCGACCACTTGAGACAGGAAGGATCTACTGAGGTGATCCGCCAGAGTGTTCTGGACTCCTGGGAGAAAAGACGCTACCAAATCGATCGAGTGGGCTATGCAAAAGTCCCAGAGGTGGAAGGCTTCTTGACAAAGGAGGGAGGAGCGTGCTCCGCCCTGCTTGTTTATGTAAAACATGGCCGTTGTGTTGTCCGTGAACACTGATACACAACGGCCTTAGAGATGGTCTCGAAACACCTGGCATGCTAGACGGACTGCTCTCAGCTCCCGCACATTGATGTGTAAGGCCAGCTCTTGAGGTGACCAGAGGTCTTGAGTGCAAAGGTCCTTGAGGTGGGCACCCCAACCCAGAGATGACGCGTCCGTTATTAGGGCCATCGAGGGTTGCAGTAGGTGGAATGGCATCCCTGCACAGAATAGAGTGGGGTTTAGCCACCAGATTAGGGAGCCCAGAAACTTCTGGGGAATAGTGAGCACCGAGTCTAGGCTGTCTCTGCGTGGTTGGTATATTGAAGCAAGCCAGGTTTGAAAGGGACGGAGGCGTAGCCTCGCGTGCTTGGTCACGAAGGTGCAGGAGGCTGTGTGACCTACTAGGCTGAAGCAGGTGCGCACTGACGTCGGGAAGGTTTGAAGACCTTGAATAATTGAAGCCATTGCTTGAAAACGCAACTGCGGGAGGCAGGCTCTGGCCAGACTGGAGTCCAGAACTGCTCCGATGAAGTCTATTCTCTGCGTGGGGTGTCAGAGCAGACTTCTCTGTGTTGATCATCAGGCCTAGGCTACCGAAGAGGTCTTTGACGATGCGCAGGTGCTGCGACACTTGTAACTGGGAAGTCCCTCAAATGAGCCAATCGTTGAGATACGGGAGACATGTATCCGATGACGCCGGAGAGAGGTGGCGACTACAGCCATGCATTTTGTGGACACATGCGGAGCAGCAGAAAGGCCAAACTGAAAGTGTTGATGGTTGACCACAAAACGGAGGTACCGTCTGTGGTGTGGTGGGTAAATTGCGATGTGGAAATATGCTGCCCTGGATATGAAGGATGCGTACCAGTCTCCCAGATCCAGGGGCAGGATAATGGTCCCCAGGGTTACCATGCAGAACTTCAGCTTTATCATGAATTTGTTGAGTTCTCGCAGGTCTAGGATCGGTCGTAGACCTCCCTTTGCCCTGGGGATTAGGAAGTAGCGGGAATAAAATCCCTTGCCCCTCATGTCTTGTGGCCCCTCCTCTATGGCTCCCATGGCTAGGAGCTACTGGACCTCTTGTAAGAGAAACTGCTCATGAGAGGGGTCCCTGAAGAGGGACAGGGAGGGAGGATGGGAAGGCGGGGTTGAAACAAACTGGAGGTGGTATCCCACTTCCACCGTGCGCAGGACCCAACGATCTGAAATTAGTTGGGACCAGGCAGAGAGGAATTGAGAGAGGCGGTTGAAAAAGGGAGGAGAAGGATCCGGCAGAGCAACTGGTGGGCCGCCCTCAGGCGTCCCATCAAAAGTTCTGCTTGGGCCCCACTGGTGGTTTAGGGGGCGCCTGATTTTGACCTCCTTGAGGGCCAGACTGCCTCCGACAATTCCCTCTACCACGCCTTCTGCTAAAGTCCTGACGCAGCCTAGGCAGGGCGTAAGGGCGGTGTGGCTGGGGCCGGAAGGTCCTGCGTTGGGTCACTGGCATGTGGATATCCAGTGAGCGCATTCTAACGCGATTTTCCTTCAGACTTTGCAGTCTGGGGTCAGTCTTATCTGAGAACAGGCCCTGGCCTTCGAAGGGCAAATCCTGAATAGTTTGTTGTAATTCAGGGGGAAGGCCTGATACCTGGAGCCAAGAGATACGCCTCATCCTCACTCCTGACGCCAGAGTTCTGGCTTGCAGAGTCCGCTGCATCCAGAGAGGCTTGGAGAGAGGTTCTTGCTACCTTTTTATCCTCCTCGAGTAGGGCAGTAAATTCTTGACGGGACTCCTGGGGAAGAAGCTCCGTAAACTTCCCCAAGGACACCCGCATGTTAAAGTATATCTACTTAGGAGGGCTTGTTGGTTTGCCACCCTAAGTTGGAGGCCCCTCGGCTGAGTATATTTTGCAGTCTAGGAGGTCCATGCGCCTAGCCTCCTTTGACTTAGGAGCTGGGGCTTGCTGGCCATGATGCTCCCTTTCATTCATCGATTGCATCACTAAAGAGCAAGGAGGTGGGTGAATGTAGAGATATTCATACCCCTTTGAGAGGACCATATGTTTTCTCTTTATTCCCCTTGCTATAGGTGGAATCGAGGCTGGGGATTGCCAAACGGTGTCCACATTAGCCTGTATGGTGTGGACAAAACGGAAGAGCCACTCTAGTAGGTGCATCAGCCGATAGGATGTCCACGACAGGGTCCTCTATTTCAGGGACCTCCTCCACCTGTAAGTTCACATTCTGAGCCACTCGTCTCAAAAGGTCTTGATGGGCCCTGAGATCAATTGGTGGAGGGCCTGAGGAGGATGTTCCCGCCACCGCCTCGTCAGGCGAGGAGAAGGAGGAGAGGCCCGGGACCAGGGGGTCCTGTGGGGGCTCCTGTACTTGAGGAGCGTCATCTGTGTCAGGTGGAACCTGGGTGTCTGCAGATGTATCGGAGCCTCATCTGTGCCCGTGGGGGGGGGGGGGGGGAGCTTACTGTCACCTCTATTATCTAGTGTTCTGACGGGGCCGACCGTGGAGCCACTGATGGAGCACCTCGGGCTTGGTGGTATGCCCACGATGTCCAGAAGGACCAGTGATGAGGCCCTTGCTCGTGCCTCTGGCTCTCTGGAAATATATGGCTGGGGACGTCAGAGTCACGCTCCTGAGGATAGGATGCGCTACCAGCCTGCGATGACACCGATGTGTGTCTTGATGGCCACGGCGGTGCCAATAGACCCTGGGAGGGCGCCACTGTTCTGGATGCTCGATCCTGGGGCGGTACTAGGAGCTATAACGGTACCGCGAGCGAGACCGGGACCTTCTACTGTAGCAGTGCCAGGAGGTTGACCGGGATCTCGAGCCCCTTCGTCTGGAGCGACTGCGGGATACACGGTGCCGAGAGCGGTGCCGGGAGTATCTGGCCGGCGAACGAGATGTCAAAGGGTGCCGCAAGTGCGACCGATACTGCGATGGAGAGCGGTGCCGGGACTGCGAGCGGCGCCGGGAGCGAGAACGGTGCGATCAAGATCACGGTCTCACAGACGCTCTCGAACAACGTCTCTCTGTTGGACCAACAGAAGGTGGCCTTACTAGGGCCGTTTTCCCGATGGATTGTATGACCCACACCGGCGGTGCCGGGGGTTGAGGCCGTGTCGACTCCGTCATGGCAAGGAATTCCCTTGCTGTGGAGAAGGTTTCCTGTGTAGAAGGGAGGGCAAGCTCAACCACTGCATGAGCCGGGGAGCTGTCAGGCACCGGACTCAACAGCCCTTGTGGGACCGGAATCGACGGTGCCACGCTTGGTGGAGCTGCAATCGGCGGTGCCACAGTCGACGGTGCCGCGGCAGATGATGGTGCCGGACAAACCATCTTAGAAGAGCGCTCCTTCTGTGGAGCTGAAGCAGCTGGAGTGCTATGTTGCTTCCTGGGTCTTGGGGACAGGGAGCGGTGCCGAGCAGATGTCGGTGCCGGGGCTCCTTCTCGGTACTGGAGTGGTCCGGGGCCGAAGGGGTGCTCCTTACTGAGGCAGTGTGTTGGGCGCTCGGTACCGACGCTGCAGGACTAAGTGCCGACTCCATGAGGAGCTGCTTCAGTTGAAAGTCCTGCTTCTTCTTCGTCCTTGGTTTAAACAACTTGCAGATGCAGCACTTATTGGTAAGGTGGGATTCCCCTAGGCACTTGAGGCAGGAGTCGAGGGGATCCCTATTGGCATCAGCTTCTGGCACGCCAAGCACGGTTTGAATCCTGGTGCCTTGGGCATGGGCCCGCACCGGGGTAGAGGAAAGGGGCTAATCCCCGATCCCCCCTTAAACTATATACACTAACTATGAATAGAAGTACTAACACTAGCTATAACTACAAGAACTCGAACCATACAACAACAAACAGCAAAGAACTACAAGAAGCTAGGGACATGGAGATCAGCAAAGCCGCGCTCCACAGTTCCAACGACCGACACGGGCGATAAGAAGGAACTGAAGGGCCATTGGGTCGGCAGGGGCATATATCCGGCGCCATAACGGCGCCACTCCAGGGAGCGACCGAGCCAACCCACCGAGTGTAGCTAGGGTAAAAATCTCCCGACGAACGTGCACGCAGCGCGCGCACACCTAATTGGAATCGATATGAGCAAGCACTCGAAGAAGAACTGTACATGACTTGATACTGAGATTTTGCTGTTCAAGCATGTTTGATTGGGTCAGATACATCTATGGTTTAACACTATTGACTGTGATGAAGTTACACCAAGGATTATTTTACAGAGGTGGTAGCAATGATACAATTGATGTATATTAAAGTTCTCTCAATTTTCCCCAGATATCACAAGGTTCCCTTTTTTCTCAACAGTTAAAAACAAAGGATTTTTGTTAAATTTAGAGAGCCAAGTTGAATTTATATCACAGCATATGAGAATGTCATCTGTACTCAAAAATAAGGTTGTTTTGAGTACAAAATGCCCACTGGCACTTTTTCTATAGGTTGCCATAAAATAAAGACTTTAGTGTTTTCCCTTTATTGCAAAGTACAGTGAAAAAGATTTTCAGACCCAATACCTTGAACTAGTTCTATATTTTTCTCCCCTGAACATAACCTCATACGCAGTAGTCAACTAGAAAACAAGACAAGATACTAAGGACAATTCCATCTATAGTTGACTAACAGGGTTTTTTCCCCTTTTAATTCCCTTTCCACTGTAGATTTATATTTTCAATTTTAATAAGCCTCTCATTAAAAAACTAGTATAACCAGGAAACAGAGGTTATTTTAAAAACAGTCACGATATGCAAGCATTTCAATAGGTTACAGCTGAGAATATATTTAAAGGTTATATGTATTTTGACATATTAGATTATTAATTCGGATTACATTTCACTACAAGTTTGTTGGACTTTTGAAACTGCATATAGCCAAAAACAGTTACAGTATTATAAAGCCACCACATGAAGACATAAGATGACATTAAGCAGCTCAACAGAGTGCATATTAGATCTATGGCTTACAAAGATCAGCAAGAAGTCCCACTTCTACTACTGAACCGCCACATTAACAGAAGTTTTAAATCATCTAAGTCACTAAATCTTTAAAAGGCTCACTGTATGGGTGGGAGAGATTGTATAATAAAAATATATCAAGTACACTCACTGCAGCTGTGGCACAATCCCAGAGCTCTCAGATGCAGGTGTTGCAGGTGTTATTGGGGTCATAGGAGTCATTGGAGAGGGATAGAGTGGCGTGGTTCCTGGTAAAGGAGCTGTAGTAAGAGTCTGTGAATGGAAGAGCTGCGGCGTTTGACTGGATGTTCCCTGTGTTGCTTGCTGTGATGTGGACTGTTGTGCTGCTTGCTGCTGCTGCCTCTGCTGTTCCTCCAGAATAGATAGACTGTTGCTGCTTTGGACCGGCTGTGGTGTCAGTCCAGTGCCATAGGGCATCATTGGGCTAAAAATTGGAATTCCAGGAGTCATGGCACCCTAAAGAAGAGAGTATAAAGAATAAAGCTTGAGTTCAGTCAAGTCCATTTACTTTTATGAGAAAAATCAAACATTTGTTGCATGAGGTTAAGAACAAAAATGGTGGTTTGTACCCTTCCCAGCCTGAGTGGGGATTTGTTAGAAATTAATACTCTTAGGGCATGTCTACACTGCAAAATTATGTCAACCTAACATATGTTGGCATACTGCTGCCGCAATAATTAAATCATTTTTGCTTGTCCACACTACACTCCTTGTGTCAGCAGTGAGCATCCTCACCAGGAGCGCTCGTACTGATGGTACAATCAGTGTGGAGCATTATGGGACAGCTTCTGAAAGGCAGTAACAGTCGATGTAAGCAACACAGTGTCTACACTGACACTGCATCGACCTAGTTACATCAACATTGATTGTATGCCTCTCATGGAGGTGGAGTTATTAAGTCAGCCTAGCAGGGCAGTTACGTCAGCGGGAACGAATTTTTACTGTAGACACTTACATAGTTAGGTCAACATAAGCTGCCTTGCATCAACCTAATTCTGTAGTGTAAGCTAGGTCTTTGAAGCTCATTTTACTGCACAGTACTTAGAACTATTTTTATTTCCATTAATTGTCCAGTCCAGTACTCCTGTTCACTAGCTAGTGAAGGATTATTCTCTTCAGTGTATACTCCGGAGCTTTGTTTTCCTGAAGAATATGCTAACATCTAATAGCTCTCTCTCAAAAAAAGGAAACAAACCCAGTGAATTTGGTGCTTGTGGAAAATAACGACTTAAAAGCCCTGAAGACTGAAATTGTCCTTATACAAAAAGAAGAGATACAGCATTAGCAGTGGCAGCTTCCTCATATCACCTTGTGGGTATGCTTCAAAATGTGACCTGGAGAGAACCTCCAGAAATTAAAGGGGAGTTCAGGCTCATGTCAATTTACTGCTCAGTTGTCTGAGCAAAGAAACTATCAACTGCAGTGATATTTGGGGGTGATGGGCACTCCAGGCTCAATTATTTCAAATTTTACCACTAAGATGGACTTAACATTTGTTTTACTTAAATCTAAACAAAGATTAAAGAATGAGAATTACATATATTTGTATATTTCTGAAATCTCCATTAAATGTAAACCTTAAATTTACAAAAATATATTTATCTATTTAATTAATTTGCTTACACTGTGCATCTGAATAATCAGTGTCACCCTTTCCACTATATAACATGTTTACATTAAAGTCAATGGAATTACATCAAGAATGAATGTTTCTCCCATACTGAAGAGATCCTTATAAACATTAAGAGGGCAATAGAAAAACCCTGAAGAATTTTCTCTTTTGTGAGTGCACATGAAAGAGGGCTTTACCACAAAGTGGACTTTTTAAAATTAGTTAATTGTCAGCTGAATTTTTTTTTTAGTGTCCTATTAATATTCTTCTGTTTTAGATAAACAATTCACACAAGAAAATTTGGTATTTGTAGAACAATTGTACTTCAACATCTAGAAAATGAGAATACTGTTAAACACCCAATTGCAATGAAATTGTAGTTTAATTTAAAACAAAAAAAATAGTAATTTACATGTTTGAAGGTAAAATGGAGGAAAATACTCTAGAGATTACAACTAACTACTTTTTATCCTAGTACCTGTTATCATATAAAGTAGTTCCAAAAGCAACAAATATTAGACCCTTCTCTAGCAAATAAGCACATTAATATTGCTAGATTCTAAACAATCTTTCATATCCATATGCATCCATATTGTTACTCAAGACACTGAAATCTCTTTTATAAAGAAATTCATCTCACGAGTAAATTTAAAATAATTTGTTTTTTTTACCTGAGGGGATGCTAACCCCTGGGCGTAGGGTGGTAAGCTGTTGTTCTGATCCATGATTCCAATTACTTCTTTGGTCGGGATAGAAATAATTCCACCAATTCAATAAAAGTAATTCCACACCGTCATGGGTTATTTCCCCCCTAAAGCATTCCAGCAACTAGTTTCTCAGCCACTCTTGAAGCGTTATGAAAACATCAGCTCCAGAAAAGTCTGTGTAGTAAGTCTAAAATACAGTCCAAAACCTGAAAGGGAAAAAGTAGGCGCTTAATAACTATATGTTTAAAAAACTCGTATGATTACATCCAGCTGCCATGTAACATAGCAGTCCTTAAATATATTTGTGAACATTATGCTGCCTTTGAAACTTCACTCCCGCCAAGAACTTATTTATGTGTGTGACTCTACTCACATGAACAGACCCATTGGATTCAGTGAGACCACACACATGCCTAAGGGCTGGTCTACACTAGAAAGTTAGGTTGACCTAACTATATTGCTTGGGGGTCTGAAAAATTCACACCCAAGACACAATTCCCCTTTTCTACACCTATCCCTGATGTAGAAAGCAGTAGGTCGCCGGGAGAATTCTTCCACCAACCTACCTACTGCCTCTCGGAGATGGGGCGGCTCCAGGCACCAGCGCACCAAGTGTGTGCCTGGGGTGGCAAGCCGCCGGGGGGCGGCCTGCCGGTTGCTGTGAGGGCAGCAGTCAGAATGGCTTCAGTGGCATGCCTGCAGGAGATCCGCAGATCCCACGGCTTCGGCAGCAATTTGGCGGCAGGTACGCTGAAGGCGCAGGACCGGCAGACCTCCCACAGACATGCCACCGAATCCGCGTTACCAGTGGACCTCCCGCAAGCGTGCCGCCGAAAGCTGCCTGACTGCTGTGCTTGGGGTGGCAAAATACATAGAGCCGCCCCTGCTCGGAGAGATGGATTTACTAGTGATGGAAAAACTCCTTTCATTGCTGTAGTTAGTGTCTATATTACAGCAGTGCAGCTGCGCCACTGTGGCATTTCTAATGTAGACATACCTTAAGGGTTCGCAGGGCTGAGCCTTTAGTTATAATGATTCCAAACTTTGCCACCAAAACACAATATGTTTTACTTAAGCCTTAAACATATGTAACAGAAATCTATGTTTTTAGATTCATTCATATATTAAAATTATGTCTCAATATTCCACTAAAAAATTACATCTGTGCATTAAAATTAATGATACTCAAATATTGAACAAATTTTTCCAAGATACTAAATAAAGTTAATTTGATATTTATAGCTCATCATATATTGAGTAGTGCTTCCAAAACACAGCAGACCCAACTCTACTCTGAACTGTACCAGTTCAGCTCAGCTGATTTCAGTTAGAGTGCCCTGGTACAACCGACGGTAGAGTTTGAGCTGATTTTTTTGAAACAGCACCAATGTTTTTAACATTATTTTGTTAATCTACAGTAACTTCCCTAGCTTGATACCAAGATTTCTAGTCCCTATGCTTGTACATTCATTTGTTGTTGTGGGATTGTTCTTGAAGCCTGAGCTGCTGGAAATGATTTAACAGCAAAACATTATTAAAATCAGAAAGGAAAAAAAAAGTTTCCTCTGCCAACTCCAGACAAAAAATGAAGCACTGAGACATATCACCAAAGAATTACATGCACCTTACAGAGAAGAAAAAAAGTGAGAAAATAATTTGAGTTTTCCAATTGACGTATAGGTATATCTTTTTAATCTTTTTAATCTTCTGATTTTCCCAAATTACAGCACTGCACTAACAACAGGGCAGTTAGAAGCTTAAAATAGGTTCCCCCCCACACACCGCCCCATCAAACACTTCTAGTAACTTTCAGGTTCCTAAAACCATTAACTGTTGGGCTGAAATCTCAGACGCATTTCCAGCCCTGAAGTAAGTGTTTTGAAAGTCTGAAGAAAACCTGTTCAGCTACCTTTTTCTTTTTTTTTTTTTTAAATCAGGGATTCCTTGACCCACAGTTAGGAAAAAGACTAGACCAAGGTCTTGCAACACAGTGTAAATATGGCCTGTTTTGAGTTTAGCTACATTTGTGTGAGGAACAAATTCCACAGGCAAGGGACTTCTGAGGATACCCTGCCTTCAGCGCCACTGAGCTTCCCCACAAAATAATGCATACGAAATTACAGCAAGAGGAGCAGTTTAAACATGACTGGAACTTATGTACTTGCGGAGAGCCTGAACCAATACTTCTGATGGAAGAATATCCCACTAACTTCAATGGGAGGTTTGGCTATGTAATAATACTTAGTACACCGCTACCTCGCTATAACGCCACCCAATATAACATGAATTTGGATATAATGCGGTAAAGCAGTGCTCTGGGGGAGGCATAGCTGCGCACTCCAGTGGATCAAAGCAAGTTCAATGTAACACAGTTTCACCTATAACGCAGTAAGATTTTTTGGCTCCCAAGGACAGTGTTATATCAAGGTAGAGGTGTAATTGCATACCATTTTTCATCTTCAGAGCACTTAACAATAAGCTTCATAATCATATACATAATTATGTTACTCCAACCTTGCAAAACTGTAATGAAACCTGATTTGCCCTCCCTTTCACTATAAGGGTGATCATGAACACCCCAGGATATATTATTTGGCTAACAAATAACTAATCTCCGCAGGCTGCTGGGTGAGGCTGATTTTCCAATACTGCATTGTTCCCATTTTGAAGATGAGGAAAGAGACAAGGCAGTTTAGTGACCTGCCCAACATCACACTAAGGAAGTCAGTGGCACGGGACAAATCAGAATTCCTGCTGCCAACATACTACAGTGATTGGCTTATCGGGAATACACTGAACTCATCGGTACCCCGTCTCCAGCCCTCCTAGCCACGCCAAAAGGCCCGGGAAGGCCCGAGCACCGCAGAAGGGCCAGATAACAGACGTACAGAAAGACGCGCAGCTTCTCGTTTCTGCACACACTGGTTTACAAGAGGGCGCTTCTCCGACAAGCCCGTGCGAGGAAAGCCCCGGAAAGGCCGCGCTCAGCTCCGGGCTGGGAACCCGCTTCTGACGCTCTGGCCTCGGGCAAGGAGAGCTCGGCCTCCGCGCGGCGCGGCGCGGCCGGGCTCGCCCCCGGGCGGCGGGAAGGGAACGAGCCTGGGCCCGGGCCGCCGCGCACGAAGCGTGGCCGGAGCAGCCCGGCGGGAGAAGCGGCCGCGGGCCCGGCCCGGGGCAGGGGGGTCGGTATCTGAGGCGGGAGGAAGCCCGGGCGATGGGGGCAGGCTCGGGACGGGGCAGCCGGGCTGGGAACGGGGCCCTCGCGCCAGGCGGCGGGACCCTGCCCGGGCCAGGGGGAGAAACGCGCCCGCCTCCCGCAGCGGCGCCGAGGCCCCGTCTGCTCTGCCCGGGGGGTTCGATACCTGCCGCTCCGCTCCCTGCCCGCGCTGCACAGACCCGGCGGCGGTGCCGACCCCACCTGCTGCCGCCCGCCCCCTTCTCCGGCGCGCGCATAATGCGTCACTTCCGCCAGTAGCTCCCCTTGCCCTTTTCACGGTGGCCATCTTGAGTGAGGGCGAAGCTGGTGGGAGGGCGGATCAGCCAGGCTCCGATCCCGCCCCCACTGGGGGGTTGTTTATCGTCACAGAACCCAGCGCAAAAACCCTCCACTGCAAACAGCCCGGGGCGCAGCCCAACCCGCAGCCATTACAGCCCCCGCCATGTCTGCGTTGGGGCTATTGCATTTCAGCACCAGCTTCCACTGCCCCACAGAGCCTGGCGTTTGTACTCAGAGGTGGCACCTCTGCCCACACCTGGGGCAATGCGGGATGACCCTCAGCCCATGAAACCGGACAGCTGGCAGCGTGTCCTCAGAACCCTACAGATCCCCTGGGATTGGGACAGCTAGGATCCTGGGAAAACCTGGACAGGTGCCAATCTTATGGGGGGGGGAGCCAAAATAATGCAACAATCTGGACTTCTGTAGATTTGGTTCCTGGGTGGTGTGGTGCAGAAGAGAAGCCTCAGTCCGTGCTATTTTCTCTCTATAAATGGCTCCATAAAGGAGAGGGAAACCATAAAAACCACAGTCCTTGATGCCACACTACTCCGTTACAGACCCTCCAGCAGGGCAGCATGCAATATAGTGTCCTATCATAGAATATCAGGGTTGGAAGAGACCTCAGGAGGTCATCTAGTCCAACCCCTTGGTCAAGGCAGGCCAACACCAACTAAATCGTCCTAGGCGGGGCTTTGTGAAGCCTGACCTTAAAAACTTCTAAGGATGGAGATTCGGCCACCTCCCTATGTTGCAGGCACAGAGCGTGCCCAAGGCAAGCAACAGTGGTTCGTTGCCCAGAGTGCGTAGCGCCAATAAACACACCAGGGTGTAGAAGCAAGCAAAGTTTATTTGAGATCTCAAAGCGGTGCTGGGAGACTTAGCATGCCTCAGATCCACTACCCCTACACAAGCGGCTTTTCCCTTTTTATAAGTTTTTTTTTCTCTTTTTTCTTTCTTCCCCCCCGCTCCTCCTCCTCCTTCCTCCCCTTGTAGCAGTTACATAAGCGCAGGTGCATTAAGTAATCTTGGCCACAGCAGCTCGTTAGTAAGTTTTCCTTCTGCAAGTTATCTTGTCCTTCTGCTAAAGGGGCACAGGCCTCATTATTTCTGCTTTAAACCAGTTAGAACTGTTGCAACTGATAACGGCTGTTACCCCTGGCCTTTTAGGTTGATTAAAGTTCAGACATGGAGGGACTCCTGTCTGCTGAGGCCTAAAACCAGGAAGGCTCCATACCCTTGTGGCCTTCCACCCTCCCAAATTACTTAGGGTTATGCTTAGTGACACCAACAATTCCCTCCTTTGAGAAGACTCAACAAACATTTGGCTGAGTTTTCTCATACTTTGAGGACAAAAAGCGATTAAGCGCTAGAGAGCTGGAGTGCTTTACAACAAGCAAGCAAGAGGAGAGTAGTGATACACAACACCACACCAGTGAGCAGGAGGCGAAAAATGCCTTCCCCTAGTCCCCCCAGGTTGGGTAATCAGCCCCAGAGAGAATCAGAAATAGTGGGTTCCCTTTCCTGGGCCTTCCGATGTTCAAAAGCCTGTTCGGCTGACAGGATGTGCTTGTTAATATCCTGTGTGTTTTCTGGGACATAAGTACAGCATTCATCCCCTATAAGGGCACACACCCTGCCCTGGGAAGCCACACTTCCACCCAGGAAGTGTCCACGTATGTCTCCATGATCACAGATCAGATGGTATTTCTGATGCATCTGTAAGGGCAGTGGGCCAAGTCTGGTACTCAAGATCACTCCGAATGGCCATCAGCTGGTCATTCAGGAAATCCCGAATTCCTAAACATACTAGATCCCACTGCAATGCCTTCCCAGCCTCAGTGATATTCAATACCATCTTTCCTTGGTGTAGTACTATAACACACCTGTTATTTAACTATTCTCAAGTACTTTTAAAAGGCATCGACATTAATAGCATGGGGGGGGGTTACATTATTAGTCACTCTCCAGGACACAGGGCGCAGCCTGTAGAATAAACCCCAAAATCCATTCAATACCACATTCCCAAACATGTGTCCCACAAATGTCCTCCCACCAGTGTATAATTTTTTGTTTCTTCACCAGGGTCAGTTCTTAATGTCCTTTCTAGTCAGGAATTCCTGGACTTTGGCAATTTCAGTGGAGTGAGTGTTCCTTCTTCTTTCCCAAAACAGTCGTGATTCAGCATCCTACAGGGGAGAGGTTACCAGCACATCACCCTGCAATGGTTTTGATTCTTCTAGAATAATTCAAAGGCACAGTAGATCTGTCAGTGGACAAGGGAGAGGTTACTAGCACTTCACCTTGTACTTTTCCCCTGATGTCCAGAAGGCACAGTGGAGCTAGAAGGAGAAATAGGCTAATCATCAGTAGGAGAATCCTCCCGGGATGGAGGGGTCTTTTTGCAGTGAGAATCTTGGGTCCAAGCAGTCAGCCTTTGACACTTCACAGCAGTGTTGGTAGTCAGCAGGGCTTAATAAGGGCTTTTCCAGCATGGAGCCAAAGCAGTCTTTCATTGGTGGACCTTTACATCAATCCAGTTTCCTGGTTCCAAGGAGTGGCAGGGCTGCTAGGATCTTCGGGTATGTCACGGAGTCACCGGGCGATGCTCTGGAACTGCTCCCCACCAAGCCAGGCAGGACTTTGGGGAGCCTCCTCTCCCTTGGAGCAGACTTGTTCAGGGCAAGAAGCTCACACGTCTTCACCTCCTGGGTCTCTCCTTGGAGCATTCAGCATCCTCTGCCCCTCCGTGTGCTTCCCACAGCGAGTCCACCCCAGCAGGGTCCTGGGGAAGCCACCGGGTCCTGCACCCCCACTTTGCAGTCAGACGTGACTCTCAGCCAGCCAGTAAAACAGAGGTTTATTCGATGACAGGAACAGGGTCTAAAACAGAGCTTGTAAGTACAGAGAACCGGACCCCTCGGCCGGGTCCATTCTGGGGGTCAGTGAGCCAGACCCCCACGTCTGCCCTCAAGCAGCTCCAGACTAACAACCCCTCCCAGCCCCTCCTCTCTCCTCAGCCCCTTTCCCGGGCCAGGAGGTCACCTGATCTCTTTGTCTCCAACACCTTCAGCTGGCACCTTTGCAGGGGAGGGGCCCAGGCCATCAGTTGCTAGGAGACAGAGTGTCAGGCATTTAGGTGCACTGGCCCTTTGCTCTGCCAGATATTAAGAACTGCCATAGGGACACTGAGGCACCAACACAGTATTCATAGAAAACATTAAGAACTTTCCCAGTTCGTCACAGGGTAGTGCTTCCTTACCTGTGAGAAAAGAAACCTAACACATTTCATTAGTGCCTGGCAGTGTTTTGCAGATCTCATAGCTGCGTGGGCAAATTCAAGCCCTCCTTTTCCTGGTTGTCAGCCAAGTCTTGACTGTGAGCAGTGTCCTTGAGTGGAGTCAGTGTCTTATCTATTATCTAGCTTGCTAGCTAATTTTTTTTTTCCAGTTAACTCATTTTGTTCTTTGTCCTTTTCCCCTTCTTGGCTTCTTTTAACCTACAAAGGAAACTTCCACGTTTCACTTATACACCTTTTTCCCAAAAATGAACACATAAACATTGTCACTATACAGTACATTAGTCTTATTATTTAATATATGCCACACACACCCTTTTACTAAAACAACCTTATTACAGAGCTTTGGAGCAACAAGCCAGGACAAGCACACCCACTTTGAGGAGTTCATTCAATACAACCTCTAGTCCAATAGCCTCCCACCATCCCCAGCCCTCTGGCTAGAAATCTGAGGTAGCCAGAAAGATCCCATATACAATATGGGGAGTGGGTTAACTTTTCATGTCTTTGCTTTCAAAGACTGTTGGCATGCAAATTTTAACAACAATTTTTGCAATTAACAATTTGGCCAATGAAATTTCTTTTCCTTACTTAAGGAAATGCATTAGACTTTAGTATATCACATTCTCCTGATTTATCCAAACATTTTGTATTCCAAGTTGAACAAAACAAGTATCTGCATTTTAATTTAACGTTTTTGTTTAATTTTAAAATAGACTATTCTATGAAAATATTAAACACAACAATTCCGGCCACAAGACAAACACCACAGGACAGAACACAAAACATAATTCCTATTGTGCCAGTAAATGCATGGTACATTGAATGCTGAATGTTTTCTCTGGTTATCTGAAAGACAAAAAAACAGAGGTCTACCCACCCCTTCTGGGCAGACAATCATCGCTTGAAATATACAAATACCCTTGTTGACTTCAGGCAAAACAGAGGAATTACCCCATATTTTCTTGTATTTGTTTCATAGGCAGCCCAGGTTTTCAATTACATAACACTGTATACATTCTTTAGCTAATTCAACTAAATTGTTCATAGCCAAATCAAATGATTGCAGTCTAACAATTTCTTTGCCTGAATTTATTTACAAACATTTCACAGACACCAAGAGCTTTCTTCTTTAGCATTTTTACAAAGTTCAACTGCTGTTTCCTCCAGCAACTACAGAGTTAACTTTTCACTCTCCCTTAAATCACTTGCTTGTCTCCCAACAGCCACTTTTACCAACTTAACTCACATTCCAAGTAAGTCCTTGGTATTTGAAATCCCCATGCTTACACTTACTGACTCCTTCCTTCCACTACACCCTCAAAGGTTTTCCAACCCGTTTTCCAATCTCTCTGTCTGTTGCCTGCCTGCCTGGGCCCGATCCTGCTTTTCTTGCTGAACCATCCCTCCCATGGGCACCAACTTGTTCCACTACCAGTTTAGCTAGGAGGGTGGGCTTCTCAACTATCCCCCACCCCTCCTGGTCTCTTCCCTTAAACATTCTTACTCACAAGACTACCCGAGTCCTCTCTCGTGAGGCTTGTCACCTGGACAAAAACACATGGCCCATATAATCCAAACCCCTTTAGAAGGTTTACCCAGAGACCCATCCATCTGTCTGCTGGCACTTAAACAGAAAAGAGAATTACACAGAGCAGAGGAACTTACAGTCTAAGCCAGGCTTTCCCACTTCTATACACTGACCACTACAGGGGACGGGACAGAAGGATCTCAATTCGACCTCAGAGCTTCCTCGCACGCATGGCTTCCACTCCGAGGAATTACGAACGAGAGATTCAGTTCTGCCCACACTCCTAACGCCCAAATGAACAGAGCAGAAAACCAACAGTAACCGGTTAAACAGAACAGAACCAGAACCAGAACCAGATAGCGTTTCCTTATCCTATTAGGGCTCTCTTTTACTCATGCAGTTCTCAACATATAACACCAACAGTACCAAGCAAAGCAAACATAAAATAACAAGGGTAAAACAAATAGATGGTGTAAATTCTGCAGGGCTCCCCGCTTCTTAATTGCTCACCAAACTGTGACAAACTTCTGTTACCAATCTATCCCCCATGTCAGGTGATCAGGCTGACACTACAGGATCATTGGGGGAAGATAAAGAAAGCACACCATATAACTGAATTTTTAAAGCTGCATTAATAAAATAATAAAACAACAACGGAGAGTGTTGGGAATGCTCCCACATTACTCAGGAAAACATTAATGCCCCAAGCCCGAAGCTGTCATAAACAGATAGCTAAGGGTTAATGTCTCTTTCACCTGAAGCACCTGACCAGAGGACCAATCAGGAAACCGGATTTTTTCAACTTTGGGTGGAGGGATTTGAGTGTCTGAGTCTTTGTTTTCTGGCTGCCTGCTTTCTCTGAGCTTTGGAGAAGTAGTTCTACTTTCTAGTCTTCTGTTTCTAAGTGTAAGGACAAAGAGATCAGATAGTAAGTTATATGGTTTCTTTTCTTTGGTATTTGCATGAATATAAGTGCTGGAGTGCTTTGATTTGTATTCTTTTGGAATAAGGCTGTTTATTCAATATTCTTTTAAGCAATTGACCCTGTGTTGTATTATCTTAATACAAAGAGAACATTTGTACTTATTTTTCTTTCTTTTTATATAAAGCTTTCTTTTAAGACCTGTGGGAGTTTTTCTTTACTTCAGGGAAATTGAGTCTGTACTCACCAGGGAATTGGTGGGAGGAAGGAATCGGGGAGATCTGTGTGTTGGATTGCTAGCCTGATTTTTGCATTCCCTCTGGGGGAATAGGAAAGTACTTTTTGTTTCCAGGATTGGGAACAGAGAGGGAGATTCACTCTGTTTGGGTTCACAGAGCTTGTGTCTGTGTATCTCTCCAGGAGCACCTGGAGGGGGGAAGGGAAAAAGGATTATTTCCCTTTGTTGTGAGACTCAAGGGATTTGGGTCTTGGGGTCCCCAGGGAAGGTTTTTCAGGGGGACCAGAGTGCCCCAAAACACTCTAATTTTTTGGGTGGTGGCAGCAAGTACCAGGTCCAAGCTGGTAACTAAGCTTGGAGGTTTTCATGCTAACCCCCATATCTTGGACGCTAAGGTCCAAATCTGGGACTAAGGTTATTACATGAGTGGCAGTGGTGGGAGGATCTAGACAGAATCCAGAAGCCAGTAGGAATATTATATTTTTCTTTTCTCTGCTAAGGGCTTTTTAGCAGAGAGAAACAGTTGGTTTTAAAAGGGAACCAGAGAGAATTTTTTTTTTCTGCTCTCTCTCGCAGTTTGTGGCTTGCATGTTAAGGGTCTTTTGTCATGCAATAGCCCTCCCATTAGGAAGCAAGTACCAGCACTTATAGGCATGCAAATAAAGTGGTTTTTCTGGTTTCCCTTCATTGAACATTAGCTAGAGAGAGAAAAGGAAAAAAAGCACTGTTGCTAGGCAGACTCCAGGAGGCAACAGAACCTGCAGTTCAGAAGATAAACACCGGAGGGCACCCCAACACAAGAAAACAGGAACCATGACTTCTAAGGCAAAAATTAACGCCGAAGAACAAATCAAAGAAGCTGAACACAGGCGACAACTGGAAATAAAACAAAAAGAGATGGAGATAAAAGAAAGAGAAGAACAGATCAAAGAGGCAGCCTACCAAAGAGAACAGGCAGCCTACCAAAGAGAACAGGCAGCCAAAGAGGCAGCCAAGGAGGCAGCACACAAAAGAAAACTAGAAGAAGAAGAGGTGGCCTACCGAAGGAAACAAGCAGAAGAAGAGTTGGCCCACCGCCGAGAAATGGAAAAGCACCAAAAAGAAATGGAAAAACAACAAAAAAGAAAATGAAGAGAAGGAAAAACAAAAAAAACATGAACTGGAGTTGGCAAAAGCTGGGCTGCCTGTGCCAGCCAACCCTAACAACCCGGCGCCAAATATTGCTCCACAGCACAGGAAATTTCCCACCTACAAGGCAGGTGATGACACCGAGGCCTTCTTGGAAAATTTTGAAAGAGCCTGTCTTGGGTACAGCATTCCCGAAGACCAGTACATGGTAGAATTGAGGTCACAGCTCAGTGAACCTTTAGCCGAGGTGGCAGCTGAAATGCCTAAGCACCAGATGAATGACTATAAACTTTTTCAAACCAAGGCCAGATACAGGATGGGGATAACCCCAGATCATGCCCGTCGGCGCTTCAGAACCCAAAAGTGGAAACCAGAGGTGTCATTTCCCAAACACGCCTACTACATTGCAAAAAACTATGAGGCCTGGCTAACAGGAAACAACATTCAAACCTTGGAAGAACTGAACCTCCTCATACAAATGGAGCAGTTCTTGGATGGTGTTCCTGAAGACATCACACGGTACATACAAGATGGAAACCCCAAGAATATCGCTGAGGCGGGGGAGATTGGAGCCAAATGGATGGAACTGGCAGAAAGCAAGAAAGCTACTGTCAAGGGGAACAATTACCCCAGGGGGCACACAGACCATAAACCCTACAACCGAGGACAGCCAAAGACCCCACATACCACCCAAGTAAAGCCACAGATACCCTACCCTTCAACCTCACCAGTCTCCAGTAACTCACCTCGGCCCAGTGACCCATCAGATGGAAGATGCTTTAAGTGTAATGAACTGGGACATATCAAGGCCAAGTGTCCCAAGAACACCATGCGAGTGCAATTCATTACACCACCATCACACCAAAGATCCCCAGGCCCGGATGCCTCTCAAATACCCTTGGAGCGAAGGGAAAATTTGAGAGTGGGCGGAAAGAAGGTTACTGCGTGGAGAGACACGGGGGCACAAGTGTCAGCTATCCACCAATCCTTCGTTGACCCCAAATTCATCAACCCAAAGGCCAAAATTACAATTTACCCCTTCATGTCACAAGCTGTAGACTTGCCTACAGCTCAACTGCCTGTCCAGTACAAAGGCTGGTCAGGAATGTGGACTTTTGCAGTCTATGACAATTATCCTATCCTCATGCTACTGGGGGAAGACTTGGCCAACCAGGTGAGGCGGGCCAAGAGAGTGGGAATGGTTACACGTAGCCAAACCAGGCAAGCTTCCAGACCCATTCCTGTTCCTGAGCCGTCCACAGAGGCCCCGTCTGTGTTACCAGAGACCCAGACAGAGGTAGTGGACCTGGATTCCATGCCTACCACTGAAACAGCCACAGCATCTCCAGTCCCAGGCCCGGAACTGGAACAGCAACCAGCACCAGCAAGTGCAACTACATCTTCAAACTCAACGCCAGAGGGCGCCAGCGAGCCAAAACTGGCAGAAGCAACAGACAGCCATACCCAAAAGGCTCAGCCAGAGCCTGAAATACCCTCAGGTGCACCAGCGGAGAGCGGTTCACCAGCAACGGAAACAACCCCATCACCTACATCGCTTCCAGAGGAACCAAGCCCAAGTCCACAGTCTGAGGAAGAACTGGTGACCCCAGCCTCAAGGGAACAGTTCCAGACTGAGCAGGAAGCGGATGACAGCCTTCAAAAAGCTTGGGCGGCGGCACGGAGCACCCCACCGCCTCTCAGCTCTTCTAATCGATCCCGGTTTGTTATAGACCAAGGACTTTTATACAAGGAAATTCTTTCTGGTGGACACCGGGAAGAATGGCAGCCGCAAAAACAGTTGGTGGTTCCAACTAAGTACCGGGAGAAGCTCTTAAGCTTAGCCCATGATCATCCCAGTGGCCATGCTGGGGTAAACAGAACCAAGGACCGGTTGGGGAAGTCCTTCCACTGGGAGGGGATGGGCAAGGATGTTGCCAAGTATGTCCGGTCTTGTGAGGTATGCCAAAGAGTGGGAAAGCCTCAAGACCAGGTCAAGGCCCCTCTCCAGCCACTCCCCATAATTGAGGTCCCATTTCAGCGAGTAGCTGTGGATATTCTGGGCCCTTTCCCAAAAAAGACGCCCAGAGGAAAGCAGTACGTACTGACTTTAGTGAACTTTGCTACCCGATGGCCAGAAGCAGTAGCTCTAGGCAACACCAGGGCTAACACTGTGTGCCTGGCCCTAACAGACATCTTTGCCAGGGTAGGTTGGCCCTCTGACATCCTTACAGATTCAGGGTCTAATTTCCTGGCAGGGGCCATGGAAAAACTGTGGGAAACTCATGGGGTGAATCACTTGGTTGCCACCCGGTACCACCATCAAACCAATGGCCTGGTTGAAAGGTTCAATGGAACTTTGGGGGCCATGATACGAAAATTCATCAACGAATTCTCCAATAATTGGGACCTAGTGTTGCAGCAGTTGCTGTTTGCCTACAGGGCTGTACCACATCCCAGTTTAGGGTTTTCACCATTTGAACTTGTGTATGGTCACGAGGTTAAGGGGCCATTACAGTTGGTGAAGAAGCAATGGGAGGGGTTTACGCCTTCTCCAGGAACTAACATTCTGGACTTTGTAAGCAACCTACAAAGCACCCTCCGACACTCTTTAGCCCTTGCTAGAGAGAACCTAAAGGATGCTCAAGAAGAGCAAAAGGCCTGGTATGACAGACATGCCAGAGATCGGTCCTTCAAGGTAGGAGACCAGGTTATGGTCTTGAAGGCGCAACAGGCCCATAAGATGGAAGCATCATGGGAAGGGCCATTCACGGTCCAAGAGCGCCTGGGAGCTGTAAACTACCTCATAGCATTTCCCAATTCCTCACTAAAGCCTAAAGTGTACCATGTTAATTCTCTCAAGCCTTTCTATTCCAGAGATTTACAGGTTTGTCAGTTTACAGTCCAGGGAGATGATGCTGAGTGGCCTGACGGTGTCTACTACGACGGGAAAAAAGACGGTGGCGTGGAAGAGGTGAACCTCTCAACCACCCTGGAACGTCTGCAGCGGCAACAAATCAAGGAGCTGTGCACTAGCTTCGCCCCATTGTTCTCAGCCACCCCAGGACGGACTGAACGGGCATACCACTCCATTGATACAGGTAATGCTCACCCAATCAGAACCCCACCCTACCGGGTGTCTCCTCATGCCCAAGCTGCTATAGAACGGGAGATCCAAAACATGCTACAGATGGGTATAATCCGCCCATCTACCAGTGCATGGGCATCTCCAGTGGTTCTGGTACCCAAACCAGATGGGGAAATACGCTTTTGCATGGACTACCGTAAGCTAAATGCTGTAACTCGTCCGGACAACTATCCAATGCCACGTACCGATGAGCTATTGGAAAAGTTGGGACGTGCCCAGTTCATCTCTACAATAGACTTAACCAAGGGGTACTGGCAAGTACCGCTAGATGAACCTGCCAAGGAGAGGTCAGCATTCGTCACCCATGCGGGGGTGTATGAATTCAATGTCCTTCCTTTCGGCCTTCGAAATGCACCCGCCACCTTCCAGAGGCTGGTAGGTGGTCTACTAGCTGGACTGGGAGAATTTGCAGTTGCCTACCTCGATGATGTGGCCATTTTTTCTGACTCCTGGCCCGAACACCTACTACACCTGGAAAAGGTCTTTGAGCGCATCAGGCAGGCAGGACTAACTGTTAAGGCCAAAAAGTGTCAAATAGGCCAAAACAGAGTGACTTACCTGGGGCACCAGGTGGGTCGAGGAACCATAAACCCCCTACAGGCCAAGGTGGATGCTATCCAAAAGTGGCCTGTCCCAAGGTCAAAAAAACAGGTCCAATCCTTCTTAGGCTTGGCCGGATACTACAGGCGATTTGTACCACACTACAGCCAAATCGCTGCCCCACTGACCGACCTGACCAAAAAGACCCAGCCAAATGCAGTTAAGTGGACTGATGAGTGTCAAAAGGCCTTTACCCAACTTAAGGCAACGCTCATGTCTGACCCTGTGCTCAGGGCCCCGGATTTTGACAAGCCATTCCTAGTAACCACAGATGCATCTGAGCGTGGTATAGGAGCAGTGCTCATGCAGGAAGCAACAGATCACAACTTCCATCCTGTCGTGTTTCTCAGCAAGAAACTGTCTGAGAGGGAAAGTCACTGGTCAGTCAGTGAAAAGGAATGCTATGCCATTGTGTACGCCCTGGAAAAGCTACGCCCATATGTTTGGGGACGGCGGTTCCAACTACAAACTGACCATGCTGCACTAAAGTGGCTTCATACTGCCAAGGGGAACAACAAGAAACTTCTTCGTTGGAGTTTAGCTCTCCAAGATTTTGATTTTGAAATTCAACACATCACAGGAGCTTCTAATAAAGTTGCTGATGCACTCTCCCGTGAGAGTTTCCCAGAATTCAGTAGTTAAAAAGTGTTCTTAAAATGTAGAAGTCTGTTAGTTATATACTTAGGAGTATATGTAAAGGTGTATGTGTTGTATTAATCTGTTTATTTTCAAGTTCTAAAAGGAAATCGCCGCCAGTGAGCTTCCCCACTGTCTGCAATTTGGGGGGCGTGTCATAAACAGATAGCTAAGGGTTAATGTCTCTTTCACCTGAAGCACCTGACCAGAGGACCAATCAGGAAACCGGATTTTTTCAACTTTGGGTGGAGGGATTTGAGTGTCTGAGTCTTTGTTTTCTGGCTGCCTGCTTTCTCTGAGCTTTGGAGAAGTAGTTCTACTTTCTAGTCTTCTGTTTCTAAGTGTAAGGACAAAGAGATCAGATAGTAAGTTATATGGTTTCTTTTCTTTGGTATTTGCATGAATATAAGTGCTGGAGTGCTTTGATTTGTATTCTTTTGGAATAAGGCTGTTTATTCAATATTCTTTTAAGCAATTGACCCTGTGTTGTATCATCTTAATACAAAGAGAACATTTGTACTTATTTTTCTTTCTTTTTATATAAAGCTTTCTTTTAAGACCTGTGGGAGTTTTTCTTTACTTCAGGGAAATTGAGTCTGTACTCACCAGGGAATTGGTG
This sequence comes from Gopherus flavomarginatus, assembly GCF_025201925.1. Taxonomy (NCBI): domain Eukaryota; kingdom Metazoa; phylum Chordata; order Testudines; family Testudinidae; genus Gopherus; species Gopherus flavomarginatus. The sequence goes on from NC_066620.1 coordinate 86,380,452, forward strand.
GGAGGAAGGAATCGGGGAGATCTGTGTGTTGGATTGCTAGCCTGATTTTTGCATTCCCTCTGGGGGAATAGGAAAGTACTTTTTGTTTCCAGGATTGGGAACAGAGAGGGAGATTCACTCTGTTTGGGTTCACAGAGCTTGTGTCTGTGTATCTCTCCAGGAGCACCTGGAGGGGGGAAGGGAAAAAGGATTATTTCCCTTTGTTGTGAGACTCAAGGGATTTGGGTCTTGGGGTCCCCAGGGAAGGTTTTTCAGGGGGACCAGAGTGCCCCAAAACACTCTAATTTTTTGGGTGGTGGCAGCAAGTACCAGGTCCAAGCTGGTAACTAAGCTTGGAGGTTTTCATGCTAACCCCCATATCTTGGACGCTAAGGTCCAAATCTGGGACTAAGGTTATTACAGAAGCCCCTTTCATACTCACACACGTACGTACAGACTGGTCACTTCTCTGTATAATGTTCAGAGAAGGGGGAGAGGTGGACGGGAGATTATCCTGTATACAGCTTGTCCAGAATTTCCAACATGCTTCCGCTCTTGGGAGGGCTGTTCTTTCACACCCTGGAATCTCCTGCAGCATCTCTTTCAGAGATTCCAGTCCAGGTCGGCTGCCTGTGGCTTCTTTGGTGTCACCAAGCCACACCGACTCCGGGGTCACAAAGGCACACTGTTGGATCTTACTGGACAGTTAAGCTTTGCAAACGTAATCTCAGTTCTGTAACTTATATTGTCTTTGGTTCGCCTCTGTCAATTTTCCTTTTTCCACAGCCAGCTGGGGCGGAAAGCAGTTTTTCTTTGTTCTTAGCATAGTCTGCATTGATTCTTGACCTTGAACGCAGAGCAACTTTCTTTTTATCCCTGGGCCAAGCTGAATTTCAAATTAACCCATTCCTTTCCTCAATAGACAAATTTGTTCACGCTGTGTCAAGGCTTTTTGGTGATTAAATGCTCCTCTTAGATGTATGATATTATCTAGATTGAAGTACCTTCTAGTGGGCATTGTTTAAATGGATCTTCATATGTGTAAATATTCCAATTCTCTAAATACCTGCAGGTTGTTGAACCATAATGTACGTACATATAATATGTGGGGGTACCCTTAGGGGGTGAGGTGGAATGTTTAGACTGCCCCCCACACATTTTCCACTTACACACACAGGGAGGGTGCCCTGTCCGCACTAGCGGCTCATAAACTAAGGATTTTTCCCTACAGGGTACTCACATAGGAGAGGCTAACGAGGATGGCCACGACCCTCCTACACCTCCCTTCAGCAAAGAGCGTCGGCTAGTCTCTGGGAGACGGGGCCACTTACTCTGATTGCATCCAGTGAGATGATCAGACTGTCAGTAGCCCACAAGGAAAGGAAAGGGGGAGGGAAGATGGGTACACACACTCCTAGACCCAGGTAGCTTCCTCACCGGATGATGCCAGGCCGAGTCAGCCCACCATGGGTTGGACCTCCTAAAGATCCACTTGCGTGGATCAGGCTTGCGTTAGAGTAGTCCTGGTCACGAGCTTTTGCTTCACAGGGTACTCTGGGCGTCTTCCGGTAACAGTCACTCACACTGGCCCCCAGTACCCTTCTGCATCTGATCTTGCTTTTTAGCTACAACAGGAAGAGAGTGCACTAGGACATAGGGTCTCCCCTTTCTAAACAGGTCCCTCCTTTGTCCTTGCACTATCCCTAACCTGCTTTTGAATCCTTGCACTCCGCCAGACAGGGGGAAGAACAGGAGCTACGGTGGGGGATTTTTACAAGAGCTCTCTATACAAACAGCTTCAGAAGCTACCCGTTCGCTGACAAAACAGGAGTAATTGGAGAATCGTGTTATAATTAAGTGATCCTTCCGGTGGCCACCTTTCTGGTCCTCTAGTTGATATTGAGGCCAGTCTACTATACAGAACTTTTTAGTTTGCTTTTAGTTAGTAGATCTGATCCAAACACTTCCCAATTCGCTAGAATGCATTCTAAGGATGTACACCATGCCCTGCCTGTACTCTGTCCCTGCCCCATATCCTAGGGTGACACTGGGCATCCCCAGGTCCTAACAGGCAAAAATCCAGACCACTGGACTGTTCCTACCTTATCCAAGGGACCGGTTCCTCACCATCGCCCTCAACTGCTTCTCCACTACTCGAGCGCGTTGCACAGTTGTGCCCTCTGGGGTCGCTCACACTGCGTCTCCGCCGAGGCCCCCGGTGAAGTCACTGGTGTGCACTGGGCTTCGGTCGTCACCGCGATCCGTTGACCGCCAGGAGGGGTCCAGGCAAGGCTGATTTTAGCCTCAAAGCCCACCCAGGGACGCCAAAACTGTTGCAGGCACAGAGGGTGCCCGAGGCAAGCAACAGTGGTTCGTTGCCCACAGTGCGTAGCGCCAATAAACACACCAGGGTGGAGAAGCAAGCAAAGTTTATTTGAGATCTCAAAGCGGTGCTGGGAGACTTAGCATGCCTCAGATCCAGCACCCCTACACAAGCGGCTTTTCCCTTTTATAAGTTTTTTTTTCTCTTTCTTCCCCCCCGCTCCTCCTCCTCCTTCCTCCCCCTGTAGCAGTTACGTAAGCGCAGGTGCATTAAGTAATCTTGGCCGCGACAGCTCGTTAGTAAGTTTTTCTTCTGCAAGTTATCTTGTCCTTCTGCTAAAGGTGCACAGGCCTCATTATTTCTGCTTTAGACGAGTTAGAACTGTTGCAACTGATAACTGCTGTTACCCCTGGCCTTTTAGGTCGATTAAAGTTCAAACATGGAGGGACTCCTGTCTGCTGAGGCCTAAAACCAGGAAGGCTCCATACCCTTGTGGCCTTCCACCCTCCCGAGTTACTTAGGGTTATGCTTAGTGACACCAACACCTAGGTAACCCATTCCAGTGCTTCACCACCCCCCTAGTGAAATAGTGTTTCCTAATATCCAACTTAGACCTCTCCCACTGCAACTTGAGATCACTGCTTCCTGTTCTGTCATCTGCCACCACTGAGAACAGCCAAGCTCCATCCTCTTTGGAAACCCCCTTCAGGTAGTTGAAGGCTGCTATCAAATCCCGCCTCACTCTTCCCTTCTGCAGACTAAACAAGCCCAATTTCCTCAGCCTCTCCTCATAAGTCATGTGTCTCAGTCCCCCAATCATTTTTGTTGCCCTCTGTTGGACTCACTTCAATTTTTCCTCATCCTTTCTGTACTGGGGGGGCCCAAAACTGGACACAATACTCCAATGTGGCCTCACCAGTGCCAAATAGATCACTTCCCCCGATCTGCTGGCAATGATCCTATTAATGCAGCCCAATATGCCATTAGCCTTCCTGGCAACAAGGGCACACTGCTGACTCATATCCAGATTCTCATCCCCAGGTCCTTTTCTGCAGAACTGCTGCTTAGCCAGTCGGTCCCCAGCCTGTAGCAGTGCATGAGATTCTTCCATCCTAACTGCAGGACTCTGCACTTGTCCTTGTTGAACTTCATTAGATTTCTTTTGGCCCAATCCTCCAATTTGTCTAGGTCACTCTGGACTCTATCCCTACCCTCCAGTGTATCTAACTCTCCTCCCACCTTAGTGTCATCTGCGAACTTGCTGAGAGTGCAATCCATCCCATCATCCAGATCATTAATAATGATGTTGAACAAAACCGGCCCTGTGACTGACCCTTGGGGTATTCTGCTTGATTCCGGCTGCCAACTAGACATCAAGCTGTTGATCACTACCCATTGAGCCCACAGCCTGACAATCTAGCCAGCTTTCTATCCACCTTATAGTCCATTCATCCAATCCATACTTTTTTAACTTCCTGGCAAGAATACTGTGGGAGACCGTATCAAAATCTTTACTAAAGTCAAGTTATATCACGTCCACAGCTTTCCCCATATCCACAGAGCCAGTTTTCTCATCATAAAAGGCAGTCGGGTTGGTCAGGCATGACTTGCCCTTGGTGAATCCATGTTGACTGTTCCTGATCACCTTCCTCTCCTCCAAGTGCTTCAAAATGGTTTCTTGAGGACCTGTTACATGCTTATTCCAGGGACTGAGGGGAGGCTAACCAGTCTGTAGTTCCCCAGGTTCTTCTTCTTCCCTATTTAAAAGATGAGCACTATATTTGCCTTTTTCCAATTATCTGGGACTTCCCCCGATCGCCACAAGTTTTCAAAGATGGTGGCTAATGGCTCTACAATCACATCAGCCAATTCTCTCAGCACCCTCAGATACATTAGATCTGGACCCACGGACTTGTGCATATCCAACTTTTCTAAATAGTCCTTAACCTGTTCTTTCACCACTGAGGGCTGCTCACCTCCTCCCCATACTGTGTTGCCCAGCACAGCAGTGTGGGAGCTGACCTTGTCTGTGAAGACCCAAGCAAAAAAAGTATTGAGTACTTCAGCTTTTTCCACATCATTGACACTAGGTTGCTTCCCCCATTCAGTAAGGGTCTCACACTTTCCCTGACCTTTTTCTTGTTATTAACATACCTGTAGAAACCCTTCTTGTTACCTTTCACAGGCCTGGCTAGCTGAAACTCCAGTTTGTTTTGGTGTTCCTGATTACACCCCTGCATGCTCAAGCAATATTTTTATACTCCTCCCTAGTCATCTGTCCAAGCTTCCACTTCCTATAAGCTTCCTTTTTGTGTTTAAGCTCACCAAAGATTTCACTTTTATGCTCCTTTTCAAAATTATCTGCACTCCAGGCTGCCTGCAGTTACAGCATGTGCTGAGCAGTTTTCAAGAGCAGTGCCTTACTGTGGAAACTCAACACTCGAGATTATTTTGTTTTCAATTTAAGGATCATGTAAATACAGGTTTCATCCTGAGTGTAAACTGATCCAACTGATGCTGTTTTGGGTGGCTGCTTTTCCTCTAATCCACAGACTGGTCATGATTTATTGTCACTGTCTTAAAAACCTTGGTTGGATATCCCTTACAGCACCTAGCTAAAGCCATGCTTCCTGATGGCTTTTATCCAGTTGGCATTTCCGCCCCACCTAGACAGGCCTTTCCTCTCTGAAATAGATATATAATCCCATGTTTATCCCCTTTTAGCTGCATTAACCTTCTGCCTCCCCACCACATACTCCCTAGTCTTTTTTCAAGCAAATACAAATTTCAGAAAATAATGGGTTTATAGTATAATTTTTATGTTATTAAAGCTAGAAACTAATGTTCAGTAGTCTTATTCACACATGCCAATTCATAAATCTCCAGACAAAAGCTAAGTAAAGATAAAATTAAGGTTGAAAGTACATAAATTAAGTAAAAATTAATAGTAAAAAACATTACCATAATGTTGTAATTATCCAAAGAGCAAGCACTACAAACCAAGGAAATTCAGAGTTCAGTTTAAACTTAAAAGAAATCTATATATATTATGGTAGTGGAATGCAGTTAAGGCATTTAGTCCTCAACTCTGATGTCAAACAATAGCTGTACAGCTATGATTAGGGTGTTCTGGTGTTTGTGGTCCAAGATTAGAATACATTTATTTTTAACATTAGTTTTCTCCATATTTTCTGCCTCAAGGTATCCCTACAGGAAATGGCTTGTTTGGAACAAGTCTACTCAAAATAGACTTGTAATAGTCTGTGCACTTCTGGGAGCAATTTGGTCTTGAAATGTGTTATATTGCCATTTTGCTGGGGTGCACCACACTGGTCACCATGCCAAATTTATCCAGCAAGGCCTGATAGTCAACTATACTTCCTTGCAAAAAATGTTGAAGTTGTTTTACCTAGCTACACAATTAATAATGTTGTCTTTTCTGAAGTGTGAGCCAACAGCCAGTGCAGTTAGGTTTTGTTGCCACAGTAATGCAGAACGGGAGGGGGGGACAGGTTTGTACAATTTTTGAAGGTGCCCAGAAGGGGTCCAAGTCCTGCACCCCCTCCCCACACCTGCCTAAGGCTCTGGGAGGGAGTATGGGATGGGGTTTTGAGTGCTGTGTGCGGGCTTTGGAAGGGAGTTTGGGTGCTGGGTGTGGGATCTGGGCTGGGCTAGGGAGTTGGGGTGTTGGAGGGGGCATGGTCCTAGCCCAGGGATGAGGAGTTTGGGGTGCAGCAGGCAGGCTGCCACCCACAGGGGGCCAGAGAGGAGGACTCCCCCCACCTCTCTCCCTGCCATCAACAGCGAGCTCCAAGGGAGGGGGTGACCTCCCCCACCCCAGCACGACACTCATCCAAACCCTCTCAGGCTGCTGCTCAGAAAGTCCAGCCAGGATACGCCCCTCCTGTGTTGACTCGGAGTTGCCTGCTGCATGTGTGGGGGGAGGGCTGCCATGCACCTCTTCCCTCCACAGGCACAGCAGCTACCTCCAGAGCTGGCAGCGGCCAGTGAGGGAGCGCAGCATGGAGCTACAGGTGGCGGGCAGGGTTGGGGGATGCTCCGGGAGAGGTGCACGAAGGCAGCAGGTGGGAGAGACCCAACCCCAAACATTAATGGAGCTGGGCCCCCGGGGCCCTGAATTTGCTGGAGCCTGGGCACCACGGGCCTATATAACTTGTCGCCCCTGATGCAGAAAGCAACTGTTAGAGATTACCTTTTGTTAATCATCCTGGGGCAGCCCAAATCAAAGCAAGGCTACTATAAAAACATTTATTTATTCCATATCACTAAGAGCACTGTAACCTATTGCAGAGTGTTCTGGCAATACCATAGAGAAAATCAGATCAGACATATAAAGCTATGACCCTCCAAAGACTTATGCAAACACTTAATAACTTTATGACTGGTGAGTACTTCCATTGAAGTCAATGAGACTACATACAGCCTACAGTTAAGCACATGTGTAAATTTTTGCAAGACTGGGGCCTTAGAGAATGCATCCAGACATGGTGGCAGTTGGCAAATTAGAAATATAGGTAAAATAAATTTGTCTGCTGTTGGTGAATCCTTTAAGAGAGTGGCAAACACTATCATAGCATCCAATAAGAAAAATATAATTTGATGCTAGTGACTTTAGTGGCTGTGCGCTCTGTGCAGGGGGAGTGACTGACTGATGAGTTGCTTGTTTACTTAAATGGGGTGTGATAGGGTTTTGAGAAGAGATTGGTTTCAGAGTAGCAGCCGTGGTATCTGTAAAAAGAACAGGAGGACTTGTGGCACCTTAGAGACTAACAAAAAAACAAAACTAACAAAAGCTTATGCTCAAATACATTTGTTAGTCTCTACGGTGCCACCAGTACTCCTGTTCTTTTTTCTTGAGATTGTATCAAATATATAGGCAGGCAGCTATATCATGTAGGTTCAGTTATCCTACTTCAAATATGGGATGAGCAGTGTGCAACCACATCATGTAAAAGCGGCAAAGAATCCTGTGGCACCTTATAGACTAACAGATGTTTTGGAGCATTCACCCACGAAAGCTCATGCTCCAAAACGTCTGTTAGTCTATAAGGTGCCACAGGATTCTTTGCCGCTTTTACAGATCCAGACTAACACGGCTACCTCTCTGATACTTGCAACCACATCATAACACTCCTGTTCTTTCTAGGATTTAACCCTGAAAGCTTTTACTTTCCTAAACACAGGGCTGGCTGGTTTGAGAGACGGGACATGGGGTTCTCCTCAGCTGTCCCATATCTGACCAACGTTCCCTCTCGGCAGCCACGGGCCCTTTAACTCCAGCATGTGCCTGACTAGGGGCTGTTGCCCAAACCAGCTCAGTGAAAGGACAAAGGCCTGAGAGTGCAGCGCTGGGGCTGGCTGAATGTCTGGGCAGCTGCTCTTCAAGCTGTGCCGGCTCATTTTCTTACGGCCTCGGCCTGTGTCACGCCGAGACTCCGGGGCGCGTGAGGAGACCCCTGGGTCGGTGCAGGCAGCGCGCCCCTGTGGACGCTTCCCGCGCCCGCCCCTGCTGCGGAGCGTTCATTGCAGAAGCCGAACCTTGCAGGCGGGAGCGCGGCGTTCACGCCTCCAGCCAGTAGGCGGCGCTGCCGGCGCCGGGAGAACGCAGAGTACGGAGCAGTGGAGACCAGGCCAGCGTGAGCCTAGAGCGGACGCCGTTAGTAAGGGGCGAAGTTCCGCTTCCGGCGCCGCCATTTTGCCGTGAGACAGCAGCCGCGAACCGGCTACGGACCCGCGCCAGGATGTTGTCCACAGCCGGCTACGCGGAGCCCAGGCCCGGGATGGGGCACCAGCTCGGCGCCCCCGTGCAGCACCGGTTCTCCCCCTACACCTTCAACGGAGGGTAAAGAGCTGGGCCCGCCCCCGGGACCCTCAGCCCGCGATCTCGCCTCTGCCCCTGCGGGCGCTGGCGGCGCGGCTGGACCCGTCGCTTTCACTTTCTGTCCCTGCCCCGGCCTGCGAGCGCGGCGCCGGGATCGGGGACCAGCCCCCGCTCCCCCTGCCCGCACGTTAGTCCCGAGCTTCCTCCCACTGCTGCTTCCCGCAGCCTGGCCGCGAACCAGCCCCCGGGGGGGTTCACAGAAACCCAGGTGCCTTCGGAGCCCCGCAGCGGCTTCCCCGCTCCCTGCGCTGAGCTGCTCAGTGTGGGGGTTTTGCCTCCCTTCTTGCTCCTTTGTGACCCCTTTGCCTGCAGAGAAGGGAGGCGAACAACTGATGAACAGACCCTCATGTAAAGAGGACCCGTGGCTGTAACATCTCAGTGGCAGCGAGTAGCTTACTGTTCCCACTGATAGTGGAGCACCTGCCCCCGTCTCTGGGTGCCGCACACAATGCGGGCGTACGAATGCTGTTGAATATTGTTTGAAAGACTGATGTTGAGGAAAGGTGGTTTGGAAACTGCTTTTCTGTATTGGAGCTGGGCAGTGCAGCGGCTTTCATGACAAAGGGACGCTGAAACACAAGATGTAGTCTGATGAAAAATGCCTGTGGTGTGTCCAGCTTTTTAGAAGTACCATTACACTTAGAAGGGATCATCCAACAAAAGGCTCTAATTTAAACCTAAAGCAAGGTGTAGTGATCTCATCCCCCTTCTCTGAAATTGTAAAGGCAGATTATCCTGGCAGATTTTTATCACTATCTTCCTAGAACGTGTGCATCTTAGACTTTGTTATCCTCAATATTCTTAAGGTAACCCACCTTTAATTGTTCAGAAAGCACAATGGCAACATTATCCTATAAAAATTGTAACCACTGTGTTGAAAGCTACCTAGGAATAGCTGTTACCAGGGGACTAGACACTTTATCAATACACTTTTCTTAGGTGACTGGGATCTGGGCACACAGATGTGCTAGTTCGTTGGTTCACAGCATTTTTCATAATATTGGACCACTTCTAAAAACAGATCCTTGGGCTTCCCACCACCTATCCCAGTCTTCTGATTCTGTAACTTACTTATGGCAATTATTGCAGTTAGTTATTTGAAAAAAAATTAGAATAGTGTTAAGACAAGATGAAAATGAAACCCTCAAATGTGAAGGTATTTGTGCTTAATTGTATCTTTCCATCATCTGTGTCTGAGCTGTTTTCACTTCCTTTGTGTAAAACTTTACCTGTATTAGGATGGAGTCTCCACTCATCCTCAGCCTCTTTGCAAAGGTCACTATAAAGTTTTTGCCATCCTACTTGTGTGCTGCACATCTCCGTGTTGTTTATAAAGTTGATTGTGACTGAGTTTACACAGATAAACCCACCACTACCCAAAGTATATAGACATGAAGCAGCCACTTAAACAAAAAATACATTCATTCACTGTATCTTTTTTTAAAAACCCTTCTGGAAATCTTGAGTCCTGAACAGTATGACCTCTAGCAGGAAACATAACTGCTTAAAGACTGAAAGAAGCTCCATCATTGTGACAAAGCTTCTCAGATCAGTTGGAGAACCAAGCACTAGTTACATTTCCCTATCACCTAAGTGAGTATTTGTTAGAAATCATGATTATACATTACTCTGTTTTCTTTAAGGACGGTGTTGGCAATTGCTGGAGAAGATTTTTCTATTGTTGCCTCAGACACACGACTGAGCGAAGGTTATGCAATTCACAGCCGGGACAGTCCAAAATGCTATAAACTGTAAGTTTTAATCTTGTAGTACGGTATCTTGGGGAGATTGAATGACCAGAATTTTCATCTGCTGTCCTGGAAAAAATTCCAGTAAGACAGGAAGGAAATTTGTAAGGGTTTAATTTGGGCTCTGTTGTGATGCTATAAATGAGATCAAGTTTCTTAGTTTGTGTTTTGCTGCTTGAATTTCACTGACACCTGGTGTTTTTGATTTCCTAAACACAAGGTAAGTAGATCTGCTTTTTTTGATGGGCACCCCTAAGAGTGCTCAGCTAATCATAGCAGCATTTAGAGTTGCTGTTGTGAATATCTTTGCCTGTTCCTGACACCCAGTAGTTGGGGTGCCAAAGTGTTTCCTTTGATGGCTGTATATCAGGAATGTCAATAGTCCATTATTATTTCAATAAACCATGTGGCATCTCAAAGAGCTCCTTAGCAGAGATCAGCAGTGAATCGGTCAGCAATTCCTTTATCAGTCTTTTTACATTCCTCCTGTATTTCCTTCAGTGCACCTGAATAGTGTCCCTTTTAAAAAGTTTATTATATGCTTTTAAATGTGGCAGATGCCTCACACTCCAAAACTGCCACCAGCTACAGATGCAAATCCTCTGTCTTCTTTGACAGTTCACATGAGTTCAGGTTTCTCCTGGCTAATCCCTTAGCATATCAGTAGCTTCTTGGTAGTGTCCAGAGGCGAGTTACCTTGGTACCATCTCAGTCTGCTGAAATATAGTGGCTGCTTCTCATTGATGTAGTCTTGTAGTAAGAGAAAAAGCTTTCATTTTAGGTTATTCAAGTTAAGTGTTATTAACAGTTTTGAATAAAATATATTGTCAATTTTTAGATGGTATAGCTTGTAAATAGGCTTGAAATGACTATTGATGCTCATTTTTATATAAAAGTTTAATATTTTGATGATTTGCATTTCTATAGCTCCTTCAATCAGAGATCTCAGTGCACTTTATAAAACGTTAATTAAACCTCTCAATAGCCCTGTAAGGTGTTAAATCCTGTTGTTCCAATCCTAGATTGACAATTTGAGGCACAGAGGTTAAATCACATACCCATGGTATTACAGTATTAGCTGACAGGACTGGGAATAGAATCTGTTTCTACTTTCTCACAGTCCTGCACTTAACTGCTAGATAAGTGGTTCCCAAACTGGTATATAGAGCCATATTGATTTGCAAATCACTTGCTAATAGTCTATATAGAGTTAGCTGATCATTGTTACCCGGTGATGTATTGCATTAAAAATGTTAAGAATACATCCAGTACTTTCCTAGTGTTTGTCAATGTAAGAAACTGGTGTAGTTGATAGCACTAAAAATATGAACTTACTGAAATATCAAATTTTGCATTTTACAGAACAGATCAAACAGTCATTGGATGCAGTGGTTTTCATGGAGACTGCCTTACACTGACTAAAATTATCGAAGCAAGACTAAAGGTAGCTAAAGTTGATATTTTTATGCATAAATGAAAGTAATAAACCCTTATTACAATATTAGAGAAGAGAGCAATAATTAGACCAGGTGAAGAAACTGAAATAAAAATGTAACAAAGTACAGGTAGCTGTGGAAAGTGTACTTACGTATTTACGGTCTAAACTGAGTAAAATGCAAAGGCAGTTAGAACACACACATTGTGAAGAGAAAAGGCATATAAAAAAAAACAATTTTAATATCTTAGTGTTGTTGGTGACCAGATGACATCTGTTTTTATAAAAACTTCTGTATGAAACTTAAATTTTGTACCTAAACTACTTTAAGAAACCCAATGTATACAAACATTTAATCTAGATAGTTTGTTTTTAGATTACTAATTGAATTTTCATAATAATTAAATGTATTTGAATTATACTTCTGCTATGCACTCCTTTCTTGGTGAGATGTAGTTTGAAATTTACTTGTTATAAAAATAGTGGTTATGTCCACTTACTATTCTGATATTACTGTTTAACCCACCTTTTTGTGTGCTGCACCACTTGGTGATTGCAGATGTACAAGCATTCCCATAACAAGACCATGACTACTGGGGCTATTGCAGCGATGCTGTCTACAATCCTGTATTCTCGACGCTTCTTTCCTTACTACGTTTACAACATCATTGGTGGGCTCGATGAAGAAGGTAAAGACTTAGACTTTCTTGTGGAGAGCAAAGAGAGAGGTGGCTGATTTCTGCAGGTGAAAGGCAATCATTTCAGGTGAAGCAGACTGGTGGTGCAGTTTGAAGAAGCTTGTATGCTTGCTTCTCTTACGTGAAATAATGTTGCTCTTCACTTGCAGTTTTTTTGAGGATCTCAAAGCACTTTATAAAATTAGCTTTAAGTATTATAATCCATTTTTAGTAGATAAACTAATGCATAGTTTATATGACCAATCTTTAATTTTCACCAACGTCTTGATATTACTGCTGTCAGTCTCTGAAGAGTCTGAGTGTGTATGAACTCCAAAATCTAAAGATGGCTAAATCATACTTTTTCAAATGACATATAAACAGCTGGAATAACATCTTTGCTAAAACACTTCTATCTTTCTGTCTTTTCATGTTTAAGATGGATTGGAATACACTGCATGTCTTTCAGGCTATTTGGAAAAGCAACAGTACAGAACACTGGAATGCCAATGGCATAGATTGCCACTGTTCATAGGACTTTGCCTGTATTGGGGACCAAGCATATACATCTAGTTTAAAGATGAGATATTTTTAGTGATGAAATGTTTTACCAACTCACATCTTAATGCCAGCTTTACCTTCAGATCCTTTATCATCATTATTGGTAGGCAGGGCTGTTCCAGCAGCATATTCCTTTTCTGAATGGCCTGTGAAATTAACAAATACACTGTTTCAAATCAAAACCTTTGGAGATATGAATTATATAAAAGTAGTAGTTTAATAAAACTTGGAAGGTAACTGTCACTTTTAGCACCTCAGAAGCATGCTTATCATCACTGGCTTTTAAGCTTTTCCAATTATTTAGTTGAGCTCCAGGCACAATACCATTAGGATCCTCTACTCTATGGCTTTGACCAAGAATCAGAGCTGGCCTTTATCCTCAAACATCTAACCACCTTTTCTTCAGAGGTCAAGTTATTAATCTTATCTCAGGATGGCTTGGAAACTAGTATATATAGTGTTTTTGCAGTAGATCTTGTATATCATTAAGAAAATAACTGTCTGGCATGTAGCTTTAATATAAATTTTTTTCTTTTCAAGGGAAGGGAGCAGTGTATAGCTTTGACCCAGTAGGTTCATACCAGAGAGATGCCTTCAAAGCTGGTGGTTCAGCAAGTGCCATGCTACAGCCTCTACTTGACAACCAGGTAAAGTAGTCTTGATTGTTTTGTTTTTTGGCATCTCAGTAACCTGTGTGTCTCATTCCTTCTGAACGATTTTACCATGGCTCCTGTGTAATAGGTCTGTAACATAGTTAAGTTGTGGAATGGCGGTTCTTTCCATGAACCGTTTTGTTAAGGGCAAATGTAACAAAGTGAAAGTCTTGGACAACCTTTAGAAACTCGAATGTTCACACTTGTGCAAATTCTTAATGTTGTTAGAATATTGCAAAGCAATGTGTAAACAAATTGTGCTCTATTGGATGAGCCAGTATATAATGCTGTGAGTGTGGTAGCTCTCTTGAGCAGTGCTAGAATGAGAAGCTTCTGTACGAACTGGTTCAGTTTGAGTGTTCATTGTAGTTTTTATAAAACTATTCTATATTAAGTGGAGAGGAGAAAAACCATACTTACCTTATCCTGAGCCCAATTTCCTGCTCTCTCTACTCAGTAGGTATAATAGAATTATTAGCACACCTCCCTTTATGCACCAGCTTTTGAGCAGCCTTACATCAAAGTTTAAATTGTTGAACCAAATCCCTTTGCAAGTGTTTGGGTGTTCAGAAGAGATTGATCTATGTTTTAGAATTTCTGTTCGTGCTTAAGCCTGGCAATTCTGATGTCTGACTAAACTAATTTTAACATTTCTCTTTACTTGGATTTTTAAAAACTCATGAAACAAAAAGTAATCCCATGTCACTTTCTTTCCTAGGTTGGCTTCAAGAATATGCAAAATGTGGAGCATGTACCTTTGTCCCTGGAAAAGGCTATTCAGCTAGTTAAAGATGTTTTTATTTCTGCAGCTGAGAGAGATGTATACACTGGAGATGCACTTAGCATCTCCATTGTCACAAAAGATGGTATTAAGGAGGAGACACTTCAGTTACGGAAGGACTAATTCTGAATACTTGTTAATTAAATCTGCATTATGTAATCTAAGTTGTAACCAGTCTGATTTACTTGTATTATGGTGACATTTGTCTTATTAAAAGAATTTAACAAAAGTTAACTATCAAAATGTTGAATGTTTACGGTCTTCAAACAGTATTGAGGGGATTTGAAAAGTGATAGTGTTTCCTGATGAAATTGGGGCAACCCATGCATTTACTGGTTGGGATATGAGTTTGGTTTTTTCCATTTATCAAACCATAAATGGATGCTGCACAGTAGATCAAATATTTGACTGACAGCATGTCAGACTGAATTACTCTTCAGTTTACAGTTGCCAGTCTTAGTCTTCATGAGCTAACTTTGCAGTTGTTAGTAAGAGTAGTAAGCCTACTACTCAAGATGAAAAACTTATCAATCCTCCTTCTTCCTCCTCTATCATGACATTCTTTGTTGGATTGATTTCAGTGTTCCCCCTTCTCCCTATAGCCCATATAACTTGCTTTTCCTCTAAAATCTCTTTGCTACTCTTCTAATTTATGCCATTTATCTCTCCTGCTCATCCTCATCCATACAGGGCTTGGAAATCTTACCTGATGGCTAGAGGAGTAAACTTGTTATCCAGAAGCCAGTTCTCCCTGCTGCTTGGAAAGAGAGAAGGATGCAGGGATTCCTAACAGTGTTTTCCTTGACTCTGCTCAGGGGCTCATCTTCCACATGTGCCTCTGACTAGTTAGTATTCAAAGTCTGAAGCCCACCACTGACCTCCACAACCACACATGTCCTAAACCCTTCTCTTTTGGATTCTCCTATCTCATAAGTAGCTCCATTTGCCACCTTTTGCTGTTCAGAGCTTTCCCAAGGAGCAACTGATTTACCTGCTGAATAGCATCAGTGGAGCTGATAAGACTGTTTAGTGTTCTCACTCTGCAGCAACTTGGGAAAGCTCTGAGCGTCAGCAGAGGCACTTCAATCTTTTGCAGAATTTGGAAGATGGCACTGTATTGTTTTACAATAAGTCCATGTTTGGAAGGTTCTTTTCCCAGCTGGTAGAGCCTGGATATTTTAAACAAAAACTAGGTTCTAAAGATGTTGATGGCACTAGCCTGGAAAAGAATCCTACTTTTCAGGAGTGAGTGGATTTTTCAAGATTTGGCTCTCGGTAGTCACAAAATCAGATATTTTAGTAGTGCTTTTAAAGTAAATTCTGTTAATTTAGTAAGTGATAGAAAAATTCTAAATTATACCTATCAACTAGAAAGCATAAATATAACAAAGAATTAACTTCTCACTTGTTAGGGTTAACAGCATTTTACAGTTATATGGATGCTGATCCATGTTTAAAATGACTATTTCCAAACTCACCTATGGTAACCCAACCCAATGCAAAGCTAATTTTAGTTAAGAATTTGTCAGTTGGCTTCTATGGATGTTGGTCTAGGTCCACAATAAATATTGCGATTACTGAATGCTATAATTTAAAAAAAAGTTTTACCTGCAACTTTGGTTTCCAAATGCATTTTCAAAGAATACACAAGTGAGATACAGGCTTGATCAGCATTAGTCTTTCCAATCAAATGGCTTCATTAGACCAGCAATTCTCAATAAGGGATACGCATACCCCTAGGGGTACGCAGAGGTCTTCCAGGTGGGTACATCAACTCATCTAGATATTTGCCTAGTTTTACAACAGGCTACATAAAAAGCACTGTAAAGTCAGTACAAACTAAAATTTAATACAGACAAAATGAGAAAGTAAGTAGTTTTTCAGTTTTAGTGTGCTGTGCCACCTTTTGTATTTTTATGTCTGATTTTGTAAGCAAGTAGTTTAAGTGAGTTGAAACTTGGGATGTGCAAGACAAATCAGACTCCTAAAAAGGGGTACAGTAGTCTGGAAAGGTTGAGGACCACTGCACTAAACAAACTCATCAATATTCCAGTATGAAGGAGTCAGTGGTGGTCCTAGTCACTGTTCTTGTTTTCAATAAGTTTGAACATCTAAATTGAGTTCCACCTTGTGGAAACTTACTGGGTTAAATGAGTGAGGTGCCAGGCTTGATTCCTCGGACTAACTATAACATTTAGTAATACAGAGTATTTGAGTAGTACTGTGAAAACTAGTGCAATGTAAAAAAATCATTAGTTGTAAATGTTTACCCACTTGGGAGCTCTCTCTCCAGTTTTTCAGTTTTTTCTGAAAAGCATTTAAAATTGCAATAATTTTGTTTACAGTAGAGTGTATTTCATGTTATAACTTCTCTTCTGTGGTCAATCCACTATACAGACAAACTAAGACTGCATCTGCACTTAGAGCTAGGTGTGATTCCCAGCTTGCAGAGACATATGCTAGCTAAATAAGCATGGGCACCAATGGCCCAAGCTAGCTGCCCTGAGTACAAACCTGCCTGGACCCTGGGGGCACATACTCAGGGTGGTTAGCCTGTGATGCCACTCGCTGCTGTCCATGCTACTATGGCTACATTACTATTTTTAGCTCTTATTGAGCTAGCGTATTTCTTAATGAGCTGGGAATCACACCCCTAGCTCTAAGTGTGGATGTAGGCGAAGGAAGGGTTGTTGCATTCTTGACTCCATGAATCAGCAGTGCAAGACACAGATGTGGTCTCACTAATACTTTCAAGCAAAGTGAAAGTCTCTGGGAATGATTACTGGGACAAAAACCTTAGCTGGAATTGTATGATTTGGTTTGAAGGCTGAGCAGTTCAATCTTCTGTCCTCCAGTGGAAGGTTGCATATTCAATGGCAAAATACAGCCCAGTGTACCATGCATGATGTTGGATCCTTTCACAATCCATACATTCTTTACATCGACACATTCAGTGCAGTAGTTTGGACTGAAGCATTTCATTTCAGACAAACGTATTTCTTCATTTACCTGCTGCTAGGTCTTAGGTAAACAATAGCAGACCTGAATTGTATGAGTCAGCAAAGCAGTAATTTCAGACTAGCTTAACAGGAAAATTTGTGCCTTTGCCAACGGCTCTTCCAGGCCAGGGCCTGTGCTTTTACTAAGATATGCTGAGACCATGTCCCACTTCTAAATTAAAAATGTAGGTTTCTTGCCAAATGTAGCAGGGCTGAGTATTAGCTGTACTCTCCCCCCATGAAGTGAGACTAGCACTACTAGGATCAGATTGTCATGTTACCCCTTCCACACACACACACACCATTCGGCTTTTTTGTGAGTACTAGACAGTCCAATACAAATGAAAAATGACAGTGTAAAAAAGAATACATGGTACTATATCACATTCCTACAGAAAGCTACATCCGTTAAGCTAGAGCCTGACTTTCCTTTCTCTGACATGGCCATTATTATACAAAATGAATGATTTTGAAGCGAGTGCCTTGAGGATTTAAGATTTAATTAGTTCGTAGTGGGTTGTTTCTTCTCATAGCCTTCAAATCACTATGACTAGTCCATGAATGGTAGACAAACACCCGAAGTAATAACACTAAAGGAATGACACTTCTCTGCTTTCTGCCCTCTCTCGTGGTGGTGCCTATATCTAGCCATTCTCATTTCCTTCCATTCCTGTGCTCTGCTCAGTTTACACAGTTGCCAGCACATCTCTGCCCTACAGAGAAAAACACCTTGGTTCTCCTCGTCTGCCTGCTCTTGATGTTGACTCCTCCCCTGTTTCTTGTAATTCATTTTACCCATTATCAGCCTCCTCAAGTCACAGTCTGACTGTTGGGCTAGTCCCCCATCCACAATTGTTAACACAGCCATGCTATATTTAAGTCTAGTGCAGGGGTAAGCAACCTATGGCACGCGTGATTTTCAGTGGTACTCACACTGCTCAGGTCCTGGTCACCGGTCCAGAGGTCTCTGGATTTTAATTTAATTTTAAATGAAGCTTCTTAAACATTTTGAAAACCTTATTTACTTTACATACAACAATAGTTTAGTTATATATTATAGACTTATAGAAAGAGACCTTCTAAAAACTTTATAATGTATTACTGGCGCACAAAACCTGAAAGGTTGCCAACCCCTGGTCTAATGAATGGCAAAGTCTGACTAATGCGGTGAACCTTCAAGGAGTTCATTAAAACACTTGACCACTGGGTGCCACTCTTGTTCCTTGTAAGAAGCAGAGATTTCACATCCATGGATATTATGGCTGGAGAGCAACCAACCTGACTAATATACTAGAGCTCTGATGTCACCACAATTAAATGTGTGTTGGGGGGCGAGGAGATAGACACAGAATTAGAAACATTCTTTCAAGTATTTATTCACTGAAACATATGGTTTTTAGCTTTTGATAAAGCAAGTTAATAGGGTTCTTAAAGTTAATTCTGGTAAAGTCATCTGAAAGGATTTGATACATATTTAAAGTTACTGCAATAATTTTTGATGTATGCAGCTGGCTAGGACAGAGCTGTAACAATTTGTTCGCAGGGTTTTGAACCAATGATTAGTGTGTTTTTTTGAACCTCCTGAGTTTCAAATTCAAACTCCAATACCCAAGTGCAATTCAGTTGAAGCAGCTGAGCATTATGTGGTTTCATATTAACCCGTCTGCAATAGTGAGTTGTGTAATTTTCACATTAAACCATAAATCATTGAAGATTCACTTAAAGTTTAGTGAACACTGATGATCTGGGGCTGGATGGATCCTAGGTTTGTAACAAAACCCAGGTGAATTTCATATGTACCTGGGTTTCATGTTGAAAGGGTCACACACTGCTATGACTAGTAACCTAGAAGTCTGGTTCCTTGTTTAAGATATTGAAATAATTTAATAATAAAAAACAGGTGAGGACAGAAGGAAAGGAATGTTTCCCCTTGTTTAAATGATATATTAATTAACTTAATGAGCATTAAAGATGCCTGATAGCCTTGGGGACTAAGACCTTCTCCACATGGGAAAGTTGCACTGGTTTAACTGAACTGGGTTTGTAAATTAATATATTAAAATCTGTGCAACCACTCTGTTTATACTTATATTTTGGATTAATTTAAACTTGTATGCAATAGATTTAAGCAGCACTGCAATAAGACACTCATACTGAAATAAATGTTTGTGCCAGTTTACCTGTATCTGTTTAAATTTGCACTGTAAATTATATCAGGGGAACTTTGTCATCTGGATATGGGGGTTCTCAACCTTTTTCTTTCTGAGCCTTCCCTCCACCCCGCCTAACATGGGATAAAAACCCCACGGCCCACCTGTGCCACAACTGTTTTTCTGCATATAAAAACCAGGGCCGGCATTAGGGGGTAGCAAGTAGGGCAATTGCCCAGGGCCCCACGCCACAGTGGGTCCCACGTAGCTAAGCTGCTCAGGCTTTGGCTACAGGCCTTGGTGGTGGGACCTGGGGAGGTGGGACTTTGGCTTTCTGCCCCGGGCCCTAGTGAGTCTAATGCCAGCCCTGCTTGGCAGACCCCCGAAACCTGCTCACAGCCCACCAAGGGGCCTCAGATCCATGGTTGAGAACAGCTGATCTAGAGAAGGCCTAAAGTTCTGCTTATACTCAGAACAAGTACAGTAAGAGATAGTGGTATACAAGCTTCACTGTACTACCCTGCCACCAGCAGGGAACATCCAGTTCCCTTCATCTCTAGAAATAACTATGCACATTCAATGCTTAGCCAGTCTCCTGAGAATGCCCAACCAAGGACCAATTGATACCAGTTGTGGTGGACACTTATTCACTGGTAACTGGACTGAGACTACCAAACTCATTTCACATATGCCGCTTGCTGAGCAGCCAGGAAACGGTAACACTGCATTCGTTCCCTCTGTAGGAAGTATTTGATCCAGTAACGTAGAAAGGCCTTTTATCACATTACCAAGTCAGGCTTCCCTGTTCAAGCCCTGCCCTGATGACATCACCACTCGTGCTCAAGCTTTTACAAGTTTGCCAGGAAAAAGCAAATAAAAGGACTCCATAGGTTACTCTTCAGTCAGAAAAGTGAGCTGGTTACCTTGCTGAATTATAGCTACTTTTATGGTGTTTTTAGATTGCATGCGTACAATACAAGTAAACACACAATAAAGCAAGAGAAGAATTTACAGTATATAATCCACTCATCATAAAACCCTTAAAGACAGGGCTGACCTTACCATGGGGCAAACTGAGGCGGCAGCCTGAGGTGCCAGACTGTGTGGGGGCTCCACTAGGACACAGAGTGTAGAAAATTGTGTCTGCTGCTGCTACATACGTATTTTCTCTGCTCTAGATGCACAAGGATGGTGGAGTGCTGTGCTGGAGGAAGGAGGGCACAACAGGGCCACCTAGGGGGGAGAGGCAAGTGGCGCAATTTGTCCCAGGCCCCCACGAGAATCTAGTATTCTATAGTATTGCAACTTTTTTTTTTATGGAAGGGGCCCCCAAAATTGCTTTGCCCCAGGCCCCTGAATCCTCTGGGCGGCCCTGGGGCACAAGAGACATAACAGGCAGGCAGGAGAAAAGGTGAGAGGCAATAACAGAAAGCAGCAGGAGCTGCAGGGAGAAAGAGGAGGAGGAGGAGGAGCCTCTTATGTACCTCTCTAGCACCCCCAGGAGCCTGGACTGATTAACACCAGCTTCTCAGGGAGCTTCCTGATTCCTGCTGCTTCCCTGAACCCACTTGAGGAGAACAGGCAGTCAACTGAAGTAGTAGGAGCCAGTTAGGCCCTTAAGACGCTGATATCTTCCCTCACTCAGGTCCTGCTACCAGCCTGCTTATTTGTCCCCTTCAACTGAGTGTTGAGAGCCACTATAGCTGGCACAGAAGAGCAGTCATGAGTGAAAGACGAAAACGCCCCTCTGGGGCAGCATTCAGAAAAAGAAAAAAAGGAAAAGGAAGCTTTTCTATCTAAGCAAGAAAGAGCTCTCCTGAGATACATAGACACAAATGTTCACGGTGAGCCTTCTGGCCCAAGTGAGAATGTGGGTGGTGAGGAGATGCCTGATCTTCCAGTTAGTCAGACTGCAGGTGACCTGGCAGCTACTGCAGCATCCATATCTCCATCTCAAATTGATGTTACCATGCACATTCCTGAAGAAAAGTGTAGATCACAGAAGAGTATGGTGGAGGCACAAGAAACATCTACTGCTGAGTTTAGTTCCTTAAGTCTACATGATCCAGGACTCTGGACCCACTTGAACAGTAACCTGATGGACTTCCTTGTACTGCATGGGCCACAGCAAGTGAAAAACTTCATGTTCCCCAAAGACAATAAAAATAGAAATTTCCATCCAACACATTACTGGCATGAAATCCTCAACAGTGGCAAAGTGGAGAGACCATGGCCTATGTACTCAAAAACCCAGAATGTTGCACACTGTTTTTGTTGCAAATTCTTCCAGTCTAATGTTCCAGCCACATTGGGTTTACAGGAACAAAGGACTGGAAAAATCTGGCTAAAAATCTGGCATGCCATGAGAAGGCAGCAAATCACCAGAGAGCATTCCATAGGTGGGAAGAGCTTGAGATGAGACTAAGGTTAAAGGCCACCATAGATGATCAGCATCAAGAGAAGATTGCATCAGAGTCTCTTTACTGGCAAAATGTTCGGAAAAAGCTCATTGCCATTGTAAGAATGCTTGCTACCCAAAACCTAGCACTTCGTGGCCATTCAGATCAGCTGTATGTGCCAAACAATGGAAACTTCCTTAAAATTGTGGAGCTGATGGCTCAGTTTGATGCTGTACTCCAGGAGTATCTAAGAAGAGTCACCACCTAAGAAATGTACACACACCACTACCTTGGAAAAACAATTCAAAATGACATCATACAGTTACTGGCAACAAAAGTCAAACAGAAGATTGTGGCATATCTGAAGTCAGCAAGGTATTACTTTGTTATTCTGGATTGCACACCTGACATCAGACATACGGAACAAATGACTTTAATGGTGTGTTTTGTAACAACAACAGAACCTAGTGAAAATGTCCCTGCAATGGTGACTGTCAAAGAGCATTTTGTAGAATTTATTGACATTGATGATACTACAGGAGCTCATATGACAAATGTGCTTCTTAAAAAGCTGGAAGATACGGGAATTGTGATAGCTGACATATAAGGTCAGGGATACGATAATGGTGCCAACATGAGAGGAAAGAGCAGAGGAGTGCAGACATGGATCCAAGAGTTAGACCCTCGAGCTTTTTTTGTCCCATGCAGTTCTCATTCATTGAACTTGGTGGTCAGTGATGCAGCATCAGCTTCTAGTGAGGCTGATGAATTTTTTTAATGTAATTCAAAGCATCTCTGTATTTTTCTCTGCATCAACTCATTGATGGCAAATTTTGAAACATCTGGGAACATCTTCTCTGACACCGAAACCACTGAGTACCACCTGATGGGAAAGTCAAGTGGAGTCAATAAAGCCTATCAAACACCAAATTGGGAAGACAGATGATGCCATAGTTGCCATCATGGAGGATAATGTTATGACAGGAACTGTTCGTGGGAGAACAATGGCAGAGGGAAATGGAATCACCAGAAACATATGTAACTTCAAATTTTTCTGTGGCTTAGTGTTGTGGCATGACACACTATTTGAAATAAATGTTGTAAGCAAGAGACTCCAAGGTGTTGATCTTGATATATCTGGAGCAATGGAACAACTGGACAAAAAAAAGTCATACCTACAGTCTTACCGGTCAGATGAGGGATTTCAAAACATTCTGAAGAGTGCACAGAAGTTGGCAGAGGAACTTCACACTGAAGCTATTTTCCCACCCATTCAAGAATACAAGAGTCACCGAAGACGACAACATTTTGATTACAAGGCATGGGATAATCCCATAAGAGACCCCAAACAACAATTCAGAGTTGAATTCTTTAACCAGATGTAGATTGTGCAATATAGTCAGTTGAAGAATGTTTCATGCAGCTCGAGGAATACAGCAGTATATTTGGGATGTTCTATGATATTCCAAAACTCCTCACTATACCTCAAGAAGACCTACACCATCAGTGCAGGGCACTAGAGACAGTGTTGACATATGATGATGTGCAATATTGATGTGAGTGATTTAGGTGATGAACTGAAAGCCCTTTCAAGATACATTTCAGCAGGATCAACTCCAAAGGCTGTTCTGGAATATATGTGCACAAATAAGATGACCCCCCTCTTTCCAAATGCTTTTGTTGCTCTGCGCATACTTCTAACACTTCCTGTAACAGTTGCCAGCGGAGAATGCAGCTTCTCCAAGCTGAAGTTAATAAAAACACATTTACGCTCCACAATGACACAGGAGAGGCTGGTCGGCCTTGCAACCATCTCAGTAGAGCATGAGCTGGCCCAGACTGTGGACCTTCAGGAAGCAGTTCAAATCTTTGCACCCAAGAAGGCACAGAAAGCACCACTTCAATTATTCAAAGAGATAAACATGCCAGTGTTTACTATGCAGACAAGAAAAGATGCATTTGCTGTTCCAGAGTTTGAAAATTAAGTGTTACTGAACATTTTTGAACAAGGCATTTTAAGTTGTTAGTTCTCCTTTTTTGGGGTAGGTAGCAGAGCAGTACCATGAGAGGAGTAGAACAGGAAGACGGCAAAATTAAGACCTTTCAAAGTTTTGGCCCAAGGGAGGGGGGTATGGGGGTGTCATCTGAGCTCCCCACCTCAGGTGCCAAAATGTTGTGGGTGGGCCCTGCTTAAAGGGGCTAGCTCCTGCACCAGCTTCCTTTGCTTTTTAAACAAAGCTGGTTGGTAAACAGCTATATTGTCTGAACTGCTTGTATTTAAACACTCATCCTAGAAGAGGTAAACACTGGAGCGATTTCATCACAGTTATAAAGCATGGTTTCTAACACACCCAGCCACCCACACACTTTTTATTACTGAATAAAACAAATTTGTTTATAAGGTTATGCAGTTACCTTAGATTTTATGTCTCCCATGGCAGGCTTTTGTTTATGTGCCATGCCCAACACATTGGGTCTCCAATCCTCCCAGGGGCCTTTATACGACAGTAGTGCCTCAAGTATTTGCAATAAAAAACATGGGTCTGAGCACAGGGCTAGAGCAAGGGTTCTTAAACTGGGGGTCGGTACCCCTCGGGGGTCAAGAGGTTATTACGTGGCGGGTTGTGTGCTGTCAGCCTCCACCCCAAACCCAGCTTTACCTCCAGCATTTATAATGGTGTTAAATATATAAAAAAGTGTTTTTAATGTACTGAGGGGGTCTCACAAAGAGGCTTGCTTTGTGAAAGGGGTCACCAGTACAAAAGTTTGAGAACCACTGGGCTAGAAGGTAGGAACCCCCTGAGTTCTAGTCGCAGCTCTGACCCTGATGCGGTCCTCTGTGGCCTCCCTCAGCTCTCTCCCTCAGTGTACAAGAAATTGTCAGCTACATCACGGTGGTGTTGGTTAAGTGTTTAATGTTTATAAAGTGCTTTGACTAGCACCTTGAATTACGGAGGCAACGGAGGCTGTGGGGCAATATTGCAATACAAGTACTCATAAAGGAGTAACAATAAGATAAGACATATCAAGCACCAGAATATAGCTAGTGCTTGCTGATAGCAGAGGACTGGGTTAGATTTAACTATTTGAGCCCTGGGATTAGATTTATTTACCAAAATAAAGACTGGAAAGACTGGAACAACTTTTATTTATTTTTAAAGTATGTGCTTTTAGTTTTTGGATAGCAAGTGCTCTTTTAGCTGATTACTCTGCTGGGTTCCAATACTTCCAGCAGCCCCCCCAGGTTCTACTCACATTGCTCAGAGCCAGCAAATTACAGAGATGTGTTTTGGGAAGCAGCTCTCAGACATGGAGTTGAACTGATTGCATCTGGGGCAGTGCTAAGAGAAACCATCAGATGGCAATATTTAGTTGCCATCACAGGCTTCAAAACAATAATGCTGTGTGTGTAAAAATAGCCATTGAGTATTTTACTGGCTTCCCTACTGTGACAGGCTTTGCCTTACTAATTTTGAAGGCCTTATTTTGATCTCAGACATATGGATGCATATTGGTGCATAGCTTGTACAGCAGCAACTGATAAATGTCTGTGTGAGATCAGCCTCAAGGCACAAAGACTATGTTTACTATAAAATTTTCATTACAAACAAACAGACAGACTTGACTGATTTGAACAGGCATTTGGGAAACACTGTATACACTGCATGCACATTTTGCAAACGGTAGGGTTAAAATCATGGGAGGTGAAAGTACACAGCACCTTGCAGGATTGAGACCTTTATACGTATGTCCTATTTACCCCCCAACAGATCTTTCTCTGCCTTGTCCTTTGAAAAGACAACACCATACAGCTGATCTAATTATTTTAACTAAAACCAAGATTTTCCTGGGATGAATTTTAAGGTGTTTATTTTTTAAGTTGAGGACAGTACTAAGCAGTCCCCATAGTAGTTTTTCCTTTTCTTCTACAGTTAACCCGAATCTGTGTCTGTGCCCGTGCCCTAGCTGCTGTGGGACAGGGACATATGAGTGGACTGCTTTCATTCTCTTGTGATTTCCTGGGATGAATAAGAGGCTCAGAAATTGTCAAATGCTATTAAAAGTAAAGCTGTTTGAAACGTTCCCATTGAAACTGGATGAAACAACCTGATACCACGTGAGTTACAAAGCCCAACAGTCATCAAGCCAGGGACATTCAGTGGGGGCAGCTGAGTTTGACCTTTGAGATTTGGGGTTTGTTTACACCTAAAACTGAGAGGGCAAGAACCAATGCAGAACAAACCCCTACAAAATGAAAGTCACTTTTCCCCCAGATCTAAACAAAAGTCAATTTAAGAAACAAACGGACAGTCTCTTTCTTATTCTTGGCCTGCTCCTGTGAGATGCTGAGCACTGCTCAGGACTAGGCCTTGTAAGTGAGAGTGACCATGAAGTGTTGGGACTTGGAGACGAAAAAGAAATTCCCTTCCCTCTCCCCCATCCCACTTCTTTCCTTTCTTCATCAGTTGCTTTGTTTACTGCTTTCAGGCTATTAGGAACTGTCATAAACCAGACAAGATGGCACGTATGGGCCTGGCATTAACAGAGTCTTGTGTCCTGAAATCCTTTCTCAGGCCCAACTCCCACCGACATGGGCTAGGCAGTTTTAATTGAGTAAGAGCTGCAGGATTGGGCAAGGCTTTAAATTCTCCTACTGCATTGCTAAGATGTTATTTTACTGTAGGCACTTTGTTGCATGACACTGCAATAAAACACTCGGGTTTTTAAAAATTGGATTTTTTGGTAATAACTTCTCAGTGTCTTTTTTTGTTAGGGTGCTCCTGGCCCTTTGCTGGCAAGTCTCAGATCCATACTGATCATTTCAGAGGAGTAGAAAGGGGTGAGGAGAGAGGGTCTCCTAAAAGAAGCCCATCACTGTAACTTACAGTAATTAACTCTTCAGCAAAAAGAGAAAGGTTAAAGGAACAGGGCCAAGATTCAGAGATTCTAAGGCTAGAAGGAACCATTCTATTCCGACCATGTCATATAACAGGTCACAGAACTTCTCCAAAATAATTTCTAGACCATATCCATGAGAAAAACATCCAGTTGGGATTTACAAATTGTCAGAGACACAGAATCCACCACAATGCTCAGTAAGTTGTTCCAATGGTTAATTACTCTCACTATTAAAATTACACCTTATTTCCAGTCTAAATTTGCTTCAACATCCAGTCATTAGGTCATGCTATACCTTTCTCTGCTAGGCTGAAGAGCTCCTTATTAAATATTTGTTGCCCATGTAGGTACTTATAAAGTGTAATCAAGTCAGCCATTGTCCTCTTCATCACACTAAATAGATTGAGCTCCTTACGTCTATCACTGTAAGGCAAACTTTCTAACCTTTTAATCATTCCTGTGGGTCTTCTCTGAACCCTCTCCAATTTACCAACATCCTTGAATTGTGGACACCAGAACCGGACACAGTATTCCAGCAGCAGTCGCACCACTGCCAAATACAGAGGTTTACCTCTCTTACTTCTATTCAAAATCCCCATTTATGCATCCAAGGATTGCATCAGCCATTTT
Organism: Gopherus flavomarginatus; assembly: GCF_025201925.1. Lineage (NCBI taxonomy): Eukaryota > Metazoa > Chordata > Testudines > Testudinidae > Gopherus > Gopherus flavomarginatus. The sequence goes on from NC_066620.1 coordinate 86,407,588, forward strand.
TTGCCACACCATCACACTGGGAGCTCATGTTCAGCTGATTATCCACCACAACCCCCAAATCTTTTTTCAGAGTCACTGCTTCCCAGGATAGAGTCCCCCCTCTTGTAAGTATGCCCCACGTTCTTTGTTCCTAGATGTATTCATTTACATTTAGCCATATTAAAACATATATTGTTTGCTTGAGCCCAGTTTACCTACCGATCCAGACTGCTCTGTAACAGTGACCTGTCCTCTTCATTATTTACCACTTCCCCAATTTGTGCATCATCTGCAAAGAATTATGGCCCAAAAATAAATCTGTGTTAGTGTCTTTGTTATTCACATTTATTAAAGATAACAGAACTGTGCATATAAAATGTCTGAATACCCCGTCTGGTGAGGGAGATGTGGGAAAGGGGCAGGAGGTGGAAAACTGTGGTGATTCCACCACAATTTCCCATATATTGTTCCAGCAGGGGAAGAGGGAATTTTCCTTCTTGAAAATAAAGGGATTTGGCTTATCCAAGCCCATAGATCCCTGAGGTCTGGGGATTCCCCAAGATCACTGAAGTAGCTTTTTCTATTTTGTAACCCTTGCTCCTCTGCACCCCTTCACTAGCAGCATTGTGGTCTACTACTGCTCCTAGAATCTGCCCTAAGGTGGCAGAGGTTCCACAGTACAGCGTGTGCTCTGCTGGAAATTGCATGCAGATTCAAGCTGTCCAAACTTTTTTGTGGAATCCCTGCAGGATTGATGCATCAATGTCCCTTCCCCACGCTGGGATCCTCCCATCCCACAGAGTCCTCTCCACAGGGATCTGGTGTAAGGGTTAGGGCAGGGGAGGGGAGTGTTGCAAAAATAGCTATGCTCCATCTATTCCATCCAAAACCTGGGAGATACACATCTGGATCTGTGGGACACAATCTGGCTCTTAGTTTTCACTCTTTTTTTTTGGTATTGTGTTAGTCCTCAAAAGCTAAACCACAATTTTGGCCCCATTGGGCTAGGCGGTATAACACAATCCACTGGCCCAAAGGCTTTCTGGTTTAATTGGATTTGTGCTTTGTTATATTTTTTACACTTCAGTCAGTCTGATTAGTGAAACAAAACTGATGTTTGTCATTCTGTTTATCTTTATCTCCCTCTTATTGCCATGCACACCACTCTTCCATTTGGGTTAATAACACTTTTTTTTAAAAAAAGCAGCTTTCATTAAGTTAGAAAAAACATTACAAGATTTTTATTCTTATGAGGTTTTAGACAAACAGTATTGTAAGTGAAACTGCATTTTGGATCGCATTGGTTGGCAGCCCTTACACTTGATTTGTTCATGTTGATGTGTCCTTTTAAATATAGTATAATGGAATGGAAGATTAAGAGCAGAAGAGTTAATACAGTCTTCGTCAGTACGCACAGCAACAAACCTTTTGGTATGGAAGGTTTTTATTTGCTAGTTGTACATATTTACAACTTTTGCCAAGTATTTTGAAATTGGTTGATAGTTTGACAGTTGTTTGAGTCAAAATGTTTAATTTCTCTCTCCTCTTGTGTACATAGGAGCTGCTTGACTAACTAGAATTAGAGGGACTTTTTTTTTTTTTTTTAAGGGAGTTTCTGCAGAATGCGTTCATTCACTGATTTCAAGCAAGCCACAAAAACTTCTGGCTTTTTTGTGTTGCTTCACAAAAGCAGAGAGACTTCTCCCTTCACGTAATTCATAAAATTGGGGTGAAAACAATATTTGAAGGAACACCGGTGAATGGTTTAGGCTCATCATTTAGATGGGATTTTATGTCAGATTTAATTGAAAAAACAAAAATATTTCAGTTTAATAATTCCCCTTCAGTGCTTGAGCTAATGTACAGGACCAGGAAAGCTTTGTCTAACCCTAGTAAAATTACTCACACCATCAGCGATAGAGGCAGCTGAAATGGTGCTCAGAGTTTAGGTGCAAATGCAGCTAAGGACCAATCACATAAATCAATGCTGGACATGGTTTGACCTTGGCTCCACTTGCAGTTAAATTGCATTGTACGTTGGTTTAGCTGCATCCATTAACACCCAACAGGGAATTGTGTTAGTGCATACCAGGCACTCTGGCCAGCAGCCCTCAACCACTCACCTTGTCATATTGCCCAGAGAGCTCCTGACTCATAGAATTTCAATGAGAGGCAGTGCAGGAGAACACTGCTGATGGGCCGGCCCTCCCCTCATTCACCTCAGCACAGCTTATAAAATGCTTAATCTAGCCCTGACTGTTGCTTCTTGTAGCAGTGTACTACATTTGAGTTACAAGCTGTATTGTGCTTTGTCATCTAATAGCCCTGTTCATGAGCGTACATAGTTGTAAATAAATTAGATTAGGACATGGTGCCCTCTAGCTGTGTTAACACATTTCTCTCCCAGCAAGGAAATAATCAAAGTTGTTGGTTACTCACAGCAGCTCTACACTTAAAATGCTGCATCAGCGCCACTGTAGTGTTTAAATGAAGATGCTCCCATTGGCTTACTTAATCCATCTCCCTCAGAGGTAGTAGCTACTCCAGCAGGAGAAGCTTTGCCGCTGACATGGTACCGTCTACACGGGGGTTAGGTTGGTATAACGATGTCATTTTGGGGTGTGAGTTTTTCATGCCCCCCGAGCAACATAATTATACCTAGACCAGACCTTGGAAACCATGGCACTATATTCTGAGCAGTCACAGTGATTAAGGCAAACTTCCACTGCTTTAACTAAATCAGTGCAAACATCCAAGGTGGACACTTCCATCAAAATAAGACTGGCTTACTTATTGTAACCCGTTCACAACTGACTTACACCAAACTGAAATAAGCCTGGTTTAAACTGAAATAGAAGTGTCCATGCAGCCTTTTGCACCAGTTTAACAACGTTTGTTTAAAAAAAAAAATCATATCTGAACTAAAACTGTTGTAACATCACCTATTGAAAAGCCCTAACCTATGCCATGTATTGTCCCTTTTAATAGATGGCTTCCAGTTTGGAGTTACCCCATTCATTTGAATTGGATTAGTAAATGCCCAAACTAGCCCATTTCTTGCAGCCTATTTTCCTTCAAATTTAAAAACTTTACACCAAGATTTTCAACAGTGATTAAAGGGCACCTCTCTCTTTAAAGTCTGTCAGGTTGGGACATCCACAGGTGCCTGATTCTCAGAGGGTTGTGCTCAGCACTTAAAGAGGCCTGATTTTCAGAAAGGCATCTCCTGAAAATCTTGGCCTTTAGCCTTTATTTCAAATTGAATCCCCCCCACCTCTTTTAAATTGTATTGTATCAGTACGCTAGTAGTTCTCATTACTGGCAACATCCAGGCAATTTAAAATAAAGTCAAAATATCATCTATACTTAATAGTTTTAGGGCTTGTCTACATAGGGGGCAGAGTCTGGGCTACCTTTAGTTAGCCTGCACTCCAATAACCTGTGTCTATGTGTCCCAAAAGCTTAAAGTGGACCAACTAGCCAGTTAATCTGTATTCTATATTCTACTTTGAAAGTGAATTAACTTCATTGCATATTGAGTTAGTGCAGACTAATGTTTGTTTGCACACACCACTCATTTGCACTAGCAATCCGCCAGCTGGTATCCCCCACTGCTTTGCATGACACCAGGACTGACCTGTCTGTTTCCTTATGTGCTTTCTGCTGCTCTGCGGTCACACAGACTGGATGTCACCTCCCCATTTAATGCTGGCATTAGGCCAGGATCAGTCCATTTACTCCTGGAGTCACAGACCTCAGCAAGATGGAATGAATTTACAGATATAATCAACTAGCTCCTTCCAGCAGATCCATGCCATCTACACTGAGCTCCACACAACCCAGTGGGGCTCTGGACCAGCACCAAGGGTGCTGGAATGGGGGGCCAAGGGGCCCAGGACCCCATCACTTTTACTTGCCATAAAGGCAAGCAGTGTGGGGAAGGGTCTTGGGGGAAAGAGGTGGTACAAGGGGGCGGGGCCACTGTTCAGGCACCGGTACCCACCACCCCCCATTTAGGAGTTTCTGTCGCTCCTGACCAGCACAGAGGTTTGCCCACAAAGATGCTTGTAGGAGTGGGCCGTAGGATGGTGCACCTCTATTAATTCACTCATTTACTGAAATAACCCAATCAAATTGCGTGGTGAAACATCACAACAGCTACACAAGAGAGACCACATTCTTTGTTTTTAGTAGTTTTTCAAAAAAAAGAGCTGAAAGTCATAGAATATCAGTCACTAACCATATTGTAGATTTATGTAAAGATAAAGTTAACCCCCCCCAAAACATAGCTTCTAGATTTATAGATATTTTCTTTCCTTTACCAGCCTTCTTTCCTCCTTTAACTATCTAAACACAAAAAGGGAGTTTAATTCAGTGTCTGATGTATGTGTTTTATTTCAGTTAATAACACTCAATGTGTGTCAGCTTACGCGTCAGGCACATATATGTGGTGGGATTTTCAAAAAGCACTCGGTGCTGGCCTAACTCTGCTCCTATTGAAGTCAGTGGTAAAATTCCCACTGATTTCAACTGGAGCAGAGCTAGACCATGACCCAGATTTTTAAAGGTATATGTGTATTGCTACACTCAGCGTTGCAACACCTAACTGAATTAGGAGTGAAAACTTTTCCAAAGCGATTTAGGCTCCAAAGTGCCTAAATGCCTTTTGAAAATGAGACTCGGACAAGGCCATGCTGAGTGCAGCAACACCAAAGTATCTTTAAAAAAAACTGGGCTCACAGCCATTTAAAAATCCCACTTATATGGTTCAATAGTCATGCAATGAAGAATACAAAAAGTTGCTCATCCTACCTTAAAGCATAGATATCTATCCACCAGCAGCTACATACTAAAATAAACCCATAAAAGAATGAATCCTACAAATCCTTAACCCATCTTCTGCCTAAAAGGCTATGAAAACAGGTGGGCATTTCACAGTCTCCAGAAGATTAACAAATCTGGCCTCTGGGGAACCAAGAGGGAAGCAAATTCCAAAGTCAAGACTCCTCACAAATAAAGCCTTGCATGCAGTTCTCCTTCACTCCACCCACTCACATCTGTGTCAAGGGGGCTCCAGCCTGAGCCTCCTCACTGACCTTAAACATGTCAGCAAAAACAAAGGGGGAGAAGAGATTTCAGCCCATGGTCCCAAACCATTCAAGGCTTTATAGATTAAAATCAACACTTTGAACTCCGCCCAGAAATGTACCAGCCGCCAGGGCAGTTCACAAAGCACTAGTGTAACATGCTCCCAGAGTAAGATTCCACTTAATAAGCAGGTTGTCTCATTCTGTACAACCAGTGGCTTTAGTGTGGGAGTGGCCTCAATGCATAAACTACATAAATTGCTGTCATGCAGATCTCATTACAGCAGTCTATAGCAATGACTGTCTCCATTTCTTGGAGATCCAAGTTCTAAAAAGATTTCTGTCACCTGGTCCTACATATTCAGTGAAGCACCATTCAATTCTCGTAGAGAACCTTTTAGGCCACTATTATTCTTTTAGAGTGTGCCTTCCTTGCTAGTTTTTAACATGGCTCAGTGAGGACCAAAAACTGACAACCTATAGGTAAAAGAAAGTTGGTGTCACCTCCAAAACCCAGTGGCACCATCAGCTATTTTCTTTAACATCCCCTGACCTGCTCAAGTCCCATTGGCACTTACAGTAATGGTGAGGAAAATCTCAAAACCAGACATGCCTTGAGAGGAGCACTTCTGCTGGCCCAACTTTGCTTACCAGAGTGAAGGGAAATGTCTGACATCTTCCTATTTTCTGAGAGAAATCCAGGAATAGGAAAATTATGAGGCCTTGGGAATATCTGCCATGTGCCTATTACCCGTGGCTATGTTTGTGCCAGAACTCAAGGATCCAGCGACTATTCAAAAAGCAGCTCCAGAATCTTGAAGGACAGGTGGCTCTCCTGTTGTCAGCACTTAGAGCGGCCAAGACCACTGCTTCAAGGTGAGATATACTGCACTTTGATATTTGTTCTTGGAGGTAGAGTAACACCTACCAAAATCTAGAGTTTGGTACCACTAATGGTTTATGTTAGATTCAGTTGCCACCAGGCAGCACCACAAACCAGGCCAATGCCACACCAATCTACAAACTCAAGCCCCCATACTCATCACTTTATGCTGCCTGGTGGATTAGGGATTACATCTACTCAGGCCAGCTCTCAATGAAGTCAGGCAAACTCCTGCTGAGGCCAGTGACAGGTTTGCCTGAAAAAGGACTGAGTGAAAGTTGAGTATGGAACTCAGGCTTTGGCATAACAATAACAACATTTCAGTCAAAAAATGGATGAACTTCAAAGCACCAAACATGTTTGCATTTACTTCTACCGCATAAGAGATCTTGTCAAGCAACAGGTCATTAATACAGACTTTACTCTGTTTTCATAACTAATGGTAAGCTACTGCGGTATTAAATGACCATAAAATGCTAATCACATTAATGAAATTCAAAGGAAACCCTCCTCCTCCTCCATTTCAAAATAATCATAATACTGGGGCTCCTAAAAGCTTTGTGATAAACGATACGCTGTAGGGAAAAAGAGGTCAATGGAATATGATATGCCTCCAAGAGGAAGCTGGCCTATGGAGCAAATTCTCATTGTCGATGGCAAAAAGTTTTAAGGGGTTGGCAATGAAATGGGAAACATATCCCTAATTAAGGTGACCAGATATCCTGATTTTACAGTCCCTATTTTTGGGTCTTTTTCTTATATAGGCTCCTTTTACCCCACACCCCCTGTCCTGATTTTTCACACTTGCTGTCTGGTCACCCTACCCCAAATCTATGTAGTAACTTGCACCTAACCTCTACTGCAGGAAAAATGCAAGGCAAAGGTGCAGTGAGCCGTATTTCTAGCCCTATGCACAGTACAGAGTAGTCCCCAGTCCCACGCCCTGGGGACTGGATGTACTTTGTCTAATGACAGTCCACCCATAATGTAGACAAAGTCTTGGACACTGATGAATAGTTGTGATTGTTTTAAGTGCCTAAAGAGCAGGGTAAGTGATTGCTACTTACAGGTAAGCCAGCTTTTGTCTATCCCATGTTAGAAGGTCAGGGTGCCGAGGCAAAAGTGTTAGATTTTATTCCTACATGGATTATGCAAAAGTCTATAGAGGCTCAAACCCATGCAGAGACAAGGGCAAAAAACAAAACCTCCCCCACTCCCCAATACACACACACAGAATCAGGATATTCCCTAGAGGAAACTTTGCAAGGGGGTCCCAACTTGGACAACTGTCTGCAGTGTGTATCTATGCAAGGCAATCAGATGTGCCCTGCTCACTGTTTAACTCTGGATTCAGTGTGCCACCAGCGACAAGAGAAAAGTCTCAGTCCAGAGCCAGCAATGGTGGCACAGTTAAGCAAGCCGTTCATGAACACAGCGGAAAGGAAAAGATACAGGTAGATAAGTGTTGGTTAACTTCAAAGTGCAAGCTGGCAATGCAGTAAATCTTGTATCAGTAGCACTCATGTCATTACAAACCAGAAGCAATGGCCAATCAGAATGGCCAAGCAAACAGCAACACAATGGAAAACATACAAGGATAGCAGAGGCATTGGTTATGAGATGATCCCTAGCTAAGTCTTTGACCCATACACCCATTAGTCAAGTGAAATAAATCTAAACTTGAAATAAAATGTAAGAGTTGTAAGGTACCCAGGACATTGCCTTCCCTTATACTCATTCACCTGTGTGACATTACATGTCATGACATCAAAATGCAGCATCACATCTGCTTGTTTGAAATAACGTCCTCCTATTCCGTTCCCCTTTTTTCTAAGCTTGTTTAGATTTGGCACAATAGTATAAGGGGGGAGAGAGATCTGCTTTCCTCAGTATCTTCACAATAGGAGCTCTCCCTATTTGTGTGTGAGGGAGAAAGGTTTCAGCCTCGGAGCCCCTGCATGTGTAAGTGATGATAAGCAACACGGATATGTAGAAATCGATAAGCTGACTGATCACAGAGCCCGGTGACTCTTCGGAGGAGCCGTTCCGTGCACACGCACAGGGGCTGAACATCTGTCAGGCAAACAAAAAGCAAACCAAGCGGAACAAAGGAGAGGATTATTTTCACTCAAGTTCTTCTTCAGTCTCAGCAGGCAACGTTCAAGCCGTTCTAGCATTCAAACATTGAGGCCTTATGGAGAACGGGCTGTCCAGGAAATGCCAAATGCTGTTACCGAAAGACAAAAGGGGCAAAAAGAAAAAAGCAGATATGGAAAAATTCAGAACATTCTATAGGGTCAGATAGCAGGGGATAGAGGGAGAGGAGAAACTGTGGTGTAGTAAAGAAGTTGATGACAAATCTTCACTCTAGCATATCAAAATATTTTTAGTATCATCTTACTTTTATACCGCACATTTAATAAATGCTAGTGTTCAAAGCAATGTACAAACATTCAGGGCCAGAATGTGAACTCCTTATTCACATTGCAGATTCATTACTCACTTGAGTGATGACTAGCTGCTCACCTACATGAGCAAAAGGGACACACTCTGACCCCAAGACCTCTGTGAAGTAGAAACAGCACCCCATGAAACACTTTTTACCTGGAAGGACTCCAAATTGCTCTACATGCCAATGAGAGTTGTGGCTGTGTGAAGAATTTGGGATCAGCTCCAAAATAATCTTGTATGTCTCTCCTCAATACCCCATTTTTACATTAGCAAATGAGCTCAGAAACAGCTGTCCCATCTAAACAGCATTTGATTTCCTTTCTGGAACCAGGTGCAAAGAACAAGAAACAAGAGACCTATCAGTGGTCTCATAGTCAAACCTGCAAAGTAAAATCAAACATGATTTAAACTTCAAAATGTTCCCCTCTTTTGAAAGAGAAAATTTGCTTTTTCTTGCTCCTTAATTCAAACCATATTCTACCATTAAAAAAACCTCCCTTTATGCTCATTCAAGGGCCAAAACTGCAGTTTCAATATAAAAGTATTGCTGTTTGCTAGTGACTTTTTTACACTTGGTTTTAATTAGCAAAAATATTGAATTTTTTCAGTAGGATAGAGTGTTGGCATCACGCTAGTTGTATTCACTAGTGGAAATAGCAGTATTTTGAGATTGGATGCATTAGTTAATTTCCTTGAACACTTACTGAAAAAAATCCCTCATATTTTGTGCTTAGCACTGTTTGTCCAAGGTCTTTACTGTAGCATTGTTCCTAGAAGAATGAAGCTACTGTAAGATTTATTATCTGGAAGTAGACCTTGAACATAAATTGCCTCACCTCATGTTCACAAACAATATTGTGTTTGTGTATGATCCTAACTATGAAGAGTGCACTTAGGTCCTAGTCTCCATTACAGTGTTCTCAACTCCTGATTTTTTGGTTCCGGACTCATGATTTTTGAGCACTTGAAATTGGCGATATGAAATTTTAAAATGCCTCTGTGCCAGGGCCCTGGGAAACAGTTTGGGAAGTCTTCTACTGTGTCAAGCAGTGTCCAGTCTCAGAGAACATATATTATTAATACTTTGTACTTGTGGTAGCACTGCAGCTACCACTATGCCCCAGTTATAGACTGGGACCCCACTGTGCTAGGCATTGTACAAACAGAACAAAAAGATGGACCCTGCCCCAAAGAGCTAAACTATACCATTTCTGGTGTGATTATCTGAGTGAACCTTTAATCTGCTACCTAGAGTTGCTCTTGACTAGCTACACTAAGGTAAAAAGTACCTGAGCTGTGTCTTTACTAGGATTAGCTCAAGTTAGCTATCTTGCTGTAAACACAGAGTTTTTTGGCAGTGAAGACACAGCCTCAGCTCAATCATTCAAATGTTTGGAAGAAGTTAACACAGAGGGAGCAGAAGCCAAGATGAGGCAAATTCGTTTTTAAATGCAAGAAAATAGTTTTTTTGGCAGTATTCCAGCTTTAGTGCCAACACAGTTCATAATGTGATGATGTTACACCAATCCCTGAAGATGCTTGTTTTCTAAACCCAGCCCTCAGTTCAGGGATGCACTTAAGCACATGTGTAAATTCTGCTGACATCAATGGAGACATAAGCACATGCTTAAAGTTAAGCATGTACTTTAGTGCTTTCCTGAATTGTGGCCCCATCTTACAGAATGCGGGATAGCTCCAACAAAAATCAAAACTTATTTTTGGGATGCTGGAAGGATAAATTGATTAATGTTTGTAAAACACCTGAAGTCCTCATATAAATGGCCCTACAGAAGAATTATGAGTTTGATTAAAATAGTCTTCTTTTGGTCTGATACACTTTTGCCAACCCCAAGTGTTCAGAATAATGAGTTAGGTCCCTCCAGTTTGTGAGATTTTAAAATAAATATATTTGGGGTTCCTTTTTATTTCCCTACTGGTTTGAGCCTTTAGGCTTCATGTTTTCAAGCTTTTCACCACAAACATGGGAGTAAAACTACTATTTTTTTGTAAATCCAAGTTGAGATTCTCACAATCATAAGGCTCCCAGAACTGGGACTTTAAGAAAACCACCACCAAATATTGTGAGAATATTCCAAGAGATTGCAATACAACTGACAACAAGCTACATATAATGTTATAGATGTAATAGAAATAAGAAAAAATTATGCTTTCTGGATTAAATAGCATCCAGCATCTGCATATTTTATCAGATCCCTGCCACAGAATGCCAGTTTTTGAACTATCTACAGCAAAAACACAAACTGTCAATAGAGTCTGTGGGCCAAATCCTATTTGGTTTCCAAGTGGCTTTCATATATTTGATGTTGTCCTTCTGCCTATGAGGCATGGGGCTCCCTACTGGAAGCCTCAGCTTCCTCCTATAACAAGAGGAAGTGCTTTTCTCAGGGCTTACTTTTAGGAAGTTGTCCTTCCCTAAAATATTTATTTTAGGCCTAGTCATATCTGTCTGCTGGGCCCCATTGTTGCTGTCCCCAAGGAGTTCCTTGCTGCTGCTGCCTCCTGTGGCTCTGGGCCCCTGCTCTCCCCTCCCTCAAGGAGCAGGACTGATGAAGAGACCTCTGAGGCCTGGTCTACACTACGCATTTAAACCGATTTTAGCAGCGTTAAACCGATTTAATGCTGCACCCATCCACAGAACGAGGCCCTTTATATCGATATAAAGGGCTCTTTAAATCGGTTTCTGTACTCCTCCCCAATGAGAGGAGTAGCGCTGAAATCGGTATTACCATATCAGATTAGGGTTAGTGTGGCCGCAAATTGACAGTATTGGTCTCCAGGCGGTATCCCACAGTGCACCATTGTGACCATTCTGGACAGCAATCTGATCTCGGATGCAGTGGCCAGGTAGACAGGAAAAGCTCCGCGAACTTTTGAATTTCATTTCCTGTTTGCCCAGCGTGGAGCTCTGATCAGCACGGGTGGCGATGCAGTCCCAAATCCAAAAAGAGCTCCAGCATGGACCGTGCGGGAGATACTGGATCTGACCACTGTATGGGGAGACAAATCTGTTCTATCAGAGCTCCGTTACAGAAGACAAAATGACAAAGCATTTGAAAAAAATCTCCAGGCTATGATACAGAGTCCACAGCACAGTGCTGCGTGACAAGCGTAACGGAAAGCCAAAGACTCAAATGGACGCTCATGGAGGGAGGGAGGGGGTACTGAGGACTCCAGTTATCCCACAGTCCCCACAGTCTCCGAAAAGTATTTGCATTCTTGGCTGAGCTCCCAGTGCCTGTAGGGTCAAACACATTGTCCGGGGTGGTTCAGGGTATAGCTCGTTAATTTACCCCCCTCCCGCCCCATGAAAGAAAAGGGAAAAAAATCATTCCTTGACTTTTTTCAGTGTCACCCTATGTCTACTGCATGCTGCTGGTAGATGCGATGCTGCAGCAGTGAACAGCAGTATCCTCTCCCTTCCCCTCCCCGGTGGCAGATGGTACAATATGACTGCTATCCGTCATCATCATCAGCCCGTGAGTGCTCCTGGCTGGCCTCAGGTTAGGTCAGCTTGGGGCGCCTGGGTAAAAATAGGAATGACTCCCGGTCATTCCCAGTAGATGGTACAGAACGGCTGGTAACCATCTTCATCATAGCAACTGGGGGCTGAGCTCCATCAGCCCCCTCCCTTTCATGTGTAAAGAAAAGATTCTGTACTGCCTGGACTATCATAGCAGCGGCATGCTGGGCTCCTCTACCCCGCACCATTTAATGTCCTGCCTGGACTATCATAGCACCGGGAGGCTGCCTCCCCCTCATTTTCTCTCACTAACAAGTCAGTGTTTCTTATTCCTGCATTCTTTATTACTTCATCACACAAATGGGGGGAAACTGCCATGGTAGCCCAGGAGGGTTGGGGGGGGAGGGAAGCAACGGGTAGGGTTGTTGCAGGGGCACCCCCCGTGAATGCCTTGTAGCTCATCATTTCTGCGGGATCTGACACAGAGCGGCTGTGCTCTCTGGTACACTGGTTCTCCAGTACACTTGCCCCATATTCTAGGCAGGGCTGACTCTATTTTTAGATACCATAAAGGAGGGATTGACTCGGGGAGTCATTCCCAGTTTTGTCTTTGCGCCCCCAGCCGATCTCAGCCAGGGGCACCCATGACAGCAGCAGATGGTACAGAACGACTGATAACCGTCATCTCATCACCAATTTACAGTGGCATGGCAGACGGTACAGAACTGATAACCGTCTCTGCTATCTTGCAAAGGCAAATGAATGCTGCTGTGTAGCGCTGCAGTACCACGTCTGTTAGCAACATCCAGTAGACATATGGTGACAGTAAAAAAAAAAGCTGAATGGGATCCATGGTTGCCGTGCTATGGCGTCTGCCAGTGCAATCCAGGGAAAAAGGGGGTGAAATGATTATCTGCCATTGCTTTCACGGAGGAAGGAATGAGTGATGACATTTACCCAGAATCACCCACGACACTGTTTTTGCACCATCATGCATTGGGGTCTCAACCCAGAATTCCAATGGGCAGGGGAGACTGCAGGAACTATGGGATAGCTACGGGATAGCTACCCACAGTGCAACGCTCCATAAATCAACGCTAACCTTGGACCATGGATGCACACTACTGAATTAATGTGCTTAGTGTGGCCGTGTGCACTCGACTTTATACAATCTGTTTTACAAAACCGGTTTATGTAAATCGGAATAATCCTGTAGTGTAGACGTACCCTGAGGATCCCCTACACTCAGGGGACATGCTGTTTGCTACAAGGGTTGTGGGAAGGGAGCAGGCTGGTGGATTACACTTTTCACAGGATGGGAGGAGGAAGCGAAGCCTCCCGGGCTAGGAAAAGTCCAACAGCTTAGAGCTTGTTTAACTCTCTCCTCCTTATGGGAAAATGTAGTGACAGAGCTTGCTACAGGCAGCTATGCTGTGCCTGTGCCAGAAGAGCAGTGCAGCAGGACAGGGAGGGAGACTCCACCCTAATGCAGGGCACAGTACAATATACTTCAGCGGTCTAGTTGCAGGTGTCGCTACTTCAACTAAAAGTGCTTGAAAGCAAGGGGACGTTTCCACTCTGTTCCAAACAGACATACATGCACTATAGAAAGAGTCCCAGCTTACCTCATTAGTAGCTTTATTAGTAACTGTGGAAAAAAATAAAAATCTCAGCCTAAATTTTCTTGTTTCTAAGTTTTTTCCACTGCCTTGCCTATCAAATGCCAGTTTCCATTGCTTCTCAGACAGGCATGCAATCACCCTTTTATATCCCAGTTGTAGTGTTGCCAACCCTTGTGATACTCAATATTTTTGTTCAAGCCCCAGCTCCAAAGATCATGTATTACTTGAGAATCTAAACTTCTATTAAAATAAAAAGTGTAAGCATCTAGCCCTCATGGTTGTAGAGAAAAGGTTGAAAGTATGATGCCCTAAAGGCTCAAAAATTAGAACAGAAATAAAAGAACCCAAAGCATATTCTGTTTTTAAAATCTCATGATTTTTAAGGCAATCTCCTGATTTTGGGGTCTTGATTCATGATTTTTTTTTAGTGCTCTTGGCTGGTGCTGCTAAACACTGAACAAGAGACATTAATAGATCAAAGAAAACCATATCAACTTTGGAACTCTCTCCTCTGTGCTTCACCAGAGAAAATTCTGCTTAGAACTTTCACCAGCATCCTCCTGGCCTATCTCCTGCTGCATTTTTAAAGAAACAAAAACACACATTCTCACAGACAAAGCACACACTTATCTTTTGTAGAGAACAATCCTGCATACAACAGAAGGTGAACTAAATCAGTGATCCTCAACCAGGTGTATATGTACCCCTTGGGGTATGCAGAGGTCTTCAAGGGGGGTACATCAACTCATCTAGATATTTCCCTAGTTTTACAACAGGCTTCATAAAAAGCATGAGCGAAGATAATACAAACTAAAGTTTCATACAATGATTTGTTTATATTGCTCTATATACTATACACTGAAATGTAAGGACAATATTTATATTCTAACTGATTTATATTTTATTGTATGGTAAAAATGAGCAAGCAAGCAATTTTTCAGTAATAGTGTGCTGTGACACTTCTGTGTTTTTGTGTCTGATTTTATAAGCAAATAGATTTTAAGTGAGGTGAAACTTGGGGATATGCAAGACAAATCAGACTCCTGAAAGTAGTCTAGAAAGGTTGAGAGCCACTGAACTAAATGACCTAATTGGTTGAGCTGTATGAAACACGAGTTTTTATTTGCCAGGGATTTTGAAAAAAAAAATCTTTATTTTTAGCTTGTCTGGGTTCCCCTTCCTCCTCAGTTTTAACTTGTTACACAAAATTTGGGCAACATTTCTGAGTTTCATGTGATTTCAACTCCCAACCAAAAATTCCTCCTTGGCACAGCTGTGTCAATAAGTTTTTTCCCTCTCTAACTTCTATATCTTATGGTTATTATAATATTCCTTTTATCGGTCAGGTTTGGTTTTGGGAATGCTGGTAGCGTTTCCAGCTCCATTTCTAATAATAATGCAATTCTACAAAGCTGCTCTTTGGAGCCAAGGTGGTGTTTTCTTTAAAAAAAAAAAAAAAAAAAAAAAAAAGAAACAAAGCAAACAAACAAAAACACTGTTTTAGCAAGAGGAATGATTTAAAGGTGCTAATTTGTAGAGATCAAACTACTTGACATGAGTAGAATCTTTTTATGTAAAAGCCTATGGAAAGGGTACACTATAGTAAACTGTACAACTGTCAATTCCTCACAATTACTTCTATCAATTACTTTTCACAGCACAATTCAGCATCCAATCCTCCCTATTCTAAGAGCATCTCCAGATGGTGGATATTGACCATAACTTCAAAGGAAGACAGTAAAAGTACTAGCTCTATCCTGACCATAGATATCTTCTGAATTATATTTCCATTCACCTTTAGGCCAACCAAACCTTCAATGCTTAGTTTTGGTTCTTAGCTATAGGAAAAGAAAGAAGTGGTATCATCAGTAAGCAGACCAGAGGGGAGGGTGGGTATAAGCCCCAAAATCTAATGATTTTTAAGTGAATTTGGTGTTCTTAAAAGGTTCTAGATTAAAAGCTTTAGGTGCTCTAAAGATTGACATGAAACTTGACATGACAATTGAGGAAAGGAATCTATGCTGGTTACTGATATAACTCATTTCTCTGGGTATATATGAAGTTGCTTCAGACAAAGGATGGGCAAGGAAGACACAGTCTGCATCCTTTACTGTGGATCTAGGGGTACGTCTACACTATGGGATAATTCCGATTTTACATAAACCGGTTTTATAAAACAGATTGTATAAAGTCGAGTGCACGCGGCCACACTAAGCACATTAATTCAGCGGTGTGTGTCCATGGTCCGAGGCTAGCGTCGATTTCCGGAGCGTTGCACTGTGGGTAGCTATTCCGTAGCTATCCCTTAGTTCCCGCAGTCTGCCCCGCCCCTTAGAATTCTGGGTTGAGAGCCCAGTGGCTGATGGGGCAAAAATCATTGTCGCGGGTGGTTCTGGGTAAATGTCATCAGTCATTCCTTCCTCCAGGAAAGCAACGGCAGACAATCATTTCGCTCCCTTTTTCCCTGGATTGCCCTGGCAGACGCTATAGCACGGCAACCATGGAGCCCGTTCAGCCTTTTTTTTTTTAACGGTCACCGTATGTGTACTGGATGCCGCGGACAGAGGTGATACTCCAGCGCTACACAGCAGCATTCATTTGCTTTTGCATGATAGCAGAGATGGTTACCAGTCATTCTGTACTGTCTGCTGCCAGTGTAATTGGCAATGAGATGATGGTTATCTGTCCTTCTGTGCTGTCTGTTGCTATCATGGGTGCCCCTGGCTGAGATCGGCCAGGGGCGCAAAAGCAAAACTGGGAATGACTCCTCGAGTCAATCCCTCCTTTATGGTTTCTAAAAATAGAGTCAGACCTGCCTAGAATATGGGGCAAGTGTACTAGAGAAGCAGTGTATCAGAGAGCACAGCTGCTCCGTGTCAGATCCCGCAGAAATGATGAGCTACATGGCATTCACGGTGGGTGCCCCTGCAACAACCCCACCCATTGCTTCCCTCCTCCCTCAACCTTCCTGGGCTACCATGGCAGTGTCCCCCCCCATTTGTGTCATGAAGTTATAAAGAATGCAGGAGTAAGAAACACTGACTTATTAGTGAGAGAAAATGAGGGGGAGGCAGCCTCCCGGTGCTATGACAGCCTAGGCAGGACATTAAGTGGTGTGGAGGAGAGGAGCCCAGCATGCCGCTGCTATGATAGTCCAGGCAGTACAGAATCTTTCTTTACACATGAAAGGGAGGGGGCTGATGGAGCTCAGCCCCGAGTTGCTCTGATGAGGACCGTTACCAGCCGTTCTGTCCCATCTACTGGGAATGACCAGGAATTGTTCCTATTTTTACCCAGGCGCCCCTGAGGCCAGCCAGGGGTATTCAGCAGTAATCAAGCACGGGCTGATGGTGATGACGGATAGCAGTCATATTGTACTGTCTGCCACCGGGGAGGGGAGAAGAGCGGATATTGCTCTTCACTGTTGCAGCATCGCGTCTACCACCAGCATTCAGTAGACATAGGGTGACATTGAAAAAAGTCAAGAAACGATTTCTTTCCCTTTTACGTGATGGGGGGAGGGAGTAAATTGACGAGCTATACCCTGAACCATGCTGGACAACGTATTTGACCTTACAGGCATTGGGAGCTCAGCCAAGAATGCAAATACTTTTCGGAGACTGCTGGGGACTGTGGGATAGCTGGAGTCCTCAGTACCCCTTGCCTCTCTCCATGAGCGTCCATTTGAGTCTCTGGCTTCCCGTTACGCATGTCACGCAGCACTGTGTAGCCTGTAGATTTTTTGTCAAATGCTTTGGCATTTCGTCTTCTGTAACGGAGCTCTGATAGAACAGATTTGTTTCCCCATACAGCGATCAGAGCCAGTATCTCCCGCACGGTCCATGCTGGAGCTCTTTTTGGATTTGGAACTGCGTTGCCACCCGTGCTGATCAGAGCTCCACGCTGGGCAAACAGGAAATGAAAATCAAAATTTTGCAGGGCTTTTCCTGTTTACCTGGCCACTGCCTCCGAGTTCAGATTGCTGTCCAGAGCGGTCACAGTGGTGCACTGTGGGATACCGCCCGGAGGCCAATACCGTCCATTTGCAGCCACACTAACCCTAATCTGATATGGTAATACCGATTTTAGCGCTACTCCTCTCGTTGGGGAGGAGTACAGAAACCGATTTAAAGAGCCCTTTATATCGATATAAAGGGCCTCGTAGTGTGGACGGGTACAGTGTTAAATCAGTTTAAAGCTAAAATCAGTTTAAACGCGTAGCGTAGACCAGGCCTAAGTGTGTATCTGGTGAGGTGTGGGTTGGGCCTGGCAAAATCTCTTGTATTCAAAGGAGATAGAGCAAGTAATCTCACTAGGCCGAGGCATCTTAAAGAAGTAGAATGAAAAAGAAGGGATTAAACCATGAGGTAATTTCTTTAAAAAGAAAATAAATAACTCAGATAAAAAACAAAGGGCACATTCTTTGAAGGAACTGAGCAACATCCACTCCCATCAGCTTCAGTAGCAGATGAGGTTGTTCCGCATCAGGCCATTAGCTCTTCACAGAGGTCTAGATGTCTTCAGTAGACAATATTACTGTGTCTATGGGAAAGTGCAATTGGTTGATTAGCAATTTTATTCTGATTTGCCTTCATTTGCGTACCATTAACTGGAGATATGGGAACGCATGTATAATTGGTAGAGTTTCATCATGCAAAAATGTAATTACTCAAGACTGAATTTATGAATTGGTGGGAGAAACCTTTTAACAAAAAATCAAATGTTCACTTTGTGAGTGAGGTCAGCTCACTAGAGAGAGAAGGAGAGGAGGACAAATAGTCCCAGACTGTGAGAAACAGTCACCAGATCAATCTAAATCAATTAAAGGATGACAGACTAGCAAATCTGAATTGTGCTGGGATGGCAAATATAATAACTTTCCCTCCAAGGTAGGAAAGAGCTTTTCAAGAAGGCAGCTTGAGAGAGAGCGAGACAGAGAAAAGCGTTTTTATTAAATCAGCTCAATGGGCAGGAGCCTGCTGGAGTGGAAGCAATTTCCCTTAAGTGTGTTTCATGGTGGCGTGGTGCTGAAAAGTGGAAGGGGTAAAGGAATTGTTAACAGCTGGTAGGTGGCAACTCTGTGCTAACAAGGAAAATACATACATGAAGTATGGAGAAGGGAAGGAGGAAAGTGGTAAAAAAGAAAAGGGGATAAAAAAATGGTGACTCCTAACTTAATCAGTTAAAAAAAAAAAGAAAAAAAGCAACTTTGGGACAGTATTGTCAGCCACCAGCTTCCTATGGATTTTCACAGCTAGACAAAACATTGTACTCTGCTGGGGATGGGGAAATGCACAAAAGTGGCAAGCTGGGTTAGGAACATAACTGCTGTGCTCTCTTACTTGCATTTCTCTATTAAAAACCAATAGAACACTATAAATTGAGTTGAGACGGTTCATGGAGAATGAATATCCTGTCAGCAGTCTCTCAAGTCTGGTATTCTGGTGAAATGACCACCTATGCAGATTTATCTTCTAAAAAATTGGTTACTGTATTTCAGTTCATTAAAGCTACAGTGTAATGAATAAAAGATTAATAGATACATCAGATTGGTGGAAATGTGGGCCAAAAACCTGCAGACAGATCTATAGTGCCACCAATGAGCTGCAGACATCTTTAGTGCAGAAGTGTGGAGTGGAGAGAACTGCAGGTTCTACATAAGTATGACCATACTGAGTCAGACCAATGGTCCATCTAGGTCAGTATCCTGACATTGGCCACTGTCAAAAGTCACGTGCTTCAGAAGGAGTCAACAGAACAGGCAAACAAGTGATCCATCCCCTGGTGTCCTCTCTCAGCATCTGGCAGTCAGAAGCTAGAGGCATCCAAAGCATGGAGTTTCATTCCTGATTGTCTTGGCTAATAGCCATTGATGGAGCTATCCTCCATGAATTTATCTAGTTCTTTTTTGAACCCCATTATAATTTGGCCTTCACAACATCCCCCGGAAATGAGTTCCACAGGTTAACTGCACTGTGTGAAGAAGTACTTCCTTTTGTTTGTTTTAAACCTGCTGCCTATTAAGTTCCTTCGGTGACCTCTGGTTCTTGTGTTATGTGAAGGAGTAAATAACGCTTCCTTGGTCACTTTCTCCGTATTATTCATGAATTTATAGACCTCTATTGTATTCCTCCCCCCCGTCATCTCTTTTCCAAGCTGAACAGTTGCAGTCTTTTTATTCTCTCCTCATATGGAAGCTGTTCCATACCCTTAATCTTTTTTGTTGCCCTTCTATGTACCTTTTCCAATTCTAATATGTCTTTGGAAATGGGGTGACCAGAACTTCTTGACATGTTGCTCACAAACAGGGAAGAATTAGTAGGGGAAGCAAAAGTGGATGGGAACCTGGGAGGCAGCGACCATGAGATGGTCAGGTTCAGGATCCTGACACAAGGAAGAAAGGAGAGCAGCAGAATATGGACCCTGGACTTCAGAAAAGCAGACTTTGACTCCCTCAGGGAACTGATGGGCAGGATCCCCTGGGAGAATAATGTGAGGGGGAAAGGAGTCCATGAGAGCTGGCTGTATTTTAAAGAATCCTTATTGAGGTTGCAGGAACAAACCATCCCGATTTGTAGAAAGAATAGTAAATATGGTAGGTGACCAGCTTGGCTTAACAGTGAAATCCTTGCTGATCTTAAACACAAAAAAGAAGCTTACAAGAAGTGGAAGATTGGACAAATGACCAGGGAGGTATATAAAAATATTGCTCAGGCATGCAGGAGTGAAATCAGGAAGGCCAAATCACACTTGGAGTTGCAGCTAGCAAGAGATGTTAAGAGTAACAAGAAGGGTTTCTTCAGTATGTTAGCAACAAGAAGGTGGTCAAGGAAAGTGTGGGCCCTTACTGAATGAGGGAGGCAACCTAGTGGCAGAGGATGTGGCAGGGGCGGCTCTAGACATTTTGCCGCCCCAAGCATGGCGGTCATGCCGTGGGGGGCGCTCTGTTGCTCTGTTCGGTGGAGCCGTGGAACCAGTGGACCCTCCACAGGCATGCCGCCGAAGGCACCCTGCCTGCCGCCCTCCCGGCGACCAGCAGAGCGCCCCCGCGGCATGCTGCCCCAAGCACGCGCTTGGAGTGCTGGGGCCTGGAGCCGCCCCTGGGATGTGGGAAAAGCTAATGTACTCAATGCTTTTTTTGCCTCTATCTTCACAAACAGAGTCAGCTCCCAGACTACTGCATAGGCAGCAC